>NC_143388.1:68493264-69124401 GCF_980474605.1 Leiobunum rupestre
TCTACCGCAGAGTGGAAACACTGCCAGTGGCTCTCAATAAAAATAAACATAACGGAGAAGGGCCAGGCAACCTGGCCGCCTCGGCGGATTGCAATTTTCGATCGAAAACTAGATTTCGAATTTTTGCAGAATAGGCCATAGATATAAGCACAAGAATGTATTGAAGTTACTAAGAATATTTGAGCATAGCATTAACCCCTGGTACCATCCTCACAGCTTTTGTGGAGAAAGTTCGTCTGCATTTAAGGCGCATTCAAGGTTATACCATATAGCAAACTTGAATTGGAAAGCAGACGAATTTAAGCTACAAAGGCTGCGAGGATGGGAATCAGAATCCTGTAGTCCAATATTCTTAGTAACTTCAATACATTCTTGTTAAGCAATGTATATAACGGTCTAGATAAATTTCGGGGCGTCTAAGCCTAACATAAAATACGGAATTGAAACCTAGCAGACACCGAGGAAGGCACGTGACCAATAGCGTGAGCTCTCTTAGCATTTTAGTACTAAGTGCTTGAACTTTCCGCAGGCCGTAGTGTTTAGACACCATCTGTTGGTGACTTTTAGTATAATTTTTAAGCAGGAGACAATGGCTCTCGCGACGATAGCACGAGCTTTCTTACCGATAGATAGCGCCTTATAAGGATAGCCTACAGAAATTACTCGTTTCTGCTAGCTGTCACCTCCGTATTCACTCCGTTTGAAATATTTTATCTAGACCTTTATATACGTTGCCTATATCTATGGAATAGATAAGACTGTAGGAAATTCATCTTTATAATTAGGCGGTAGCGCCATCTATAGGGAAATATCACTCCGTAGCTTTGAGCATGGCCGCCATTGTGGGGGGAAATTTAGGATATTTTGTAAAGTTACATGGCTAAAAATAAATAATTATTAGGTAACTCACCGTAACTTGAGTTAAAAAGGATCGTGTTGACAGAATAAAATTATTTTTAAACAACTTCAAAGGTTTGTTTGTTACGAGAAATCATACATTTCAATTTCGCATCAGATACGCGAAAAAATTCTATTTCCTTCACTAGAGACAGATGCCGCCACGGTAGAACGATAAAGTTGAATAAGTCTCCTTATTGAACGAAATTTAACCCGCGACGGCCAGATTTATCTGTACCTCTATTTATTCCCAACTCAATGGGTTTTCATGGAGTCTTTTCACTTTTGACACACGCAGTGTCTAAATAGTCTTTTCACTATTACCACACTTTGAGTGTCATAGCCATAACCTTTTGTTTATGCCATAGAGTAATCATGGATGGTTCAATTTATGCTTCAGATTCGAATGTTCATTTAGTCAGATCTTCTGATACTAATAAAGTTGTAAGGAGAAGTGAGAGAGTTTTGAAATGTCGACATTCCTATTCTCCAGAAACGAGGTCTAAAATTTTACTTACCAATGACACTCAAAGGGCTAAAAAGTCCACAAGTAACTTAGTATGTAAACAACATTGTAAAGTTTGTAAGAAGCCCTTCAATCGGTACGATCAATTTGCTTATATTGTTAAAGTGGGAGAGTATGATATAGATTTAAATAATAATTCTTACATTAGGTTAAGAATCATATAGATTCCTGCTACTGTTTTCAGACATCAAGCGTTGATTTACTCTGACTGTGATAGTGACACAACCAACTTTTATTATAAAAATTATTTCCTTATTGAGCTACACTGGTATTTGATTTTCAAATGTTCTCCTATAAGTCTGAAATGGAACTGGACAATACCATTTAAAAATCTATCATCCCATGGAAATGCCTCTGATGTCACATCTTTCTAAACGTGTTAGTTTCATAGTAGGTAAAGATCGGATTAATGCCATTAGGACAATTATGTTTGTAATTTAGCATATTGTACAATGTCTGTAATTAAAATATAATAAAAAGAGTTAAGAAGATTTCCAACTTACTAAAACAAAACTAAGGTCTCAGCTGGCTCCCCCCTTTTTTAATCCATTTCTATCTTAGTTAACGTTAAATAGGAACAACCATTTACCTTGGCTGTAATTCTAGATAGGTTACAACATGAAAATATACAATTCCCTCGCCAAATAGCACTTTCACTGCCTGGTTCAATCCCAGTGTGGCACTGGGTGAAAACTCGGAACAACTCCTTTTGCAAAGATTTTGCAAGTTGCCTCTACAGTGATTAAAGGGTTTTTCCGCAGAGTTCTGCGGTTTTAATTTTTCCATAAAACTTGTAGTAAATTTAGGGAGCTGTTGCCTTGCGTGGCATTGAGGGCTTGCTAGCACCTTTGTACTCAATTGAGCCTGCCCACCTGAATTAAAGGCATGAAAAGTCGCTAGATGAATTGGGGTCTAAGGTGGTGCCTTGGGTATTAGCCTAGCTGATTATATTTAAAAATAATAAATAAGTAGAACAAACGCATCTGGTGTTCAAAAATTATAAAGGGTGGTGGGAAATGTAACAGTATAAAATACAATGACCCTAACAAATGTGAACCTCAGCTTGAGATGTTACACAATTTGGAAAAATGTTTAGTATTACTTTTCTGAGCTTTTCAATTTTAATAGAGCTTGTCATCAAGTTATGCTGATGAAGTTATACACAAGCAAGTTTAATTTATGCACATTTGCCAACTTCGTTATCTGGTTGATAATTGTTTAGAATGTTGACAAGGATTATAGCCTCTTAACTCAAAATAGAGTAATTTGCGGACCTTATAACATGATTATGGCTGTGCGATTAGTGGTTTTAGGCAATTAAGTCGGTTATCGAGTATCAATTTTTTTTCATAGAGTATTCAAGTCTACTAATATTGAAGTCGAGTCGAGTAATCAAGTACTTGATTAAGGGGAAATTTTCTCTTATTCAAGTCAGAGTAACTAAAAAAAAGTAATTTTTTTAACAAGTCAGGTTATTCCATGAGTACTTGATTAGGAGCTTGTTTTATTCCAGAAATTATTAAATTAAATTGAAAAGGAGTATGAAGTAATATTCCTTTAATTTAAATGAACCACAGTTTCCACAACTTTGTAGGTACCGTTTATAGCCATGCAGAAAGTTGTATAAACCCCTCTTTCAACTTTGAAGCAATGAGGATAAAAAAAAAATAATAATTATCAGCTAGGCTAATACCCAAGGCACATTAGGCCTAAGTCATCAAGCGACTTTTGAAGCCATTAATTTAGGTAATTTGGTACCCAAATATGGAACTTTTTGGTACTTGGTAATCAACGAGTATCCTCCAATTATTTATTCGAAGTCTAGTACGAGTACAAGACATACTCTACCTCAAAAAAGGCTGAGTACTCGCACAGCCCTAAACATTACTGATATAGGTACAACTAAAGTGGAAAAAAATATAAGACAAACTCATTGAATACTAATTGTAATGGGGTACACAACAGATGTGTGATTTTATGAATTTTAGGTTTGACCAATATTTTAACCACCTATTATAAATGACTCAGAAGTAACTTGCGTTCTTGCTACTATTAAATTAATGATGAATACCAACTACAATAGATAATTTTCTTTATTTTGTCTTACAGGCTGATTTTAATTTTTTCAGAAATTCTGCCTTCTGAAAACTAGTTTTCTGGCACCATTTTAAACAACAATTATAAGGACCATATTTAGAGTAGTTTAAACTACCAGTCTCTGTTTATTAATATTTTCTAGCGACTAATTGTACTTAATCATATCACTAGATTTTGTAAAATTACTACACAGTAAAAGCTGAAGTTATTTAAAAGTTATTTTGGCAAAGAACTATTTAAAGGCCTATCCTTAGTGTGTATTCTACATTCTTGGCCCATTGAATTATGTTGGCTTTTTCTTAATAGGAAGCAGACACGCAATTCTTACAAAGGAAAGAACTGTAAATCATTGTGTGTAAATTGTAAACTAGTCTCATCAAGTGGGAAGAAAGATCCGAAAATCTTGGTTGGTATAATTAACACTTCATAGAAGAATATCGGGAAGAAGTTATATTATAGTATCCATGAGCATAAAGTAGGAATTTTGATAGCGGACTGATGGATTTCTTGTTCAAATGCAAAATTCTAACACATTCCCTGCTCTGAGACTGTTTTTCTTCCTCGTTTATATGTTCAGGGTCCAAATAAGATTCTACCAAACAACTCGTTATTTTAACTTGAGAAAAACTGAATTTGAACCATAACAAAGCACAGGTTTGACAGTTACTACCACAATTTCCATGTTTACTCCCTTTAAAAGTAGCCACATGTGTAATATGAAAAAATTCCTAATATCTGGTTCTAATCCCTAATATCAATTTATTTGATTTAAATCGTTTTTTATTATTTTATTTTTTTGTACATATTTCCTTTTTAATGTTGCATTAAGTTAGAATAGTGTCTTCAAAGGTGGGTACATTTTAATTAGGCTAAGAATAAATTGACTATTCTAATATATTTAACAGTACCCAGTATGAGAGATAATTTCTATAATTTAATAAAGGCTAATATGTGTAGAAAAGTGATATTTTTTGTGCGTGTACATTTCTCAATGTTTCAGTGTAATGACCCAGTTTTTTTTCAAATTGAACATTGCTTGTCACTAAACCGTTGTAGGTCGAATCAATATTTTCTTGAACTACAACTAACATGAACATTTTCTAAAATTCCTTTATAACGTAAAACTGCAAATATCTGTTTTCTTTCACAAGTATGTCTTATGCATGTTAAAGTAACAAGCCAATTGCTGAATGCCTGCTGGTATTTTTCCAGTTTTTACTGTATATCATACTCATGTATTGTATTTGTTTTGTAGGAAACATTGCGTCTTAAACTGCAATATGAAAATGAAGCTAAAATGTTTGCCAAGTCTCTTATAGATGTTCTACAAGATACAGATGCTGACAGACTTTATTGTCCTGCATTTAAAAGCCAACCATGTGCTTGTCTTCAAAAGTACATTCTTTCTGATGGTAATGTATTAAAAATTAAATAAATATCAATATATTTTTTCTCAAAAATCTCATTAGTCTATAATCCATTTGTACTATTAGTTTAATCCAGCAAGCTAGTCAAACAACAAATGACTTTTTAAATTTGTATATCATTGTGGGTGAAGTGAACTACTGAATTAATGATCCCTGTTTTCTTCACTACTTCTTTACTTACCTTTAAAAAGAGTTTATCTTTGAAAGGGCTGACAATTAAAGTGCAAGTTCACACGCGTGTTAGTGCTATTAGGCTGCATTTAAGTGATTTTATTTATGAAGTTAGAAAAGAGATAACTGGTTCAAAACAGGACAAAAATTAGTCTTTCCACAACGTTTTAAAGAGCTACAAAATTATTTTAAAAATTCAGCTTGAATTTCATGTAAAAACTTCCCATTCATATTCTGTTTTTTTCAAACGCTTCTGTGGCCATTTATTTAGCGCGGTTAAAATTTAGTGGAAATATTTTTGCTAGTTGCTAACACTATCAAATATTTAAATAAATCGGACAAAACTAATTGCAGAAACTTTTTAAGCTCTGTTCGATTTGATGAAATGAATATTCAATTTGGTTTTTGATAAAATTAAATTATACACACTTTTATTTATATTTTGCATGCCCCGTTGATAGTTAACTATAAACAAATAGATTATTGGCTTTTAGATAGTCAGGGCCGTCGTTACCTTTCAGGCGCTCCTGGGCTAATAATATCGGGTGCCCTTTTTCATATGGCTGGGTCTTTGTTGATTACTTAACTATTAAATTATAAAAAATATAAAGGGCCAGACGGTGCCCCTTCCAACCGCGGTGCCCTAGATTTTAGCCCTACCTAGCTGAGATGGGCCTGCAGATCGTCTTGTCATTCAAAGTACGCATTTTGTATAGAGGTCTGACTCTAAAGCATTTTCTTAAAACCTAATGCCAAAAATAGACTTTTTATAACATTATGGGCTCCGTGTATGAAAAGCTTTCTTTAAAATTTTTAAGATGGCTATGCTTAAATTGTTTCTTATTTCACTGATTCAAGATTTCAAAATTCAATCTGATGGACTCGGGCCCGGACTGGCCATAGGGCAGATCGGGTAAATGCCCGATGGGCCGGTGTGGTCAAAGGGCCGTGAGGCCGTCTAGCCCGCATGACAATGTAGTGTTTTTGTGGGAAGTAGGGGCCGACGTTTCTAAAATGCCCGGGCCGGTTTTAGGTCCCAGTCCGGACCTGGATGGACTATATAAGAATTTAAAAATTGCTAGTATGACTTCTCATCCCAGCTTCTGAATTTATATACGAATGTACCCTATTAAATTGTTTTTATTATCCAAAGAGTTAAATCCTTTAAAATTCCAGCATGATTGTGGATCACCTGACGTTATTCCGATTTAAACATTTTCACGTTATTCCAATTTTTAAATTTTCCACATTCCAATTCCATAGTATTTCAGTTTTTAAATTTTCCACATTCCGATTCCACATTATTCCAGTTTTTACATTTCCCACATCCCAATTCCACATTATTCCAGTTTTTACATTTCCCACATTCCAATTCCATATTATTCCAGTTTTTACATTTCCCACATTATTCCAGTGCCTGTGCCTCGATCGATCCTTTCCTCATTATTCATGTTCCAAGTTATTCCATTCCACGTTATTAAGAGTCTCCATAATTTTATATTCGGTCTACTAAAATTATGTTCCTTTGAGGCCCTAGGTGCGATTTATAAAGGGGCCCTCTAAGTTATCTTGGTTATTATATTTGAGGCCCCTGACAACCAGACAAAAGGCGCGCAAATTTGTTATAAGGCCTTTTAAGTAATTTTTTATTTAATATTTGAGGCCACTCGATACAATGAAGCCCTAGGCGTTATTTTTTTACAATATCATCTAAATGAAATTTTTAGGTTTTTTAAAATTTTTTCTATTTAATAAATAAAAAATAATCAGCTAAGCTAATACCCAATTTTTGAGCTACCTCAAGATTTCATAATAAGTAACTTTATATTATTGCAGTTAATTTGTCACAACAGCGAGCTGTACAACTTTTACAACTTTTAAAAGAAGCTAAGAGGTTGAGCAGTCTCAAATTCTACCCATTGGATGTTCAAGTATAGATAAATGAAAATTACACTGAGAAAAACTTAATATTCAGTAGAAAAATGATGGTATAGAAAAAATTTAAACAATTTACTAGGTTGACCAACTATAAATTAAGGCATATTTTACACTAATTTGTTAGGTAAAACGGTGTCGGTTGTGCAGTCCATTTAATGGTAACTGAAGAGTCTGGATGTCCTACCCAGCCTACTGTTGGCCGACTGATTTTACTTATACAGTCGACCCGACAGCAAAACGACCCTTTTCCGACTCCCATTTTGGATGTCGGCTCTGCAGTCGTATTGAGGGCTTTTTCAATTCGTTTCAAATATAGTTTGATGCCAACTGCCGGCCAACCTAACAAATCTCAGTCGGTAAAGGGTCGTTATACTGTCGGGCCGACAGTATATCTAAAATCAGTCGGCCAAGAGTAGGCTGGGTAGGACATCCCGACTCTTCAGTTGCCACTGAATGGACAGCACATCCGACACCGTCTTCCCGACGAAATTCGTAGCAGTCGGGCCGACTACTTTGTGCTACATGGGCAACTGAGGTTTATTTTTTATGTATTTTTCTATTGAACATTATATTTTCTCAGGTGTACTTTTACGTTTAATTCTATTAATTCACCCATTCATTTTTATGAACATTTTAAGTTAAAAATATTATTTTTAGTAGAAAACTAATTTTTTCCCTTTTTAATGCAATCTAATAAACTTGACCTCAATCTGACTATAATTTCGTCCATTGCAATAGGACTTAAATGAGTACGATTGACAAGGCTTTTTAACTATTCTAAATGGATTTTATTTTAAGGCATAAAAGAAAAAAAAACTTGATGCATCTGAATCTTTGCCTTATTTATATTTTTTAATATAAACCACAACATATTTACCAAAAATTAATGTGCTTCTTTAGTTTTTTTAATTTAAATTATAATTTTAAATAAAATTTACTAGTGATACATAATAAGTGGTAATACGTATCAGGTCTTTATTCTTATATAGTAAACTGAGAATCTATTTATATTATATAGGGAAATCCATACATAACCAACTTTTATTATTGATTTTATTAAAAAAATATTTAATAAATAATAGTCATGATATGTTACTGAGAAATTAAAACTTGTATAAGTGGGGTTGTGAAGTGGTTAACACTCACCTCGCAGCAATTATATATTAGATGAGCCGGGTTTGATCCTAGCTTGTGGCACTGAGTGAAAACTCTAAACCACTCCTGCGTTGAGTTTGTAAGTTCCCTCTCTGTTGGTTAGAGGAGTTTTCCATTTAGTTCTTCGGTTTCCCCTTGGCATAAAAACTTTCTGAGGTTAACGGTAATAGTAAGTGTAGGAAGCTGTTGGCTCATGTGACTTGAAGGGCTTGCTAACACCTTCCTATGCAATTTAACCCGGCCACTGGTAATTCTTAACAAGTCACTAGTTGACTTAGGCCTGTGTGGTTCTATTATCTTAGCAAAAAACAAACAAACATCATGCAAAAAAAATCGTATTATTTTAATTTCATGATGACTAAGACTCCAGTTGAAAGAACATCATAACTATTTCTATCACTATTGAGAAAAAGTTCACATACTGCTAGATTTTGGTCATTCCAATGCGATCCAAAATATGAGCACTTGTCAAAGTTTGGAAGCAGAGTTAAGAATAAACAGTAAAGCTAATAATTAAGCTTTATTTAAATTTTTACCAATTCAGTCTTCTGTTAATTAACAAAGATCCCTTTTCCATTATCACTAACTCCATTCAGATGCTTCCAACTTTGTGCTATGTCATTGAACACATTAACATTAGCATGCAGTTCTATCTTTTTCAACTAATTTTAACTAAAACTACAGTTATATTATTCATGTACTTGGGTTCTATTCAATTATTTTCTTTTTCTTTTATTTACCCTTAATAGAATAGAACATCTGAAAGTGAAGACTTGGGAAGAAAAAAGCCAGGCATAGGTTTAGGTAATGGCCAAAAGAAGGGGAAAGAATTTGAAGAGTTTGTCTTACAACAAAGGCAATATTTGCGAAATGAAATCAAATTGTGTGAAAAAGCTTGCCAAAAGGTTTTGTTTTACTCAAATAATTTTCTTCATAAAAGGCTCAAGACTGAACCAGAAGTAAATAACTGCTAACTTACAGTATGAAAAATTTAGCGTGACTATAAATTATTTTATTGTTGCAGAAAGGCCGTAGAGGTAAAAGGAAGAAAGGTAAATCGGCTTTAGGTCTTCTCATTCCCATTATGAGACTTTCCTCTGAAATTTGTTGTCGTAATAAATGTAATCAAATGGCTGAAACACACAGTACACTTATTCAAAACTGGAGAGATAGAGCAGTTTTGAGCCAAGCTGATGCCCGTAAAGTTTTGGCAGAAATGCTTACACCAGCAGGAGGAATGTCAAATTGCTTCAGATTTGTAGAGAAAGTAAGTTATGAGATATTACATATCAAGAGCATTTAGGATAAAGATAAAACTAGGTTTTAATTGATTCAGTCAATCAAATTGATTGTGCCATGCCACTACAAGGCTGTTTAATAAAAAAACTTCAAGAAATGGAACTAGGCGTTGGAGGAGGGTTGTCTGATTCAAATCAATTTATTTGATTTAAATCATGTAATATATACTTTAATGTATTTATATTTAAATTATAGTTATTGTTATCGCTGCAGTTAAATTATTTACCAATTAGTCAAGAAAAACGGGCATAAAACCTTAAAAAAACTCATGAAATAAAATAAAAAAATCAACAACCCTGGGAGGGTTGACATCACATCATAATTATATATCAGATACAAAATTATTAATTATTTTAAGGTACGCTGGTTTTTCTCATTTACAATAGTATGATCCGTTTTCTAGGTATATAACAAATAAAAAATTAATTTTGATTTAAATTTAACCTCTTTGTTACAAAGAGGTTCTTTGTAACACAGAGTGAGAATTTGAAAGAGCTGAGTTGAAAAAAGGATTTATTTTGCTTCACTTAAGCTATAGAGTTGGAAAAGATCAAACAAGGGTTGCAAAACACAAAGTTAATTAATAACCCCTAATAGAAACTAAGTAGGAGGTGCAGGAAAATAGTTTCCTATTCAAGCTACTTGTAAGGCAATATTAATGTTTGTAATAAGCTCGTATGGTGCTCTAATGCTCGGCTACATTTAGAAGAAATTTTCAAATGGTACTTTGCAAGTATTTCTGTACATTAGTGGTAGGGGACTGAGTCGAATGCAACTTTTGTATGAATGAATAATTTATATGTTAAAATAACTAGCACTTGATTCCTTTGAAAAGCTTGAATATATTCTGTGACTAATCATTTACTGCACAATTAAAATTCAGTACTTACACAAACAGATATTCTGAACAAAATATTGGAGTGTACAAGTAAACCAGTACACTTTGCTCAGTCAAATCAGTTGCTTGAAATGGAGCAGAACGCACCGGAATGCTGTTCCGTTTCGTAAAAGTTTTTCCTCGTATTGTTCTAGTTCGTAAAGATTTTTTATTGCACAGCTCCTGTTATTCAGAATTATTGGAAGCTTTGAAAGGAAACACGTTCCGGTTCGAGCACAAAGTCAAATTGATTGTAAAGGAGAATGATTCCTTTTGCCTTTAATGAACTTTTTTTATTAAAAACACTCTCCCCAAGGTTACTGGATGCAGTCACACAACAATTTCTAAGGTCAATAAGCAAATGATACTTTCTGGTGGAGACCGTGAACCACCCGAGCATGGGTTGAAGAGATGGTGGCAAGAACAAGGAAATAGAGCAGCCATTACTAATTCTCAAAAATCAAACAGAATTGCGTTGACCAAAGAAAACAATATCGAACCACACATTTTGAATAAAAATTTTATGAAAAGAAAATGTTCTAGTGAGACCTTCAAAAGACTTAATGAAAGTATATCTGCAACCAAACGAAACAATCAATCAACAAGCAGAACATTAGTGCTTAATGAACCTAGTAAATTTGCTTTGGGAAGCACAGTTCACATTGCGAACAATTTAAATGATCATTTGTGATTGTGATCTAATCTAAGAAATTGTGACATGCTGTTATAAATTTTTTCCAATATGAAATGTGAAGTATCAAGAACGCATAGCATCACTAAGAACCAGTGGCGCACCCAGGATTTTTTTCTAGGGGGGGGGGCGATGAGTTCAAAAACATTTTTAGGTAGAGTTGGTAATGATAAGCAAAAAGCTTTTTATGGAGGCTTAGGTCATGCTTTTTTCTTCTTCTTCCTCCTGGGTGTCCTGGATGCACCACTGCTAAGAACTAAATACAATAAGGTTTTCCCCTGCTGCGACCATCTTATACTTCTCAGAATGGAAATGCCCTAAAATCTGTCTGTTGCATGACTGGAAAATGCAAAAGTGGGATATTGTTTCCCCTTTCTGATGGAAGATTTGAAACTGGGAAGATTATTTTTATTATTTGCATTTGCCAAATTTGTATTAGAATTTTTAATTATATAAATAAAAAAGTGGACTTCATAAACTCCCATTTTCTTTGATAATTGTTTCAAAAGGGTGTCTTCTTATCAGCAAAGGTAGACACTACAAGGTTCCAGGCAATTCTGAGTTTGATAAGTATATCTTCATGATAATGGTCATTAAATTTAATTACGGCGATTTTACTTCATTAAAACTCAGTCCCTTTACCATTGCTTCGTTTCGTAACTTCATGTTTTAATATTTTCATAGTTCTTAGTCATTTTTGTGTGATTGGAAACAAAATTTTTAAAGTTTTGGTGGTTTTTAATGTGTAAAATCGGTATTACCAAAATTTCATTTATGTTTAACATTTATTTATCTGAAAATATGAATAATTGTTTTTTTTACGTTAAAAAAAAGCATATTGGCAAGAATTTATCTGCAGTCTGCTGCATTCAACTACTGATAATACCATGTATTATTGCACTAATTGTATTAGTGATGTGAAATAGATTAAGTGATTTTATTATTATTTAAATTATGTGATATTCATTTAAAGAAATAAACTTATAAAAAGTTTTAAAATATGCATATCCTCTCTGACTTCTCCTGCGGCCACTTTAGTATAGGTCCCCCAATGTAGTAGAACTCATGAAGATGAGTTATATAGGTGTTTCTATAAGAGAGGTCATGTGACAATGTTTTGTCTACGTCACGTACATGTAGCTGTAGCTCTTGAAAGTAGAGAGCACGCGCTGCAGTCGCGACACCCTTCGGAATCTGAAATCCACGTGCAAGTAAAGCACTGAAATAACTGGAGCTCGTGACGCAGATAAAAATATTTTGAACTTCTAATTTTCATTGTTTTATTTTATAGAAACACCTATTGTTTGGACTGTACTACAATATAACTGAAGTACACCACCAAGCGGAATATACCTAAACGTGAAGTGGTTCAACCAGGCGGTATATACGTAACTGCGCAGTAGCGCACCAGTAAAAACCACCTTAATAACTGACATCGTAACTAGTGAAATCGTAAATACTGACATCGTACCCCATTTTTTTTCGACGGACAATGATCGTACCCTAGTATTGTCTAAACAAACAACAACGTATTTATCAAATCTACTACACTTCGTTTATATATTTTTATATTCACTGAATCCTATTTCATGATTACTAGTGCGGCGAAATATCTAAATGCCGCAATATCTGTTAAAAAGAAAAAGCTAAGGTTGCGATAGCCAAGAAATTTGCAAATCGAAACAAAAACGCAGACAACAATGTTAGTTGTACCTTGCAATGAAGATTCAATAGCTTTCACAGTTCCTGAAGGTGTTCCTAACTTCCTATCCATAATGGGAATTTGTCAGCTAGACCCCCAAACTGAAAACGTTAATGAGGGTGCAGCATATTACCTATTAACTTAATAAGAAAACCTAGTAACTTATAATTTTATTATATTTGCCCTCCGTATATTTATAATTCTCTAATTTGGAAGTTCATTAAAATATGGGTTAATTGTTTTTAGAAAACAACGCTTCTATTTTGAGTGAACATTCAGTGTAATTAAATTCCCACCAAAATCACATACGAAAAGGTCAGTACGCAAATAAATATTTTTTAGAACAGTTTTTAATTGTTGAAATCGAATTTTACTCAGACTAAGATAGTAATTATTCGCTACCGAAATGGGTGTAGGTGCCGCAACGATGCCTAGCGTCAATGTGTATATTTTTAGATACATGTAGCTACTTACAGAAGTAAATGAACCTAAGTTATTGGAATTGACCTGAAAACTGGGAGGCATTCTCCTTATGGAAATCTAGTTCCACGATAAATTGCACTAGAGAATTGTGGGAACTATATTCCCTATGAAAACGCTGTAAATAATTCTGTGATTTAAACGCGCGCTCCAAAAATTACGTGAAAAATCGTCAGCGCACGTTTTGAAATTATGTAAAGACAGGCACCTTTTCAATATCACGTACGTGTTATTTTATTCATTGAAATGTAACTTAAGCCTACCAATGGGTAACATCAGTACCGTGCTTAGCTGTTTTCTCCGAGAGACAGTAGGTAGCGATAGTAAAACTGGCTCGATAGCCTCTTAGCGCGTGAAATTTTAAAGGGAACTAAAAAAAACTGTGTCGCGACATTATTCTGGATTTAATTTTTTCCTCTGACCCAGCCCCGGTCTGGTTTCGAACATTTCTCTTTTTTCTCCTTTGGGTACTAGTGACCACGCACTATGTTTTATAAACCCGTTTTTGCGGCCAAAACTCTAGATGGCATACCAGTCTGTCAAAAGAATATGGAGACGACGACGCGCTAATTAATTCAGCGGAAAACTTTAATGATCGTAAAGAGCAAATGCGAACTGAAGCAAGCATTCTCAAACATACTTTAAGTAATCGTAATCTTATACTTAATGAGGGGAAAACTGAATTCATTATATTCTGTCCTAACGGAAAATCCGTTCATGACTTTCCAACTCGATGCTCCGAATATAACTTCTATGCTGAAGAACTAAAAACATCGTTAGGGAAAAAAGCATCAAACACCGTGGAATAACTACATGGAATAATTTAAAACCAGAACTAAAGCGATTAGAACCATATAAAAGGTTTCTGGGGAGTGTTACCGAACTCATTTCCTTGACTATAGTTGATTAATTAACGATTGTATTTTAAAATTAAATTAATTTAATTAGACTGGACCTCTTTGTAAATCAGATGTATCTGAAAGAGTTTTCCAATAAAAGCCTTTTCATTATTATTATTATTATTATTATTATTATTATTATTATTAGACATTTTTGAAATCTAAAATTATTTTTATACGCCATCTAGCGGACAAGTTAGCCTTGTGATTCTTTTTTGAGCAAATCAAGCAACGAAATCAGTTATGAATTAGTTCCATATCTTATATAAAAAAATTTATTGCATTATGTCCTTTACATTTGAAGTTATCGAACAAAAACCACTGAAAAATGCACCAAATCCGCCATTTTAGTTTGGGTTTAACTTGAGAACCCGCAGGCTAATTTCTATTTCGTTTTTTTAAATTGATAGAAAACAAGTGATTTTATTATAATATTTTGAAAAAACTTTGCGATTTTAGACGCAGTAGCGGCAATGGGTTTTAATTTTCAGTAAAACAGTTTCTGGTAAATAGCACAGAAATTGGGCTATTTATGGGCTAGAAACTAAAATAGTTGGCGAAAAGTTGATGCATAAAATTAAGAACCGTATTGTCCTAAATACGGATAAATGACCAGAAGTTTTAACTTATATCATTGTTAAAGAGACATATGTGAACTCGCGACGAAACTACTAAGATGTTAGACTGCAATCAAAAGTAAGTTCCTGTCGGTATGATTATATCATTTATCTTATAACCATAAAAACGTTTACAAAATTAAAATTTGCAGTATAATAATTATGAATCCCACAAATTTATTAAAATTGGATTTTTAATAAAAAAAACTAAGCAAAATTTAACTTTTTGAATTTTTAACATGTTCTACTTCATCATATCAACTGTATTATAAATTAGTTAGATTTTTAACTATTTGTATACATCAACTGGATGGCATCATTTATCATTAATTATTATATTGCAAATTTTAATTTTGTAAGTTTTTATGTTTATAAGATAAATGATATAAACATTCCGACGGGAACTTACTTTCGATTTTAGTTTAACATCTTAGTGGTATCGGCGCTAGTTCACATATATCCGAGGGGTCCGTCACTTCGAGGAATCTCGTACGGACCTTGATTCCGTGATTCCGAATCAGAAGAATCTAATCAGGAATCTCGTACGGACCTTGATTCCGTGATTCCGAATCAGAAGAATCTAATCAGGAATCTCGTACGGACCTTGATTCCGTGATTCCGAATCAGAAGAATCTAATCAGGAATCTCGTACGGACCTTGATTCCGTGATTCCGAATCAGAAGAATCTAATCAGGAACCTCTAGAATATTCGAATCTTGGAATCCTACTCGAATCGATGAATCACATACGAATCACGGAATCTAAAATTGATTTAAGGAATCACAGTCACACTTACAGCAACTGTCGGCTCTATCATTGACACCTGTATTATGAAAACTTGAAAAGGCCCCTGTTATTAGAGATGGACATGAATCTATCCAATTCTTCGAAAAAAAAGTGACTTGAGTGGAGACCGCGGTGCCATCTATTAATGAAAAATGAAATGTTAACGTCAACTTTGGATTTTATGATGTGTTCCGCCTGGACCGCGTTTCTCTCCCACCCCCAGCGAAAGGCGCCAGGGGTGGCGTTGCGATTCTGGTTGCTAGGTATCTTCCGACGGTACAGCTTCCTTCCCCAGGATGTGTCGGGATGGAAGTGCTGGTTCTTAAGATCCGCTTTACCACTGGCTGGATTACGCTTTTTAACATCTATGACTCGGGTGGTGTAGCCTCCAGACAATGTTTCGACGATGTTCTCCTAGGGGTTGACACACCAGCTATTATCCTAGGCGCTTTCAACGCCCACAACACACTCTGGGGTAGAAGTCATACGGATTAGCAAGTCCGCTTCATCCAGAGTTGGCTAGAAGCCCAGGACCGTCTGGTCCTCCTCAACATTGGAGACACCACCCGCCGCACAACTCAGGCCCAGAGGCTGCCCTAGATTTGACTTTCGTAAGCTCCACATTGGCTCACTCCCTCCCCTGGACAGTCTCTAACTGAGGAACAAATTATCATATCCCTATTTTTATAGGCGACCCAGCACACACTACAAGTTCTACGGCAAGTGGTATGCATTGACACTATCCAGCTTAAGTCTATGTCAGCCCTGTTTAACTATAACACGGGCAACGAAATAATAATATCGCTTTCAAATAATAATAATCAGCCAGGCTAATACCCAAGGCACCACCGTAGTCCAAAGTCATCTTGCAACTGTTTAATGGGCCACTTGTTTACGTTTTCACTTCTAAAGGAGAATCAGTGCCGCTGCACCTTTCTTGGCCACTCGTACCTTATCGCAGTTGGCATCAGACGTTCAGCACAAGTATCCTAACGTATCACGAGCATTAAAAGACGATTTTTACGTCGACGATCTTGTTTTGAAAGGGCCGGATCCGTATAAGTATGGGTTTTGCAGATCCGACATCAATAACCCGGGTTATCAATACAGTGTCACGACGGCCAGAAAGAGACAATAATTAGTGTTTTTGCGGTGTTTTTGGTGTCCGATTAAATATTTCTTTAAATGTGATGACAGATAATACATTATTTATTTACAAACTGAAAACACTTTTTAAATATTGTACGTCATTTAAACAATGATCCATTAATTCCCTTACGTCAAACGTATTTGTTCTAATAATGTGTTTTTTATATACACACTTAACTTAACTTCCCTTAACTAGCATCCAAACAGCAAATCACTTTATGAAAACTAATCCCCCGACGGCAGAAGCCTTTAAAAAGGGAGGTGGAAATCCCCGGTTAAAAAGAACCAAATTCCTGGCAGAGAGAAAGCGAACAGACAGATTCGCCTCAATAACATGGGTAACGTTTTTATGGTTAAAGCGAAAATTCCTATACTCCAACATTAGGATTTTCAAGAACTGAACAATTAAACAATTTTTTTTTAAATTTTTTAGGGTCGTTTTGCAAATCTTCCGGGGGTCTCTTTTTAGTAAGTTCCGGCGACATCGAAACAAAAATCGAAACGTACAGCCTTGGGTAAAGAAATACCACAGTGTTGAGGCCTATCAAAAAGTCATTAAGGGCCTAACGGGGGCACTCGGTTATCGGGATACAATGCAGAAAATCTTCTTAACCAGACGGCCCTAGCTGCGATTCCTATAAAAAAGGGTGGGGGAGGCTCGTCTCCTCGTCAGCCTCCATGGTGGGATGAACGCTGTTCTAACAAGGTCAATGAAGTCCGTCAGACCCGTCGCAGGGCCCAGCGGTCGGGCATCCTGTTGGACCAGGTTGCTTACATAAGGGAGAAGGCTGTCTATAAACGACTGATTAGTGACACGAAGCGTGCTAGTTGGAGGGCCTATTGCTACAGGCTATATGCACACACGCCCCTGCCTCAAGTTTGGAACCAGGTTAGGTGGTTCAAAAGAGGGATCCGCCCCAGGAAGCTCCTTACGCTCCATAATGGGGCTGAAATACTAAAAGGTTGTGGAGTGTTTGGCATCCTCAGCTGGCGCTAACATACATCCCCCGCCAGTGGCCCATTCTCGACATAGGAACTATATGGGATCATCTCCGGGTTACGCAATACAGCTCTGGGCGTGGACAACATTTCTAACCTTATTATCAAAAATACTACTCCGGCGTTAAGCACAGCACTTCTGAGTTTCTACAACAGCCCGTGGGAGGTGGGAATCATGCCGTCGAGGTGTAAGCAAGCCATCCTCCATCCGATCTTAAAGCCGGGCAAGTCCCCCACTTCTGCTGATTCATACAAAGATATCTCTTCCTCCTGAACCTGGGAAAACGTTATGAGAAACTGGTACTGGACCGTCTGGTTTGGTTCCTGGAGACAAATCATGTTCTCCCCAAGACCGATCGGGTTTCCGGAAGGGTCGGCAGGCGACGGATAATGCTTTCCGGTTGACTACGGTGGCAAAGTGCGCCCTAGCAACCAACCAATTTTGTCTAGCGGTGTTCCGGGATCTATAAGACGCCTTCGGCGGTGTTCATCACCAAGCGCTCCTCTATTAGCTCCAACGTTGCGGCCTCGAGGGAAACCTTCTCAGCTGGGTGGAAAGCTTCTTAACAGATCGTACTTCCCTAGTGCGATTCCACGGAGAGATATCGGCACCTTTTACGGTTAAGCAGGGCGTCCCTCAGGGCAGCTCGGTAAGTCCCCTGATCTTCAGAATCATGCTGGATGGGATTCCCTTAGTTTGTCCCAGGGCGGTCAACCAAGGTGAACACACAGATGATATTGCCACCTGGATGGCGTAAGATGGGGCCTAAGCTTCCAGCCACTGAAATGCAAATACAGGATTCTATCCAGGATCAAACAGATTCCGGACGCTCTTAAACTTCAGCTATGACGCAATATCCTGTCAAGGGTGATGCCATACAGATATCTAGGGGTTAATATAGGCGACAGTGGCTCATGGGCTGATCTCGACTTCTCTGGAGAGTCTCAATCTTTTGAGGGTGGTTTCGGTGACTGACTGGGAGGCCGACAGAGCAGTCCTTAGACTGCTTTATACCAATCTCATTCACTCCAGGATGGATTATTTCAGCTCTCTCTAGGCGTCGGCCACCTATACTGTTCTTGCTAAGCTCGACAAGGATCAAAATGCAGCTCTCAGAGTCATCCTTGGGGTCCCGCCTTCAACGGCCATTAGCAGTGGTGTAGTCGGGCCAGGGCGTCGCCCCGATGCTTTTTTCAAAGGCAGGGCGCCGCCCCGCCTTGGTTTTTCCATTTTGCCAGGGCGCGCCCTGCCTCTTTTTTTCAACTTTCCAGGGCGCGCCTTGCTACTTTTTCGTAAATCATTTTTCTCGAATAAAGGGTGTGTGAGTTTATTATAAATACCATAACAATTTCAAATAGTTACCTAGGTACGGCCAGCTTCGATCACGCTGAAAATCGAAGTTGAATGTACATTTATAGGTTTTAGGTTTTATTGTTGCCGTATAATTCAATATACGGTATATACCCTTTTGAAACAGCTAGGGCGGCTCCAGTGGGAGCGCAGCATTAAAATTACAAAATAAAACAATATTTACAAGGTAAAATAGCTCTTTTTTTTCTTTTTTTTACAAACTTTGAGCTTTAAAATTTATGTTATTTACAATATTTACATTGGTGATTAGGAGAGCGACCGAAGTTTGTTCCTTTTACATTGCGAGATTTCCAGGATTTTCTGCACCACAGCGAAATCCCACTTTGCACCCTTAAGTCCAAGAATTACGCTAAGCTGGTTCCCAAAATTATCTGCCCGCCAATCCCAAATAGACTGGTCCACTTCTGTCTCAGGACCTTCCAACAGTACATGGTACAGGTCTTCGTCGACTAATCCACATAGCTTGCAAAGTGCAGTGCAAAAATTCGGACCTAACAGCTCTACCTGACGTTTGCTGGTAAGGAGAGCCCCAGTACGGGCTTGGAAGACGAGGCCACTTCCCCATGAACCATTGTAGCTGCTTTTTGACTTTATAATGGCACAAGCTTTCCTTTCCACCAACTTGTGTTTCCAGAGTACTAGCGCCCGTTTCTTTACCTCCTTTTCCACCCATTCCTTATAGGAACTCGCCCGGTCTCTCTTTGATCCCGCACAAAATTGACGGTCAATACGTTCAATGGAACGCGTCCACTCCGTACTCAGTCCACCTGCACGGATATACGTATACATTTTACAAGCTAAACGACTTAGGTGCATAAATTTGAGCCTTCCCAGGTACTTAATCTCGCTAAGAGCCTCTCTTGTAGCCATTGTATTTCATCCCATTTCTCCGTCCACAGCCGTATTAGCTGCAAATGGGCCTGCATTCAGTGCTGTTTTGCCTACCAATCTTTGAGATCGCTCTAGTATGTTTCTAGTCTTTGCCTAGTAGCATACTACTTCATTGCCATATGTTATGGTTGGAACCGCTACACTCTTCCAGAGTGTGCGGCCTATGGAGTATTTCTTGTAGGAATGTTCTGAGAGATTACGGACCGCCCAACGCCTCTTATTGCTTTTACTAGACACTGTCTCCTCCATGGTTGTTAGGTAATGGTCATTGCTACTAATAGTTATCCCAAGGTATGTATAACGAGTCACCTGTGGCATACATTTTCCGTTGTAAAGGCTCATTGTATTTGATTTCTCCATGCTGTAGACCAAATTTCTATTCCTGGCAAAATCAGAGCATACGTCAAGCAGTGGCCGTAGATCGGAGTGCTTGTTTGAGAGTAGTACAATATCATCTGCATAAAACAGGCATGACACAACCAAATCAGACCGGTGGTCCATGGACCCCCGAAGCGTAGCACCGCAGCCAGCGTCCATAAGCACGTGATCCAAATCATCGAAATACACTGAACAGCGTGGCGGACAGCGGACACCCTTGCCGTAGGCCAACGCGGCTCTCAATTTCTTCAGTTTCCGTTCCATTTAGGTGGTAAGTATACTTGCACTCCGTGTACAGCGCCTCAATTTCTGATTTCAGTGTATCCGGAACTGCCTTGGAATTCTGACATTCCCACAATTTGTGACGGTCAACGCTGTCATAAGCTTTCCTTAGATCCAGAAATGCAATTTCCAGCTGGGTAGACATTTTTTTAGTTAGATCAATTCGCTGTGTGATGACGAATAAATGGTCTCCAATCTGTGTGTCCTGACGAAAGCCGCCCTGAGCGTCGCAGAGCACACGATTGTTCTCAAAAAAAGCAGTGAGGCGACCCTTTAACAGCATAGCATACACTTTGTAGATTACCGAGGGCACAGCAATGGGGCGATATGAGTCTAGGATCATTGAATTTTTACCTTTACCTTTACAGATAAGCGATACCCGTGCAGTGAGCCAAGACTGGGGTATGGTTTTACCTCTCTTAATGGTATTTAAGAGGAAGCATAGTGTCGATCTGGCACCGGGTCCCAGTGCCTTTAGACACTCCGCATATACGCCATCCATTCCCGCCACCTTCCCTGTCTTCAAAGTGAACAGAACCATATTTAATTCTTGGATGGAGAAATCATCCTCGGGGGTTGATACTTAGTTGGTGTTACTTGGGGATTCTGTAGTCAGATTACAACTCTTTAGGGCATTATCAGGCATTGGTACTGATCCTGACAGTAACTCAACCTCTAGCTCTGCAATGTACTCCATGATTCGTATAGAGATAGTTTTTTTGTCCCACAAAAGTGATCCATTCTTGACCCTAATCCCCTTGAAAGTCTTTTCCACTGCCCGCCCCTGTTTTTTCAAAGATTTCATGTATATCCATAAGTTCCCAGAACTTTCGCCCTTTGTCTTTGGCAGCTCTCTCAATTTCATTTTCCCTTTTGAAGTTGACTATTTTCATTTCCCTTGCTATCACAGCTTTTGAATTTTCCTTAGCGGCTTTATAGGATGTCCAGTGACCTAGAATAACCTCACTTCTATCCTCTTTGGCTAGGGACTGTAGATGTGAAAATCTGCCTCTATGCTGTTATGATCACTTGTCACGCTTTTTGAGCCAGCTTCATCAATCTCTAATTTTGTAACAAAATAAAGGCCTCATTATATAAAATATAAACCACTGTAGTTTGAACTCTCGAATTTTGCCAAGTATATCTTTCCTTACAGGTAGGAGATAGATTACCATTTGTCAACCCAAACTCTTCAGCAAACTGCTTCAGTTGACGACCAATTAAATTCTCTGTCCCATACTCTGATATGTGACCATTGAAGTCACCCATTATGCATACATTGTGTACATTCATTACTGCTTCAACAACACCACTTAGGCAATCAAAAATATGCGTATTCAACGTCTTAGCTGCTACCGACTCTCCTGTAGCGCCAACTTCGATTACGTGCGAAATCAAAGTTGGCCGTACCCAGGTAGCGCCCCGGTTCTTTTTTTCTTAGGACTACACCACTGGCCATTAGTCTCATAAATGTGGAAGCAGCGTTTCCACCATTGCACTTCAGACATGATTTGTTGGACCTCCTCAACCTCACTCTGTGCGGCGCGGTGGACACTCCTGCTTACTACACCTGGCCCTTAATGGGTCAGAGTGTGCAATAACTGGTGTCTTTACCGGGGAGTCGCGGTCCGGCTCTTGTAATCCATAAGGGCGGTGGTGCACTGGGAGATGTTAGCTCTGGTCAAATGGTCCTATCTCCACCTCCGACTTCGGTCGGGTAGAGGCTGGAAACTGAGTTTCGGCTCAGGCTAACGGAGAGGTTCCGTGAAAACAGGCCGACTCGGCAGATTGGGAAGCCTGCTGTGGGGCGGCAGTCCTCCGTATGAGGGCACGGCGGTCCTGTTTCCCGGCCTTTTGGAGTCACACCGGGATCTGCTATGTGCTCGTCGTTCCCCTTTAGGAGCCCTCTTCAAGGGCTTGACTCTTTACCTACGTAGGTGGGGTGTCGGCTGGAGTTGCTACAGCATCCACTCTTAATCCCACTGCTGTGTGCGAAGTGGGAAATGGCCCACCCATTGCTGCACCTTCTGCTGGGTTGAGTGGCTTGCGTCAAAGGTGCGACCATCAGTAGTAGGGTACTACTACCCATGCTGTGTTTGTCATCTGCCCGGGCTAGGTGGACGCTGGCGTAGGGCACTATGATGATAGACCTCCGGTGGTATGGATTATAAATTCTGACACACTGCTTACTACACCTCCTTTTTGAGGGAAGGATTGTCTCCTCTCGAGACTTTGGAAAATAGCTTCCCGTTGGGACGTTTACCATTCCTCCTCAGGGCTTGGCGTTTGGCACAGGCCTACAACCTGAGCTGGCTCTTCAATACCTCCCGTCACCATTTGTCTTTCAAGGATTCGCCGTCCTGGCAACCGCCCGCCGCGACGATTCTGCCCCCCCCCCCCCCCCAATGATAACGTCGTCAGAGAGCCGTTGTTGAGTATTATATTTAGATAACTTATACTCTATTTAGTGGACTTTAACCTAAATTATATATCCCATGTAAAAATATTGTTTATAATTGCTGTAATTTATGTTATTAACCAATTTACAAACGATCCAATCAGGCCCGTCTTAAGACCTTTTGTGGCCCTGGGATAAATTATTTCTTAAGCCCCAACGGTCAGCCTTTGTATGTACGTTGTCTAAATTCAACTATCGAATAACCAACCAAAACTTTTAATTTAAAAGTATGCATAGGCCTACTGAAAATAAGATTTTTACTGACAGTGACTCGCTGTTAGGTTCATAGATATAAGAAATGTATATAAAGGTCTAGATAAATTTCGGGGCGTCTAAGCCTAACATAAAATACGGAATTGACACCTAGCAGACACCGAGGAAGGCACGTGACCAAGAGCGCTAGCTCTCTTAGCATTTTAGTACTAAGTGCTTGAACTTTCTTTAGACACCAGCTGTTGGTGACTTTTAGTATAATTTTTAAGCGGGATCGAGACAATGGCTCTAGCGGCGATAGCACGAGCTTTCTTACCGATAGATAGCGCCTTATAAGGATAGCCTGCAGAAATAACGCATTTCTGCTAGCTGTCACTTCCGTATTCACTCCCTTTGAAATATTTTATCTAGACCTTTATGTACGTTTCCTATATCTATGGTTAGGTTTTAGATATTGTAGGTACGCGATGTGGCGATGAGTCAAATTATAATTATAATTATCGCCTTTTGAGTCAAAATGTCACTTAACTATCTTGTTTTGGCGTCTACGATAGCGACATCTGTTGAAAAAAAGCTACTTGATGTCGAGCCGACACTTGCTTTAACGCCCGAAAACTTTTTTTAAGTGATTTGAAACGGTTTTAAGCGATTTAACCAGATATAATTTATAATATTTTAAATTATCTCTGATTTAACTAGGTTCACACTAATGGCCGAAAACGATTTGAAGAGCTTTGAAACCTTTTTAGACGTATCGCGTATGTGTGAACGTGACTATAGGTGAATGCTATTCGTATTACTGAGCGTATTAGCCTCGGTATTAGCTCGTCGTATTACAATCGATTATCATTTGGTTGGCTCGAAATTTTTTTTATTCGATTGTAACGTGTGGGTCTGAACTAAGGAACTTTTAAAAGTGAAGCAGTCAGTGGCAGTGACCATCAACTTAGCCTTCGACCCCGTGCCCTGAAATACCTGAGCTAATCCATAATATGTATCCGTAAAGCAAGTTGAATTAAAGGCCACGCCGGCCTTCGAATCGTTACAATTTCCGGTGCGAAATTATGACGTAGGGAATGAAATGTCACCTGCTACTCGATTTTCGGGCTGGATTTTTCAAACATCAGTGGGTCCCTTTTATTAAGTGGGCCAGTGAACCACTGACCCCTCAACTGACCACCTTTGATTTAGTTTTTTAACTGACCTAGACAACCTTTAACTGGTCATTTTCCTAGTCACACCGCCTTTTCTATAATATTCGAATAGCTAGATTGGTTTTGGTTGCGAATAGATGAATCAAGGAACTTTGTACAAGTGTGTAACCGAACAAGAATCACGGAACTGAACAAGAATCACGGAATCGAACAAGAATCACGGAATCAAATAGGAATCACGGAATCAAGAGTGGAATCATGGCATATTAAGGAATCATGGAAAATCACGGTATCTTGATTCCAGATTCCTTGATTCGGAATCTCGTACACGATTCCTCGAAGTGACGGACCCCTCGCATATATCTCTTTAACAATGATGTAAGTGGAAATTGTTGGTCATTTATCCGTATTTAGGACAATACGGTTCTTAATTTTTATGTATCAACTTTTCGTTAACTATTTTAGTTTCTAGCCCAAAAATAGCCCAATTTCTGGCTATATTTGTGCTATTTACCAGAAATTGTTTTACTGAAAATTAAAACCCATTGCCGCTACTGCGTCTAAAATCGCAAAGTTTTTTCAAAATATTATAATAAAATCACTTGTTTTCTATAAATTTAAAAAAATGAAATCGAAATTAGTAAAGGACATAATGCAATAATTTTTTTTATATAAGATATGGAACTAATTCATAACTGATTTCGATGCTTGATTTGCTCAAAAAGTATCACAAGGCTAACTTGTCCGCTAGGTGGCGTGTAAAAATAATTTTAGATTTCAAAAATGTCTAATTTTATAAAGAAACTAATTTAATAAAAATAATTTTTCTATGTGCCATCTAGAGTTTTGGCCGCAAAAACAGATTTATAAAACATAGTGCCACGGTATTATTTTCTTCAATTTTGCTTTGCTAAACCTAATTTCTACAACCCAAACACCGTGTTAATGATCTTTGTTTGCTTCATGATTTTTTCTATAATAACTTAACTCTAAATCTCATGTCTTTTTTTTCATTATTTTATTTTATATCGGTCTGTTTTTTTTTTGCGTCTTTCTGTAGCGATGCTCAAACAAAAGCCCACCTGAGGCTTACTAAGCAATTCTTTTTGTCATAAATAAATAAATAAACTATGGTTTCATAAGGAAAACGTCTCCAACATGGCCAATCTAGCGGTCTCATAACTTCGGTTCATTTACTTTTGCTACCTATTAATCAACAGTTAAAAGTTTTCGGTCGCGAATTGATAATACAACGCCAAGTACATTCTCAATATAAAACTAACCCTTAATTTTAATATTGTTTGCTTAGTTCTTAATTTATGCGAATTCGGCCAAAACCTTACTTTTATTATTGTATTAATTTTCAAACTTTATGCAATCAATTTTATCACCGTAATTATTAGCTTCTCTATTAAATCATTCGCTTATTTTCAGTATGTTTGCCCTTTTCCATTTTTCAGAGTACCAATTTCACTAGATCAGTGGCGTAGAAAGGGGGGGGGGGGGATCCGGATACAGCCCACCCCTTGGGCCTACCTTTGACGGTACTAACTTCCCACCTCCTTCTCGACCCCCTCTTAACATTCACATACTTCGACCACCCCCTTGACGAATTTCTGGCTACGCCACTCGAGGGGCTAACCACTCTTAGAAAGTCGGATTACTCTTAGATTAGCACTGCCAAGGGCAGGGACTTCAAAGATTACGCGTAATCCCTTTAGTACAGTCAAAGGTACAGCTCTGTACACCGATTACGCGGAGTGATCAGCCCCTCGACGTCACTGCACTAGATGTGGGAAATGTCCCTCGATTTGTCTCTCTAAGGGTGTATCGTAATTTGAGAAATCTAAATAAAATTAAATCTGAGGTAATTTGTTAATAAAGTTGGCTTATAAATGTAAGAGGAAGTATTCCGAGATAAAAATAGACTGCAGTTTCCAGATTTAATTTTGATAAGTTATCTTTTCATTGCCAAAATTAGAGAGGTCCTAGGCGAACTGGTGAAGAGTATAGGGCTTGGTCCTTAACTAGTGGGGCTGGATATGGATATTAAAAAAAGTAATTTAGAATTAAATATAATTTAGAATTGTGTAACAAATGTAGATGGCGACTTAAGAATCGCACTATATTTTGCCGTTTGGCAACTTGACTCTTCGAAAACCGTGAGCTTCAGCCGATGCTTAAGACAAAGAATGCATTAATCTCCCCTTTTAACTTACGTTGGTGGAAAAGCACCTGTTATTTCCAATTTTAAATCAATATCTTGTCAAGAATCTATTTTATTATACTTTGCGATAATAACTATGGTCGAATCCCACCCTAAGGGGAAGACGTAAGTTTCAGGGAACCGATGAAAAACGGGCGGATTTAATTTGTTTAGGGAGAAGAAGCTTATTTTTCGAGAATGAGACAAAAATTGTCTCAACATATTAATACACGTCTTCAGTATTATAATCTGCTCAAGCGCACAGACTACAGTGCCATCTACTGTTGCAAAAGAGAAGCTGTTCGTATTTTCTACTTATTTAGGCCAGTTTTCTTTCTACATGTAGCATAACATGTAAATAAACATGGCCACTGTAGTTGACACGAGAAAGTGGAGGAAAGTTGATTATAATTTTAAAATGAATAAATCATGGATTAAAAAGTTAAATGGATTTCCTGGGGCTTCGAAGAAGCATTTACTCTATCAACCTGAATAGGTGGTGTATTAATTGTTTCAGTTATAAATGAGCTTGTTGTTGACTCCTGCTCATTATAGTTTTCATTATCAGTACCCTTCTAAATGGGAAAATTCATATAACGAACTTTAATTAAAGACATATAGAGCTAATAAAAATTTGCAACTTACATTCCATGGAAATATAATTGGGACAACTTTATCTTTCAACATTTTTCTTTTCATAAAACCATGAAAGGCCTAAAGTCATTTTCACGGAAATGCTCCGAACACAATTTACTATATTTCGTTACTTTTAAATTATTTATATACCTTTTAATACTATTAATCCAAATAAAAGCTTCTTTAATATTGGATCACTGGGAAGTGAATGGCAGGACAAAACTCTATTTTCCATCGAACGGTTCTAACAAAAAGGAACAGAAGACGAGTATCCCCGATCGAGTGCCATTTTCCTTTATTAAGCTAAGCCTTTTTTTAAATTTAAACATAAGGATGGTCCCTATACGTGTTACTTCTTTGCAATGCACCACTTGCATTGAAAGTGACCACCCATACGTTGAAAAATAGGAACAGCTTTCAAAACGCTGCGGTAGGTGGCGCGACAACCAATACTGAAAACGCGTATTCTACCTTAGTACAAAAAATGCATTCTTAAACTCTTCTAATTATCTGAATTTATCTTCAGCCAAAAGAGCAATAAATATTCTTCAATTTCTATTGGCCCGTTCCTATGCATTTACATGTATCCCCGATAAGTTGTACTTCAACTGAAAACCTATTCATTTTAATCTCCATTAAATCCATCAATTTTCAAATTTTATAAATTTCAAAAACTGTTAGAATATTGATGATCCTAATATAATCAAACAATATTAAAAAATAATACTTAATGATTTAGAACTCTTCTTACCTGATAGCCTCCATTTAAAAAAAAATGGCATTGAAAGTTTATCTCTAACATTCCGTTATACCGATCTCCGAACAACGGTTAGCCAGAAATAATCTGCAATGCAAAACGCGATTATCTTCGATGGGGTGAATAACGATTTTCCGAGAATCAATTAGTGATAGCGGATCCAACCAATCAAATTATTGATTTGAAATTACTGAATCTCTGTAATTGTGATCATTTTATTGTATTGGGATTAGTATTGGTGGCTGGTAAAAACCACTCGAAAATGATGTTAAAGAGTGCGGTGAAATATATTGTCCAGCACCTTACACCAAAGGGACCCGTAAAGAGACCTAATAGTTAAAGGTTGGTGATCTAAAATCTCCCTTCGGAACCAAGTTACAAGAATCTTCTCATGGGTACTCGTTGATTATTGAGTACCCAATATTTGTTTTCACTTGTACCTGACTTTACTCGAATAAAATTATCAATATGAATAATAATCAGCTAGGCTAAAACACAGGGCCCAAGTCATCTATTGACTTCTTATGCTTTTAAATCAGGTGACCAACACCTAAATACATTACTAATTACCGTTAACCTCTGCGATATTTTAAGGGAAGCCCGGGAGAACGTTTTTTTCAACGAGTAATGACAAAAGTAAATATTGAGATAAAGTCTAATATAGTGCCTTCATATTTTACCTTCCACTATGCTTGACATCCTTTTTAAAGAGCTATCGATCACGTGGTTTTTTCCACCAATAGAAAAGCACTTTATTCGAATTTTTTTCCTGCGAAAAGTAGTGCATTCTGGGGAATTTTGGGACACATAGTTTCGGTCCTCATATCGCTTTCGACGTCTCGAATCGTCCGCTTCTGTGTCAGAAACGCTAGCCTAGTATCTTCAAGGTGTTGTATTTTAAGCATAGTTTATCTAGTATTTGCTGAAGACTTCCATCCATCAACAACGACTCGCAAATAGCTTTATAGGTTACATCCAGTTCGAAAAAATCATCTTCATAATTTTTCAACAATGCTTCAATATTTAACCCTTGGCTAGCCATTTTTTATTAAACCAATTAATATGTTCCTTTCTGGCTATAGAATTGCATGCCAACTAATTAAATACCACGAAAAAAGTCTAATTTTAACATCATTTAAAATTCTTACCTATTTAAGTTTTAAATCCGTTTAAATATTCGTTTTTTCTAATAAAATCCACATTACATAAATTTGTGGGTAGCGCGAGATCATGTCATATTAGGCTTAGTAAAAGCACTGATTTAAGTTACATGTGGTATCTATTTTAAAATGTCGTATTTTAAGTTCAATCATTTACTTTTGGTAATAACTAGGAGTCTGCTCGTAAAATATACACTGAAAAGTTAATTTTCCTCCGTTTTATTGCACTATTGAGTGATTTACTCGCATTTTTTATGGTTTTCTTACGTGCGCGCGTGCGTTGCGATAACATTTACAATTCTGTCTATAAAAATGGACTAAATAATATCAGCGATCGAAATCTTTCCCGCTAAGATTGGCGATTTCTAAGAATGCCTGGCAACTAAAGCAAGTAGTTTATGTTTTGGTTTTGGTTTCGAACGTCGGTTCTTCATCTTCAGGCCTCTTCAGGAGTTAAGATCGTGGTACCGCTGAATTTAGTATTTACTTATTTCGTTACAAATATTACTGGAGTTTTAAAATTAAATAAATTTACTTGATTTAGTTATTAATCATTTATGTAATAAGTCAGCGCGTCTAAAGTAAGTAAATTTTATTTATAATGAAATTTAAGCCTGAGGTAACATATTGAGTTTTACATCGAAATTTAAATGATCTAAGATAGGAAATATAGGTGCTACATGTACATCGGTAGCTAAATCAAATGAGGCAATCGGTGGTGCGATTTTTTTTAACGATAGCAATTTTTGTTTTTGTTTTGTTTTTATTTTTGTTTTTGGTGAATCAATTGTCCAGAATTACAATAATATCCAAATAATTTTTAGGAAATAATTATTTTATAAGATATGATTTAAATAAAATGCATAATATAATAACCGGGTCAATATGGTGAAGAGCATAGCCGGTCCAGTCAGCTCTGCCGAAAGGCGTTGGAGGTACGCCCTGCACAGTCAAGGCTCTACTACGCACTGCCAAATGTTATAGTATGCGCCTAAAATAATCATCTTAGGTCAGATTTTGAACCGTGCGGTTAGTGTGGTGGACAGGCTATCAAGGAGGTTCTGGTTCGATTTCTAATTATAAATTAAGTTGATGGTATTTATATTGTTATTGAAGTTAAAATATTTATTTCATGACCCCTAGACTTGAATACACCTTGATCTCATGCTTATATTTCTAATTATTAATTTGAAATTTTGGCCGAAATTTGGTTTATCTTGACGATTTTGTTTTGAATAGGCGGTTAAATAAACCCCTCTCTGACTGTCTTGCCACCCTTTTGAAAAATGCTGCCAGATCTATGCATAGAAAATTATAAGCTTTGGTAGTATAAATAGAAAACATAGACAAACCAGTTATATGTCCAGTCGCAGCAGAACAAACTCTATAATTGTCTATGAATAATCTTTTATTTAAAGGACTATTGTTGTAATTTCGATGCTACTATGTACGATTTTAATTGTTACTATGTTACTAGGAACGATTTCAGATGGCCCAACGGTGATTATAGAGAACGCTGCGCTGGTGGCACGGGGGGCTGAGTAGCCTCCCGGAAGGACAGGGGGATACTACTAAAAAAAAACATTATTTCACAAATAATGCGTTTTTTTTTGGAATTCCAGACCTTCACCGAAAAAAGATGTAAAAAAGTAAAACTGCCGATTTTGATCTTGTTATTATGCATTTTTATTTAAATAATATCTTTTTATATAATTAATTCCGCAAAATAATTTTGATATTTTTGTAATCCTTGACCATTGATTAAAGGGAAAAAAACAAAAAAAAAACAAAAGGTGCTATTGTAAACAATTTCCCTCAGAACTAGTGCGACTATCCCGATGCTTGGGGAGCGGTCCTAACTCTGGGTTACCGAATAGTTAGGGCTATATTGAGACCTAATCAATGTAAATCTGTGGCGTAGACAAGGGGAGGGTTTTCGTGTCAAATCCCTCCCGCTTGTGTGTAACTTTGGCTGTACTGAACGTTTAGTCCCTTCTCGACCCCTCTTAGGTATTTTACACAGTTACAACCCCCTCCCTTGAATGATTTCTGGCTACGCCACTTATGTAAAATCAGCACACTATATGCCTAAGAATCCTTGGCCATCGTGCTACGTAAGCGGCTCAAGAAACGGACGGGGCTTAAACTACGTCAAACGTAAGACGTCACGCATTTTTTCAAATTCATTTGGCTCACTGCCGTCGCTAAGAACACGCGACACAGAAAGAAAATGAAGAACGCTCATTCTGAAAATTCACTTACCAGAAACTGTATTTCAAAAACCCTGATTAGTTCTCATATAGTGACGTACTTGAAGATTTTTTTCATATTCTTGACGGTAATCTTTCCGCATAAAATTCGTATTTAGAGGGTTCAAAGAGAGCTTAGAAGTTGAGTGAGTGTCTATTCAAGACGAGGCTTAGTTAAGCTTAGCACGTCGAGAGCGAACTCCTCTATTATAGTTTCCCTTAAACATCCCAAGTGTATATATATACAGTTTCCTGAGGAAAATTGTTTTACGGCTCATTTTCTGATTATTAATATCTTAATTAACGCACTCAAGATATGGTCACATCATCTGCCTTAACTATTTAGTTTTGTTACAGTTGATTTTCGTTAATTTTTTTGTGTAGATACACTTAATTTATAATTACCGCATAAACATGGATAAAGTATTTTCAAGAATGCATGTTTTCAATAACAAGTAAGTATGATGTAGTGTTAAACGAAGAAGTGAAGATAATAAGCTTAAAGTAGATTACTTAACTTTTTTCTAAAACAATGAGCGGCCTCGGAGATATTTAATAAACTTCTAAAGGCTGGTTCACACGAGCACTGTTTTCCTGATTTTCTCTATTTTCTCGTTTTACCACCTTTCCCCGTTGTTCTGGCGCACGGGAAAACGACTGTACACACGGACAAAATTTACGGGTTTTTCCGCCGTCAGCGCTGCCGGTAAACGAGAAAACGGAGAAAAAAATGTTTAAATATCTCTACTTTATTTTCCCGGTTTTTGAAGCTCTTTGAGTTCGACTAATCAGCGAGCGTTTCACTGTCACGTGATAAAAGGAGCAATTTTGAAAGTCTTTAAAAGTAGGCTTAAGAATTTTTGCGTCTACCACGTGACGGCATAACGCTCGCTGACTGGTCGAGCCCGACGCCCCTCAAAAAAAGGTTATCCGTTTCCTCGTTCCCCGGCAGCGCTCGCTGTGATAAAATCCGGCAAATTTTGTCCGTGTGTACAGTCGTGTTCCTGCGCGCCAGAACCACGGGAAAAGGCGGTAAAACTAGAAAATATAGAAAACCAGGAAAACACTGCCCATGTGAACCAGGCTTAACTCTTACGAGTCATGCAAGCAAGTACGACCTATATAGTGTAGGGAGATGTTGGCTTTCGTGGCATGAAGGCCTTGAAACCTGATTTAATGTCATTAAAATCGGTAAATGACTAAGGCCTATGCATTAGCATCGATGATAATTAAAAGGAACAGATAGAAGGGAGATTTGGACAATTACCAGATCCGAGGGGGTTGTCACTATTAAAATCATTATACATTTGATTACTGATTTTCGAAAATCATTCGTTGATTTCCAGTGACTTATCACAATTTATTGATGATTTTCTTAAGCGATTTCCTGTGGTTTCCAGTTATTTGCTCACCTGATTACTAAAGTGGCTTCCCCCTCGGAATCGGCATCCACCACGCAAAGTCGACACTATTTTATACCGGGCTAATTATAAAGTGACTAGATGGAGTCTTTAATTAGAGACATGTAGCCACTCCCTCCTATTGACATTTACAGCGCTGCTAAATGGTTTGTTATTGATAAATTATTTACTTAGGCGTACGAAAGATTTAATTATTTTCAATAGCTGTTTGAACGAGGATTATCCGCTCAACCTCGAGAGTGAAAAACTTAAACTACATCGAGGTGACATCGAACCACCAACCTTTGGGTTATCGTTCCAAGGCCACTATTAATGGACTTCCGAGGTCAAGAATAAAGTTCATTGTATTATATGGACTCCTTTGGTGTTCTAGTTTTTGGTTGAGGAGCCATAGCATTTCAACATCAACCAATTTTGCTCTGACAAACACAAAAATAAAGTGACTTTTTTAATCTATTTTCTAACGACGGGATACATTTTCCTAAGATAAGTGGGGGTCTGCAGAACGCAACGAATTCAGCTTAAAAAGCGTTCTTGCTTCCGGGTTCAAAAGGGCCAAGACTCCCCATAAAATATTCCCTACGTGTCCCCAGGCACCGAATCCAACGAACAAACCTAATAATAATATCATCAATCCGCTAGGTTAATACCCAAAGTCCCACATTAGGCCCAAGCGAGGGGCTGATCACCCCGCGTAGTCGGTGTACAGAGCCGTACATTTGACTGTACTAATGGGATTACGCGTAATCTTTGAAGTCCCTTTGGCAGTGCTAATCTAAGCGTAATCCGGTGTACAGATTTTCTAAGAGTGGTTAGCCCCTTGGGCCCAAGTCATCTAGTGACTTTTAATGACATAAATTCAGGTGGCAAGCCCTTCCTGCCACGCGAGTCAACACCTACTATATCCGTTAGCTTCAACTTGTTTTTAACCCAACGCGTTTTCAATAGCGGACTTAAACCTGCATTTTTTTCCAGTCCTACAATCGTTACTTAATAGCAAATGTTATGCGAGTCCAAAAACCTCTATTTCAAATAAATAATTTGCAATAAAAATATATTAATTAAGGCTAGTAAATAGTTTAAAAAATGAGTCAGTTTATTGGGAAAGAAGTCGAGGAATTAGTATTTGGTACACAAGTCGAGGAATTAGTATTTGGTACACTTTTGCTCTCAGGTAGCGTATAACTAGGAGGAAAATTTTCAAATTAAAGAGAAAATGAAAATGAAAATGAAAATCCAAACCTTTGGAAGTGCTTTAATAGCGCGAAATAGATAAGATATCTTGGAAGTGATAACCGCGCGCGAAGGTGACGGAATAATGCTGGGACGCGATGAGTTATAGCTGCTCTCTTTCACGCTATTGGCTGTCGCGGAATGACTTGTATTCGCGCTGCCTGATAAAATCCAGCGGAAAGTATAAATGCCTTTGACAATTCTACCTGGAACGTTACACTTTCAGGTGATTCATATGAACAAGCATCATTCGGAACCACTCCGTGGCCATCGTAATGCTATACACCAGGTTTGTTCATTTTGCTTTATTGAGTTTATGACTTTAGTAATGTCAAGCTTTATGCCAGGCAAGTCTAACAGACATGGGCGTAACTGACAAGGAAACTACCCTAGGTGATTCTCAACAACATTTTTTTTTAAATTTGGGTGATAAAAGTCTCCGAATTGTATAAGATTTGTGGGGCTACAGAAAAGCGGGTTTGGGAAGCGGGTAGGTTTGCTTTAGTCACGTGATGGAAGGGGTGTAGCTACTTCAATTTAGGCTCGGAATGCTATGAACCTTTAAGTAGTAATCGTTATCAAATAAAATTTAACAATGTGGATTTCTTTGGTCTGGGTAACCAAAAATGGTTTTGACAACTAAAAATTAATATTTATCTGTGTTATATAAAGTAAGAAAGAGAACGATTTAAAATTCCTTATATTAAATTTTTTTATTTTTAATACGTCAAATTAGAGTATATTTGGGTAAATTTCAGGAAATTTAATTAAATTTGTGGGTCCCTTAACATCTTATGAATGTTAAATGACAAAAAAAAATTATTTCGTTTTTTCAAAACATTTTTGGTTGACATGGCGAAACTAAATGTCTCTTGTATTTTTTGCCATTGGGAATTTTCGAATATTAATCGGATCTAAACAAAACCCGAAATTTAATTAAAATCGAGTTCACAGATTTTATAATAATACTTTTTTGAAATATTTCGAACTGGACCGTTGTGTTTAAACATATTTTACTACCCCTCCCATGAAAATATTTTGCAAAATTGCCCCGCCAAATTAAAATCCTATTGCTTCTGTCATTTTTAAGCTATAGTGTATAATATAGCTCTTTCGAGAAAAGTATTAATTTTCTTGTATTGCTAATTTTCTTCGCTTAAAACGTGTTCCTTCCCTGCATGGATTAACAACAACTCACAAGTTCTTCTTAACCCATATTGCCGATTTTTCAAAATGCTATTCGAAATAAAACTATAGTGCGGAGCGAAATTCATCGTATTAGGCCTATGAGATTCTAAAACTATCTCACCGAGAAAACTATTTACTTATTATTACATATTCCAAATTTACAATGCATTTGAATTTTAACAATTTACATGGTTAAGAAAATTAATACTCGCGGTAAATTTTGAGCCGTGGGGTGCTTTTGGGGGGGGATTTGCGGTCAATGGAATCTGAGTCGAGCTTGCGAAAGTTCATGTTTCATTTTTAAAGCCTAAATAGATACTTATATTGTAATATAACGGTATTAGTCCTAATTAATGAAAGGTAAGAAATAATAGGAAAATTAATTTCAAGTATTGTCTACTAAATATATTAGGAAGAGCAGGCTATTGTTTTTCTCAATAGTGCACCCGTTTTTAAACTCCTAGAACTTTAAGATAAGGTTATTAACTTTACATAATTTCTTTGGACTACGATAGCAAAATGGCTCTGATTGAGGCCACACAAATTAACTTGAAGAGGCTTATCCGTTGTCCCAAGTAAAATAGAAACTAGGTGCCGCCACTTATCGCTTGTGCGTAAATATGGATACGCCTCAATCGGTAAAAAGGGCTAATACGCAGCGTTGCAACCCCCCTCCCCCACACTTGGGGTCCCTGGGCATTTGTACATTTGCCCACCGGAAATCTGCAACCATATCCTTGGGTTTAATAATCAGCTGGCTAATACCCAAGGCACCACCTTAGGCCCAAGTCATCTAGCGACTTATTATGCCTTTAAACAGGTGGCCGGGTTACAATGCGTAGAAGGGTGGTAGCAAGCCCTACATGCCACGCGAGCCAGATACGCCTGAAATTCATGAAGTCCTATGAGACTCCAAACGTTTTTTGGGTAATTTTTGGTTGAATTCACCCTCGACGAAAAAAATTCCTATCAAAGTTAGTCGTCGGTGGTAGGTACCTTCAATGCAAATACTATTTAGGTCTTTTGTTTACCAGCGTGATTCATTTGTCAAGTGTGAATTTAACCATTAACCTGACTCTAAGTACAGCTGGGGTGTCTTTATCATCGATCTTCAAAATGTTTATTTCGAAAATAAACTTTTCTTATATATAGAAAATAACTAAAATAAATTGGATAATCTTTTAAATATAAATTTTATTTTAATTAAAACTTAATTAAATAAATAACCAAAACAATTTATTAGTTATTTCACACTATTTACTATTATAATTACAATTTGTTTTAGTTTTAATAAACTGACATTACTGAAGTTGTAGTCACACTGTTAGGATGCTAAATAGAAATGTCATTAAATATGAGAGGGATTATTTTAGCCAAAATAACATGGTTTCCGCCAACGGTCAAATGCTTAATATTGAGAGGCGCCTAATGGTAGACGAATGGATTCTATGCAAAATCGAAGAGCACAGCATCCCAGGATTGAAGTGGATCGACAAGGAACAGTTCATTTTTAGTATAAACTGGATTCATGGTTCAAACTTAGCCCCGATGGACTATTCTGACGTAGAACTGGCCCAATCTTGGGCATTATACAAAGGTATATGACTAACCTAGATTTGCAAAATGTATTAAAGGGAGTAGGATCTAAATGGTTCAATAGAGAGGTTAAGCGGAGAAATTTGAACGACAACATCGAGAGTCACGTGATCATTCTATTTCTATACTGTTTTCTTTTATCTTTAATACTTCGGAGTCGGAGCCTTTTATAACTTTAAGACGACACCATATTTCAGTCGAGCTAATATGACACGTAGTATAATATCAGGAAACTATAGAGGTATACACTTGGAATGTCTAAGGAAGATTTTTCGGCCGTTATGAAGCTCGTAGAAATTGACGTGTCTTAAAGCGGGAAAACTCACGAGAATAACTCTCGCGCCTCGCTACCCTAATTCGACGAAAACTTGTCATTAAGCCTAGTCATGGTTATTATATTACAAGGTTACCTGATTGTATCTTTTATAACCATACAAATAACTGAAATTAGGTATAATTACTTCAAAATATTAAGTACGATAACAAATTGAGGTTTTTAAATCCATTGTTTTATAAGCCTATTTTGCGCGGAAAGATCACCTATTTGTTACCATGACGACGCATTATTTTCGCGTCAAACCTCGAGCCAATGAATTTAAAATGTCGTGTTACGTCTTTCACTTGACGTAGTTAAGCCCCGCCTTTTTCTCGACGCGCTTTCGTATCACCGTCCCAATGAAACCTTAGATATTCCAAGCGTATACGGTATACCTCTATAGTTTCCTGATACTATAGCGTTTAAATGAAAATACTAAATATTACAATTTTCCCGCTCAACAAATGGAAGGATAATTATGGCAGGCTGTTCCTTTTCTAGCAACATGAGTTTTACTAATCGTAAATACTGGTTTAAATTGAAATGTTCCTAAGCCTTGTATATTATAGGCGAAATCGGACTACAGATACACATTTAAAGTAAAGCAGAGTACAAGAAAACAAAAGTTTGTCTTTAGACAATGCTCACAACCATCCGTAAGGCGCGCTTTAATATTGGTTAAACACTTTTTTATTTTCGTCATGTACCCTGGCTTAGCAAATATTTCTAAAATGTGTTAAAATTCTATCGTAACTGTTCAAGCTTCTTTAGCACTCAAAGTGAAAGCACGCTTAACTGATTTTAAAGAAATTAGTTTCATGAACGTGTAGATACTCCTGACGTTGTCGTTCAAACTTCTGGCGCGTTTTCATGAACCTCTCTACTATTACACGATACCGCTGATTTATAACGCAACTAGCGCCAGCGTACTTCTTTTACGACTCGTGCCAGAAATAGGAAAGTTCATCCTCCACAGGGACGGCGATCCCGTGGGGGCTCTGGGGCTCGAGCCCCCACAGGGAAAAACAAATGAGGGCAGAGCCCCCACAGAAATTAAATTGAGGAAAAATGTATAATCTCAATGCCTTTATTTTGTCCGAATTCAGTCTTTTTACAAATGTTATTTTGAGATTGCAGATGCGAGTAGCATTAAGATGATATAACCGTGAAATTTATTTTGATAGATTCGTCCAAACAGAAAATCGACCCGTCGTGTACCCTATTTTATTTAAAATACCTTCGTTAAGAATGTGGCCAAGAAGGGCTTAATAATCTAGCCATGTACACAGATATTTTTCTAAAGATATCGACTTAACTTTTATTATCAATGTTTTCATTGACGGATGAGATATTAGAAAGAACACTTTTTAAAAAAAATTATAGTAATAAAAATTTAGAGCTGTACATTTTCTTTTTTAAATTTTAAGTGTATGAAATTTTGGATTAAAAAATAATGCCCGTGCCCCCACAGAAATATTTTCGGAACGCCGCCACTGATCCTCCATTTAAAAGAAATTGAGTTACAAATAAATCTATGAAACGCAGACATTTGAATCTATTTAATTTTAACGTGTTCTTGAAATAATTCCAGTTAAGGTCTATTCACGGGCTTAAAAATATTCGAAAAACATATTTGGCCATCAACGGTCAAAAACCGAGTTGCTCTATGTGAGTGGAAAAAAATTTCCACAACAATTAAGTTGGTCTTACAAACGCATATGATGAGAAGTTTTAAAGAATGGCCGGCTTTTGTGACGGAGTCTTAGCACCACATACGTTAAATCGGTTTGTACACATATTCTCAATTGATCAAAACTAAATGAAAATATGAATATAAAATACTATTATTAATGTTAATTGTCATATTTTGTTCTACTAGAGGTTAGATTAAAAGTAATTCTGATTAATTTCCTTCGTAGGCTAGCGCGTGAAATATCTGCAACTTTGAAATTTCCGTGGAGAGTGTGAACGAAAATGCAACTCGAGCCGAAAACTGCGTTCAACAACAAAAATGTTCTTGTGAATAGACCTTTATTCGGCTAACAATTTCATGCTAGCTGGTATACCTGCTACCAGCTAGCCTGATAATATTACTTAACACTAGTGTGACCGGTGGAAAATGAAAATTCTTGAAATGAAAGTGGCATTTAAGTGTTTACAGAAATCATCAAAATGGGGCTAGTCTTAATAGCACACGTAAAATATTCAGATAACATAAAACATAGTAACTTTTTTTATATATACTAATATAGTGTTCGACCAGCTAAAAATCGTCTCCACATTGAAATTATCCTTAATTAAGCATAAATAATTACCTTATTGTTTTCTCTCGAGTTATTCTTTATTTTATATAGATGGTTTTTATATTTTAATTTTATTTCAGGAAAAACCCAGATGAAAAATTCGCAAAAATTGAAAGCTCGACTACGATGCGCTTTGAACAGTAGCAAAAAGCTGAAGTTCATCAGAAAAGAGAAAACGTTTCGGGTCTATCAGTTCGTGCCGGAGAATTTCGCTTTGAGTGGTATGAAATCACGGCTTTATTTTAGGTCTATAATTATGATTTATATATTAGTAGAAAAAATTTGCAAACTGACTTCAACTCGTAAATACTTTAATTACAATTTCCAAGAATGTTTTTATTTAAAATTTGTTAACAAGATTTTTAGCGCCGCTCCTAATCCCCTTCATGCTGTAAAAGTAAGCCTCCTTCCCCCTAAATAAATCAAATCAGTCCCGTATCTCAATAGTTCTCCAAGCCTTGGTTTCCAATAACGCGCGTAACGGCACGTCATTTAACTTTGGGTCATACAATCGTTTTAACGCGCGTACAGAAAAATACGTTATGACGCACGCTAGTGGAAACCAAGCGTTACCAAATAGTAGTAGTAGTTAGTGTAGGGAGCTATTGGTGGCTCGCGTGGCACGACGGGCTTGCCACCACCCTAATACCCATTGTAACCCGGCCACCTGAATTAATTATTTGGGGTCCTTATTTACGTCATACACCAGCAATTTTAGTTTTTTTTTTACATTTCGCTCTTTACGTAATTTAATAAACACCTATATACGTATTAGAATTGTATACATTGTTTGCATCCCTACGTCATCAATGACGCAGTTGCAAGTATAGATATATGCACCAAGAATAAATATGTAATTTGAGAAAGAATAAATCGTAAAATGGTGCCATTTTGCTGGTGTAGATTTCTTAGTAAAACACGACGGTTAACAGTTTCAATCGTCTGTTTGCAGATTTTAATTATTTTATAATGATTAAGAATTTAGTTTCACGTTAAAAAATGGTTAGTTCGATTGGTTAAATAAGAAAGGGAGAGCGAAAATTGTCATTTTATTCGATACTGAAGATAATTGTGAAAGGGATCACCGCAAAGGCCTAATTTGATAAACTTTGCCAATTTCGGTACGTAGATATTCCTGTTGTAATTTGATATTTTATTTCAATAACCCGGTTTTAAAATCATATCTGGTTTTGTTTAGGGCCCGTAACGATATTAATTAAAAAAAATTAAAGCATAAATACATTATTTTCGTACGTTTGGTCTCTTTGATGAGATTACCAACAAAATGGCTACCTATTTGGTAGATACGCGCGAAATGGCTGGAGTTTTTTATCTCTCCTCCCGGTTTCTATGGCGACCATGGTGCAAACTATGTATAGCGACGGCTGACGAAGGACCACGGTCCGAAAGCTCCCTGTAATTATAAAGTTTAAATAATCCTATCATATTTTTAATCCATAATGTAGCAGTATCTTTTTTTATGGGTTTTAAACCAAAATATGTAGCTTACTTTTGGCTGCATTATCGCTATCACTAATCTTTTCAAAAGAACGTTTGAATGCTATAATTAAAAGGCTTAAAAAAATTGAAATAGTCCTCGATTTCAGATTTTCTCAAAAAAATTGTTCCTTGCCTAAATGTTTTATTTTTCTATAAATAAATTGCACGGATTAAACCCTATTATTTTCTTTTTTAGAGCATTTGGACGAGATCGACGAACTGATTGACTATTTTGTAAATCGATCATCTTTTGAAGAAAGAAGATACCCCTTGTTAGAGAATGACCGAATTCTTTAAGAAACTCGACTAAGGACAACGAAAGTTACTCCTTGGAAATTATTGTATTAGATAATAAATAAAACAATGTACTAAGAAAGCGAAACAAATGTACACAGACGCGCTTGCCGTCAATTCATCCAGCGTTCGCAAAAGGTCACAAGAACGGGCCAGGATAGACAGCGCGTTATGTTTTAAGTTATCCAAAACATTGTCAATTTTATATAGGTGATTTTTAAATTATACAATTTTAAATAAAACATTAAAAAACCGTTTTTTATATCTTTTAAGATAAAAAATATCCATTTTCGTCATAAAATTAAAATAATTACGTTTGCAGGTTCGTGGCAGCTAGGAGCAAGAAACAGCATCCCACACAAGGAGAACGTAACCCGTCAAAAGTCGTGCATTCATTTTCTTGTGTATAGTTTTCATTGGTTAGACGCTTTAGCGCCTGCTGCCGTCGGAAGGGCAAAATTCGGAAATTGTCTTCCCCCTTTCCGTAAAACTTTCAGCGTGAAGGTTCGTCCAGTAAAATTTGTCACAACACTGCGTTAGCGTGTTTAAAGGCTAGCGTTCTCCTTGTGTTTGTTGCTCCTAGGTGGCGGTTGCTAACGGTCTCCTATTCCTTGCCAAAACGGGTATATTACTCTGTTTAAGGAATTAGGGTATTTACCTATTTATAAATCATATTTTGTCTCTGCAATAGGCTTACCAAATTTCCCTCATGACGTATGCACTATTTTCTTCTTCCGAAACTCTCTTTGAAAAATCACCTCGAACTTTGTACCCTTCTGAATAGACGGTACAGCTCTGAAGAAACGTAATAATTCAAACTGTACTATCAGATTTTACTAAACAGAATCATTATTCGAAGAACTTTATTATCATAAGTATAATAAAAGAGTATGACACTTCCATTACTCCCAACGATATTATTATTACTGACATAAGGTGGCTAAGGCCTGTCAAAATTTGGTCTTTGGAGCGACGCCCAATGAGTCATCACTTTTATCCCACGCATTTTATCCTAAGTTTGTTGAACCATTTCAAAAGTAAAACTCACTTTTACGGTGGTAAAATAATGATGCATTGTTCCATAGCTCAAGGAAGGGCGGCGTTATGGCGTAGGGGAAGCGAGACTTCACAAGGTAGGAGGGACTAAATTTTTTCTCACTTACTTTCTATTGTTATGTTACTTATAAAAGCTAGTAAAATTTATCAGGTGATATCCGCGTCAAAATAAAGATGGCTAAAGTGTATCGGCATTTACATACCGGTATAAATTATTTTATAATAAATTATTAAGGGCCTAAATCGAAAATGAAATTGCTCCTGATCCTAGTCTACCTTCTATCAAAGATAATATAACTACGTACTCTAGATTCGAAATCACGGCGTTTCTCTATAACGCGTTTTCTTGTGAGGCTTTTACTGAGTTCGCGCCGGAAGTCGGCAAAATCGGGCTCCATAGCAGGGTGAGAAATAAAGAATTTCAATAGATAACCCAAGATCATATTACTCGCCTTTAGTTTTCTTTCGTTTAGAAACATTTTTAGAGCTACAGGCGTGATCCATTTTTGTTTTAAAACAATATAACACAAAAAATCTGTTATCTTGAAAACCGCAAGTCAAAAACCACGGCGCAATTTTCACTAAAACTTTACGTTTTAACTAGATGTCGGTAGCCCTGCCAGCTCCATGGAGGCAGTTTTTTCCGATTTCCGCCGGGAACTCTCTAAGAGCCTGCGTTTACGTTCAAGGAGCTTGATTTCGAATCTAGGGTAAGTAGTTATATTATCTTTGCTTCTATTGAACAAAATAAACGAAACCCAAACCTTTTGTCTTCGACCTGTTTTCCTCAAACGTTCTCCCCTAAATGAACAAACAGAGGCATACCGACCCGGGTTAAGGGGGTTAATATTTAACTGGGCGACCAGTGATCATTTTGATTCTTCGTTCAATAGAATTTTAAATTTTTCAGTTGTGCAGATCTCTATCTAAAACAATTTTTAGTTTTTCCAAAATTTATTACAATATCTCATATCTATGATATATACAGAACAAAATCGAACTTACGAAGGACGCCGGACGGTCTTATTTTATGATTGGTAAATTAATCGGTAGGTGATATTAAATTTGAAAGAAGACCGTACCAACGACGATACTAAACTTACGGTGAAAGGTAGCATAGTCTACACTTAAATCACGGTCTTTAAACTACAAAGCTATTTTCAAAACAAGTCTATCATAATTTAACCGCCTACCAAATGGATATAAAAAAATCAGAAAACGTAATTTTTATAGTGTTTCACCCTAAATAATTTGTGTTTAGTAGTTATCGATATCAATAAAATCGCTGTTTTTGTCTGTCGACATGGTGTAAGCTCATTTGTCAAATCACTCCCGGTTATTATCAGTTTTGAAGCGCCTTTGGCAACTCCTCTCTCAGTCAATAGTACCCACGTGACCCTCCCGTTTAGCTGATAAAGTGATACAGTCGTGTTGCAGTAATATGCTAACTCCCAATGCGATCAATATACATTGATATTGTAAATTGGACTGAAACCTGTCTTCCATTTTTGTTTACTGATTTCGGAAACTGTATTGAAACTTTTATTTAATTTTTTTTATTGGTGTTGGAAACTGGATTGAAACTTATATTCAATTTTTGTAAATTGCTGTTGGAAACTGGATTGAATCTTTCTTTCCATTTTTGTAAATGGGACTGAAATGTTTATTCAATTTTCGTAAAATGGATTGAAACAGTTATTTAATTTTTATACCTTGGTGTTGCCAATTGGTCTGAAACTGTAATTCCGTTTTTGGACAGTGGTGTTGTAGATTTATTTTGAAATAAAATTTTCAAATTTGTGTTGTAAACTTGACTGAAACTTTAATTCCATTTTGGAGCATGGATGTTTTTAATATATTGGTGTTATCAAAATAACTCCAATAAACCTAGAATTTCCTATGTTTTCTCAATAAGAACTAGAAAATAAGGCTTTATTTCTGTTTTTCGTAAATCTTGTAATTTACTTTTAGAATAAACATCTGATATTATTTTTGCAACGAAACAATAGAATTTACGATTTCTACCGAAACGCTAAAAACCTCTAGAAGTAAATTTAAATAAGTGAATTAAATTGGATTATGATAGGAGGGTACCTTTACAGTGCGTTACTGGTTGAAGCGTGACTAAACGTAGCAGTGGTTCCCAATTTTTATTCCTCGAAATCCCCGCATAATCTAAAGTAGATTAAGCTAGAAGACAAACGGTATGACCTTGGTATTAAAATAACCTAATTTAACCTTAGTCTAAGCCTTAACTTAACCTAACCATAAGTAAAGCTAATAAGAACCATCTATGGACTGCATTGCAAATAATAATAAAACACGCGAATAGGTAATTATGGACTATTCTAAAATTCGACCTATTCGCCATGTTTTAACGTAACCAAAACCGAACTTTTCCTAACCTTAATCTGACTTAACCATGCGTTACATTAACTAACTTACCCTTAATATTAGCCTGGCCTAGCCTTAGACCTAACCTACTTTTAACTTTAACTAACGTTAGCATTTACCTAACCCCATCAATTAATCTAAACTAGCCAAAGCCAAATCCGAAACTATGCCTATTAATCGATTCAGGAATTTTATGGGTACCGAAAAGAAATTGGGAACAGTCAAGTCATTGCCTAGCTATTAAAGGTCGCCTTTCTAAAATGATGGTCGATTGCTGTTAACGAAACTAGCGAATTAATATAACATCCTCGCAACTGACAAAAAACGCGATGGACTCTATTCTTTTGAGAAGGTAATTCATCAACCTGCTATTTGTCGTGGCCATTCGGCTGTAAAATTACGTCTTTGGGCGTTTCCATTGGTTAGGTTATTGGTTCCGTGCACCGGTACACCGAAGTTTGCCTGTTTTGTTCAAAATATTTTTAAGATCGGAGCAACGCGTTTCTACCAGAATAACAACAACCATGAGCGTAAGGTTAGAAAGTGTTGAATATAATAATTACGTATTCGGTTCAAAAATCCGACGAAAAACCAGATCACTTCGAAAGACAAAAGTGGGAGCGTGGAATGCTGCCTGGCCAATTTTACTCTCGATGAAATGTCTGGGAATTCTAGGAGGAACTTTCAAAGCCACCGATATTACGAGCGAACGCCAAATGTTTTCGCTTTTCAGTTTCAGAGCCATTTGGAGATGCACCATCTTCTTTATTCTCCACGGCGCCACCGTTTTCAACTTGACGCAAGTCTTCATTTCGGAAAATTCAATCTGGAGAGATTTATCCGGATTGCTCCGGTCCGTCACCGCTTCGGTCACGGCCGTCGTCATCGCCTACAACGAAGAAGCCATCAGAAAGTCCATCAAATGGTGCTTCGACGATTTGATGTTGAACGGTTGCAAGTTTATGCTCCGAATGTCGGCGACGCTCACCGTGTATTCTTGGTTGTGGGCATTTTGCGCCTGGTCCATCTGGGTCGTCATCATGTTATCCATGAATTTGGATGAGGCCTTTCGTTTGTACTATTTCGGCGTCTCCGCGAGCAACATATCGAAGTCCGTCGCGTATCTCTGTATTCTGACGGAACTCACTTTCAATACTTTTCTGAATCACTGCGTGGTGGCCTTCTCATTGTCTCTTTACATTATTCTATGCCACGGTACCAAGAGAAGGATTGCCATCGTGAAAAATAACACTATATCCGCGCTTAAACGATACGGTTTCCAGTACTTGTCCACCATTCGAAAGGAACGTACCGAGATCCTCGACAGCATTTCCCATTTCGACAACGTCATGTCCAAATTACTCTTCCTGTGGTATTGCTATTTCATGTTTCTCGTCTGTTTCGACGTTACCAACATTATACAAGCGGAAGGTGACGCCAGGATATCCCGCGTGAGGATCTACATGATATTTCGATGTACCACTTTTATCATTTGGTTCATAGCCTTGACGTTGAATGCGGCAGCGGTTCACGAAGAAGACAAGTCTTTCAAGAAAGACATCGAGCGTTGGGTCTCGTTGCAATCCTTCTCGGAATTAAAGTTTTACGGAGAGTATCTGTGCTTGGTGAACTTTTTCCAAGAGATTCCGTTGGGAATGACGGCGTGGAATTTCTTTCTGGTGCGAAGGAAAGTTCTTCTGACAATTCCAGGAACAATCATCACGTACATGGTCATTCTGTTTCAGTTAAATCCAAAAGTAATGGGAGTGTTAAACGGTTAGCTCCGGGTAACCGAGATAAATCCCTGGTTATAAGGCATTTATAGTCGATTTATGGGATTATGACTGTTGAAATTATAATATTAAGGTTATAGGTTTTATTAAAAACGAAAGGTTGAGCTAGCGGTGATTTTAAATGTTTAAACGGCTTGGCTTGATAACTGACCAAATTGTGGTCGAATATCTAGGTACATTAGAAGTTTGTAATAACACTATAACATGAAAAGTATGAAAATCGCTAGAAGATAGGAAAATTTACTAATTTTAGGAAGTTATAAGAGGACATTAAAAATATAGGAAAAATCATTAAATTTAGGAGTGTAGTCATCCTCTAAGCGGTATCGTTTACGATTTCTTGTACAGTCCCGGTGAGATGTCGTTTTCATTTAGCTGCCATTTTGATTCTGTTTTGGTTGGGGCCTTTAAGGAAAGGATTTGCCAACGAAAATAAGATAGAATTAACTTCCATATCGCCATAGTAAAATCGGAAATAGTAAAACACCACCAAAATGACATCAAGAAAGGAATTGTTTATTTACTGACGATTAGGCTCATTTTACGGTTACTTCACGCAGAAACCAATTCTGTTTTCACATTGAAAATCGGTTCACAATTGCCAAAGTAATTAATAAAATAGTACCGGTTTAAAACTTGACAATTAGGACTTATCGAAATATTTAGTTGAATAAAAGATAAAAACTAAAAAGATACAAATACTACTAAATTTCCTGATTATGAAACATATGGATTTGCTAAGTTGTCAGTGGTGATCAAAGATATTAAGCAAAAGAAAGCTACTAGTGTCATAATTATGTGATGTTATATTACTTAAAATAATATATTATAGACAAGCTATCAAACCACATTTTTAAAAATTTTATTGTATTACCCTATATTTTATAATATAAAAATTTGATTATTATTAAAATTAGTTTTAACGTCGCGTTTGAATGAGTTGAAAGAAAAAGATAAGGTTTTCAATAGGCTCAAGTCTGGCTTTGTATTAGATAACCTAATGAGGCTGATAACATTACGCGAATATGGGTTGAAAGTATCAAGAGATTTGCCGGTAGAATCGAAATGAGGTAATTTAGCTCGGAATATTTTTGTTTCCTTTCCCACTTATCTTCAGAAATTTAAGTTATTGAAAATTGCTTTTCCTACATCCCCATTACCTTGATTTTATTCCATTTAAGTTAAAAAATACCATCGTTCAGGCAGTTTCAACAGCATCATGAGAAAGACAAGCTTTAATTAACGCTACGAACTAAACTTATTTCCATAATTGGACGAAGTTATATTGCGTCGGTGTTTTATTTTAAATGACATTCAGATAACTTAAATTAGGTTAGGGTAATCAGTTAACGACCTAAAACAAATATCTTTGTAAACTTTAAATAGTCTAGGTCAAGAGAGGGCCAAGCCCCGGTAAAACCAAAATTATGGGTCCCAAAGACTCCCAATTCCGTACTTCAATGGTGTTTAAAATTCCAAGGGGTCAAGATCAAGGTTGCTAGAGACGCTAATATAGGTTTGCTCGCGCGGACGTTTTTGAAGCCTTAAAATACGAGACGAAAAGAAAGTGGTAGGGTCTGATGACTACGTCACTAAAACAATCAATTAGAGTTTCAGCTTAGACCAAGAAACACAGGCACGTCGCACGGTAGATATTTCGCGCCCGAAGCTTCGTTGAGGCTGCCTATTTCCTATTTATCTCGCGCTGTGTCGCTAGTAGCGAAGGTGAGTCAATTTTTATTGGCTATTTGAGTCACGTGCACAGCCCTACAATCTGTCAGCACGTGGCCTGCAACAGCGTGGCTCCAAAAAATGAAATTTCTTGTATGTTTTTTAATATTTGTGTCTCTAAAATATTATAGAAATATAAAATAATTTAAAAATATGTTACTCTTAGCTGATTATTTATTTTCAAGTTCTTTAAAAAACTTTATTTTTATCTCTCATGGATGGCGCCTATTGACTATCTGTATCACCTAGCCCCCCTCTCCCTACCGCAGCCGCAACAAAGCCCCGCCAAAAATAAAGCGTTGGGTATGCTATGAGCGAGACGTCCCTGTGTTTCTTGGTCTAAGGTTTCAGACGTAATAAAGTACGCTAAAAAATATCAAAAATGATACAACCTTTTTTTAAATCGTGACGTTGGTGTCAGACCCTTGAAACATAAAATAAAAAAATTGACCATTTCAAATCAAGCGTGAGCACCCCTTGGGTCAAGATCACCCTGTTTCTTGTGGTGATTTGAATTACAAGATTTTGAAATACTTTCGAAATAAATATTTTGAAGGTCGAGATTACCATTTGGAAGGTGGCCCACTTTGTGACATCTTTTTTATTCGTTTACGGAGATAAAGTTGGGAGAGGGGTACAACCCCGGGCCGCAACGGACTGCACGGGCCGTGTTCATTGTTTGGGCTATTCGTGGAACCTTTCACGTGTTTTATTGCAAAAGTCATGACTTATAGACAGAAAATGTATGCAGTTTTTTTTAAATATTCACGTTTTAATTTTAACGATTTTATTCAGTTTTATAATTCGAAAAAACCAATAATAAACAATATTAGGTTTTTTGTTAAGAATATTGATGAAAATATTGTAGAGATTATAAATTTAATTCATTGTCTGTACTTTCCGACATTTTGCCAAAATATAGCAATATCCGCAAACTGCTTCGCGTGCAATTGTTAATTAATTAATTATTAAGGTTAAAAAACAGTCAATTTTCAGAGCGAAGGACAATTACATAGAGTAGTCTTTGGTTGGAATCGTTCCAAGTGACGCGTAGAATTTTTCTATCACCGAATGGTATTGGTCTTTAACACTGTCCCTTAACAATAATTTTTTACCTATAAACACATAAAATTAACGTCTTCATTATAAATTATTCGACAATCACTATTAACATAATTACGCGCTATTTGCTAATGAATCGCTTTCATTTTATTCCGAAAACGGAAGAAGATACACTTGAAAGCGATAAGAAAGTTACTCGATCCGGGGTAGTATTTTCTCTCTCTTCTATAGATAGTGTACGGAGCGTTTTAGTGTCGATTCGACGTCATATTTCGTGGAAGACGCCGTAGATACAAGGAAGGGGGAATATACCCAATACCTGCCGTCGTTAAGTTCCAGTTTCTCGCAACGATCCATCACGATTGCCTGTATGCATTTCCGAATTTCGCTCATCCGCTCATTAAAACCTGGTTTCGGTATTTATCGGATAACTCGTGTTAAATCGAAGAGAAGTCTTAAATTCTAAGGTAAGTAAATTAACAAAAGTGTATTTTATGGAATGTTGAATACAAGCTATTGCGCAGGGTTAGATTCCGAGAGAAAATTTGTTTGGTTTGGGGGAAATACCTCGAAAATACGATTTTATGATAGCAAAAAACCATTTAATTGGATTTAATACAAGACTTTTCAAGAAAATTTTTCCGAGGGCCTAGCCACTTCCTTAAATTCTGTACAACGATTACAGCCTTTGGTAGGGCTAAATCTGTAATTGATTACGTAATCACTTTAGCACAGTCAAAGCTACAGGCGTGTACACCCATTACGGGTAAAGGTCGGCCCCTCGAAATTTCATGGATATTTCAATTTCTTCAAACTATTTTGCTTAAATTTCTGAGGTAAAAAGTATTTTCCAGAAAAGGGAGTAATTATATTGATGGTCGTCCAATGAACATTAGTACTCATTAAAAGACGAGTACCCAAGGCACCACCTTACGCCAAAGTCATCTAGCTAATTTTAATGCCTTTATCCCAGTTGGCCGGGTTGAAATTTAGGTGTCATTGCCTTCGCCTAAGACACACTAATCAATTGATAGGTACGGCGAATTTATAAAATTAATAAAATTAAAATGATTTTCCAATAAGGATCTTTGAACCTGTGTCCCAGTTACGACAAATTTTAAAATATTACCACAATAATTTTTGGAAATTTTGGTAGCCAAGAACTGTGCCTCGTACCGGCCTTATATTTTTATAACTGACTTTTGATATTGTAAAAAATACTTATTAACCTTTATATCTGGTCTGGAAAATTTTAAACAAAATGTTTCGAACAGGTTTTTAAAAGCCAGTTAAAATCGTATTAATCATCCAATTTAAAAAACTGGAATTTTTTTGTTGAAGGATGTTTTCCAAGATTTCTTCGTAAAAGGCTTTTAAATCACATTCTATTTCTACGCGAAGTGAAGAATTTGTGGCGTAGTATAATTTCAGTAAAATTTCAATAATTTTAGCGAAATTTCCATAATTTCAGCGAATTTTATATTATTTCAGCGAAATTTATATAATTTCAGTAAATTTTATATAAGTTCAGTAAAATTTATATAATTTCACTAAAATTTATTTAATTTCAGTAAAATTTATTTAATTTCAGTAAAATTTATATAATTTCAGCAAAATTTATATAATTTCCGTAAAATTTATATAATTTCCGTAAAATTTATATAATTTCCGTAAAATTTATATAATTTCCGTAAAATTTATATAATTTTAGTAAAATTAATAAAATTTCACTAAAATTTATAAAATTTCACTAAAATTTATAAAATTTCACTAAAATTTATAAAATTTCACTAAAATTTATAAAATTTCACTAAAATTTATAAAATTTCACTAAAATTTATAAAATTTCACTAAAATTTATAAAATTTCACTAAAATTTATAAAATTTCACTAAAATTTATAAAATTTCACTAAAATTTATAAAATTTCACTAAAATTTATAAAATTTCACTAAAATTTATAAAATTTCACTAAAATTTATAAAATTTCACTAAAATTTATAAAATTTCACTAAAATTTATAAAATTTCACTAAAATTTATAAAATTTCACTAAAATTTATAAAATTTCACTAAAATTTATAAAATTTCACTAAAATTTATAAAATTTCACTAAAATTTATAAAATTTCACTAAAATTAATATAATATCGGTAAATTTATTACCATTCAGTTTTTGAAATTCCTTCCAGTAAATTGATATTCTGTTCGGGGTGACGTTTTAGGACTTTAATCACACGCTGTTCGCGCTATAACAGGCTTTAGCAGCGCTCTGTTACCCGCGCGCGCTTGCTCCACGTGCGGTCTGCGGAGGGAAGGCGAAAGAAAATGGCAGCTCGCTTGGCGGTAAATTTCGCTCGTTTAAAAATTAATTTATCGTCATTAAAAAAAGATACAATTTTACGACTGATATTTTGAGTATATTTAAAAATGATCTTTCAAATAGATCCAAGTTTTACCGAACCTGGACTTTTCCTTTAATTGTATTATTTAATAGAAATATATAAAAAATGGTGAAAGCCCAAAAAAACGGAGTTTCATTAAATGTGCCACTTTTCGCATGAGCTGAAATGTACGTAATTTGTGAAAAACCCCTCTACGCTAATCAATCCAAAGGAAAATGAATTTTATTTTGCAATAACGTTCTAAAATTGTGAAATTTATTTTCATTGTATTTTCCAAAATATAATAATATTTCAAAATTCATATAATATAAATGTGACTTATTTATTGTTTTTACTGGTACGTAATAGAAAGTACTGATTATTTTTCGATTAATTTTACTTGACGCATATCGTTTTATTAGTCAAAAATATTTTTACTTCCAATGAAATACTTAAAATTAATTGTTTTATTTTACTGGAGGTTAATATTTTTTACTGGAGCGAATTACTGGAGATAATTCTATTATTTACCTCAAATAGATACATAAATTTACTATCCTTATACTTGAAATTAAGAATTTCACCCTGACCCTTAAGAAACATTGCCGCTAGTAAAAAGCAAAACTATTCCTCAAGTTTATGTCAGGGTAAAAGTTATCATTAAAAGTATAGAGTTACTGATTTTTGTCATGGTGTAGTAATAAAGGTATTTGTATTAATTACGGAAAACTCATGAGGCGACAGGCCCGTACACAGCCGCCAAAACTCGGGGGCGCTCAAATTCATTTTGGGGGTGCCAATACCTTGAGTAATTTTTATCTCCCCACCTATGAAATTAGTAAATATACTATTCCGGTTGTAGCCCTAAAATATCCGTCGAAACATCTTTGATCAGCTGGTTCAATATTTCTACAATTGAAAAGTTTTTCTGGTGCAGTGAGACGCGCGAAAGCAATTTTCATGAACATTAGTAAAATGGTTTCAAATATTTACTGTTACTAACTCTCTAGTAAAATAATTTTCCTTTTTGATTAATATACAAATATTTTAGATCATATCTTTCGGTAATTGAGCAATCGATTTTTTTTTCGGTCAGTCAGATTGGGGATGCTCAAGTACTCATTCGGGGGTGCTGAGCATCCCCTGGCGCCCCCCCCCCCCGTGTACGGGCCTGTGAAGTGATTTGACAAAGGATCTTGTAGGACCCGAAACGTAGTGTCGGACGTTGATCCTAACATCACGTTTTTAAAATGTTTGTTTTTAATTTTCATTTTGTTAAATAAATTTTAATTAAATCCAAATCGCCTCATGAGTTTTCCGTAATTAATACAAATACCTCCATTATCATTAAAGGTGTTAAGAATAAAGAATTATCCTTTTTTTTCTATTTGTTGACCAATTTGGAAATTTTAAATTTTTTATATTTAGCTGCTAACTGAATAAGTATATTATTTAATTAATTATAGCTAATTTTAAAGGCAATTTTTTGTTTAGATACAAAATACTTAATACTTAAAAAAATACATATAAATATATTCACAATGATTTTCTGACTTTGAAAACTTTTCATATGCCTGTTATTCATTTTCTTGATACTCAAATATATATCCTATTAATTAATTATTATTATTACTCAGTTAAAAGGTATTTGTTTATTATGAATAAAGTAATAGTGTAGTTAATATAAATTAAACGATTTGAAATATATGATAAAAGCTTACTTCTGTCTTAGTGTTATTTATTTTCTTGCAATTAATTGAAAAAATAACGAAAGCTGTTTTCAAAGTTAATGTATATTTAACCTTAGCGTTAAGCCATTTTAGCGCGCCGTTGCTAAGCCTCGTCCCGCGACATCGAGGTACGCAAAAAAGGAACGCCTCCTAAAAACATTAAGAGATAGCGTATAGGCCACGTGATCACGTTTGTGCGTGAATAAATTTGATATAATACTTATTTAAAATATGGAATTTTCCTTAGCTTATGCTTAAGAGGGGAACTTGTATTTACCCTATATAAGAAATCCTTATTTTTCAGGAGGCTATTGTTAAATAATCAGCACCACCTTAGGCCCAAGTCATCAAGCGACTTTTGAAGCCTTTAATTCAGGTGGCCGGGTTACAATGCGTAGGAGGGTGTTGGCAAGCCCTGCATGCCACGCGAGCCAACAGCTCCCTACACTAACTATTAACACAGTTTAAAAAGTTCTTATCTGCGCTTTCACGTTACGTTGGTTATTAACGAAATCGGTATGTTTCGCATTAATTAAAGGTAGATTTGTTCGTTATTTATGTTTATCATTTATAATTATTTAAAATAAATAAAACTTACGGGATTTATTAGGTAATATTTACATTTTAAGCTGTGTTCTGTTACAAACGATTGTATTTGGGCTAAATACTGGTTTTCAATCTTTAAAAAGTGTAGACCTCTTTGAAATTCGCAAATCGGCCAAAATACTTTTTCAAACTGGATTTTTAAATTATATCGAAAAATTGGGCATATCAAAAATCGATTTGTATCCAATTACAGCAAAAGTGACATAATAACCAAAAGTGTGACAATCCCTGTACTTTCGTATGCTAAAGGTTTAATGAATACTCGACTCGAGATCGACCACATTAAAGACAACTTATTGTCGCCTTTCTGGATCATTTTTTAGTCTATGGTATTATATCGTAGGTAGATGGCGATAGCGTCTTTACAGAACGACGAAAAATGGAAAAATACACTAACTTTGACCAGTGCTACTTAGTTCCTCCGTTCCTCATTACGAGGCGTTATTTGTTGGTTTTAACTTCCTTCCGTAAAGTTCCCTTCTCCCCTCCCAACTCGTATTTCTCTCTTAACATTCATTCAGAAATAGGTCCGATTGACACACTTTTGGTAATTATGTCACTTTTGAATTACAGTGTGTGAATTTCACCTCTATTCCGACTCAATCAAAATTATTTGATCCAAACTGAAATTGATTCAAACTGGATGTATCTTGGATCGCAATTTGAAAATTGTATCATGTTATTTTTGTTAAGCCATTAAAATTATTTCGAATAATGTTCAACGGAAAAACCATAGTAAATATCAAATACACTAAATTTTCGAGATTACCTCTCGCTTTATTACGGCCATATTTATATCATTAACTACCATCTGGACTCCACATTGCATCGAAAACACTTCATATACGTACATGTAGAGAGCTAAAAACATATTGCGAAATTTCTCCACACCTTATTTTACGAAGTCAAGTGAATGATCAGTTTGTTTGCTTTTCACTGAACGACTGTAAGAAAATTCTACCTATCAGCCAGTTTCGGTTAAAAGATAAAGGAACGATTTCTTATTTGTTGAAACAATGCGCGATTGTCCGTACGCTACTATTTAATACGAAAGCTCATCCTCGACAATCATCTCTTAAGAACGTCTTGCGACGGAGAACAGTAAGTCACAGTAGCTTCATTTTAGAACTCTTTCCATCAATACATCGTTTTGAATAGCAATTTTTATGAGATTTTAAATATTATATTTTACTCCATTAAATATTATCATAAGTAAAAGAATAATAAAAAGTATGACACTTTCTATTGTTTTAATGCTCCAACTTGGACTTTCACTATACAGTCGTGTCCTTGGTAGTAGTATATTTCGCCTTTGGCATATTTAGACACTAGGGGGCTCTGTGCAGTGCCGTATTTCCACCTAGGCCAACCTAGGCCGTGGCCTAGGGGCCCATCCTTGGAAGAGGCCCTCCAGTGACTGTAATTACTGTATTCGAAGGCAAAAATCTATAATATCAATCGTAATTTATATTGGAGAAATTCCTAGGTAGAAGATTTTGTTTTAAAATTACCAAAAGTTCTGCCTGGCAATTTACGGACGCAGCCTTAAATCGCAATGTTGCATAATTATCGCATATTTAGTCGACGATTGTTAAGAGCTTTTATTAAGTAATATAACCGTAGAGCTCAGACTTCTACGCTGAATCAGGGAAATTCAGGCACAGCCTAGTTCCACGTACAAGAGTAAATGAAGCGCATGAAAAGGGAGCCCAGACTCCTTATCTGCCTATGGGCCCAGGATCTTTAAGTCCGGCCCTGGCTCTGTGCTGAGGACCAAACGTAGATGTCGCAATATAGCTTTGAAAATCAGTTCGGTAATACCATAAGTCTATAATATTGTTCCATAAGTCTATAATATTGTTCCATAAGTTTGTCACTTTGGAGAATATTTTACTGAGAGCTAGTAACGGAGTCACGTCATCACTAGAAGAAAATCTCCCCCTAGCGAGGCGTTGTCAAAGGTTACGTGTGAAGAATTCGCAAACGGACCCAAAATGGCGGCGAAGCCCGTTATGCAATCTGTCTTGTGAATAGCTATCAGTAAAACCTTTGCATGTGAAGATTAGGAAGTGTCTTATTAATGTAACAATATTATACACTATACTTGGACGTTGCAAAAACCAGAAACGGTATTTTCAACAAAGACTTGAGTGGAACGAGCTGCAAATGCACTGGTTTATGTAAATTAGAGACATACGCAATCAGAGGAGTGAAATCGGTGAAAATAATTTCTAGCTTTTTTATTAGGTAACAAAATAAAGAAAACAATAGATACGGAAAGTATTTTTGTATCGCGTTTGTTGTACGTCGCTTAACACGAAACTTGGTTTATGTTGTAGTGTCCAAAAGGAGTTTAAATTACTCAAATTTTTGTTTTTTGGCAGCTAACCTGCTTTTATTTTTGATTTTTAAAAGGCGCGCAACATTAAAACCCAGGTCAAATCTAATCCCATCTGAAGTTTTAACTCGCGAAACGGCAACGTACGTCACTCCGAGGGCAAATTAGTTAGGCCCAATGTCCGTAACTGCTTTCTCGAGTGTCAAACCTTGGGAACGGTGAATAACAGATTTTTTTTCATCAAAACGTTTTGTTTTAATTCTTATGGTGTAATCCCTAAAAGATATTGAAACTTGTTGAAGAATATAAAAATGCAGTTCCAACTGCTCGTTATTACAGTTATTGATGTGAAAAACAATATATCTTTTTGAAAGAAATAGTACATCATCTGTACATGAGACTAACATGCTTATAAGGTTACCACACATAACACAGAAAATGGTAAAACCAGAAGCATATTATATATATCTTCCGAGATAAGTATCCATTTACGGCCACCGCATTCTAGATTAAAAATATCTTTCGTTTATTACTCTAACTACGAAAAAATTCAAGTATTTTATATACTTATTTAAAGTCATATATTTTTGATTTATCCTAGCATATTTTGAGAAATCATAGGGAGCCTGCTAAGTTACTTGTTTCAACCAAATACCATTATTAATAGTGGGACATCAATCCTTCTCTCATTTAACTAAACTATTTATTAATTCGGTTATAGAACAATTTGTACTCGTCTCTCCAATATGTCTCACTTTTACCTGCTGGGAATTATTATCACAGAACGTTACAATCGATCAACGCTAGTTGTCTAATAAGTAAATATTTTTCCACCTATTGTAATATTTTAAAACTACTACATTTAAATTTTCATGTTACTAGTTGAGTCTTTGTCCTGTTGTATAAAGAGCCTTTGGATTGAGCGCGCAACTTTCAATTTAAAACTGGTATTGACCTATTTGACCCCGCGCGAAGTCAGTTTATAAACGCCATTTGTAAAGTGAAAAACTAATTTTTATCGGCAGGGCAAACGTTCGCTTTGACGACTAGGCCAAGAGCTCCTACTAGGCATTAGAACCTAATTTAAAATTAGCACGTGGAAGATGGGCAACTGAATGTTTAGGTGAAAAACAATTATGGATTTATGGTCGTTCCAGGAAGGTATATATCTATAGTTCGGGAAAAGGATTATATTGAGGCTATTTGTGGTGTTGCTCATCCCAAGAGCCCTCGTTTTCGAGGAATAAAGTCTTTCCTCAATGAAAAATCAAATCATTGCATGGTTCCCTAAGACCATCATCTTCCGACGCGATTGAAGCTCACGCCAGTGACGTTTTCACTTCCCCATTCTCATGCCGGAGAAAATTCGATCACGATGCTCACGGATTGTTTCAACATTGTCATTCTTGGGAACCTGGGATTGGACTACCACAAAGAAATTGTACATTATTCTTTCAGGCTGGATTTATTTAAATATTCAATGTCATTGTGGATATGACAGATTTAGCTTTTGGTAGCTAAATTTGTGAATTTAACGTAGTCCATAACCAGTCAAATTGGGAACTGTTCTTATAGTTTTGAGAACAGGGAGATTAATTACACTCGCATGTACATGTAGATGTATCAAGTATATTTGGTTAATAAGAACCATCATGTGCATAATATTGTTACATAAGTGTGACACTTCCTATTCTTCACATGCAAACGTTTTACTGAGAGCTATTCACAAAACAGATTACATTCACTCTTAAAAATGAAGAGTTGGGTTATATCACTGCAACCCAAATTTGGGTTAATAACAACTCAACATTAGTTACTTTTTTAAATTTGTTAATTTTTAATGGGTTGTTTTATTAAACCAAAATTATATTAAAAATTTGGGTTGAAATCAATATAGAATCTTTTTAAATCTCATTTGGTTTCAAAATTTTCAACAATGTTTAGCTTATTCCTAGTTTCCTACCGATTCTCATATTTGTTGAAAAGTACATAGTTTGTTACTTTAATAATTAAAAATAAAATGTGTTGAAAATACAAAAATAATCCATACAAATAATACAATGAAACGGACATATAGAAATTTTCAGTATGTACTCTCTCGGGGGAGATCGTTATTATTTGTAAATTTCAGAAAAATCGTGAAATGTTTCACGGTTTTAGAAATGTTAGTTTTTGAACGCTACGTGGTAGACGAAAAGTTTCAATAAGCGAGTTGTAGAGCATACTCGAAAACCTTAAATGGAATTGGTCTGGTGGAAATCTGACATTTCGTCACTGAAATAATTGGTCATGAAAAACAAACACGCTGGTACTACCACGTAGCGTTCAAAACCTAACACTTCTAAAGTCTTGAAACATTTCATGATATTTCTGAAATTTACAAAAAATAACGATCTCCTCCGAGAGCGTACATACTGAATATTTCAAATTTCTAGAAAGTATAAATTTTGAGAAAAATTCCTGAGCCGATCAAATGATGACACTCTGTATACGAAAAATTAAACGTCCCTCTTAGGTATGAACGTTTTTTCATGGTGAAATTGTAGGAGTAAAAGTTAAATGGATAACTCACATAGATTATTATTTATCAAGGCAAAAACTGTCGTGAGTTTTCGACCCGCGTGTCTTTGTCTAACTAATTAGAACGAAACCAATTTTCTGATATATATCGTATCGTAAAAAACCTAAAAATGTATCAATCGTTAAAAAATGTATTTGTATTTTTAACAATTGATAACTTTATAGGTTTTTTACAAAACGATATATATAAGAAAATTGTTTTTTGTTACATGGGTGGCGATGGCTTTGATGGCTGGCTAAATCCTTAATTTGGTGGAAATTTAAACGAAACAACTAACGCGTCAACATTTTGGTAGAATATTTTATTAATTTCATTAAGAACAGGTATTGTCAAAGTTTTTTTCGCGTTAGGATTTCACAGACAAGCTAGTACTTCGATCAGATGGCGACTTCGATATCTTGGCAGAAATCGCTCTTAACGCAGAGCACGATTTGAACTTATAGGGAGCTAATATATTATAAATTTATGGCGTAGAATATCTTCAGACAGAAAAAGATAAAACCAATCCGTCGAGGTAACACTGTGACATTTTTTAGTATGTAGGTAGTTTCTTTTCGAATATTCGGGTAAAATACCATAATGTACCCTTCCTCAGAGGTGAAAATAACTAGACGTTGTGCAAAGAGATTATATAATTTTGTCATACCAACATTTCCCGCCACTCTATGCCCGCCCACTTACGTGACCCTTAAATGCGCTCGAAATTATTCCATGTAGATAATTTGGATTCTTGAGGAATTTTCTAACGAATCACTTTACCGTTTTTTATAAAGGTTTTAAAATGGCAAAAATGAGATGCAGAAGGCACAAAATAACGATTGTTGACTGGATTTACACGATGTTGCTTTGGAGAAATATCAGTGGCCTTGAATGGGTTGATAAAAATACGAGCGTTTTTCGTATTTCGTGGTTGCATGGCTCAAATCTTCTCAAAGACTACGATACGGATGTAGTTTTGGCCAACGAATGGGCCAAGTTTAAAGGTAGGACCCTACCATATTGACTAGTGAGTACATACAGAGTGTTTCAAAAGGTTATGCAAATATTTTAAAGAGTTGAGAAATATGCCTGTTTTTCCCCATTTTCCTACGATGAGTTAAAAGAGCGATAGAGAGCTTCAAAGTGTGGCCTACTAGCCCCTGGAAGTAGGCATTGGTAAAAGTCCGTGAGACGGGGATGCGCCGGTTCGGGTACCTTTTCTAGTAGAGACGTTGAGCAGCCAAAGCATTGCGATCCGCTAGTCCATACGCGAAATGAACTCCATTGTTGCAGATTGAAAAGGATGAGAAATCGCGGTTTACTTTTTTACGCTGGTTACCTCGATTTGTTTAAAAATAATTTTTTACCTTTCACACGAACTCAAACCTTAATGTTCGCATTTCCCTGCTGCTTTTTTTCGAGCTTGTTGCAGACTACGTTCAGGGGCTAGGAGGCCACACTTTGAAGCTCTGACGCTCTTTTAACTCATCGTAGGAAAATTGGGGAAAAATAGGCCTTTTTCTCAACTCACCCCCCACAACTATTTCAAATTTTTGCATCACCTTTTGAAACAACCCTGTATAGAAGAGTTCTTTATAGAAGGATGAGTTGCGAAAGGTGAAACGTTGCGGCGATAGACTGTCCAATCACTGTGCTCGCAGGTTATGGGATTTGTCCTTAATGGAGAAGAACAAGTCATACCTAATTATTCGCCAAGAGGCTAACGCCTTTTTTCCGTGATAGGTTTTACGGCACGCTGCTCATCGTTCTTTACAGAATCCTTGAACTATCATTAGTACTGTTGAGGTCAGCAAAATGAAACCGGGAACTGCTTACTGCGCACATATAATGCAAATAAAGCCTATTTTAGACTAGTGATTTTCCGATGATCGTTAATAAAACGTTTTTGTGAAACGTTTAAATAACTGTTTTTGAGGTGATGGTTGACGTATTGTCAAAGTCAAAAAAGTCGTTATAAACAAATGGTTTCTAAACGTAAAATTATCGACTTTTTGCGGTTGTATACTATTGGACCGAATCCCGTTTGACCGAATCTCATTGAACCGAAAGGTATTTTCGTTTATAGCCCAACATGGCGGGATTCAGTTGATTGGGAAATTTAAATCTGGTTCGTTTTCACTTCGGGTAGGTTAGTTCTCGTTGGGTTAGGTTGGGTTAGGTTGGGTTTGGTTAGGTTAGGTTAGTTCAGGTTGGGTTAGGTTGGGTTAGGTTAGGTTGGGTTAGGTTAGGTTGGGTTGGGTTAGGTTAGATATGGTAGGCAACTATTTAACGTCGGGTCTTATCAAGGTTATTTCCCAAAATTAAACCCGGAAAATATCAAATTTCAAGGGAAAAAGGTCTAAAAATACACGTCGGTACGAAATAATTAATATTTAAGACATAGTTTAGTCCAAATTAGATATACTATCGTCACGTAACCTACGATATATAAATATGTATCACTAACGGTATTTTGAATGATAACCGCGCAAAACGCGGTTTTCGGTCGATTGGAATTCGGTTGAATGGTATATTCGGACGAATGGGATTTCGGTCCAATGGTCTACAATCACTTTTTGCTACTTGGGAGGGTATCTAATTAGGGTAATTTCATAATCAAGTCGAGTATTTGAGTAAATGAAGTCTTAACTGGTATAAAATTATCCACAATTGAGATAAACTGTACATAGGGAAAAGCTGTTTGAATATTTTTTTTAATTCTTTAATTTAAATATTCCAGTCATGGTGTTACGGTTAAAATAGTGCTTTTTGTAATTTCAGTTATGCTATTCAGGGGGTATTGCGATAGAAACTCGGGGCAAAATCTTGTGGAACTAATATTTTTAAGAAAAGAAGCCACGATTTCTAGTAGTTGTAGGTTCGTAGAGTCATTATACAGCCGTCCAAGGGCGTATTTAAGTGGGGGGGGGGGGGTTTGGGGTTCAAACCCCTTCCCGAAATGCTGATGACTGGGGGGGGGGGGGTGCCTAATAAAAATCAGTGAAAATTCCGTCAGCACCCCCCCCCCTTGAAATTTTCCTTCAAAATCCCCCCTGAAATAAAATCCTGGATACGCCCTTGCAGCTGTCTGCTCAAGTGCTTTTCCCCTTTTTAGTGTTAAACAGTGAAGCTTTGGTCGGAATTTTAAGACGTAGTTATGAGTACGAAAACTCACTCATTTTACGTTGATGATAAAAATAATCAGGTAAATAGGATGAACGAAAATCATTGAGGGTGACTTTTACTCCGACTACACTGAAGATGGCGCTACACAACACTAGGGGCCTTTCTTTTTAATCAATCGTGGCGCGTTCTCATTAACACGGTACATCAAGCGTGCACGCGTCAGGCGTCGTTTTAAATAGAAGCCGGTAAAGCCATAATATTGTGTAGCGCCATCTTTAGATTAGTCCGAGTAAAAATTATTCCAAAATGTTAATAAAAATATCTAAAGAAGATGCAGAATAGAAATCCAAATAATATTTAACTAAATTAGGTGATACCTTTTCTATTTGCAAATCTATCTGCCATCTATCTATAATTTAATACAAAACTAGACTTGTACCTATGCCGCCGAATGAAAACCATATCATTTCCATCAATTTCAGGGCATTCAGGTTTTCAAACGCAACGTTAAAACTAATTTTTATAATATAATTAAAACTTTCTTGTATTATTCTCAATTCGTCGCATTTTTCATAGCTCAAATATGCTCTTGAAAACGTCTAAGAAAAGAAAACATATTTTTTAATATAAGTGATAAAATCATATTATTACCACTAGTGGTCGTTAGAAGTCGCGACGAGGCACTGTGAATTTCCCATCTCTATTTATTCCGTTTCCCCTATCAGGAGCAGACTACGCTTGTTACGGAGAAGTTGAGATTCTTGTCTAAACAGACTGACTTTTCTTAAGTATTGGGAACAGTGGCGTGGCGAGGGGGGAAGGGGTTAGCGCAGTGGGTACGTGTCCCCCCTCCGAAACGTATTGTTGTATGTACAATTATTTTTTTGGGTTTTTAATTTTTTTCAATTGTGTGCCTGCTCCCCCTGAACCGAAATCGTCGATACGCTATTGAATGAGAACGGTCCTTTTTGGGGTTTGATCACGGATTATTTAAAGTTATAGGTATTTAAGTATGTTTATTTCAGGCAAATGTGATTTACAAGACAAGAAGAAGCTTAAGGGTAGGCTTCGTTGTGCTCTTCATTGTAGCAGAGGACTTCAGTATTTGGGGAAAGAGAACAACAGCCGATATTACAGAATTCTGAATCCCAGAGAAATGAACTGAGATACGCGTGACAACGAAATTCAATCTTATGGAACTTAGAGTAGAATATTAAAATTGTTTTTCAATTTGTAATAGGAATAAATAATAATTAAAACAATTGATTTAAAATATTATTTTGCACAACTAATAGCGTTTTCCATTTGTCTGCTCTCGAGCACTCTAGATCGCTCTGATCAACATTTTATGTTCTATTAGCTTGCTCGGATCTGCTCCGATCAATTTTCGCGTGTTCCATTTCGCGCTCTCGGGTGCTCCGAGATCGCCCAAAACCGATCTGCCGATTTCGACAGATCAACGGATCGAGATCGGAGCAAATTTTCGCGTGTTCCTTTTAGATTTTTGGCAAAATGGCAGACCGAGACGCGAAAATTCAAATTACTAGCAGATGAAAAACAACAAAGCGTGGGAATATGTTCATGGAATGTTCCATTTGCGGTTTTACTCTAGTCGATTGGGGCGAGATCTATGACGTCAGAGACAGATTCAGAGCGAATCTTGAGCAATCAAATGGAAAACGCTATTAAAGACATTTGACTTATTTAATTGGAAAACAATCGGTATTTTAAAGCAAGTGTTGGCTCGACTTGAAGTAGCTCTTTTATCAAAGAGAGGTCGTTATCGTAGTTATAAAAGCAAGATAGTTAAGCTTCATTTTTCCCCAAAAGGCGGGTACTTACCCCTCGCGTTGATTGAATCGTTTGTAAATTGGTCAATAACATAAATTACAATAATTTTAAACAATATTTTTTACATGGGATGTATAATTTAGGTTGAACTCCACTAAATAAAGTAAAAGTGGTCTAAATATAATACTGTACAATTGCTCTCTGATGACGTTATCATTTCACTATCTTAAATTTTAGCTTCCTTTGCCATTAATAGATGGCACCACACTCTCCACTAAAGTCGCTTTTTTTCGAAGAATCGGATAGATTCATGGCCATCTATAATAACAGGGGCCTTTTCATATTACAAGTGGCAATGCTTTAAGGCACGAGCGTCACTATAAATTTGTTTTTAATTAAACGATAGAAGATATTTTTTTTTATAAAATGATAATTAATTTTAAAAAATTAAATAAGTACTCCACCCACAATTAATTAAAGCCTAAATACCTCGCGCATTCCCTGAACGCCCCTACTCCTAGTGCCAAAGATGGATTGCGGATGGCTCTAGAATTACATAACCTAGCGAGAGACGGGTAGTAGGAAAAAAGCAATCTAGCATGGGCTTGGAGAGGTGAAGTATTTGCGTTTCTCGCAAGTTGAGGTAGGTGGCGCCACTGCCTTATCGCTGCAGAAAAAAAGTTTGTATTATTTATTATAAGTTAAATAACGATTATTTTTAACCGGTTTTTCGAAAAATTTGTTTTTTAGAATTAATACTTATCGCCTTTTGAAAGACTACTTTGTTATGACAATATACTTTCGTGTCGATATCACACAAGATAATGTTATCTTCTTTATTATAAAGTATACAGATTAGCTACAACCTAACAATGACGTTACAGTATATTACGCAATGACAGTTTATTATAAATGTATGTATATGAGCAATCAATTTTACCCGAGACTATTAAAATGGTTGGATTTTAAACATTAATAAAAATCATCGAAACTTCATTCACGGGTTAGCAGATGGCGTTAGTCGTCTGATGTTGTTTTATTTATGCTCTCTTATTAAACTATTCGCTAGCGAAACGGGTATAGGCGGCGCCACAGTCGCTACCCCTGCAGCTTGGTTTGTCTGCGTACTTTGTTGATCAAAACAAACGATTAATATGGCGGATTGTAGGCGCAGAGGTGGCATAAATTGCGAAGTACCTTTCTGTAGTAATACTGCCCTTAAAAATATTACAATTCGAGTAAATGGTGAGAAAAGAACGTTGGAATTATCGTTTCACAATTTTCCGAAATGCAAAAATCTTTTTAATGTGTGGTTAACTAATATAAAATCAGGGAAGATGCCTAGTTAGTGGGCACAGATTTGCAGCGCCCATTTTAAAGATAAAGACTTTTTAGAAAGAGATGGTGAGACACAAATTTTACTTGTTATTACTGATTTTAAAGTTAATATTATTAAATATATATGATAATAACTGTCATTTAGATGAAGATAATTCAAGAGACGCATGAAATGCAGTGCCATTCCAAGCAATAATTTACCATGTAGACTTATTACAAATCCAATGTAACTAAATGAAAACAGAGGACCCTACGTTTTGTGAATCGTTTTAAAGGTGATCTGTTTTATTATATACTGCAAAATAAGGAAATGCTAATGAATTAAATTAATTTTAGGTCAAGCCGTTCGATTGTCATTATCGCTGGAAAATATTACATTGAGGCCCACAAAATTATGCGTTAAAAGGGCATATTTATCTTTGCCACCCTGATGGTTCGGTATGAGTTTTCGAGTTGATTAATAACATTTCGAGCTATTGCCGCAGATCCCAATATGATTAAAAATAATACTGTAAATTCAAATGGTTTTTATTTTTAGTACTTTTTTGCGTATCTTAACATTTTATTAACTTCTATTGTAATTTCTAATTAAGTGGTTTCTTCAATGAATTTAATTGCTTTTAACTTTGAATTAATTCTATAATACATTTGTTTTTGCCATTTTAGTTAACATGGCTTTGAGTAGAAAATTCATAACATAAATAGTTCAGTTCATTTGTTATCTACAAATACTAATTGGCCAAAATTTAAAATAGGAACTAATTTAACATATTAAAAATATAACTTTCCTTGACTAGAAGTGTAAATTTAATTATAACTTTTCTTTAACTAAAATCTAAAATAAAAATTATATATTTGGACAACGTTTTCTTCAAATATTGTCAGTCTCTCTTAATATCAATTAAAAATAGCCCTTGAGAGAATAGACAAAAAAATGAAAAGGCCTAGCTGAATTTTTCCATAGTAGCCTCTACAGTCGTTATCCAGTAGATTCCTTCCTTTCCAACTTAGTTATTTTGTGCCACTGCCTCTTCAATTGATATTATCTTTGCTACAAATGGACTCTCCACAAATATTTCATCCCGACTAAAAGCTAGAAATAAATTTTTGAGACTAACTAAGTGACCAAATAAGAGTACATAAACCTTTTTGAGCCAGGCAAATTTAACCCTCGCAACTCTAACCATTTTATTACCGTACAATACCAAAGGCACAGTTAGTTCTTTTCCTTCATTTTACCCCACTTCTAAAGTCAGAAAGTTGGGATAGCTCTCAGTATCTTTATATATAAAATAGACCAGCAATTTACTGCATGTTTGCAAAAGCCTGAATTTCTAGAATAATAAATAAAACAGGTTACATTAAAGAATTGGGTTTTAATAAAAAATATATTTACCCACTATTGCATGAACAATGGACCTTTCAATGCTGTGTTTTCCATCACCAACTTCAAATTTTAACTTTTGTTTTAAGCATCCGCACACCTTATTCTATGGATCAAGAGTAGACTACTCTCCAATATACTTAAAAATTTCAAGCATGGAGCGATTCACTAATATACCAAATAAAATTATTTAAAATACATTATACATTATACAAAATGCTGAAGCTACTAGTCTATGAAATTAGAACAATCTGGGCTTGTTCTAATGTGAAGATAATAATAAATTTCCTACATACCTTTAAAACTAGCTTTCAAACTGATCCCTTGTATGAATTCTCCAAGGCCTACTCATAGTGTTATTAAACTCGAATATTTATACTTATATTTACGAATTCAATACCTATTGACAGTTCAAAATTAATAAATAAATGTCGTATATACACCTTTGTTAATACAAAACATTAGAACACGCTTTAAAAAAAAAGCTAAAATCGTTAGTAAATTTCTGGTAAAATGTTTTAATTGATGTTATAAAACGCGCATTTTCGCATAACGCCATTACCCGTATCACCCAAATATAGTTCTAGGCAGTGTGACTAGGTGGCGCAGCTGTAGTTTTCGGTGGCGAATAGCTTCCAAGCAGCAACAACGACTTCACGGCTTACGGACTTTGCTCTCGAACTCGCAGCAAAAATCATCGTGTTAAGGTATATAGAAAAATATAAAGCTTTCTGTCCAATCAATATTCTTTTAAAATTGGGTTGCCATATTTTTCTGACAAAAATATGCCATTAATTTAGTCGAGATAGTTAGGTCAATATGTATCTTTGAATTTGAAATTAAAATATTGTAATATTTTTATGCCAAATCCTTATTTTGTTACCGTTTTTTTATTGATTTTAGGTCATATTAATTTTGAACGATATATTTAACCCAACTCTAATCTAATATTATTCAGAGCGATCATTTCATCTAATTACGGATTACATTTCCAGCGTAGGTTGTTATCTCATGTAACAGTGATTTCCTATAAAACAAACCAAAGAGAACTTTGACGCTTAACCAAGCCATATAAGATACGGTAGAATTATACTGATTTAGCTCGTTACAACATATGAAATGATCTTCGTTGGCCCCTGAAACGCACCGGGTGAGTTCATTTTCCGCCGTTCGTATCTACCTGCGGAACTGGTCGATACATTTGTCTTTACTCTTTCAATAAAGGCAGGGAATGCAATAGGACTGTTCAAACAAAGAACTTGAGATACAATATTTTTTATATTAATATATATCTCTGTAATGCAATCAACTCTGTTTATCATCGAAGGGGGACTCGTCTGTTTGCTTTCCGGTCGCACGACGGTGCCTTGCTAAAAAGCGCAACGCCGCCCAATACCCGAGAGACGGGCGCTTTTTCCCCGGCTGCGCCCATTCCGCCCCCTTCCTTTGCTGGTGGTAGCGGTGGTGATCGTGGCGTTCTGCGAAAGCCACCCAGAACGAGCGTCGGAGAGGCGAACAAAAGTGTGTGAACTGTAACGCGGCAATGAGACGAGAGCCCACGAGACCGAAAATTCGTCGAGTTTGTCTTTCGTAAATCGTTCTCCCTCCGTCGACCTATTCCCAGAAGGGACTCCGCTGCCGTCCCAGAAGATTACAGATACGACAAAATTACATCAGCATAAAGTCAAGCGCGTAAACTGTTCGCTGGAAACAACTATTAGGTATCGAAGCGGCTCCTGGTTCCTCTCTTTCACGGTTCCATTTCACACTCAACGGGACCAATAAAATACCATATTGAGAATGCTTCTCGCTCGTCAAATTTCTGCTCAAGTGTTTAAACTATCAGACACTTTCGTTTAATAAGCATTCATTATTGTTGTAATAAACAACTAGTATAAAAATCTATGCAGAAATAATCTAACTATGCACGCTTAATAATTATACTTTTATCAAAATCTAAGCAGAAATAATCTTAATTTGCACGCTTGTGTACAATTACACTCTTATCAAAATCAAATCAGAAATAATATAACTTTGCACGCTTGCGCACAATTACAATCTTATCAAAATCTAAGCACAAATAATCTAACTTTGCACGCTTGTGCACAATTACACTCGTATCAAAATCTAAGCAGAAATAATTTAACTTTGCACGCTTGCGCACAATTACACTCTTATCAAAATCTAAACAGAAATAATCTAACTTTGCACGCTTGCGCACAATTACACTGTTATCAAAATCTAAGCACAAATAATCTAACTTTGCACGCTTGTGCACAATTACACTCGTATCAAAATCTAAGCAGAAATAATCTAACTTTGCACGCTTGCGCACAATTACACTCTTATCAAAATCTAAGCACAAATAATCTAACTTTGCACGCTTGTGCACAATTACACCCGTATCAAAATCTAAGCAGAAATAATCTAACTTTGCACGCTTGCGCACAATTAAACTCTTATAAAAATCTAAGCACAAATAATCTAACTTTGCACGCTTGCGCACAATTACACTCTTATCAAAATCTAAGCACAAATAATCTAACTTTGCACGCTTGCGCACAATTACACTCCTATCAAAATCTAAGCACAAATAATCTAACTTTGCACGCTTGTGCCCAATTACATTCTTATCAAAATCTAAGCAGAAATAATCTAACTTTGCACGCTTGTGCACAATTACATTCTTATCAAAATCTAAGCAGAAATAATCTAACTTTGCACGCTTGTGCACAATTACATTGTTATCAAAATCTAAGCAGAAATAACCTAACTTTGCACGCTTGTGCACAATTACACTTTTATCAAAATCTAAACAGAAATAATCTAACTTTGCACGCTTGCGCACAATTACACTCTTATCAAAATCTAAGCACAAATAATCTAACTTTGCACGCTTGCGCACAATTACACTCTTATCAAAATCTAAGCACAAATAATCTAACTTTGCACGCTTGCGCACAATTACACTCTTATCAAAATCTAAACAGAAATAATCTAACTTTGCACGCTTGCGCACAATTACACTCTTATCAAAATCTAAGCACAAATAATCTAACTTTGCACGCTTGCGCACAATTACACTCTTATCAAAATCTAAGCACAAATAATCTAACTTTGCACGCTTGCGCACAATTACACTCGTATCAAAATCTAAGCAGAAATAATCTAACTTTGCACGCTTGCGCACAATTACACTCTTATAAAAATCTAAGCACAAATAATCTAACTTTGCACGCTTGCGCACAATTACACTCTTATAAAAATCTAAGCACAAATAATCTAACTTTGCACGCTTGCGCACAATTACACTCTTATCAAAATCTAAGCACAAATAATCTAACTTTGCACGCTTGCGCACAATTACACTCTTATCAAAATCTAAGCACAAATAATCTAACTTTGCACGCTTGTGCACAATTACATTCTTATCAAAATCTAAGCAGAAATAATCTAACTTTGCACGCTTGTGCACAATTACATTCTTATCAAAATCTAAGCAGAAATAATCTAACTTTGCACGCTTGTGCACAATTACATTGTTATCAAAATCTAAGCAGCAATAACCTAACTTTGCACGCTTGTGCACAATTACACTTTTATCAAAATCTTAGCAGGAATAATCTTAATTTGCACGCTTGTGTACAATTACACTCTTATCAAAATCTAAGCAAAAATAATTTGACTTTGCACGCTTATGCCCAAATGCACTCTTATCAAAATCAAATCAGAAATAATGTAACTTTGCACGCTTGCGCACAATTACATTCTTATCAAAATCTTAGCAGAAATAATCTAACTTTGCACGCTTGTACACAATTATACTTTTATCAAAATCTGAGCAGAAATATGCTCATGTCCCCTAAAATAATAAGATTAACTTTAAAGTTTGCGTACTTTTGACCATAAATGATCTCTATTTGTCGTCGCGTAGATCAATATAGTCATATAAGTGCTATCGCCAATCTCCAAAAAAAGCTCCTATTATAATCTCCTTCGATCCTGCGTTCGATAGACTAAATAGATACTTCTCTTGTAAGAGATATTACATCAACCTCTGGTAAAGCCGTTTAGTTTATTGTCCAGCCAATTCAGTCACAAATACGTTAAGCTTTCGGCAGAACGAAAATTAGTAAAGTTCAGAAGTATAATTAGACCATTAAAGCACAAGACAAAAATATAGAAACGTACAATTTCTAGGAAACTTATCGGTCCAAAAATTAGCCTTTTAAATATAAGTAAAGCGTCCAACGCGAGAGCTCATAAACAGCTAGATTTTCGTATTTTAAAAGGAAATCGCTTTCTTAGCAGACGCAAATACGTCAGTTTAAGAACTTTTCGCGTTGGTCGCTAGGTGGCTCTACGAAAACTGAAAAAGCTAATTGGGAAACGATAAGGTGGGAAAAATTGCAGACGACATTTGCCATACATTTTAGCTCTATAAAGTTTACATTCGACATTTAAAGTTAAATTATCGAAACAGTTGAAAAAGAGCAATTTCATAATTATATATCTTAGATGTCAGAAAATTTAAGAAACAGAATTTTAAATATTTTCAACGAAAACGAAACTACGATTATATGTGCAAAATTATTATTGCAATATGTTCTTTGGCGAATGTTAATGGTGAATATAATAACACCTATTTCAGGTCAAAAACCGTTTTGGTCTAAATGATATAGAGATCTGTCCTTTATGTTGGAATGATAAAGGTAGTGTAACACATATATATTTTAGATGCGACGTCACTCAAAACTTTCTCATCAAAGTCGAAAAGTTTATTGATAATTTTAATCCCGATTTTAAATTACAACAAATTTTGTTAGTTTTATCACCCTGTCAAAACAAAATATTTTAAATTATGCTTAATCGTAAGAAGCATCGCCAAACTCGCAATTTTTATACCTATCAACTGAAAATGAATGTATTAAATGTTAATGAAAGTTTAAAAAATTATTTTAATCGAAAGCTTTTTTGTGTATTCTAGCTGAATTGGAATTGTACAAAAGGAATGAGACCGCAATTTGAAAGTCACATTGTCTCTGGTATTTGCAAACTAAAGGGAAATAGTGAAATTGTTGTCAATATTGTTCTGGAAACTACGCGACAAAAAATGTAAATAGGACTGCTACCTACTTATCCTCCAGGTGTAAGCCAAAAGAAATGTACCGCTTTCAAGGTTTCTAAATAAACATACTTAAAAAATAAATAAATGAATGAATAAACGAATGAACGAATAAGCGAATAAACGCATAAACGAATATAAACGAATACACGTATAAACGAAAAAACGAATAAGCGAATAAACGCATAAACGAATAAACAAATAAGCACATAAACGAATAAACGCATGAACGAATAATCGAATAAACGCATACACGCTTAAACGAATAAGGGAATAAGCGAATAAACGAATAAAGGCATAAACGAATAAACGAATAAGCGAATGAATGAATAAACGAATAAATGAATGAATAAATCAATCAATTAATCAATTAATCAATTAATCAATACATCAATATGTCAATATATCAATAAATAAATAAATCAATAAATATATCAATCAATAAATTAGTTCAAAAATAAGAATTATTCATGTTATGTACCTTGATAGAAGAATATTCTGACGATTTACCTTGAAGCGCAGTATTTAATAAAATTGGTTTTGGTAGGTTATCGATTCATAACAAACATTGTTAGGTGTTTTTTGTAGAGCCTACATCACTGATCTCACAAAAATTAATCACGTCAATTTTCAAGTAGGAATCAATTCTGTTTTTGAAGAGTTAGTTAAGATACCGATCGGCCGAATGATAGACCCACCTGTTTCGGAAATAAAAGCTATCGAGAGAGACATTATCACTTAACGTCGTAAAATGGCAGAGAGCGTTTGAAACATTTTCCGGGCAATGACTGTGCGGAGCGGTTTCTCTGGAGAGAACGTAAATTGATTTCGTCCATGGTAACGTTTAACGGGCCCTCTTTACCAGATTATCAATTCCATCTCCAGCATTAATGCCTTTGGGATGCCAGAGGCGGAGGGGAAATTAATCAGGACGACGTTCGCCCCGCTACCAGGGCCACCAGGGCCCCCCAACTGTTGAATCTTTATACTTCCGCGGGGTCAGCGAGGGGACCGCGACGATAATAACTTAGCTCCCTCTCCTTGCCCCTTCTTTTTGTAATGCTGAGGGATTACGGGACACCACTCACTCTGCACGGCTCTTTTTCATTGACATTTTCAGCGAGTCCATTGCCGTAATCACGCTCGGGAACTGCGCCCCATCTCGAAGCATCTGTAACGGCCAGTTCGAATGGCAGGGCTGGGACGCGCTTCACCAGGAAGTAAATAAGAAAAAGAAGTTTCACGAAAAAAAGGAAAATTTAGGATTGGAACCCATACGTGGTAAAACCCGGCCATCTAAAATAGGGGCATTAAAAGTCGCTTGATAACTTGGGCCGAAGGTGGCGCCTTGGGTTTTATCCTAGCCGATTGTTACTATTTGATTCCAAAAAGGTATCGAAAATCGGGTGGATACAAATTCGACTTTGATCCAACCTTGCAAATCAAAATGGGCCATATTTGATCCAATTATTCCAATTTGATCAAAATTATTTGATTCAAACCGAATTGTTTTCAATATGGATATGTTTGGATGTATATTTGGTCATTGGATCACCTTATTTTCGTAAGAAACATTATTGGAATGATTCAACATAATTACAACGATAGAAGAATTCGCGACCGAAACGAGTCCTTAGGTGGCGTATCGACGCTATCTTCTCCGAGGTAGCGCCTAAGATCTAGCGTCTACTACAGACAAATTAAAAAGTCATAAGAACGATTTTTCTTAAATAAACTTATCAAAATATAAGCCAACGATGAAGAAATTAAATTATAATGTATGTATAATTATTTATGAAATCAAATTTACGAATAACGATGAGGAAAAACTAATAGCGTCTGCTTTAGCCGCTACCTATCTAGGTTTCAATGGTGACGCAAAGGGGGTGTAGCTCTGAGGAAGATTGAGTGGAAAAATAACTTTTTTTTTTGTTTTCAGATTTCCACTATTGGGTTTTCATAACAGGTTTAAGCAGTTTTTACAGTTTAATATTAAATGTAATTTTCCATTAATTGATTTTACTTTAATAGGAATTCTTTACCTTATAATAATTATGAAGCTTACAAGGGAAGGTCTTGGACTGTAAGTCGGGGATCCGAGAAAACGTTATGGCAACCTTTAGACCATGCCCCAGGAAGGTATCAGCCGGTCGGATTTTTGAGTCAAAAGGTCAAGTTTTATGACCTCTCGAAATTTTGACTTTGGTCGAGCTGGATATTCCTTATGGGATTTTATATGCTAAGTTCATGGGCACCAAAATTTAGAAATTTTAACTTTTGTAATGCCCATGTCAAACATGTGTAAAAGTGGTCATTCAAAGTGAAATTGGGTAAAATGACCAATCAGGAGTAGTAAATATGGCAAAAAATGGTCAGTTTGCTATGGGAGTGGTCAATATGTCCAAAATGGTCAGTTTGCGATGGGAGTGGTCAATATGGTTTGATATGGTCAGTATGCGATGGGATTGGTCAATATGGCTCAAAATTGTCAGTTTGCGATGGGATTGGCTAATATGGTCAGAAATGGTCAGTTTGCGATTTGAGTGGTCAATATTGCTCAAAATGGTCAGTTTGGGATGAGATTGGTCAGATATGGTCAGTTTGCGATGGGAGTGGTCAATATGGTCCAAAATGGTCAGTTTGCGATGGGAGTGGTCAATATGGCTCAAAATGGTTAGTTTGCGATGGGAGTGGTCAATATGGCTCAAAATGGTCAGTTTGCGATGGGATTGGTCAATATGGTCAGATATGGTCTGTTTGCGACGGGAGTGGTCAATATGGTCGGATATGGTCAGTTTGCGATGGGAGTGTTCAATATGGCTCAAAATGGTCAGTTTGCGATGGGATTGGTCAATATGGTCAGATATGGTCAGTTTGCGATGGGAGTGGTCAATATGGTCGGATATGGTCAGTTTGCGATGGGAGTGGTCAATATGGCTCAAAATGGTCAGTTGGCGATGGGATTGGTCAATATGGTCAGAAATGGTCAGTTTGCGATGGGAGTGGTCAATATTGCTCAAAATGGTCAGTTTGCGATGGGAGTGGTCAATATGGTCCAAAATGGTCAGTTTGCGATGGGAGTGGTCAATATGGCTCAAAATGGTTAGTTTGCGATGAGAGTGTTGAGAATGGATAATTTGTTTGTTGATTTTAGAAATTTTATGAGCAAAAAAAGCGAGAGGTCAAATTAAAAAGTTTCCAAATGAAGCTTCAATTGAGGCATCAGACTGCACCTGAAATTGACTCTAGAACAATTAATTACTAAACCCTTTCAACCTGGGGCCGTGGTTGAGATATGCCCAAAGCAACTTGCTTACTTACTTACCTTCCCTTGTTAGACTAAATATATAAATATTTTCGGTAAATATTTATTTAAAATTATAGCTATCTTAAATCAATGTAATTAACCTAGATGGCGCTTTGTTAACGATAAAAGACGTAAACTTTCACGAGAGCAAGACTAAGCCTGACTAAGGGGCGCCATCCGAAACTTTCGTAATCCAAACAAGTAAAGTTAAATAACGCTGATAATATTTTGAAATAGGCCAAGAGAACAAATTGAGCTAGGACAACGAGTATTCCGTACCATAACTTTTGAAAAATGTAAGCTAAACCTTTATATGGGGATAAGCATCTCTAAAATATATTGTTTGTACAAAATAAAGAGCTTCGAATCAATTTTTTTTAAATTTAGCAATAATCTTCTTCATCGATTAGGTAAGATTAAAGTGTAGTGTAATCAAAATAAATGACCATCTATTTTTTAAATTTAATTATAATCTTCTTTGTCGATTAGGTAAGATTAAAGTGTAGTGTAATCAAAATAAATGACCATCTATTTTTTAAATTTAATTATAATCTTCTTTGTCGATTAGGTAAGATTAAGGTGTAGTGTAATCAAAATAAATGACCGCCTATTTTTTAAATTTAATTATAATCTTCTTTGTTGATTAGGTAAGATTAAGGTGTAGTGTAATCAAAATAAATGACCATCTATTTTTTAAATTTAATTATAATCTTCTTTGTCGATTAGGTAAGATTAAAGTGTAGTGTAATCAAAATAAATGACCATCTATTTTTTAAATTTAATTATAATCTTCTTTGTCGATTAGGTAAGATTAAAGTGTAGTGTAATCAAAATAAATGACCATCTATTTTTTAAATTTAATTATAATATTCTTTGTCGATTAGGTAAGATTAAGGTGTAGTATAATCAAAATAAATGACCATCTATTTTTTAAATTTAATTATAATCTTCTTTGTCGATTAGGTAAGATTAAAGTGTAGTGTAATCAAAATAAATGACCATCTATTTTTTAAATTTAATTATAATCTTCTTTGTCGATTAGGTAAGATTAAAGTGTAGTGTAATCAAAATAAATGACCGCCTATTTTTTAAATTTAATTATAATCTTCTTTGTCGATTAGGTAAGATTAAGGTGTAGTGTAATCAAAATATGACAACCTATTTTTTAAATTTAATTATAATCTTCTTTGTTGATTAGGTAAGATTAAGGTGTAGTGTAATCAAAATATGACAACCTATTTTTTAAATTTCATAATAATATTCTTCATCGATTAGCTAAGATTAAAGTGTAGTGTAATCAAAATAAATGACAACCTATTTTTTAAAATTGATAATAACCTTCTTCATCGATTAGGTAAGATTAAAGTGTAGTGTAATCAAAATAAATGACAACCTATTTTTTAAATTTAATTATAATCTTCTTTGTCGATTAGGTAAGATTAAGGTGTAGTGTAATCAAAATAAATGACCACCTATTTTTTAAATTTAATTATAATCTTCTTTGTCGATTAGGTAAGATTAAGGTGTAGTGTAATCAAAATAAATGACCGCCTATTTTTTTAAATTTAATTATAATCTTCTTTGTCGATTAGGTAAGATTAAGGTGTAGTGTAATCAAAATAAATGACAACCTATTTTTTAAATTTAATTATAATCTTCTTTGTTGCTTAGGTAAGATTAAGGTGTAGTGTAATCAAAATAAATGACCATCTATTTTTTAAATTTAATTATAATCTTCTTTGTCGATTAGGTAAGATTAAAGTGTAGTGTAATCAAAATAAATGACCATCTATTTTTTAAATTTAATTATAATCTTCTTTGTCGATTAGGTAAGATTAAAGTGTAGTGTAATCAAAATAAATGACCGCCTATTTTTTAAATTTAATTATAATCTTCTTTGTCGATTAGGTAAGATTAAGGTGTAGTGTAATCAAAATAAATGACAACCTATTTTTTAAATTTAATTATAATCTTCTTTGTTGATTAGGTAAGATTAAGGTGTAGTGTAATCAAAATAAATGACAACCTATTTTTTAAATTTCATAATAATATTCTTCATCGATTAGCTAAGATTAAAGTGTAGTGTAATCAAAATAAATGACAACCTATTTTTTAAAATTGATAATAACCTTCTTCATCGATTAGCTAAGATTAAAGTGTAGTGTAATCAAAATAAATGACAACCTATTTTTTAAAATTGATAATAACCTTCTTCATCGATTAGCTAAGATTAAAGTGTAGTGTAATAAAACTAAATGAACACCTATTTTTTAAATTTAATTTTAATCTTCTTCATCGATTAGGTTAGATTAAAGTGTAGCGTTTTTTTGATAATTTTGCGATTAGTATTGATTAAGAAAAGGAAATCTTTAAATTCAGCTATAATTAAAGTTTCACGATCTAAATTAAAAGTTAAATCGAATATTTTGTAGAAATAATATGACTGGTTTTAAAATATTTCATAATGCACATAAAATATACCTAATTAAATATTTTAAAACCAGTCATGAAGTTTCTCGTCTTTTAAAATCATATTATTGCAAAAATATCTAAACTATGACTTAAATTTAAAGTGATTGGTTAAATCTATTTCTTACGTAACTAAATTTACACGTGTTTTAGAAATAACCGCTACTAGTTAGTGGGATGGGAAACTGGAGAGCTTAGGTCGTAGATAACGCTAGCAAGCCTGGAAGGTACACTCACACGTCCTTTGTGACGTTAATACGTTCTTGTTCTATCTATTTTTTCCTGGAAGTAATCGATGAAATAGTTTTTAATTTGTTTTCAGTGTATCGATTTTCTTCTTTTAGTTCTGCAAATATATCGTATTTTAATCGTAAAGCGTTCTATTCTGAAATTGGTATAATTACTTTCCTTGTCAAACAGTTCTTAAAGAGTTTTCTCATATTGAAACAAAATCATAAACATTTTTTGGGCAGTCGAAAACTGTAGGTGAACGCTATTAAAAAATGTTCTATGTACATTGTAAGTAGAAGCTTTCATGGGGAAAAATTATAATTTTAAGAAAAATATGAATATTAAAAATTTAAAAAACCTCGTCACTGATTTCAGGCGAAGATTTCCTTTAATTCAAAATTGAGTGTTATTTCTTTTCTGTAACCATTTTTCACCCGGGATAAGTTGCCAGCCTATAATCTCTTTAATCCTGATAAATGAAATCAACTAACAAGGAAACTAACTTGATAAAATACGCGAAAAAGTAGATTAGTCCATAATTAAAAGGGATAATATAGCTAATACTAAACAAATTTGAAGAAATTAAAAAACTTACTAATAACTCGTACCAATAGGTCTTCGAGCAAACAAAACGCGAAACTCGCTAAAGGGAAAATTTACAATGGACTTTCGTTTCGCTAAGGCCACCAAAAATGTTTTGACAACTAAGAATTATAATTTTTTCATTCAAATTTATAAAATGTTCTGAAATTTTCGGTACATCTAAGTTAAATTGGATGTACCAAAATTTACCAAAATATTTATAAATTTGAAATTTAGATTTTTGCCAAAAACAATTAAAATTATTGAATATTTTCATAGGGGAACACTTCAAATCTGTGAAATTTCCACGCTATTTTTGGTTGCCATGGCAAAATGAAATCCCATAGTAACTTTTCCCTTTTCAGGTTACATGAAGCTCTGCTAAATTGGAGATAAAAACCTTGGGTAGTTTCCTAATTAATTAGTCCATGCACCAGCAATGTATTTATTTATTCTTAGGAAAAACGACTATGTTGGACGATCCACAGGCGTCTTGGTGTAGTGTCAGCCTACTTAAAAACATTTTATTGATTTTTATCATACTTAGATGTAAAGAATTTGGTTTTGTTTAATGAGAAGTGTAAATAAAAGTATATAATAAATATTTCAATCTTAAATAGATAAAATTTTATAATTGACCTTCAAACTAGCAATCTCCTAATCTTTTAAGGTATAAATAAGTAGGTTCTTGGTATAAATAAGTAGGTTCTTGGTATAAATAAAATAATTCTTGGTATAAATAAATGAATTCTTGTTATAAATAAATGCATTCTTGGTATAAATAAATGAATTCTTGGTATAAATAAATGAATTCTTGGTATAAATAAATGAATTCTAGTTATAAATAAATGAATTATTGTTATAAATAAATGAATTCTTGGTATAAATAAATTAATTCTTGGTATAAATAAATGAATTCTTAGTATAAATAAATGAATTCTTGTTATAGATAAATGAATTCTTGGTATAAATAAATTAATTCTTGGTATAAATAAATTAATTCTTGTTATAAATTAATTAATTCTTGGTATAAATAAATTAATTCTTGGTATAAATAAATTAATTCTTGTTATAAATTAATTAATTCTTGGTATAAATAAATGAGTTCTTGTTATAAATAAATGAATTCTTGGTATAAATAATTGAATTATTGTTATAAATAAATGAATTCTTGGTATAAATAAATGAATTTTGGATGCAAGCACTTGCACTCTTTCAAAACATAATTCTAAAAAGCCAGAGTGTAGGTATTTTCAGTTAAAATAAATGACAATTCCAAAAAAGATAAATTTTATTTTGAAATCTTCAGAACTTTAAAAATAATTTTATTCGAGATCTCGTGGCAAATCTTTGAGAGTCTTTAAAAGAACATTTATTACATTGATTTTTTGGTGGAGCGACGTCTGGACACGAAAAAGGCGTGTCCCCGCTTGTTCTCGCAGCGCTCAGCTTCCTTACAGGACTTGGCATCTAGAAATTAGAGGAGTTCCGTCCTTACATCAAAACTTACTTTGATACAGGAAGAACATGTTTTTAGCGTTGGTAGTATTTCATTTTGCGACACTTTGTTTTAACTTTGAAATCCAATTTCAAATAACCTCAATAGCATCGTGACCACTGTTACGGTTAGTAACTAAATAACTAATAAGCTCAGATAACAAGCAAATTGAAAATATAAGACACATCAATCGATTTGAGTGAAAATTTTGATCATATCAGAAACAGATCAGAACAAAATTTTTAATTTTTAAATATAACCTGAGATATTCACGGTGAAAGTGAAACATTTTTAGTTATTTGGATATAAGGTTCACGTAGCACCCAAAAATTGTTATAATTGATATTTCTTACGCTTAGAACATGCATAAAAAATATCGATTTTTAAATTTAATTCTGTTACCCGTGATATTTGCAGTCACAATTTCAACGAAGAATTAATATGTTTATACTCGGGGATAATAACTTTGTTTAGACGATTGGCGGGTATCATGATCCAGTTAAAGGATTCCCAAGGCACGAGGGGGGGAGGAAACAAGTCAACGACGTCAATTTTAGAGAACCAATTAAATTTCCGGGCTGATTTGGTTTTTTGGGGGAAATAAGCTTACAATTGGTGGGATTGGAAACTATGCTAAAATTCGTATCAACCAAATTATTGTCCCAGAGTATATATAAATTCATACTTGGTTCAACATGGTAAGTTGATTAAAGCTCTCTACACTACACGGAGTCTTTATTAATTTCAATATCAACAAACATCTTAGTTTATTCAGTCAAGGTACGTACTTTTAAGAATAATAACAAAGAAATTCAACAAATATACGTTATTATGATTTCAACCTTCAAGCGCTGGGAATTACAATTGCTCAACCTCAGCTTATGCACCTAGATTTAAGTTTAAATTAGTTTGAAACACATTTTAAATGTAATTAATTAAACTCGACTGGGAGAGCGACTATACCATCACGGGAACAATATAAAACAATAGTGTCGTTAATTTTCCGGAAAAATATATTGCGGAAAAATTTCAAAAAAAATTTCCGAATTGCGGAAAAATCAAAAACTGAAATACAAATTACTTTTTAAGGGTTTTTAATTTTTTAAACTATTTATTGATATAAAATGTCTAAAAACAGTAAACACACTACAAAATATTGACAGTGTAATTTACATTGTTAATCAATTTAAAGCGAATATAACCTCAGGTATTTGGTGTGGAACACCAACGCTTGCAGCTCTGGCCGCTCTTGTCTTCGGCTTTAAAAATGTTTGGCGCCACTGTACAGGGACATTTGAAAAATTGAAGGGGTCTTCCGTAAAGATTGCTTTGCAGGTAATATTCCCTTTAAAGCTAGTCTAGAGATTTAGTTTTACTTTTAAATTCGAAAAATGAGGCTAAAATGCCACTTTATTTAAATTTGCAAACAATATTAGACAGGAATTAATTTTATTCGGAAAAATACGGAAAATATTCCGGAAAAAAGGCCTCGGTCATTTTCCGGAACATTTTCCGACTTACAACACTATTAAACAATTAACAATTTAATGTGTCTTGAAATTACAAACCTCCCAAAATATTATCTAGCACATATAAACAAAATGAGAAATCGAGGGGTAAGACAATCTCAGATAATCTGTACACCGAGATCGTGCATTTAGCACTGTCAAAGCTACGGCAGTGTACACCGAGTTCGCAGAGTGTCTTACCCCTCGTGAGAAATGAGTATACAATTGTTTTAAATTCCCAATTTATTTTATTATATTCACAATTGGCTCCAATATAAACAATTTATTTTAGATATATTTTACTAGCATATGGGCGAGGGCTTTTGATGCCTCAACCATAACAAGCCATGCCCTTAACCCCGATAAGTCAAATTTTAATTGAATACCACGTCGCCAGCATGACTTGTAAACAGTAAGAAAAGGTCTTCTGAATGATGCATTGACAGCCTGTACCTTTCAGATACATACAGTAAGAATGCATTCGACTTAACAGAGAATATGAAACCGCAACTATGGTCACTGTTTTAATGATTCCCGGTAGTTATTCTCCGCCTACATGGAGATAGCCTATGGGGTTTCCCCCCTTAACTGCCAGAAAGGGGGTGAAATTACGCGAGGAAAGGTGTAGGGGCCTGGTTTATTCCCCGGTTATCACAAATACTTACATATTCTCTGTTAACTCGGATAAACTCTTGATACAGGTTTGTAAAACACAACCTTTAGAAGACTCTCGTTTCGATAAAAATATCCGTGAATGACGTCACCCCATCCTTGTTAGAAACATATATTATTCAAGATCGAGTGGTTGGACCTCTTCGCTATTGAACGCCTTACTCTGGCTGGCTGGCTGGCTGGCACGATTCCCCGATGCGCTCTCGATTAGTAATTCCCTCACGCAGTCCTTCTGGGAGTAATTAACTTTGTTTTGCACCTGCGTACATTTATTGCGGGCCCAGTCTACTTTTAAAGAGCCAAAGATGCATTTTTTATATTCATCGTGGACGGGGCTCCGTAATGCGGGCTAAATATTGTAAGTTTATACGCACCCCGGGTGAATGGTTCCTTCGCCCATTAACCAAAACCTATTTAATTATTGAAAGGATATTTCATAAAAGCATGTGCCTATATTTTCGTGCCAAAATATTGCCCTCTGCGTTCGGTCTGTTTTATATAAATAGAACGTCTTTGAATATTGTAAATTTAAAACTGCTTGGAAAGATTTCGATATTAAATATTAAAGAAGCTTTATTTAATACTTAAGTTTCAAACTATTTTCGAGCCTTAAGTTGTAGGTACAATTTATGTGATTTTCGTATAAGGGGATTTTCTTAAAAATTAAGAAAATAGGTTATTTTGCTTCAGAAAACTTCTTAATATTTCAATTTTACATTAAACTTCTTTCAAATTAACTTAAAAGATGATGTACCATTTTTATTTTAATTCTTGTCGTTACGACGAACAGAAAATAGTGAAATATTTGGGTCAGAGATTGCAGAATATTAATATTAATATTAATATTTTAATATTAATATTAATATTTAAATATTAATAGATAACTAAAAATACGACAATTATTTGTATACAATTGATTAAAGTCTGGTTTTTTACTTTTAAACCATTAAAATTAATAAAACAATGATGGGCTGGCTGCTGTCATAACAAAAATAAAATATTTTATTTTATCAACAAAAATGCAAAGCGATTGGAACAACCTCTCTTTATAGTTTTACAATTGGAGGTGCAATAGCTTCTTCCATTTATCATAAGCAAACAAACGAATATTTTATGGATGCGTACTCGTATACAAAGGCCTGGTACGGTTCTCTCATATTTTATCTTTCGAGACAAGCGAAATCGTTCTCACTGAGACGTTCTATCCATGATATCCTTTATCTCTTCGCCGTGATAATTCGGGCCACACATCATTGCGGCGTATATGCGCGAGAAAGAGAGTGCCCGACCGCGAAGCCCATATTTCGGGGCAGTCCCTGTCGATTTATTCGGCTTGAGGATCTGCCATACATTGCGGATAGAGACAGACCGTATTAGTAAATGGATCTTCACTTCGGGAAACGGACTATGACTTTGGGAGCACGCGGAATGGCCTCAAATTGACCAGTGGTCATTTCTTCTCCTCTTCTGAGGGAAATCGATGCTGATGCGCAAATAATGCCATCAACGGCCCAGTTACCGCATTTGTGGCACGATTTCTGCCTTCTTATTTTTGTTATTTCCCGAGTGTATTTGTTGATCAATATAGGAGGAGTATTTCGATCTAATTGTTTTAACGTATTTGGAACAGTCGAATTCTGTTTCTCGAAAGGTTACGTCGGAATCTCCGTTGATCTAAAATAAGCTTATTTGAATGCCACATTTATGTTAATAATTTTTCTAATTATCAACCTTTGACCTTTCTTACCTTTTAAAGCAGCGACTATTTAGAAAATAACCAATTTCAATATTTAAATCTCATAATTTAGTAAGAAGTTTCAACCGGTAGACGAAGATACAATGTTTTTGTTCAAAGTTAACTAAAATAAACCTTGATATATATTTCTGAGCCAGACCAATGATTCCCTTTTGATACTTGTTCGATGGTTTTACTATCTTGATTGTCTCTATCCATGAGATGATAAAATTAGCGAATAAGTAGATTAGTCCATAATAAAAAGGGATAATAAAGCTAAGCCCTAAACAAATTTGAAGAAATTTAAAAACTTACTAGCTTAGCTCGTACCGATTTAATTTAGTTTTTCCCTCGAAGATCTATTTGGTCCGAGTTTCGCGTCTTTTTGTTTGTTCGAAGACCTATATCGGTACGATCTATTAGTAGGTTTTTAAATTTCTTAAAATTTGTTTAGGGTTTAGCTTTATTATCCCTTTTTATTGTGGACTAATCTACTTATTCGCTAATTTTATCATCCTTTACAATGCAGTCCATAGCTGGTTCCTTTTAACATTGCGTCTATCCATGAGAGACCACTTTTTAAAAATCGGTTCATCGATTACAGCAGAATAAAAGTGAGTACAGCCTGTGTCTAATCTGTAACCAGTTACGTATTACTTTTAGTACAGACAAAGCTACAGGCTAGTACACTGATTACATGGAGTGCTCAGCCCCTGCATGGTAAAAATATCCTCAACGAGTTTTGTTAGATAAGGGAATAATTTGTTTGTGTTGTTAGGCTAAACACAATTTTTTTTTGTATTTTCTCACAATTAATACCAAAATTCTTACATGAAATCCTCTTTTTCACACAATCCCAGGGATCTGAGCCTGAGAAGTTAATCATTTTTCCATTTAAGTAGTTTTTGCCGATTTTCGCCTTTAAATACGTATTTTTTTTTTATAAATTTAGAGTGACTTGGTTGAATATTATATTTGTAGTTAGTACTGATCATTTCTGAGCTACGTTTTCGGTTGCATTAGAAATTTTATTTTGAAGTGAGATTTCTGGCCAATTCGGTACAGGCGCCATTTAACTCGTTCACGTTTCGCTACTTTATTTCCAAAACCAGGTAACTTGAAAAAATTGGTTTGTCCATAAATTCATTTAAATTAAAGTGTTCGCGTTTCGGTACCTTATTTCAAAAACCAGGTAACTATAAAATTTCTGTTTGTTTAAAAATTAATTTCAATTACAGTGTTAGCGTTTCGCTACTTTATTCCCAAAACAAGGTAACTCGAAAAATTCATTATCCATTGGGTTTATTAAGTTAATAAACAAAATGATTAGAGATTCATTTAAATTTAAATTTAATATTTAAAATATATTTAATACATCGGGGGATTGTATGTGACATCTTGTTGTAGACGATTTTTAGCTCAAACCTTTAGCCGAAACAGAAACAGCAAAATAGTTTACGTGCCTGTGACACATTTCTTTATCTTACGCTTTGCTCTTTTAATGGAAAAAACTTTGTCCTGTCGTATTTTCGGTTTTTTTGTTTATTTTAAAAACGAAGTTTATTATAATAACAATAATAATCAGCTAGGCTAATACTCGAGGCACCACCTTAGGCCTAAGTCATCAAGCGACTAATAAAGCCATTAATTCAGGTGGCTGGGTTACAATGCCCTCCTACACATTGTAACCCGGCCACCTGAATTAAAGGCTTCAAACGTCGCTTGATGACTTAGGCCTAAGGTGATGCCTTGGGTATTAGCCTAGCTGAATGCGTAGGAGGGTGGTGGCAAGCCCTTCATGCCACGCGAGCCAACAGCTCCCTACACTAAATATAACCATTAACGTCAACAAGTTTTTATGGAAGGGGAAACCGAAGAGCTCGGGGGAAAACCCCCATAACCAGTGGGGAAAGAACTTGCAAACTCAAGGCAGAAGGAGTACTTAAAATAATCTAAAAGTACAAATAAATACATTTATAAAGCAATTAAAATACATCTAAAAAATACTTCAAATACATATAAAAATACTTAAAATAAAATTAATATTAATTATTTATTCGGTATTAATTTTAATGCATTGTTATTTCATAATAAAACCTAATTATATTATCATTTAGTAAGGTTTTCGGTAGTTAATAGCCATTAAAGAAATTTCCATTAATTTAAAATAACATATCAAGTTAAACACAATTGGTTATTTACAGCACAGGTGACACGACGTCAAGCGTAAAATCGAAGATCAAGCGGGTAATAACGAATTATTTCAGGTAAGCCAAAAAAACGATTTTGAACTTAAGTAACGAAAATTTTCCAACATTTTAGCGCTCTCAATACCACCAATATAAAAATTTGTAGGCAGAAGTGGGAGAAAACAAATACAACTGTACTTGCTCCGTTAATAATAGACCATGAAAGCGAGCCTTTAAGTATAGAAAATATTTCAAGAAACCTCCACATCAATTATTTGGTGTTTCTATTTTTAACGCTAAGAAAACTCTTGCCTTAGGAATTAATAATACATAACTAGAATAACAAACTGTATATAATAATAGTTGGTTGATTAACATCAGTTGACATTCTTCTCCGTTTATCCAAGAAATGAAATAAACTGGAAAAATATTGATCACAACGTCCCAAATATCCGACTATTTGTTATTCGCGTTGACCGCTTTGAATTGACACTGAAAAGAATATGATTCGTGGCCAACGAAGCCTCAATTCCGGACGAAAGCGTCTCTCTTTGGAAGGGAGCGGTATCTTGACGGCAGTATCTTAGTCCTAGTTTTCGGGCATCTACATCGGAAAGAGGGGAAGGAAGCGGGGAAGGAAGTCGGCGAAAGATCAATGGATCCGAAGAGACGGGGTGTCTTTGGGCATGCGTCATTCCGCGCCACCAATGGCCCTCGTTGCCGCGGCGGACCCCCATTCCGACGGAGGTAGACGCGAGAGGTGGGCCCAGCCAGCGAGGCGAGTGAGTGGGGTGCTGACTCGGGGGCGTGGCCGAGAGGGTGAAAAGCGGCACGGCGGGGATTCATATATCACGCTCTCTTCTATTGTGTGCCCGGAGACTTACGCCAATATATCTATCACGGGGCTTTCTGAGCCTTAGCGATGCCTTTAAGTACGCTTTCCCAGCGCGTATACGCTTTTCACTTCTTATTTTTTGGCTCTCTCTAGACCACGCAGTCTTCCAAAAGTTCTCCTTTGGCAGCTCGCGCAAAATCGATAGTTGACTGGCACTGGCCGATAAATTACCCAACATCGAAGCCGCTAATAAACGGAATTTCAATCCTTAAGACTTTTAAGACCCGACGATGGCGTGAAAATGTTTGCTCACCGAAGCTTAGTATCTAAATAATTAACAGCCCTCGAAGGTAAGGATGTCCAATAGGAAATTAAATAACCATCTCGCGTCACTTACATTACCAACCAAAGAATGTTAAAAATAAACAGCTAGCTTATCATCAGCTGGAATAAAACATACATTTAATGAATTTAATGAAGTCATAAGCTGTTACAAACGACACCAATAACTTGTTTATTCAAATATGATTTAATAGACCAAATAATATAAGTAAAATAGCTCTTTATCAGTTGCCAAACAATTCTACATTTATTTCAATTTGTTATGTCAAACCCTATATAGATTTTACTCGAAATCTTCTGAACGTTTTGAATTTCAGAACATTTAATCATCTTGACTTACACTTAAAAGAAAACTCTTAAGCTTAGTCACTTAAATTTGGTGTATCCATACATTAACTAATGGATAATAACCATAAATCTGCACTTAAACAAACTGATAAAGAAATAAATTTTACCTGAATTTTATAAATTTAGTAGAATATTTATGTAATACCATAAACTATTTTCTGGAATATATATTGGCCATAGATTGTCGAAGGATAAACTAATATTGGCCATAGATTGACGAAGGATAAACTAATATTTCCGTGTAAAGGGTCTCGTGCGTTTTCGCGCGAGCTCGAGCATATTTTTGTTTTCGTTGACCAACGAAAACAAAAATATGCGCGCGCTCTCTAACTTTAACTGCACGATGAATCTAACGTAATCCCGTGACCTCTCGTATTTTATATAAAAAGCTATTGCACAGTGTAAAAACACCAATTCGATGATTTCTAGATCCTTATATATGACTACTAGTTCAGGTAGTATTCGAAAGATAGAGTGAGTTGCTTAGTTCATTTTGACAAGATATCACTACTACTATATCAGTAGGGTGGAGTGAAAATAGCAAAAAAAAAACAAATTTTATTTATCTCCCTTAACGTTTTATTTTACAGTACGACGTAGATTATCGTTTAGGTTAAGCGCGATCAAGGAGTACATTTGGCACATTTCCAATATACTAGCTCATAGAAATTTTAAAATAATTGTTTTCACTCCACGCTAATTATCAGCGAAACTTTTAAAGTGATCTTGAAAGTGGTCGGGTCAAATTGCGTAGGAGGGTGGTGGAAAGTCATTCAAGCAAACCACTCCCTACACTAACTATCACCGTTAACCAGTAGCGGCCCCAGGATTTTTGGGGAGGTAGGGCAACCTTAATTTTAGCAAGTGGTGCAATTTTTGGGTAAAATAGGTACGCGACGAATAAATTAGAACTAATAACACTTAACAAATGAGTGGTTATTTACTTATTTCTACGACTGAATTCAAGTATATCAATTTCCATTCATTCCTTCGGTACTTCGCGTGTACATCACTTACATCAGAACTTACAACTTTACGAAAATAAATGTACAAAGGTACACTAACGATTGTAAGTAAAGTAAGTTTAAGAACCATTTATTTGTAAAGATAAAATTTAAGATAAAATTTGTGTATAGTATCGCTCGACAAAAATTAAAACTAAAAAATAAACTACTGTCAAAGACAATTTACTCGTACCTTTGAACGGAATAAAAACAGCAGAGTCGTTAAGCGAATCACTCGCATTGAATATTGGAAAATTAATAAATAAATACATTATTTCGCAAACAAATTACAGAATTTTCTGATATTAAATAACTTGGAGGCCCATATATAAAATTTTGGAAGCCCCTTAAGACGACTTTTGGAGGCCCTACCAAAATTTGAAGTAGGCCCAGGCCTACCCCGGCCGGTTGCTGGCACCGCTACTGCCATTAACCTCAACAAGTTTCTATGGAAAGGGGAAACCGAAAAGCTAGGAAGAAAACCCCTCTAACCAGGAGGGAGATAATTTACGAACTCAACGTGGAAGGAGTTGTTCCGAGTTTTTCACTCAGTGCCACAAGCTGGGATTGAACCCGCCTCCTCTCGCTGCGAGACGAGAGTGCTAACCACTTCGCCCCCCCCTTAACACTTTTTAACTTTAAATAGGTTCAATTGAACTTATTTGGTGAAGCCAAGCAATTTTCTGCTATGAAACTATATATGGGTCTACCGATGTGCAGTAAAAATATTTGAGAGCTTTGCTCGACACTTTTTCTTGTTCAAAATGGAAAGCCTCTATTATACGCCAGCAGGTCAGCCCCTCCCCCTTATGGCTTAATATCCTGAATGGAAAAACCACGTAACACGAAATACCTCGTTTCAGGGCCGTTCTTTGGGGCTCACTTTTGGGGGTGTTTAAGCCTTAAGCCCTTTCGCTAGGGCAATCCGGTATACAAAAAATTATTCATTTTCTTAGACTTTGTAGGGTAGTTTGCCCGATAACCGATAATTGAAGAAATATAACGAAATATATTTTAAGAACTGATAATATACCCTATTTCCATTTTAATTAGTCTGTGAATTTATCTCTCAGTATTTATAAAAATGAATAATTTCCTTGGGCTCAGAAGGGGAGTTTCCAACGAACCGACAATTAAAGATATATAACTTTCTTTTCTGAGATCTGAATACGTATTTCATATATTTCGTTTGGAAAATTGTGAATTTATCTATCCTTAAAGTACAATATTTGTAAAATTAAATTAAATAATTTTAACTTCCACATATCCTTACTATCAGGATTTTTTGGAATACACGATTTTTGTAACAACTGCTGGCTGGGCCTGTAGGAAATTTTAGGAGGAGCAATAGAAATATTTTAGCCCCCTCAAAAACACACTAGTGTTATGCAAATTATAGAATGAATATTGATACCAGTGGTAAAAACCAAAGTCTATTGTCACAGATAGTCGCTTAGATATCAAAGGTTTATAATTCCTTTAAAGATATATTTGAATTCTTTAATGTGCTCTGATACCAGTGGTAAAATCTGCACTGTTTTATGCAAAATATTCGGAAAGATATCCAAAGTTAATAATTACTTAAAATAGTTTTAAAAATTATACGATGCGCCCTGATACCAGTGGTAAATGAAAGGTTTATAATTACTTAAACAGTTATTTAAATTATTTAATATACTCTGATATCAGTGGTAAAAACTGCACTGTTTTATCACAAATATTCACGAATATATCAAAGTTCTATAGTTACTTAAACAGTTATTTAAATTATTTAATGTACTCTGATATCAGTGGTAAAAACTGTACGGTTTTATCACAAATATTCACGAATATATCAACGTGTCATGAACCAATAATTTGACAACCTTTGAAATCAATATTTTCAAAAAGGGCATGAGACAAGTTACTTCGATTTTGGCCTCAGAAGACGCCATATTCTGTAGTTCGCCTTCGCGCGCGCGGCGTGTACGAGACGAACCCGCAACTGCGAACGGGGCTGTAGGCGAGAGGCAAGCAAGCTTCTCCGGAGTTCCGCACTTAGCTAAATTAAAGGGAGCGACGTCCTAGCTACGCCTTCCGCCATCGGCCGCCATCGACGGAGCGTCCGCCAAAGTTTGGCCTTTCTCAGTTGCCATGACTTCTTTTTCTCCCCCCTTCGCGGTCTGCTTCTCTGCGGAGCTCATTCCGATTCCCCTCCCCCCCCACCCGCGCGTATCTCATGGCCACCCCTTCCATATAAAACGCGTCCCCCCTCCAATACGACCCTCCCTCATTTCTATTCGGAATCAAGGGGAAGCCAACATAGTCGCCGAGACCAGCCTTTTCCGCTACGCTATGGACTAGAAGGCCTATAGTTTAAAGGAGCCTTTTTGCCTGGCGACCAAAAAAAATGATCTCTCAGCAGCTCCGCGTATAGCGTCCGCTCTCCTCCGTTGTCTGTATACGCGGCCGGAGAAAGCCCGCGCGCCAATGCTGAGACACAAACTCCAAGAAATTGCGAGCGCATTTAGATTATTAACCGTTAATTCGATTTGTTAAAAACGGTTCGCGCGCCGTGTCGTCTCTCACGATATTTATATTTCAAACCCGTCCTTGATCGAGGGAAATAAACTTCGATATAAAGATTTCGTATAAATCGTATTATTGACGGTAAAAAGTGTTAACAAAAATGTCGAAAATGAACGGATTTAGTTTAATCTACCAAGACAAAATTTGAGGAATTTCGAAGTTGTAAATTGTCGCGTGTCGCGAACGAATATTTGTAGGTGTCATCGCTTCGGGGAAGCGACCAATTGTTATCGTCAAACTGGCGCGTCGAAGAAACCAGTCGCACCATCGTCCTCACCAACCCGCTCATTACCAGCACCCGCCGCCCGAAAGCCTGCAAGATCATCACCACCATCACCACCACCATCTTCAAGCCGAGGCGGTCATGAACAGCATGCACGTCCTGTCCTCGGGCGTCAGCGAAGGGCCTCTGCAGCCGCGCTCTCCGCTCGTGGCTGCCAGCTCCGGCGCGCCCAACCCGGACGTCCTCTTGGCGCTCTTGGCGAGGAACAAGGCGCTCGAAGGTAGTACCATCCAATATTTCCATTCTTTTCCTCCAGCCGCGGAATTCGCGGTCAACCCGCGTCTTTAGAACGTTCCTTTCTGTTCGGAAGATTGTAACGTTGACGAATTTATTCGATCATAGCTCGTTTACGCTGTTAATAACGGAGAAATCTTCTCGCGTATACGTTCCGGTCTTTCGTGGTGCTCTCGTTCCGGGCTATTTAGAACGGCGACGCGTTGAAATGGCGGCAAAAAGGTTTTGTTTCGATATTTGGTGAGCGAATGGTAAGCTGAGTTCCGATGTCGGCGAGTTTTATAAGAGCTGGTTTCGCTTTTCTGGGTATTGGCCGCGATAGGGAGGGGTTCTAGAGGTTTTATTTAATTACGGATTTCCCCCTCCCACCAGAACTAGATCTCTTTCTCCCTCTCGTCCACCACCACCGCCACCACCACCAACGGCAATCTTATATAAGCGCCACCCGAGCGACTATATCGGCGCGTCCCGCGTGTCTTCGGAGTAAAAGGCGAACTATCCCTCTGACCTCTTTGAAAAGTCAGTTTTGACTCGTACGTATCCGTTCGGTCGGCCCTGTCTCTAATACGGCCGAATATACGCAACCCTTCCCGCCTCCCCCCGGGCCACCTTCCAACCTCCCACTCTGGTCCACCCGTCTTTTATTTTGCCGTTTCTCAGCACTTATCCAAATTGGACTTTGCCTGATTAAGGAAAGTATGGTTTTCGGGGGAGGCCCTCTCGCTTCTCTACTCCGGCGATAAACGTCCTGAAAACTGAGGGAAAATATATATATATGCGCGGCCAACTTCGCGAGATGACTGAAAGCGGCGTGATTAAATTAGCAACCTATCGAGACAAGCGGCTACTAGCGGCCGCCCGGACCCCGGTCCCAGCTCGCGTCGCTTCTGAAGGGCCACTTCGCTTCACTCTCACTCCACCACCGTCTATAATCTCAAATTATAACATTGACAAATTTACATACGCATTCCGTATCTATAGCCAACCCATTCGCGCTAAGACGAGAAGCGCCCAAGAACGCTTTAGATTATTTATTCAATTGGAATTGGGGAAATGAGGGAACGATATGGAGAATTTTTCAGCGGAAAGTATTGTTATAACTCTTCCAAAAACGCGCTATTGTTCTTGGTCGCGAGTAGCGGGTTCGAGAAATTCTTTTATCACGGTGGTCCCGCGAATTCAATTTGCTAAATAGCCGACTATTGATGTTTTTGCAATTTTTCTTTCCTCTCCCGTAAGTGGATTAAGAGTTCCGTGGCCGGCGTCAGTGAGGAGGACATCTGGGCCTCTGTTCACTCGGAATCGAGTGATTCCGCAAATTGCTCGAGCGCTGAACCGCGGTGAAATCTTGCGGATAAGAATGGGTGCTAGCCCAGGCGGGGGGAGAGGCGTATCAGTAGACGTATCCGACGATATATTCAATCGAGTTTCCTCGACGATAGTTTTTGGATAACGGTCCCTAATTTGTTAAGGGAAGAAGAGCATTTCGAATTGGTTTTTAAAAAATTAGATTCGGGCGTCCGAGGCCAGCGCAACAATCTCGCCGCCTCTTTCCGCGTGACGCTCGCTTCCGAGATGGACCCGACGAAACTTTTTCGTGGCTCACCGAGTTGGATATCTCCGAAAAGATTTCGTGGAATAACTACGCGTTTTAAACAGTACGGTTTAGTATTATTGTTTTCGTCTTATATTACCCATTACGAACGCGTATTGTACTTGAAAACCATAGTGTTAAACTAACTAGGATCAGCTTAGGCGCAATTTCTAGGTGCTTATCTATTCTCGTATTCGTTGATTGGATCAACCTGTCCAATATTTCGGTTATGAAATGTAAATGATATGTCGGCAAAATAAGGACTATCTAAAATCGGAAGTAGCAGGTAGGGCTAATTATAATTTGAATTATGTTCAATCTTACTTCTTTCTCAAGATTGCCTTATTTAATGTTTCATTTATCTCAGAAATTTCATAAGTATAATGAAAATGGTAGTGGATTGTTGAAGATTATATTAAATTTGTTATAAGTTAAGGAGTATAGGGCTCGGCATTCGAAAAATTTTTATCCATGAATAAAATAAGCTCAGCGATATTTAAATAATATTTATTTAAATAACCAATAGTTGAATAAAAATTGTAAAATGTTTAAATAATCGAAAGTGAATAAGCCTATTATTTAATTAAAACAAACAATTATTTAAATAAATACCACTTTTATTCAAATAAATGCTTGGTTGCGTAAAAAACATAATTAAATAAGTTAAAATGATATTCTTTTTACCAACGTTTTTTAAATAAATCGGAAAATTTGTGGATAATGAATAAACAATTCCGAACACTAAAGGAGTGTAGTAGTTATGTATAGAAATAGGTGGCATGGTGGAATGGTTAGCAGTCTGGCTTCCTGTCAATTTCAATAAAAAAGGTCTTAAGAAATTCTAAAGAGTGTTCTAATGGGATTGAGTGAAAATGTGAATCCAGAATCTTTCCGCGTTGGGTTTGAAAATTGTAATATTGCTGGTTAACGTCTCAGTGGTTAACGATAATAGCGAGTGTGGGGAGCTGTGGTCTCGCGTGGCAGCAATCTCCTACGTGCAACAATCCGCCAAGCGGGTTGGAAATTCCAGGATAATTTGCTCGCTCTAAACCTCTAATACTTAGCGTTAGCTTTTAAAATCGGTAAAGAAATTTATATATTTCCATTCCCAAAAGGATAAATTACATATTCAACTTTTTAAAATATAATAGACTAAATTTAGGCCAGTGCGCCTGTAGAAGTGTTCCAGCCGTTACGCGTTGGTGTCCACGATGAAGTGACCCACCAGGCGCGACGGCTCTTGATTGTGTAATTATATACACAAACATTGAACTTTTATAATTAGTTTAGAAAATATAAGAAGTAATTAATTTTCAAAAATTAGTCGTTTAAAAAGTAAAAAGAATATGAAACCTATAGAGTACGAGCGATTGACGCGCAGCGCCTCTAGGGGTGAGCTCGCGCGTAACTCGGTTAAAAATAAACTACATATCCCGTTGACGCTTATGTAAATGTAGCGATGATTTAAAGTAATTTAACAAATCATTTTCAGAAAAAATATTTCATTAACATTTTTCCATAATAAATTAATTTAAAAGAAACTCAAAAAAGTCTTTAAGATATATTTTATCATTTTATTTTCGAAATAGGCGGGCTCAAAGTTCACGCGTATGCCTAGATATACATCTAGGTAGACAGCGTTGATTCTCGGTGAATTTTTAATACTATCTTGTACAACCTTGAGTAATATTTTATAGAAATGATATGACAATTAAAACTAAATTACATACTTTTTAGTCACCGACGTCTCTCGTATGCATTGCCCTTGAACTACTGAGCTGTCTTCTTTAACTGTTTCCCTAACGTTAAATATACGGTTGCCTACCTTTTCTATACGTAGATTCTCTAAAATATTTTCGAAGTCCATTTACCGCCAAAAATCCCACGTATTTCGTTATTTGTTTCGTATTACAATTAGCGTTCGCCATCATTTAACGATAGTAATCGGGTTTTTTCGTTTTAAAATAAGCGGTAGATTAAACCGAGGCTTAATACTGGGCAAGATTCACCGCCTTAAAAATTTCGTCTACTTTAAAAATACACTGTGAACGAAGCAATGGATGAAAAGTTATGAAACTAGCTTTTAAATCTTGAAACTTATTTCAAGTCATATTTATAATTCACTGATGACAAAATTCGCGGAAATTTTTATTATGTTTCCGAATTACAACATACTTTCTAAAATCTCATTTTGCTTTCTAATACGCGCGTTGACAACGCAAACTTTACCTAGACGAGCTGATGTTCGATTATCTAGATGGCGCGTTAAAAATATTGTTTTTGAACGTAATAAAGCGATAAACGATTTTTCAAGACGATTCTATATTACATTTAAGTTCATATAAAGTAGAAAAATTGTCAGTGGAATATTTCTTATATCATTTGGTAGGTTAATTAACGTTTAATTATCGCCAACTTTACATTAATTTCAATGGGGCGGGGAAAAACGCTTAACCAAGTTACGCGCGAGCTCGCCACGAGAGGCACTGCGTGTCATTTTCGTTTGAAACCGACAAAGCCTATGGAAGAAATTTTAAAATCATAACCAATTTTCCGAAAATTACTTATCGTTCATCTTTACTAAAACCGCATCTGTTATACTCAATATGAATCGAAAAATGCATTGTGAGGGAGCAGAACAGTAACAATTGTTAAAAAGGTCATATTCAATTTCAAAATATTATCATAATCTTAAGTTATTTTGGGAAACTTTTGTTCAAAGAATAAAAGCTATCCCATGGTTATTATAATGTCCCTGGTAATGCGCTCTCAGAATTGTCAATTCCCTTTTTGTAAAACGTAATTTATCAGAAATTTATTTATTTTAGCTCAGACACACTATGGGGTGGCGGAATGGTTAGCACTTTCACATCGCTGCAAGAAGAACCGGGTTCGATCCAAGCTTGGGGTACTGGGTAAAAACTACGAACCACTCCTTCCACGTTGAGTTTGCTGGTTAAAGGGGTTTATCCCCGAGATCTCCAGTTCCCCCTAGCCATAAAACCTTGTAGAGGTTAACGGTAATAGTTAGTGAAGGAAGCTGTTAGCTCGCGTGGCATGAAGGGCTTGCCACCACCCTCCTACGCATTGTAACCCGGCCACCTGAATTAATGGCTTTAAAAGTCGCTCGATGACTTACAAGGAGACGAACCGAGGTGTTACACACCGATTTTGTTCAAACTCGGTGGATTGGTAGACCTTCATGTAACTTGAAAAATCCTAAAGGGAATTTATTCAATGGGCAACGGTTTTGCTATGGCAACGAAAAATGTTTTTGACAACATAAAATGGAAATTTTCCCTGTGAAAAATTTTAAAAAATTGAAAAAATTTAAAATATTGAAAATTTTTAAAAAAATTGAAAAAAATTTAAAATACCAAAATTATAAAATACCAAAATTATAAAAAAATTGTTAATAATTGACGAATAAAACAAAATTGATCACATTTTGATCAATTTGAACGAAATGGGTGAAAAATTTCCATTTTATGTTGTCAAAAACATTTTTCGTTGCCATGTCAAAACCGTTGTCTATTGAATATATTCCCTTTAGGATTTTTCAAGTTCAATGCAGGTCTACCAATCACCCGAGTTTGATCAAAATCGGTGTGTAACACCTTGGGTCGTCTCCTTGTTAGTCCTATAGTGGTGCCTTGATTATTAAAAACGAATTACCGTCTCTCTATACTGCTAACGTTATTCGCAGTCTCCCGCTAATTTTTTAAGCAACTTAAGCTTACATCGTTAGTTGGAATATTATCATAAGTGTATAATAATTTACGTAAGTGTGACACTTCCTATTCTTCACATGCAAAGGTTTAACTGACAAGGAGACTACCCGAGGTGGTTATCACCGATTTTGTTGAAACTCGGCGGTTAGGTAGACCTCATGGTAGTATGAAAATTACCAAAGGGAAAAGTTGCAACCGAAAATGCTTTTGATCTCTCAAAACCAAAAAAATCTACATTTAAAAAAGCATGGGATTTTCTCGGTTTCACAGGGTACTTACTTAAAAAATTAAAAAAATTAAATCCCATGATTTTTTAAATGTAGAGGTAAAAAACATTTTCGGTTGCCATAGGAAAACTAAAACCCATTGCAATTTTTCCTTTTGTCAATTTTCATACTATGATAAGGTCTACCTAACCCTCGGGTTTCAACAAAATCGGTAATAACCACCTCGGGTTGTCTCCTTGTGAGAGCAATTCACAAGACAGACTGCTTTACGGGCTTCGTCGCCGTTTTGCGTCCGCTTGCTGACGCTTCACACGTAGCCTTTGACAGTGCCTCGCTAGGGGGAGATTTTCTTCTTGTGGTGACGTCACTCCGTTACTAGCTCTCAGTAAAATATTCCCCAAAGTTAAAAACTTATGGGACTATATTATAGAATTATGGTATTATCGATGGTATGAAGGTCAATGGTAGTCTAGACGGATACATACGTTTGTTACTATTATCAAAGCTCCTACAAAATGTTTTATATTAATAATTTTTGTAAAACTAAACTATTCTTAAAATTTTTTTTTAGATCTTACACTTTTTCATTAATTTATGTAATCGTATATTGGTATTTCCTAAATCAAGTAAAGTTAAAGACTCCCTATAATATTTCTACTAACGGTAGGGTGTGGGTAATCCTCGCTGGGCTATTAATAGGAACAGTTTGATATGTTGAGGGGGACCGAGAGGACGTGGGGTGACTTTGTTTCCGGACAAAAACGATCCCCTTCATCCCACACTTTCTCCAATCACAAAAGGCAGCTGCGGAATGCCACCAGGGGCTGGAATGTTTTCTTTCTCCATTACAGGGCTGAGTGCGTTAAACGACATTTCACTTAATTGAATCTTAGTTGACGCTTTTCTGAATTAACCAAATTGATTTTCTTCCAAGTTGTTTGCGGCATTTTTACAGATAAATACAGGTTTAAATTTTCTTTTGAGTTGGCTTTGGAAAATCTCTAATATGGATTCCTAAATGTTTTTTTTTAATTTATTATTTTACCTTTTTCACTACACGTGACGTAAGTTACGTCACTCTCAAATCCATGACGATTAAAGCGTCATCAACTTTGTAGATGAGAAACTGAGACTTGGAGAATATTTATGAAAACGTTTAGAATTCCTCGTTTTTGATTTTGTTTCCATTGTAACATTTTTAAAAGCCAAGGAGTATGAAAAATTTGTATTTACGGTTCACTAATTGTATGTTCCGTGTGAAACAAGGCTACATTAATTTTTTATGAACATGTTGAACAGAGGCATACTTTTGAGTAATTATGTGAAATGATTTATATGATGGATTTTAATTTCTCTAAATTTGAATATATTTGAAATCTGGCATCTGTTAGTAGTACAGTTCTCATTTAATATGCAATTTTTTAATAGTTCTTGTACACTATTGAATCGGTTAACTTCATAAAGTATGAATAAAGTAAAACAATGGTAATAGGACTGTTAATTTTAATAAGATGAAAGGGAATACTTCGGCAATATATGCCCAATATGCTGAAAGTATGGTTTTATTTTCCCAATTAGTCTTTTCGGTTCGTTTAGAGCCACTCAGATACCAAAGTGATCAGTTCATAAAATGCTACACATTCGTCTGCTTAGCAAACAAAAGTTCATAAAATGCTACACATTCGTCTGCTTAGCAAACAAAAGTTCATAAAATGCTACATATCCGTCTGCTTAGCAAACAAATTCCAGCAGTTTATTGGTTAGTTTATAAGGAACACTGGTTTCCGTAAAGGCGGCTCTGACTTAAATATCAAGGTGACCACAGTTCCATATACTTTCCATTTTTTCCTATAATTTAACGTCCTTCCTATTTTCTGATATAGTTTCATTAAATTTCCTATAATAACCTATATTTTAACTCAAAAGTATGAAAAGATTAAAATAGTTGATATTTTACCATTAGATATTTTCTTTTGTCGAAAAAGTGATATTTTTAATCATTAATGTAATAATAAAAATGGTTCTTACTTTTAATTAAATTATTTTTTCGGTTATAAACTCTATTTTGAAGGTTATGCCCCCTTTGAACAATTTTGACAACCATTTTCTCTTATTGCATGATTAATTTCTTTATATTTTTCCCGTTTTTTCTCCCAAATTTTTTCATATAATTTCTTCCTTTATTTTCCTATATTTATCTGATTAATTTACTGTAATTTCTTTAAAGGATCTTAAAATATTCTGTGGTCCCCCTGAAATATTATTAGCAGTATGCTTACTATTAAATTTAAAACAGTTGGCAAATTTTATAAGGCTACGTTAGTTTCATTAAAATTTAAAACCATTGAATAGAATGACAATTTAATTTCCATTTTTCATTAGTATTTTACTTTGCATAGAGGTCGCCAACAAAAAACATAACATTTGGAATACTTAATGACAATAAAGACGTACATGTAAGCTAAGCTTTAATTATTTAACTTGATATGTTATTTTGCTTTAATGGAAAATCCTTTAATGGCTATTAACTACCGAAAACCTTTTATTAAAGTTTACATTTTCTAAATGACAATATAATTTGGTTTTATTATGATATTCCAATGCATTAAAATTAATACTGAATAATTAGAAATTTTTATTTTATTTGACGTACTTTTTAAATGTATTTGAAGTACTTTTTAGATGTATTTGAAGTCCTTTTTAAATGTATTTGAAGTACTTTTTAGATGTATTTGTAGTACTTTTAGATATATTTTAAGTACTTTTAGATATATTTTAAGTACTTTTAATACATTTTAAGAATTTTCTTCAGAAAAAAAAAATATATATATATGCGTTAAATAGCCTTAAAAATTTAGATATAACTAATATTTGAAAGAAAAATAATAATTTAAAAAATAAATGCATAGACATAAATGAAATAAAATTGGTGAAATATTATAAAAAGTATACATTTGTATTTAAAGGCACCTTTTTGTGAGTACATTGACCAACAGGTTTCCATTTCGCCGTACTTCTACTAAATTTATTTCTTAAATTTCTTTCTTTTCGAGTATTGAGCTAAATCAAAAGTAGTAATAATGGTATCTTCCCATAGCGCCGAATCCCATTAGACCGAATTCCGCCAATGTTTTTGATGAAATTAGCCCAAAGGCGGGTTTTGTATTTTTTAGGCTTAGGAAAGGAAAGGAAATTGTGGTGGTAGTGGGCAAATGAGTTTACCACTTTAAAAATTGCCTGAAAGGATAAAACCGAATCCTAAACCCGGAGAAGTGCGGGTTTTTCGGTCTAATGATACAATCCCACTAGACCGAATCCTAAATCCACCAAAGAGCGGCTTTTTCGGTCGAATGGGAATCGGCGCAATGGAACAGATTCGTAATAATGGCGATTTTCACAAATAACAAATTTGAGAAATTTCTAACTACATCTAAATTTTAGTTTGTAAAATACTAAAACGAGAAGGTGAAATATAATATGAGTTATGTTTATTATATAAATTATTGATGAGTAAAATTATATTATGTATAAAAACTACAATAAAATAATATGAATTAAATAAATAAATATATCATAACGTTTTTAAAAATAATATATTTATATAATTTTCATTATTATTATTATTATTTTATTAATTATACTTATAATGTTTCGTAAGTCAATCAAGAGATGACGCTCTAAGCTTAAAGATCATAAAGATGGAGCCTGAAATGGGTTCGAGCGCCGGTATAACAATATAACACTGGAGCTATCAGCTGCAGTCCAAGGTTCTTTACGTAAATCGGTTATTGGAATTAAAAGTACTTTGTTAAATCTAACGCTTAACAATATTTCTAAAATAATTAGCTAGCATCATTTTAATACCATGGTTCTAGGTGGCAGGGTTATATTTCGTAAAAGAGTATATTACGTTTTTACCAATGAAAATTGAACAATTGCTTGAGAGTATCACATTTGAATGTTTTCTTTTACATTATTTCTATAAAAATTTTTTATCTCAAAATTATTAAAATATTTATTTAGCTAATGCATGCCAAAATAGTAGGAGTTGGTTATGTATGCCGAAGTGGCCACGGGAATTGTATCTTGAAAATCCATTATTTTGTATGTTAAATGCTTAAAATTGACAATTTTGTTTTAGATACTTTTCTTTTACAGTATTTAGTATTTTATTTTAATTATTTTTCTTAAAAATGATTTATAATTTAGTTTTTTCATACTTTTCTGAAACAGTATTTAGTAATTTTATATAAATTTCTTAAGCGGTATTTAGTTATTTTTATATAAATTTTGTAAGCAGTATTTAGTATTTTTAAATGCTTTTCTTAAACAGTATTTAGTATTTTTAAATGCCTTTCTTAAATAGTATTAAGTATTTTTAAATGCTTTTCTTAAACAGTTTTAAGTATAACATACTAAACTCTTTTTTAAATAGTATTTGGTATTTCATTTTAAATACTTTTCTTAAAATTTATTTAGTATTTTCTTTTAAATACTCTTCTTAAACAGTATTAAGTATTTTATTTTATATACTTTTACTAAACAGTATTAAATATTTTATTTTAATTAATTTTACTGAACCATTTTTCGTATTATATTTAAAATTTGTTTCTTAAAAATTATTTAAAAATTTATCATTAGAGTTTTTCTAAAGAGTGTTTAGTATTATCTTTAAATACTTTCCTATATAAAGACTATTATATAAATTAAATATAAAAATTTAAAATAATATATTATATTATACTATATATAAAATAAAATATACTATTATAATATATTTATATATAAAATAAAATACACTATTATAATATAGTAATATATAAAAAATATAAAATAAAACCACAACATTATTGCGTAAGTATGATGTTTATTAAAAATTGACTAGTTTTTTTGGCCTTGACAATGGCACAACGCTGTGCCGAAACTAGTCGGTTTTTAATAAACATCATACTTAAGCAATAATGTCGTGGTTTTATTTTATATTTTTTAATCTATAGCGTAAGGCGTTTCAGTAAATTTTATCATAGTAATATATAAAATAAAATATATTATTAATATATAAAATATAATATATGAATTTATAAAATGTAATATATTAATATATAATATACATATATAAAATATATATTAATTTATAAAATATTATGTATATTAATAAACAAAATATAATGTACATTATTATATAAAATATAATGTACATTATTATATAAAATATAATGTACATTATTATATAAAATATAATGTACATTATTATATAAAATATAATGTACATTATTATATAAAATATAATAAATATTATTATATAAAATTTAATGTATATTAATAATATACAATGTTATTTTATATAACATATATAAATATAGCAATCTTCACAGAAAAACAATAAATATATTTTTAGGGGGTTTACCGAATATATTTGAAAGAACAGAATCTTTTATCCCGAAACGTGGTTTATAGTTCAAAGACTCGGGAAATATGATAAAGTTGGCCTAGAGAAAATAATCCAATATTGTGTACTATAAAGCAAGATTGCTTTTTTGAAACATGGGAGCGTCAAGGCAACTGCCCATACAACCACACACATACTACAGATGAAATTGCACTTGAAAAATATTGCAATGGCGAGTAATAACAATGTTTTATTCCACCCATTACTACAGATCTCATTGGGAGGTTTGTGAAACGGACAGGGTGCGTCAAGTTAACAAGAGAATTACATTATGTCTACTAGCAAGGAAAACCAAAAAATTGACCGATTTATAATCTGAAACGCTATGCCTTTGATATTTTTATTTTGACAGCTAGTTTTATTAAACAATTAAGTTCATACGTGGTCTAAGACTAATTATATTAGTAAATCATGTTAATTTTACCTAAACACGATATCTATGACTTTTAAATCAACATTTTTAATCGGATTATCTTAAAGCGCAGCTTTGTTGAGCTACCTCGAAAGTTACCTTCCAAGTCTTGTTAGAACACGGACGTCAGCCACAAAGCTGTTAGTGTATAGGGTATTTGAAATTTTTATTTAAGAACTAACTAAAAATTGAAAGTTTGTGAGTTCTGTAAAAAGGTACATATTAAGTCGTAAGACAACTTTTTTTACTCATTGTTTCCCTTCACGTACTTAACAATTAATAAAATAAAAGTTGATTATGATAATTAGTATTAGTTAGAGACTGATAATACGGATTTAACTGTTTGTTCCAAAATTACCTATTTCTACCGGTTAAGTGGTTGACGTCTAAAATACAGATTTTTTCCGATTAAACGGTTCCTGTCTAATTTACAGATTTTTACCGATTATAATGGGTCGGTGTGTAAATTAAATTTTTTTCCGATTAATGGGTCGGTGGGTGAATTAAATTTTTTACCGATTGATGGGTCGGTGTGTAAATTATTTTTTTTTCCCGATTAATTCTTCGCCGTCTAATTTACAATTTCTTTCCGATTAATCGTTTGGCGTCTACATTTTAGATTTTAACGTCAAAATTAGAATTTTCCGATTAATTGGTTCGCGTCTAAATTACCCATTTTTACCGGTTAATTGGTTCGCGTCTAAGTTATTTATTTTAACCGATTAATTGAGGAAAACTATTTATACCCATTTTTACTCTATTATATAACTTCAGGACGATTTTATCAAAGATAAATAGATGATGTTATTGAGATAGCTTCGTCGACTACAATGACAGAATTGGTCTAGCCAAAATCGGTTCATAATACGTTAAAAATCGGATTCAGTGTCTATTCTCCGTTTAAGTAGTGAAACGTTATCGGTATTAATTAACCATATGTAATGAAATCGGTTAAATTGAAACACTAAAATTTTTAGCATTGACAGCTGGAAAATCAAGCTGTAGTAATCATTCTCTCTAAAGATAATTTGCACTTATAAATTTTGTTTCAGAGGTATATTGAAGGAAACTAATTCAGAAAGCAGGAAATGAATGACTACGATAGAGGCTAATTAGTTTAAACAAGAACGTATTTATGTTACTAAGAACGTAAGAGCCTAAATAGAAATTTCAGTTTTGGCCTCGGCTAATGTAAACAACATACGTTATCAGTCACCTAAATACTTTCTTGGTTTAAGGAGATAACTGAAAGGCGAATCACGCGCAACAAGGCAAATTGCTATCAAAATTCTGATACTCAAGTTAAGTCGATACATTTCACCATTTATCCGGAAAACATTCAACCGGAAGCGCGTCGAATTAAGTAAACGAATTACTTCCGTAAAGTTGAACAGCGGTGGCGGCCCGATAGAGCGAAATTGCTAAACAATATCCGTATCATTGCCGGTTTTAAAGTTACAAAAATAGGAATTTCATATTTCCGATCCAACGCCTTTAACCGGAACAGATGGCAACACCAAAGCCGGAAAAACTTCGCCAACGCGAATATAGAGGGGGCAGCAGTTGTAGCAGTGGATTTATACGACCGAGGCCTAGTGAGATAGAATGGAAACGGACTAATAGATGGGGCACCCCATTAATGCTAAACGGCGACATGCCCCCCCCTTCCGCTTTTACCCTCCACGAGCTCCTCCGCCCCGTTCCCCCTCCACGATCCAACCTCCCCCGCAGCCTCGTGCGCCATATCTCTTCGCGTGGCGGTGGGGGGGGGGGGGGAAAGATTTCTCCGTAATGGTTTTTCCGCTAATACATATAGATATAAATTGTTATAAGGCGGGGGAAGGAGGGGGAAAGCAAATCGGCACGAGGGGGGGGGAGCGCCAGAGATTCCTTGTTGCGACATTGGTCGGCACGCGACCCGCACGTGACTTTGAGGTCCGCGAAGGTGAGGGCGAAAATAATGGAGGCTGCCAGTCGAGAGGAGATATTTTCCATTTGGCCGCGAACTCATCCGGGGTGTATTTTTATTATTAGCAAGGGTGCCTCCCGACGGCAGAGGGCGCCAGCTCACTACCGCCTTCACTCAAAAATGCACCCATCCGCGCGAGAAATGAGGGCTGGATATATCCGTCGTGTCGGAAATTATCTCTCGTATTCAGTCTTTGTTTTTTCGGTACGAGAGATTTTTTCCATTTATTTTTTTCATCCGCTGTGGATCGCGTGGAAACGAAATGTAGAGATCACTGTCCCGTTTTGCAATTGCGCACCTTTTTATACAGATTATCGGCGGTGGTACGGTTGGAGATTGTTATATTGATTATGTAATTGGTAACGTATTTTATACGAGCTTTAAACCTACAATTTTATATAATAATTCAAATTACGAAAAGGTCAAATTAAGAAAAAATAATGGAATTATTAACTCCAATGAGTTTGTGTTACCAGAAGTTTATAAGTTGAGAATGTTCGATGGAACATTTATGCAAATTCTATTGGGTGGCAATCACAGTCGCAACAGTGGGCCCGGGCCCCGGTTAAATACGAATTCCAGGCCTCAAGAGAACCTTTACTACTGGAGATATTTATACTTTTTCGAGGAACAATGTTGTTAAAATAGGGCCCCTAGGCTTCACGGGCCCCGGGAATTTGTACCGGCTCGCCCCTCTCTCTTGTCAGGCCTGGTCTGCGTTCAGTAACTCTATCGCTAACGATTTACGAAAGAAAGCTTTTGCAAGTCAAATTTCAATTTGAGCAGTGTACCGAAAAAAAATTATACACATGTGGCTGGGGCGTGCGAACGTTTTTATAAATAGGCGGCGTCCGAATAAATGCTGAGATATACAAAATAAAACATCAGAGTGTCGCATGTTTAGTCAACTTGCCTGGTTGACTAAACATGCGACCGTGGCAAAGAAGTATCCTGAATGAATTACAACTCTGTGCAAAGTTTGTCCTGTGGAGGTTTCTTTTTACCGTAAAACCATATGTAACATAATTCCTCATAAGTATGCCACTGTACTTTTATTCCATTAAAAAAATCGTCACTAACGGTTTGTTTCACCACGAACCAGTAAAAAGGTGGACTACGTTAGATTTTAACATTTTTATTCATCCTAGTAATTTTGGGAGTCACACTATTGGCTACTAACATATTTATTTAAGCCAATGAACAACCTCTTAATTGATAAGGAAATTTTTGCGTCGGAATTTTAGTCAGCCCAATGTAGCTTTATTGAAATTTATAAACTCGCTCGGTTTCTGCGGATGAAGTTAAATAATGAGTAGTTTAGAAAAAGAAAAGGTTGGGGAAAATATCTAATACGGGTCGGTTCAGAGATCACTTTCCGAAAATGGAACAAGTCGTCGAAGTGAGATATTCCAACAGCGTTTTTAAAACCCATACCAAGAATAGAAGAGTTAGACCTAGGTTCAAAAGAATCCGCAAAGACTCCAACCTTGTAGATGCCCCAGAAAAGCTCAACCTGAATTTCAACTATTTTTTAATAAACCTGCTTCTTTTATTTGACAATGCAAATTTATTTTAGAACCTGAGTCTCCGTAAACTTTATTAATTGCATAAACAGCACTTGACAGTATATTGTAGAATTTGTAGTTCATTTTAGCTCCTAAGCCTTGGTTGTTCAAACCGGTTTGTTTACTAAAATAATGGCGGTTGGTTTATCAGAAGAAGAGCTAATTGAGCGATGGCATAATCAGCATTTGAGACTCGATGACGTCAAATATAACATAAAATATGACGTCAAATATTACGTCTGTTAATATCTGTTAATCAAACCGTTAGCGAAGAAATAGAGGTAGTGGCACACTTATGAGAAATTATGTTACATATGGTAAAACGTTTTCTTGGCCTGTTCCAGGGATGATATTTATTCCGCCCCATAAACTATTCGCTTGTTACGGAATATTAGGGCTACTCTTTTTACTCCTTCTGAAAAGGAGATGTAAAGGGGTAAATCGGATTTTGTCGTCTGCTATCCAGAATTTATCTGCTAAAAGGGCCAGGGGCAGCCATTTTGGAAAAACGTTTTTACGCCGACTCAAAACTATTCGCCACCACAGAATCGGAATAAAATGACGTCTTAGCCTTACTCTTCGGAACAAGCGAAAAGAAACGACCTACTGACTTTCAAGGACAAAAGTTTATTTTCTCGTCATTGAAAAGAGTTCGATATCCACGAGAGTATTATAAAAAGACTTACTGACTTGGTCATATGTAACATAATCACTCATAAGTATGCCATAAAACTGTTTTCGTTAATGAAACCTTGTTCACGGGATATGACGTAAATTACGTCACTTACAACTCCGTGACGAAATATGCATCATCAACTTTACTGATGGGAAACGGAAGTTAGTGAGAATTCCGGGCGCGTTTCTGGCTTTGCCAATGTCAAGTTTAGCTCGTGCCTCACGATCACGTGATTTCATTTCCATGGTAACCTTTTCAATAGCGCAAGGATTATAAGCATGAAACAAGGTCTCATTGAATTTTTTTCAATGGAAATATTACACAGAGGCATACTTATGAGTAATTATGCTACATATGCTTGGTATAACATCTCCTTTAGAAAAGATTTCCTTGTTTCACAAGGAACTGTAAATTTTCGCTAAAAATGAAAGTGCACAATAATAAGGTTAAAAACAAAGTATTGTCAGCCTAATGTAAAACCACTCGAGGATTCTATTTCAAATTTCTTACAAAAGTAACGTATCTCGATCTGCTATTAAGTGGTTTTTTTCGCCTTTCCCAGGACAAAAAGTGTAAACTTTTTACCCTAAAACCTTTTATTCGCCTGTTCTCGGGGTAAGATTTACCCTGTCCCGAATTTTGTTCGCTTGTTCCAGAGCTCAAACGTTACACTTTTTACTCCTCCTCGAAAGGAGGTGTAAAGGGAGAAATCTAGCTTATATAGAAAATTCTTCTGCTTAAATTTCGTTTCACGAAAACATAACGGGTTTTGAAAATCTTCACATGTGGCAAGCTTTTAATAACGAATATCCAATTGTTAAATGCTATTTAATGACTTTAAAAGTTGCTTGATGACTTAGACCTAAGGTGGTGTCTTGGGTATTAGCCTAGCTGATTATTATTATTGTTAAATAAATAAGAAAAATGAGTCCTTTATTGATGATCTCACCACCGGTCGCCATCTTAAAAACAAAACAAATATATAACCTTTAACCTCTAACTACTCCCTTCTTACTCCCACTCGTTTTTTTCGTCAAGATAGAATTGGAGTAAAATGACGTCATAGGGCTACACTTTTGAACCTGCTCAAAAAACCCAGAACAGGCGAAAAAAAACCACCTATTCTCTGGCTATCAAGTAGCGGAATGGAAAATTGTTAATATTCCTCGCGCTATAGAAAACGTTACTATGGAAACGAAATCTCGTGATCGCAAGGCACGAGCTAAGCTATATCGTCAAAACCAGACACGGGCATTTTCAAAAGCCACTTACCTCACTTACGATTCCTGTCGATAAAGTTGCCAGGATTCTCGTTCGGAGGGGCACACAATTGAATAAAATAAATTCAAAACTTTCAAAATTGTTGCCCCCCCCCTGCATTGAAGCGACGTATACAGTAAAGAAAGTTTCCTTAAAGAAAGTGCCTCAGTGAGTGATTCTGTTACATGTGATACTATGTAACATAAATACTCATAAGTATGCCACTGTACCTTTATTCCATTCGAAAATCTTCACTAATGGTTTGTTTCTTCACGAACCAGTAGAAAGGTGGACTACGTTTGATTTTAACCTTTTTATTAATAATAGTAATTTTGGGAGTCACACAATTGGCTACTATAGTAGCCAATGAACAACCTCTAAATTGAGAAGGAATTTTTCGTGTCAAAATTTTAGTCAGTCCAATGTAGCTTTATTGAAATTTATAAACTCGCTTGGTTTGTGCGGATGAAGTTAAATAATGAGAAGTTTAGAAAAAGAAAAGGTTGGGGAAAATGACCAATACGGTTCAGTGATCAGTCATCACTGATCACTATCTGAAAATGGAACAAGTCGTCGAAGTGGGATATTCCACCAGCGTTATTAAAACCCATACCAAGCCTAGAAGAGTTAGGCCAAGGCTTAAAAGAATCTGCAAAGACTCCAACCTTGTTGATGCTCCAGAAAAGCTCAACGTGAATTTCAACTATTTTTTCCAATAAACCTGCTCCTTTTATTTGACAATGCCAATTCATTTTAAAGCCTGAGTCGTCGAAAACTTCATTATTTTTCATATTAATTACATTAACAGCACTTGACAGTATATTCAAAAATGGATGGATTAACAGAAAGTCTGGGACGGTCCTGAAGCCCTGTTCCATCAAGAATGAGTTTCCGCACTATTCCTCTTATTTCTTGCCTTCCCCCATTGTCGGAGAGTTAAAAACGGCGTGATTCGGCTAATATAAAGTAGTTCCTTTTCAGTTTCCTGTCCACTCGATTATAAAGTCTTTAGAGTAGATTCCAGCTGTTTTTGTTTGTAAAAGCTTAGATACTTTTTTTGGGAAGAGGGAAAAGAGTGATCTCATGGATGAATTCAAAGCTTACGAGAACGATATTTTTTATTTTGGATGATTCTCGGCTTCGCATTAAAGCGTTTGAAGAAATGAAAAATAATTGATCATTGAAAGAACTTCTAGAAGACATGTTAACCCAATTTGATTTGCTACATTCGCAATCTTCGGAAGAGAGAGGAGGGTACAGTTGATTTATATTTGCATGGAGCAACTGGATTTATAATTTAGTTTTGGCTGAAGATGGGATTGACCCAGTTATAATTTCAACTTTCCAATGTAATACGTTGGATCAGCTGGAAAGTGTTGGATTTCAAAGCTAAGGAAAACAAGGTTCAAGTGCTTGAAGACAAAAGAGCCAATGAAGACACTTGAAAAAAAAAGGGTCCTTACGAACTCAATGTTACAGAATGTAAGAAAGTATATAGACTACGCCATTTATATACAGATAAGATCTACTCAATGGACCACTTAGTTGGTGGAGTACTGGGATAAATTTGGGGTGTTAGAAAAAAAACATGCAAGTTATGAAGAAAATTAAGAAAGGGAAACAGCCGTTAACATTAACTCAAAGACATCATACCCAAACCTAGGAGCAACAAACACAGCACGCCACACAAGGATAACGCAACCCGTCAAAACTCGTGCATTTTATTTTGTACAGTTTTCATTGGTTAGACGCTTTAGGGCTTGCTGCCGTCGGAAGGGGAAAATTCCGAAATTGTCTTCCGCCGCCTGTAAAACGTTCAGCGTAAAGGTTCATTCAAAGAAATTTGGACACAACACTGCGTTAGCGTGTTTAAAGGCTAGCTGCGTTCTCCTTGTTTGTTGCTAATAGGCCCAAACAATGTACAAAATAAGTATCTCTATCCGCAACCAGGATAAAGACCCAAAAAAAAAATCCCGCAGCATTAGAAGCTATTAACAATGAGGGTTTATTTATTACGCATAATTCCCTTTTGCCATACGTGTCAGCATTCACGAAAAAGGTAGTTAATCAGTTTCGCGAATCTTTGAAAGGAAACAATCTTGGAAGAACGATCAAAGAAACAACATCAACTGTTAAAAATGACGAAAATTTAAGAAGACATTTTTTTAATGTTGTGCAGCAAATCCTAGCCATTGTTCAAAATGGATTTACATTTTACAATTAAAAGATTTCCATGAAATTTAGGCGAAAACTGATGCACGCGAAAATTGAAGATCTAATTAGGGGTATAGCGCATAAACGCAACGAGATGAGGGGGAATCGAGGAATTAGTGGACAAACCTTAAGGTGTATGCTTTATGGCATCAAATCCAATTCCACCAAAAAAAAAGAACCTTAAAAATGAAACCAAAACCGAAGAAACTAAAAAACCCCCTCAATTTCCAACAATGCCTTAGTTGTTCCATCAACCTCAACGGTTTCAAAAGACACATTATGTAGCAATTCCTTACAAGCCCAGACGATTGCATAGCCGGTGGGGCCAACTACTAGCCAGTCCGGTTCTGATTCCTTAGCCATCAGCCCTTCACAACCGACACGTTCCTCAATGAGACGAAGAAAACTTAAGCAGAAATGCTTGGCTGATTTTCATTATGTATAACGTTCAGTATTTTTAAAAGTATAATGATAAGTCTCCCATGCCTTCTTGAGTGCCAATCCCATAATTTTGCCTTTCTTCATAGCTATCTTAAATATCTGTTCTAAATCTTCTCGCCCATTTTTGTTAATTTCTGCCACTACCCCAACCATTTTTTATAATGCTCATTACTCAGTTCTAAGCTTGTTTCTAGTATTGTTTTTTTAAGCTTCTTAATTTTTCGCTGTAGTGTGTTTCGTTTTCGTTTTTTGTAATCTAGTCTCTTCTTAGTTGTTCTTGAAGTTAAAACGCTTATCCTACAATGCGAAGTTACCGATCCTATCTTAAATTTTATACGTAGTGTAACTTTTTTCTGACATCATTCACGTGCGTATAATTTGTTAACAAATATTATTAGTGATTAGTTTTAAATATATATCATTATACTATATTCAAAATAGATTACCATTTTAGATATCGACATTTTGAGCATTGATATACTTTAGACTGAATCAATTTCTTGCATGCATTTGTGGGTGGTACAAGCCATCCAAAACAAGCTTTCGCTTGATATCGCACGAATGGATTCTTAAATTTCTCCAAATGTTTGGTTTTTTCCATACCGCTATATTAATCCTAGATTAGAAAATTATATTGTTTATAATTTACTTACAATTGAAATTCCTGGGCAAAAGACGTGGTCATCATCATTTAATAAATTCAGTGCGTCTGAAACTACTTCCAGATCCAGCATTTATTTCTCAAAATTGCAATGTTTTACTTTACCCATCTTACTCATAAATTACTCAAGTTAAACAACCGCCGCGTATGTTTTGAAATTTCAACCGTTAATATTTATGTAAACACCGCTAGATGCGCCCAAGAAACCGGGAATTACTGCTGGAATTAGTCCCCAATTTTTTTCATCCACTTTAACTCCCCCCTCTAAAATGGCCGCTTGTTATTTCTATTAGATGTCGGATATAGTACGCGCGAAGGTACGTCAGTCATGTCCTGGAGTTATCATTACTTGGTCCATGGATGATCAATACCTACGTTTCAGGTTTGCCAACCGTCATATAGGAGAGCAAACTACTTTTTCGCTACAAAGACTAAATATAGCGCTCACTAGATCCGCGTTAATTTATTCTGTGCTCCGGGTCGAAAACAAGATGGTTCAAAAGTTTTCCGTTGGCGGTATCGGGACTTAGAAGCTTCTCTTATTATAGGCGTCTGATATTACGTACTATTGTTAAAAGTAAGTTTAATGAGAAACGCATTTAATGATTGATTAATTCTTTCGATTCGAACCCCTTATCCAATGTATCCCACGAAATAACATTACCACTAGCGAATTTGAATAGTTCATGAATTCATTCAAAACCAAATATATAACGTATCATTATTTTATTATTCCGGGAAAAACCGGGGGTAAACTTGTGGAAGGTTTTTCCTGTCTGCAGGCGAGTGTACACCAAAGGGGGAAAACATTCGATTAGATTGAGAAGGGGGGGGAGGGGTTAAAGTGTGTACAAGCGTACGTTGTTTGCTTTTTATATCTCGTGAAAAGGGCAATTCGAAATATCCCTTCAGGTTCCTGCGACAGACAGTGCGCCAGCGGTACTCGACCGCGAGCCCCGAAGCGAAAGTGGAAACTACACATTGTACTTCTATTTTATACGTATATATTAGTGGATAAAAAACCCCTAGTTTTATACCGTTGTCGCTATTAAAGGGAGCACGGTGCGTGAACGAAAATTCGGTCGTGGCGGGTGGGTGCCGCGAGCGGGAAATCATTTTGGGTTCGCTCGGGCCTTGGCCGCTGTTCCGTTCGCCGCCGTCAAACCGACCGCGGCGACGGTGCCCCGCCAGTCACGCCGCCCCGAGGAATCCCTCTGGGACCACGTCGAAGAGCGGAAATTGCACGAGCGTAAAAGTCAATACGTTTCTTTCCTCTCTCCGCCGATGCCGTGGCAAATTCGACGCGTAAAAAAGTTAAACCAGTCTTTCCCAAATATCTCGGTGTCTATCTTTGGCCGACAAAGTAGGCCTTTGTCAGGCCGAGTACTAGCGTTGACGGCCAAATATAATTGATTTTTTTTGGTACCCTGGAAAATTGGTTAACCGAATCGAATGGAATAGACAAGGAATTTGTCGTTTCATTTAATTTAGCCCACTCGAATTGTAAGAACATCCTATCCACTCCATGAAGCTGTTGTGAAATAAATGCGACGCTCAAATGACATCTTATTTTAAAAAGCTTGGTCTCGACCAAGACTATTAAGCTTGCGTTCAATGAAAATGAAACCGTTTTCTAAACAAATATTTTCTTTGAGACCGTTGTTCAACTGGTCGCAGAATCTTATTGAACGCTTTTATTTTGCAATAGGCCCTTAAATAAAACGTCTTCAAGGAAATTGCCAAGAAGTAATATTTCCGAGAGCCAGGACCTGCAAGTGACTGTTTATATAGTGCTTGTTGAAATAATGGATTTTTTTCACCTGTAAACAGAACGTCGTGTTTTTGCTAAATCTTAATATGTCAAACAAAGCAACCTGGTTAAAATGGAACACTTGTTGTCTACTATACGGGTTAAAAGTTTCCATTATTTATATATTTCGACTTTCCGTTGCTACGCAACGAGATATGAAGTTTATTGACTTAGCTTTTCATTTCGCTATTTCAGTTGGTGATAAGTAAACCATGTATAAACCACGCATACTAATGATTTTTAAATTAAGTACTTAAAATTAGATATTTAGCTTTTAGTGATACGCTTTTATTAATTATTAACACGCAAAGACAGTATTAATATATACTCAGTTTGAAAGGTAAATATTGAAATAGAGATATTGCATTAAGTAATTCGCAGTTGACTCGAATCGAGATAACACGAACAGGTACACTGATAAACATAATCTTCAACCTGTCAAATTCTAAATTCCGCGAATTGATATCTTTCCCAAATTGGAAAAAAAAAACATTTACGGTTTATAGGGTTACAACTGAGTACGTTTGCGCGGGGAGTTATGTAATTTATCAGAATTTCAGGAATTCTATACATTAACACTTGATTGTACAAGCTTTCTATACAAGAAACGTTACAAGTTTCAAAGTTGTACATTCGCCGGCTTTCAATGCTTTTTCAAGATAGTGCCTCGCAGCTAGATGAGCCAGGTTCAATCCCAGCACTGGCTAAAAACTCGGAGCTACTTAAATCCATTGTTTTATAAGCCTTTTTTGCGCGGGAAGATCGCCTATTTGTTACCATGACGACGCATTCTTTTCGTGTCAAACCTCGAGCCAATGAATTTGAAATATCATGTTACGTTTTACACTTGACGTAGTTAAGCCCCGCCTTTTTCTCGACGCGCTTTCGTATCACCGTCTCAATGGAACCTTCGACATTCCAAGTGTATACCTCTATAGTTTCCTGATATTACCTTATTATGGTGTTTTTGGATAATATTTTATTCAGAAAAATATATTTTATAAATAAATAAATCCCCTACAAAGCGTAATTTCTTCATACAACATTGATAAACGGAGTAATACACGCAATATATTTTCAGCCTTGTTACGGTGTAACAGAAGCTGCGTCCACCCTGTTGAAGTGCTTTATTTTCATAGCCTATAGGTGGATACTCGTAAATGTAAATTATACACTTATACTGAACCAATTTGCTTAGTAAAAACGAGTTCTTATTTACTTTTTGAATATACGATAATACATGTATACATTATTTTCCAATATACAAATGTAATCATTGCATAGTATCTTTAGCACGGGGCTGCCTAAATCAGCGGTTCCCAATTTTATTTTTCTAAGGAACCCTAAATTATCCACCTAATTCTGGAGGAACCCCAACTCATTTTTTTACTCATCTTAAACTCTTGACACAAACAAAGATGGCCGCGCTGCGAATTCTCGGAACCCCTGTGACCCTTTTACGGAACCCCAGGGTACCGCGGAACACCTTTTGGGAACCGCTGGCCTAAATGGACGATTTTTAGTTAAAGGTGATCTTGACCTTGAAAATGCTGATCTCGACCTTGAAAATGTGTATCTCAAAAATATATTAATTATTTCACTAAAGAAGTATTCATACCCGTTTCATGGTAATGTTACGCAGGTAGATGACTGATTTTGAGGGCCTTAATAAAATGTATTAAAAGCCTCTGATATCACCAACCGAATAAACCCCACTTAACACAAAGTAGAACAGGGCTACCTAAATGGCGGATCTTTAGTAAATTACGGTTTCTACTTTGATAATGGTAATACCGACCATCGAAATTGCAATGTTTACCATTAAGAGGAATATACCCACCTTGATAATGGTAATCTGGACCATCAAATTGGCAATTTATAAAATATATTAAAATCAAAACAAATTACCACTATCTCGACCTTGAACATGGATAATTTGACCTTCAAAATGCCGATCTTTAAAATTATGAATTTGGGCACACCTTCTCCACCGAATCCATTATCTATGACGAAAATAAAGATATTAATCGAAATATAACCATCATCCTATTGAAAATCGTACCTAACTATATTATCACCAACTATATAAGAAACATAGACACCCTACAATATCATAACGACAATAATTTGTAACGATTTAGTGCGTGGGAATAACCCGCTTCACGACGTACACGATCAGTGAGCGGCGTAAGACTGTACCCCAGGGTTTTAGCGGGAATTATTCCTCGTAATCTAGCGTAATTCGTCTAGCCTACATGAAGTTAAAATAGAGACGTGGAACCAGGGATTTTGTTAAACTCCAGATCCGGCGTCCACGCGCCAACCTCCCGTTGGGAACTCGGAGCGACGGATTATCCATCCGACGTCCGACGCCACGTGCGGCACCCGAAAACGCGTCCTAGAGCGGGTCACGTGACCGAGGATGGAGCGAAAGGAACTGGGCCGGAGGAAAAACTGTGGCTTCGCTCGGATATCAAAACATCAATTAGAAGCGAAGGGGGGAGGGCGTCCGGCTCTCGGAAGCGCCTTCTGTCGCGTTTTGGCGCTAGTTCGCTTCTGCCTGGACTCCGGCGTTCTGTTGGAGTGGGTGTCCGCACTATCCTTTCCTAATCGGAAGCTGCGGAGGACGTTAAAGTGTGTTCAACACTCCAACACCGGAACTTTTTTAGATAAATAAATCTTACACAGCAGCCGAGGAGAAAATACTTGTTCGCTCGATAACAAGATAACTCCTTCTGGCTGCGTTACGCTGACTGCCGTTTTAATTGCTACGATCCATCTGTCTCCCTTTTGAGAATTTTTCTTTTTCTCTGGCACTTATTACAAGCATACGTAACCATAAGTAACAAAATACTGTAAGTACGACACGCCCTATTGTTTTCATGCTAATTTCCCGACCAAACGTTTTATCGACACTCTCGCCAAGCTCCGAGAATTGTTATCGCCCTTGGTAAGATTATATTTCGCCTTAAGCTTGTTTTCCACTAGCGTGCGTCTTAATGTTATTTTCTTTACGCGCGTAAAAACGTTTGAACGTTTCAAAGCTGAGAAACGCGTCGTTGCGCGCGCCAGTGGAAACCAAGCTTTAGGCATTTTTAGACCCTAGGGGGCTCTGTGCCTATAACTAAATCTAGATTTTGCAAACGCTCCGAAAATCAGTTCGATGTTCATTTTTCATAAGTGACATACTTACTTTTATTATGTTACTTATGGCGTAACGTAAAATGTATAAGTATGTAACTTCCTAAGCCATCCAACTATTAATTTTGAAAGGCGCTCTCTTTCTATAATGACTATATAAGTCATTGGCCGGCTAAGGACTAACAACTTGTCGCGTAATAGAAGCTGTCAGCCAAGGCTTACCAACAATGGAAAATAAAAAGGAGCTTACTTGAGCAAATCACTGATGAATGGTCGATTCGTAACACATTGATTTTTGTAATCCTAGCTTCATTTCTGAAGGTAATAATTTTAAAATTTGAAGTATCGCGAAATTATCACCATCAAATTAACCGATAAATAATTTGGCTTTCCAAGAGAATTGGAAATTTGCGAAGAATTTCCTGTTACGAAACTTCCAAGATTTTAATCAATCTAAAACCGACTATAATTACGGGACATTTTTCAGTGCCCTGCTTAAAAACTGATATATTACTTATCCTACCAGTTATTGAAGTTATATTTAGAACAATAAAGTCCCACATTCAGTCTATTACTAACACCATATGTAACATAATTACCCATAAGTATGCCACTGTACCTTTATTCCATTCAAAAATCTTTACTAACGGTTTTTTTTCACCACGAACCAGTAAAAAGGTGGACTACGTTAGATTTTAACATTTTTGTTAATCCTAGTAATTTTGGAAGTCACACTATTGGCTACTAACATATGTATTTAAGCCAATGAACAACCTCTAAATTGAGAATGAATTTTTGCGTCGGAATTTTAGTAAGCCCAATGTAGCGTTATTGAAATTTATAAACTCACTCGGTTTCTGCGGATGAAGTTAAATAATGAGTAGTTTAGAAAAAGAAAAGGTTGGGGAAAATATCTAATACGGGTCGGTTCAGAGATCACTTTCCGAAAATGGAACAAGTCGTCGAAGTGAGATATACCAACAGCGTTTTTAAAACCCATACCAAGCCTAGAAGAGTTAGGCTAGGGTTGCCGTTTAGAACCGATGGAACCGAAATTCCCAGTTCGTATCAAACCGAAACACTATTACTTTTGAAAAAGCCGCGAAAAAGAATAAAAAAACCACTGACAACGGTGGCAAGTGACAAGGATTATTATGTCTATTGTCTAAATTGGAAGGAAAAACCGTTGTATTTAGAAATCACTTAATTTCGTTTTTATTTCGTCGCGTGTTCTTTGTTACTTCCAAATATGTGGAAATAAACGAAACTAGCTTCACCGCCTGCGCGAGCTAGTTTTACTTTAGTTTTCGACATTCTGCTCGGTCAGGGTCCGAAAATGAGTTCCTATAATTTCGGTTCTTGGTTAGAATCCAATTTTTAGAACCACGGCAACCCTAGAGTTAGGCCTAGATTTAAAAGAATCTACAAAGACTCCAAAAAGTGAACCTGAATTTAAACAATTTTTTCCAATACATCTGCTTCATTCATTTGACAATGCCAATTTATTTTAGAACCTGAGTCTCCGAAAACTTCATTAATCTGCAAATTAATTGCATTAACCGCACTATATTGAAGTTCATTTTAGCTCCTAAGTCTTGGTTGTTCAAACCGGCTTGTTTACTATAATAATGTCCGTCAGTTTATCATACGTAGAGCTAATTATGCGACGGCCTAATCGGCATTTGAGATTCGATGACGTCCAATATTACGTCAAATATTACCTTGGTTACGGATGACGCAATATCTGTCAAACAAACCGTTAGTGAAGAAATAGAGCTAGTGGCATACTTATGTGTAATTATGTTACATATGCTATCACAATATACTTTGAAAATCAATTGGTTTGAACCAGGAGCAAATAATGGACTATTTAATTAACTTCACGCACTGGTATTCGAACCAAATAATGCGTATTTACAAATTATTCCAAACTTTAGTAAAATATCATAATATTGTTTTAATTTTTTTGCTGGAATGAAATAAAATAGATTAAAATGCTCTAGAAACTTGTAATAACATTTTACTTTAAATCAAATAGTTAAAGTAACTAAAATTCGTGGGTTAACCAACCGTTTATTTTTTTAACTTATTTCACATTTGTACTAGTAAAGCGTTATGATTGAAAAAACAAACGCCAATAGACCAAATGACCTTTTGGGTCAAATATTAAACTGAAAATTCATTAGTTTCCTTATAGACACGTTTTTGTTCAGAATTTTAAAAAATATTAACAATTTTCAATATTGAATATCCAAAAAAAAAGTATCAGCGTGTAAACAATCGATAAGTTTAATTAGATTGGTCCGCAATAGGTTTGATGTTGGCCTTTCGGTACGACCCCGCCTAAATGAAACAAATATCTCCATTAAAAGTGTATTTATATTGAATAACAAAACATGACTGGCGAGTAATTAACTCTCCAAATGAGGCATTCTCTACGGCGCGGCGGCAATGGTGAATATCGACCACTTGTAAAATGAATGTCTTCGCTATAATGTCTTTGTTTGGCCGAAGTCAATGTTTTGCCCTGTTACATTTGGATTAAAAGGAAACGATTTAGCGTGTTGTTGGCCCTTCCACTTGCCGGTAATGCCACCCAAGAGAGAATATTCCGCTCACTCGCTTTAAAGGTTTTGTTTAGCCATCTAACTTGGAACACGGACTCTCGCGAAGAAATCAAACTTTGCTCGCTTAATAGTTCTTAGTCACGTCAACGCGTATGGCACTTGCAAACGAGCAATCAGGAACAATAAACATTAGAACTACAAATGTAGAATACACGCCTTTTTGTCCATTTGTTCAACTTTATACCTACTGTACCAATTGCACAATGTTCGAAGTGCTTGGCTTGCCACCCCACTCAATAATACTGTACCAATAGTTTATTTGGGGTTAAAAACCACGCAATCAGCGACTCTTTCTGATTGTTGGTGGAGAATATCTTACGATCCCATATTACCTGTGGACCTTGACATTCTGGACCGAACGAAATTGACGATTAGAAAATAGGCATAAAATGAACCATTAAATCCGTTTCAAAATAGATATATTAAAACGTGTTTTCAAGTGTTTATCTCAATAACAATTATGCATATTTTAATAAATTGTCATTTAATTTTATCAGTTGTTAATTTGACGTACCAAATAATTTATAAACATTTTATTTCGAAGTAATATTTAAAGTATTTTTTCCATTTAGTCATATAGGTAAATTATAATAAAACGTAACATAATAACGTTAGACTACAGTCTAATTTCGTGCTATTTCAAGCTGAACTGTTTTATTTTTGTGTTTTAGCTTTTAAAATTATTATTGATGTGTAGAACAGCTTCTTTTTTAGTGCTTAAAATAATTTTGACAATTTTAAATTTCAAAGTATTTTAATTATTTCGTTTTAATTCGTACCCCCGGAGCTAAAGAAGTTGGGCAAGCGCCCAAACTTCCCTTTAGTTATAGCCTTATATCTCGTTAACTATTACTATTAGACTAATAAAAATTATTTTAAGCACTAGAGGAAGGTTCAGCCTATTAATTAAAATATAATTCGATTGTGTAATTGTTAAAACTAAAACGTTCAGCTTGAACGAAAAAGAGGTTTTTACTATAGTCTTCCCCCTTAAACGTGAAAATTTGGTCCTGTCTTCACAGTAACGCCTTAAAATATCGCGCCACTTGGTAGCATTTTCGTGAACTATGTATACGATCGCCAGTAAGGCGTAGCGGTACTACAAACTCTTTCCAAATAAAAACTAATTATTACATTGTCCAAATTATTATGAATAATGGAATCCTGATATAAAAATTACTATTACAAGTACGCTATCTTCAACTGTTTACGTAATTGTTTTCAAATTTAAGCTATAAACACATTTTGTGTGAAGTATATAAAGATCGATGTACATTTTCCAAATATTATTGGATTGGCTGAATTTTACTTTGGTTGACCAATTGAAAAAAGTGAAACTCGCAAAGATTACTAAATTTACAGATAATGGCGATCTTCGTACTTCTATTAATTTTTCCGCGATGGCAGCAAAAAATGAGGCATGTCCCAAGCTAAAAATGTCTTCCTTATGACTATTATGATACTAATGATTAAAGTAATGCGTTATTTTTGATTATAGTATGTTATTTATGATTATAGTATGTTATTTATGATAATAGTATGTTATTTATGATTATAGTATGCTATTCATGATTATAGTATGTATTTTTTATGATTTTGGTAATTTGTTACTTATGAATAAAGTAATATGTTATTTATGATAATGTGATACTTACGGTAATGTGATACTTACGATAATGTGATACTTATGATAATGTGATACTTATGATAATGTGTTACTTATGATTATATTATGTTTAGGATTTTAGTAATATATTACTTATTATTATATTATGTTATTTATGATTTGTTAATATGTTACTTTTGAATATTGTATTGTGTTAATTAGGATTCTAGTAATATGTTATTTATGATTATAGTAATATGTTATTTATGATTATGGAAATATGCTATTAATGATTAAAGTAATATTCTATTAATGATTATAGTAATATGTTATTTATTATTATAGTAATATGCTTTTAATTATTGTAGTAATACGCTATTAATGATTATAGTAATATGTTATTTATGATTACAGTAATATGCTATTAATGATTATAGTAATATGCTATTTTAAGGGCTTTCTAGTAAGATGCATAATTTAATATATCTAAAATAACAGTAATATATGTAACGCGGACTTTTAAATGTTCTCTAACCTAGCATTTTATTATGTAAATTAATTTGTTAGCTCACGAGGTTGAGTTAAAGGATTAAGTGATGCCCGAAAATTGATTTTGGAGGGTGGTCAACCCAACATTCAATTCCCCTAAATATCTGTTTACCTGTTATAGAAATATACCCAAATTTACGATTGTAGACCATTGGACCGAAATCCCATTCGTCCGAATATACCATTCAACCGAATTCCAATCGACCGAAAACCGCGTTTTGCGCGGTTTTCATTCAATATACCGTTAGTGATACATATTTATATATCGTAGGTTACGTGACGATAGTATGTCTAATTTGGACTAAACTATGTCTTAAATATTTATTATTTCGTACCGAAGTGTATTTTTAGACCTTTTTCCTTTGAAATTTGATATTTTCCGGGTTTAATTTTGGAAAAAAACCTTGATAAGACCCGACGTGAAATAGTTGAGTACCTTATCTAACCTAACCCAACCTAACCTAACCTAACCTAACCTAACCCAACCCAACCCAACCCAACCTAACCTAACCTAACCTAACCCAACCCAACCCAACCCAACCCAACCTAACCTAACCCAACCCAACCCAACCTAACCTAACCTAACCTAACCTAACCCAACCCAACCCAACCCAACCCAACCTAACCCAACCCAACCCAACCCAACCCAATCTAACCTAACCTAACCTAACCCAACCCAACCCAACCTGAACTAACCTAACCTAACCTAACCCAACCTGAACTAACCTAACCTAACCTAACCCAACCTACTCGAAGTGAAAACGAACCAGATTTAAATTTTCCATTCAACTGAATCCCGCCATGTTGGGCTATAAACGAAAATACTTTTCGGTTCAATGGGATTCGGTCAAACGGGATTCGGTCCAATAGTATACAACCCAAATTTACTATAGCTGATCAAATTATGTTCAGATTTTTCTGATGTATGATTAAATCTACACTTGTCCTCTGCCAAGTCAGCTAACGACTTTTAATACTTTTCAATTCTGATGTCCGGGTTAATACTACGTAGGATGGTAGTGGCCAGCCCTTCATGTCACGCGAGGCAATTGGCTTCTACTTGTTTTAAGTCAGTGCATAGATAAATCACAAACTCATTCTGAGATTTTTAGTCACCATGCACTCCGTATTTTTAGTAATAATTGTAATTTTAAACCGCAAATAAAAAAGATAATTAAATTTAATAAAGGTTTGAGAGAGTATTAAAGAGCGTCAAATTAAAAGAAAAAAGCTGTTTTTTTCTTAAAAAGTATCCGTACTCTGACGAAATGAAGAGCACTTACAGGCCTCGGTTGCAGCGAGAGGAATAAACCATTTCAAAAATTGCTCTCAAGGGGCAGCCGACGACGTCTCAAATTCGATGGATGCACTTTAAAGTTTTTTTTAAATTGTTTCTTTTTTTCCCGTCACGCTCTCAAAGTTTTATTCTTTTTTGGCATACTGGGCCTAGCGCCGCGGCGTAATGGCTTTAAAAAACATTCATCGTGAAAATGACAACGCCATAGATCAGTCTAAATCTTTCTTTCAGGGCCTTCCCCGCCTTCATAAAATTCCTTTTTCTAGCCCCATGTTACAACGGCCTATATATTTTAAACTTTAAAATGTTATTTGCTATCACGGCAAATGGGGAGGGGGAGGGGCTAGCTCCCCAATAAATCTAACAAACGGCTTTCGCACATTTTGCTCTTTTTCGTTGACGATGATATTTCTAATAATGCTTCTTTGATCCTCTCCGATTGTTGTGTTTCATACGAAATAGTTTATAAATAGTTTATTTTACTCAAAGTGGATTAAATTTGATTCCAAAATTATTTCCAAATTGGAAAGATCGAAATGCTACTGCTACTTTGATCGAAAATTATGTGTTAAATTTGAGCCAATTACAATGTAGTTTGTAAGAAATATGCAAGCTGACTAGCCGCTTGAAAAGAGGTTCCGAGCCGAAAACTTGCGTATATTTTAAACATTTTTAAAATGTTTTTAAAATAAACTTACCATGAAGTATCCGTCGACGTAAATTATGTCTAATTGTTTAAGTACAATGTATGAAATTCAACTTTTTTATCAATATTATATAATCCAACAGAATTAGATTAAAAATGGAAGTGTCTTAATTCAAGTTGGATCCAAATTTGGCCATTGTCGTAAGGGTTAAATAACACTCATTTCTTTTTCCTTTCGACAAACATTTCCCGATTTTTTCCATTTTTATTAAAACAGATGCTCGCTCCATATTATGTGAAATTGGAAATGATTATTTAAAATTGTTCGAAAAGTGAATTATTCTTTGTAGGAAACGATTGCGAAATAGGAGCAAAAGACAACAGATATTTTTTAATAGTAGTTCACATTTCCTACGAAAGAAAACACATCTAGTCCAGTTTTCCTTCTCGCTATACGGAAAATCAATATAGACCAAAAACTGCCCATCAAAAATTTTTATTTTTCGATAACCTATTGTAAGAATTATTAACATTATACCAATTAATATGAAAATTACCAAAAGTTGTCACCTAACGAATTGTCAAAGTTATTGGGGAATCAAGCTTTAGTTGAGCACATAGTCTCATAGTGTCCAAATATACTGATACTAAATATTATTTTCTACTTAGCTAAGCTACAAGTCCAAGTCGGAGCCGTGCGAGAGTTGGCCGGCGTTAGGTAAAGGCGAGCGAGGCGACCACCTAGGGCCTGATCCTTCACAGTGCTTTCCAGGGGACCCGCTTTCAGTGTCAAACTATTTTTTGGCCCCTATCAAAGGGCACCACACACCGTATCGCTGGGTCTAACGGTTTTAAGTGTCAATGTCAAAAAATAAAGATTCACTAAAGCTGACTAATATCATCAAAACAATTGGTAGATTCATACTTATGGTTATTATGTTACTCTCAGTGGCGTAGCTAGCATGGGTGACCCCGGGGGTGGATATCATAGCATGGGCGAATATCATGGTGTGCTACTTACTAGTCTCTAGTTTGTGTAAGTTCAATGGTTTTTTTCCCACGAAATCACGCCTAAACGGGTGGTACCCGGGGCGAGCTGACCCCCTCCCTAGCTACGCCACTGGCTACTCTATGTTTTTCTTTACCCGTTTAACGTAAATTAGTTTATTAAAACTTGTTGAGGTTAACGGTAATAGTTAGTGTAACCAGGCCACCTGAATTAATGTCTTTAAAAGTCGCTTGATGACTTAGGCCTAAGGTGGTGCCTTGGGTATTAGCCTAGCTGATTATTATTATTATTCTTTAATTGAACGAGTTGCTCATCTGTATTCCGTGCCGTTTGGGAAACAAGATATAACTTCAATATATTGATTGAGGGCGCGAAGAGCAATCATTTAGTTCAGGGCTTTGCCATTTCATTTCGACGGTCTCATTTTGCGCTCTCACTAAATCCTTGTTAGGCGTTTGTAATCCGCCTTCGAAAGCTAAGTCCGCTTTTGGGCGAATCTCACTTCAAAGCGAGCTTCCCGTCTTTTCGGGGCTGTGCCCAACCGCGTCGGATATCCGGGACGGGCCTTCCTTTCAAGATGCCGACGCGCTATTAAAAGCGAACAATCGTAGTTGCGTAAGCCGCTCTTCTCCCTGGCGCGGTTCAAAGGGAGAAGCGACAAAATACGACCTTCGTTCTAAGTCGACAAATCTTTCGGCTTTTCCTGGTTGGACGAAGCGAGCGAGCGCTACTTGCCATTTAGACTCATTTATGAACGTAAACCTCCGTCGGACTTGCCAGACGTCCTACGAAAGTTTTGCCAGATGTTTGGCATTGAAGAACTCTTTCTTTTACCGGAGTGCTCGGACTTGGAACAGGTTGCCCTCTGAAATCCGGGAGAAGGCCACCGAATGCTCGATTCCTCAGTTGCGTTTGCTCATTTCAGAATTTATTTTCACTGATTGGATGATTCAACATTCTTAATCTCTCTTTGTTGTTTTTCCCCTGACTATTTTAAATTGCTGTTCTTTGGTTTCTTACTACTTTTGAATAGACTTTGCCTCTGTGGTTGCCAGCGAAGCATTTTATTCTTTGCAAAATAAATATTATTATTATTATTATTATTAGACTCAAAATCTTAGTTGTGTGTGTTTGTGCGTATCATCCTGACGCGACAAAAAAAACGCTAGATTTATCTAACAAGGTTATAAAACTTATCAATGCATTCATTGATGTATCTTTCATAGTCCTAGTCGATACTGCGACGCAAAGTATAAATATCTTATCTTCACATTTCACGGGAAAACGAAATTTAGCCATTTTTGGTGTATTTTAAACCACATTATCTGAATCTGTCAAGATTGCTATCGTTTATGGGCTTCTAAGAAAACTATTGTTCTGTCAAAGCGTTTGGAAAATGACGGTTTTTCCCCGCTATTTTGAGTTACCGACTAAGACAATATAGCCTTACAGATTTTAGTGTAATTCTGTAACATAACTTTTGCAAAATCTTAAATATTTAGTTTTTTTTTCTAAAATAGATGACTCTAATTTTATTTTAAATTAATATGCTTCCTTATGGTTAAATTAAGTAGAAAGTGAATAATATATTGCTCCAACAAAATGGATGACTTTGTAAAAAGCAATTTGAAATTTAATAATACGGTTCTTAGTCGACCGACTAAGAACAAAGTGCCGTATCTTCTCGTTTTAGCTGTTAATCATTTAAATTGGATGAGATTTACGAAACATTATCGCTTAGCCCAACAGGATTGAACTTAATCCTAGTAATTCTATATGCTTAAGGGTAAAGCCGAGGTTTTATAGTGGTAAAAACACCTAAGGAATTGGCTTGACCTACAAGGAATATGGTTGTATAAGATTCTTATCATAATAAAAGATTATGAAGATGAAATATTGTTGAAACTTGGTTGTGTCTCACTGATGGGAAGTAATTTTGGATGAGCATTTATTCCCCATGGCGCACTTTGACCTCAACATTCTTGCTTCGCTATCCGAAAAGGGCAAAGCATTTTCCCCATGGAAAGGTGACGTCCAATTTGTTCTTCATTTCTTATAACGTAAGTCATGGGTCATACGTGTTTAGTCGAGTCGCAATAATAAGGAGACTACCCGAGGTGGTAATCTCCGATTTGGTTCAAATTCGGGTGGTAAGTAGATCTTCATGTAACTTGAAAATCCCTGAAAGGGTGGACAAGAATGGACTTTCGTTTTGCCATGGCAACCAAAAATGTTTTTCACAACTTAAAAGCTGATTTTCTCTATGAAAATTAACATGAGAAAATCGAATATTTTAAGGGTCCCCCTAACAATATTTTTCAAAAAATTAAAAAAGGTTCATCAATTAGATACATAATTCAGATCATGGCTAAATCTGGTACATTTGGACCAATATACGTCAATTTTGGTAAATATGAGTAAATATACATATATTGGGTGAATACGAGTAATCAGTTTTTAAGTTGTGAAAAACATTTTTGGTTGCCAAGGCAAAACGAAAGCCCATTGTTGTCCACCCTTTTAGGGATTTTCAAGTTACATGAAGGTCTACTTACCACCCGAGTTTGAACAAAATTGGAGATAAACACCTCGGGTAGTCTCCTCGTAATTGTGGGCTTGACGGCAAATTCACTTCATTCCCAAAAGACATACACCTCTAATGAGAAAAATACGGAACGTAAAATCTAATTATAACGGTTGGTACGGCTCGTTGCACGCGCTCACTCTGATGACGAGGCTCAGTGCACCTATTAGGCCTGACGGTGCGAGGTCCACCGAAAATGTGTGGTCATTCTATATTTTAACACGCGGAGGATAGGGATCAAACGCACCTGAATTGATTTTAATTTTAATCTTATGTTTGCACTATAGAAATGTTAGTGGTCTCATTCTGCTGAAAAGCCGATACGTGCATGGCAGCAAAAAAAAACTTTTGTTAAGGCGCTCTGTTAACACGTGAAATTTTGAAAACGGGCGTAAGGAAAATTATGCCTTAATTCGGTAAGTTGAATTTAGCGTTCCAATAACATAGTTTTGGTACAGCCTAGCCTAGTGGTACGGCATTCATACGTTAAAATTTCCTATTGGTTGATTGACTAAATCGGTTAATGTTTATATAATCAAATATTTCGTCCTTTGAGTTAAGGCATCTGGGCCGCGTTCAGTGACCCTCAACGGAGGGGAAATTGTTAATTAACCGTTGATCTCCGTTTGCAATCGTGACGCCACGTCTGTTGACCGCTTTTTTACGATTGTTGTTAATTTTATAAAATATCGTCTGTCGTGTCGTCTGCAACTAGCCTTCTCGCGTGCTGTGACGTCACGATTGCGTTTATCAACAAAATAAGCGTTTGCAAACGTGACGTCAATCCCGGAAGAGAAAAACGTCGTACAGTAGCGAATGCGCATTCAACGGTCCAACCGTTTGCTGTTACTGAACGCGGCCTACTGCTCTTCAGGAATTAACCATTCCTTTAGCTTGTAGCAGCCTTTCCTAATTGTATTTTGACTTCATTTTCCATAATGAAACGGACTAAATTATGGTCCCATATGATGAAAAAGCCTCATCACTGTTATTGATCGCTGTCTACTGATGGACAACTTTTATGAGCAAAGTGACAAACGAAAAACAATAAAATTTCTAATCCAGAAATATTTAGTATTCGCGTAAGTAACATAACATCACATCACATATCAAATCATAAGTACGACACTTTCAATTATCCTTCGACGAACGAAATATGTAGGCTCGGAAATTGGAATAAAGAAACACCGATTCGTTTTATCACCAAAGATCTTCGGATAATTTAAAATAGGGTTCACAATGTTTACCTTGTTGATCATTATTTGCTTTAAAATGGGTAAATGAAGGTATTGTTATTTTAAAATTTAAGGTTTTAGGACGTGCCTTGTAAAAAAAACTAATATGCTGGTCGTATTTATAAACTTTATCTATCTAATTTGGTTTTAATTTCGGCGATACTCATTATACATGTATATTCATTTGTTCAAGTTTTTCTTTCTTTGTAACGTTTGTGTCCCAGTGGTGGTGTTCGGAGCTACTATGCTCTAAATATTAGTTAAATTTACTGAATAACCTTGAAATGGCGTCTGAAGTTCCGCGCAGAGTAAGATTATAATTACGATAGCGGTAGTTTTACTCGCTAGCCTTTAACGAACAAGAGTACACCGCGGCGCCATAAATTTCGGCCATAAATAATATATTTGCGAATAAAATCACGACACCTGTCCACACCTGCAGCCATCTGTCGCTAAATGTGGAGTACAATAAACCCGGTAATCCTCCCTCTTCGACACACACACACAGTGTCGTTGGCCCGTGAAAGGCAATGTTCCGACCGACACGGGGCCCCCGTCTCCACCCACGGAACCGCGTCGAGCCCGCATAAGCTCCCATAATATCACCCAAAGACCGTCCCGTTACGCTTGAACCCTGAACCCTGCTTAACCTCCCCCCTCCCTTTCATAGTAATACATTTCCGAGGCACCGCTATAAATACTTCATCGGAATACCCTTCATGGCTTATTGGCCTTTCGAATGAGGAAGCTGTTTATTTAACCAAATAAACATTTCGGGGAAGACATATTTAAAGTCTTAAACAGAGAAGATTTATTTAAAATGGAGCTCTTTAACAGAGAATGTCTGATACCGTATATGAAAATTACATTTAAATTGATATCTATAGTCTTATTTCCCCCGATATCTTTAAATTTGGGTATTTTAATGACGTTGAATTGAAATTGTTTTAATGTGATTTTATCACTCATTTATTTTTGAAGTACAATATGTTAAAGGAACATTACGATTGAAAATTTATTTTCTGTTATCTATTAAATATATTATTGTCACCTATGTTTAAATCAGTAAACTTGAATATTTTAATGAGTTAATGCAATTGTTAATAACTTTATTTACCACGTTTTGCGGGTTACTAATATTTCGATATTTACTTATAAATATATGGTGTGCTGTTTATACCAACGGTGTATATCTAGAGAAAAGCGCATAGTGCTCGAAATTACTTCTGAATTATAAGGAACAATTCTTTGAAACGTTGGATTTTTAAATAAATTATATCGTGAATTTCCATTTTGTTCACAAAACGCCGAGGGCTCCGACATTTGCAAATTTTTCGTACGTGATTTTTAATTTCAAATTGATTTGATTTCGGAAATCAGTTAGTGATTTTGATATTTCAGAGCACGATTTTCGTGTTTGTTTAGGGTTTTTTAAAATGATTTTCGCCCAGATTTGAGTATTTACAAATTGATTTCAAGATTTCTAAAATAATTTTTCATTCAAGTGTACGGGATTTGTACGAATGTCGCGCTTGATCCGGGTAACATAAATAGCGAAATCATGTTTATGTAAATAACTTAAATGTTTCGTATCCCACAAAACGCCGTAAATGAAATTAAGCGGATCCCGTCATCTCTCCTTCGAGGGAGAACTTGACTTGTCTACAAAATCATGAATATTTTGTTGCCGATTTGGGGGGGACTTTTTCACAGCCGGGTAACCAACCGATAATGAAAAAGGCACCGCTATTTTATCGGGCGAGTCTAAACGCGGCGTACATTATCCAGATTGGGACGATGGACGGGGAGCCAAATAGAGCCCGCAAATTTGGACAATGGCGAGGACGGGAGAAGACCGAGGCTTAACAAAAGCGCGCGCGTTCCCGAGTCCCGCGATCTGCGCCAGTGAATCAGGCGAGACTTGACGCCATGATTCACGCTTCGTACGTGCTAAGTCGCCGCCGCAGACAAGGTTGGGTTACTCTTTTTTGGGCGCGGAGAGAAAGATAGGAGGATTAGCCCCGGATCCGATCCCCGAAAGTAACGTTCCCAATGATCACGGAATTAGCGTGGAGAGGATCCTATTGATGAAAAAGGGGCCCTCTTTTAATCTCGAAAGTTAGAACGCGGCCCATACATTACGGAGATTATCGCTATTTGGACCCCAAAGGTTTTACTACTGAGGTACGGTTGCGAAAGGTTTTATTAAAGTCCTACTAAAAAAATTACGGATTTATGCTAAATTTATCAATATATTTCATTTGAAGGATTTCATATTTTTCAGATTCACCCAATTTAAAATTCATTAGAAACGTGTTTTCAGTTTGCTTCAGGTGCATTTGACTCCTTTTCATTTTGGATTTAATAACGCTCGATACGGATAACGATCTTCCTATTCGACTGATTTTCATTTTGGATTTAATAACGCTCCAAACGGATAACGATCTTCGTATTCGACTCCTTTTCTTTTAGATTTAAAAAGTCTCGACACGGATAACGATCTTCCTATTCGACTCCTTTTCATTTTGAATTTAATAACACTCGATACGGATAACAATGTTCCTATTCGACTGATTTTCCTTTTGGATTTAATAACGCTCGATAAGGATAACGATATTCCTATTCGACTCCTTTTCATTTTGGATTTAATAACACTCGATACGGATAACAATGTTCCTATTCGACTCCTTTTCATTTTAGATTTAAAAAGGCTCGACACGGATAACGATCTTCCTATTCGACTCCTTTTCATTTTGGATTTAATAACGCTCGATAAGGATAACGATCTTCCTATTCGACTCCTTTTCATTATGGATTTAATAACGCTCGATACGGATAACGATCTTCCTATTCGACTCCTTTTCATTTTAGATTTAATAACGCTCGATAAGAATAACGATATTCCTATTCGACTCCTTTTCATTTTGGATTTAATAACGCTCGATAAGGATAACGATATTCCTATTCGACTCCTTTTCATTTTGGATTTAATAACGCTCGATACGGATAACGATCTTCCTATTCGACTCCTTTTCATTTTAGATTTAAAAATGCTCGACACGGATAACGATCTTCCTATTCGACTCCTTTTCATTTTGGATTTAATAACGCTCGATAAGGATAACGATCTTCCTATTCGACTCCTTTTCATTATGGATTTAATAACGCTCGATACGGATAACGATCTTCCTATTCGACTCCTTTTCATTTTAGATTTAAAAAGGCTCGACACGGATAACGATCTTCCTATTCGACTCCTTTTCATTTTGGATTTAATAACGCTCGATAAGGATAACGATATTCCTATTCGACTCCTTTTCATTTTAGATTTAATAACGCTCGATAAGGATAACGATATTCCTATTCGACTCCTTTTCATTTTGGATTTAATAACGCTCGATACGGATAACGATCTTCCTATTCGACTCCTTTTCATTTTAGATTTAAAAAGGCTCGACACGGATAACGATCTTCCTATTCGACTCCTTTTCATTTTGGATTTAATAACGCTCGATAAGGATAACGATCTTCCTATTCGACTCCTTTTCATTTTGAATTTAATAACGCTCGATACGGATAACGTTGTTCCCATTCGACCGTCATATTTTAAGCTTTGATTTAATAAATTCCGACCGTCAAACGAACTTTCTATTCGACCGGCAACCTATGACATGTTATAATTTTTAAGTTGAATATTGCACGAACTACAAAAGATTTTTCTATTCGACGGACAACCCTTCGGCTGACACATTTTAATCTTCAATTTAATAGTACTCGATCGTCAAACGATTTTTCTATTTAATCGACAACCTATTTAGACTGACATGTTTTAACTATCGATTTAATAGCTCAAAATAATTAGAGAGCCTTCCCATTCGACCGACAAAATATTGATCGTTTGTAAACCCATAAGGGTTACCTACCAAATTACACTATAATGAAAGGACTCAATCTAAATATAATCAAAATTTATTAGGTAGATAATGATATTAAACATTAGACCATAACATACGTAAAGTACGTAATAATAGCTTTCCTATTAGAAATAATTGTGACACTATCCTATTAAAATAGAAACCAACAGAATACAAATATTTTGCGTCCAAAACAGGTTTTGAAATAAACTTTGACATGTTTTGCCAAAATTTATTAATTTTTATTTATTTTTTATTTATTTATTCTGCCAAATGAACAGTTTACATTTGTTTATAGGCTATTTTGGAGCCACATCGCCTGCATAAGCAAAGCTTGTGCGCAGGCGGCGATACACCTAATAAATTATACAGTTAGAAAGATTTTCACATACGAACAAGGTTACGTATTTAGTAAGTCATAAGTTCATCTATGTAAGTTTTAAAAACCCATTTTTTGTTTTAATTTTAAACTGATAGTAGCTACTAATTTGTTTTTGTCCAAAGGACGTATTTATTCTAGGGAAAGTCAAATTACCCTGATTTATAAAACGGGTTAATCTACTATAATTTACATTAGGCTTATTAAATCATTTACAGTAACCATCCACCAATACATTGTATTCAAATAGTTGAGGGATCGACATAATTTTGAATTCTTTATAGAGTAATTTACTAGGGTAATCATAGGGTTTGGGCTGACATACACGTTGAATTTTAATAACAAGAACAAATAATGGGCGCAAAACAAAGTAACAAGCAATAATGCCATACTGCAGCTGAGACTGAATTAAGGCGAAGTATACCATAGGCGATAAATTAGATTGTAAAAACTTACTAAAAATTATCATTTTATAACATACATGTCTCATTGATTTTAATATTGACTGAACATGTATATCCCAGTTTAATTGTCCATCAATATAGACACCTGGATATTTAATTCAATTAATTTTTTTCTAAGTTGGTGCACGTACTAGATAAAGAAGTACAATCTGGTTTATGGACTATCAAATCAAAATTATTATTTTATTTTCTAATAGAAAACATTACAAATTTAGTCTTAGAAATATTCAAGCTCAATAAACTATTCGCCAATTCTCGATAAACAATTCTAAGACCCGCAGTAGCTTTTTCAAATACTGATTCCCACGAATCGCTAATAGTGTAGTATCGTCGGCAAATGAAATTAATAAGTCTGATAATTTGGAGACACAAAATTCATTAATATAAACAAGGAATAAAATTGGACCCAAAATAGTACCTTGAGGTACGCCATAATTAACTGTGGTAATGTAACTGTAGTCACTACCGATACGAACCATCTGTTTCCTATTAGCTAAGTATAGCTTTTAAATAAGTCTAGAGGTATACCTCTTACTCCATAAGCATTAAGTTTTACAAGTAAAAGGTCACGTGAAATAGTATCAAAAGAGTTTGCTAGGTCTATAAATACAGAAAGCACCTTTTTGCCACTATCAAGTGCAATAGAAACATTTCTAGTTAAATTATAGATTGCATCGCTTGTGCTAATACCTTTCTGGAAGCCAAATTGATTTTTTGAGATTATTTTATGTTTATCTAGATACTCCACTAAGCGAGTTTTTAGACAGGCCTCATAAATTTTAGACAATTGACTAAGAACAGATATAGGTCTATTATTATTCAGCGTATTTTTGCTTCCAGATTTAGGAATCGGTATCACAATGGCTTTTTTAAAAAGATCCGGGAATATACCCTTTGCAATACTACTATTTATAATATAATGCAATGGGCCAATTGTGTAGTTAGCAATATTTTTTAAAACATTTGCATTAATTTTTTCATAGCCAACTGCAGTAGCATTTTTAACTTAAGTATTTCATTTTTTAATTCATAATCATCAACTGGTTTATAAGTTATTAAATTAATAATAAAGACATTTTACCAAACAAAAGTAGGTGTTAAAATTAATTTGGCAAATTTTTATGTTATTTGTTTTAATTAGTAGATTAGAAAATGAAATCTTCATATACCTTTTTAAAAAAATAGCTTAATAAAAGTAATCATATCTAAAAATAGGTTAATAAATGTAATCATATCTAAAAATAGGTTAAAGGGAATATAACCTGCAAAGCCATCTTTATGGAAGACCCCTTCAATATTTCAAATTTCCCTGCACAGTGGCGGCAAACATTTCTAATGCCAAAGGAAAGAGCGGCCAAAGCTGCAAGCGTTGGTGTTCCACACCAAATACCTGAGGTTATATTCCCTTTAAGAAATGTTATCATATCTAAAAATAGGTTAAGAAATGTAATCATATCTAAAAAGAGGTTAAGAAATGTAATCATATCTAAAAATAGGCTAAGAAATGTAATCATATCTAAAAATAGATTAAGAAATGTAAACATATCTAAAAATAGGTTAAGAAATGTAATCATATCTAAAAATAGGTTAAGAAATGTAATCATATCTAAATATAGGTTAAGAAATGTAATCATATCTAAAAATAGGTTAAGAAATTTAATCATATCTAAAAATAGGTTAAGAAATGTAATCATATCTAAAAATAGGTTAAGAAATGTAATCATATCTAAAAGTAGGTTAAGAAATGTAATCATATCTAAAAGTAGGTTAAGAAATGTAATCATATCTATAAATAGGTTAAGAAATGTAATCATATCTAAAAATAGGTTAAGAAATGTAATCATATCTAAAAATAGGTTAAGAAATGTAATCATATCTAAAAATAGGTTAAGAAATGTAATCATATCTAAAAATAGGTTAAGAAATGTAATCATATCTAAAAGTAGGTTAAGAAATGTAATCATATCTAAAAATAGGTTAAGAAATGTAATCATATCTAAATGTAGGTTAAGAAATGTAATCATATCTAAAAATAGGTTAAAAAATGTAATCATATCTAAAAATAGGCTAAGAAATGTAATCATATCTAAAAATAGGTTAAGAAATGTAATCATATCTATAAATAGGTTAAGAAATGTAATCATATCTAAAAATAGGTTAAGAAATGTAATCATATCTAAAAATAGGTTAAGAAATGTAATCATATCTAAAAATAGTTTAAGAAATGTAATCATATATAAAAATCGGTTAAAAAATGTAAAAAAATCCGAACTCATTTAAAGGGAATATATAGCCTCAGGTTTTTTGGTGTGGAACACCAACATTTGGACAATTTCCCGCTCCCTCCTATGGCTTCAGATATTTTTGGCACCGGTTAGTGATTTCCCGCCTAAATTCTTAACATCAAAAACATAAAAAAAAACTTAAAAAAGACTTGAGGTTATATTTCCTTGGATAAAAAAATTATATCTGAGCTAAATTTACCAAAATATGTGTAAGATCAATATTCCCACAATAATTCCTTGAGTTACCCCTTCGTGAAGAATAATTCACTGTTGTACAATTTGTGTTGGTACAACGATTATGTTTCATGAGTAAACTAAAACTGCATTACTATTCTCAGTTCGAGTTGGAGTCAATTTTGAAATTTCCATATCCATTTGGTTTACTAAATTGAATCATAACAGAACAATATGATATTAAATTTTTAGGGGCTTTAAATTATTCTGTTAATTTTATGTTTTACTTGACCCAGTTCAGGACTCAGTTTGAAATTAGGTACTTAATTATTTTAGAATTTTTTGTATAGACAGTAAAAGTGGCTCGCTTAATCAAACTTATGATGGTGCCTTGGGTATTAGACTAGCTAATTATTTTTAGTTCTATTATTCACAATATTATATCCAACACTAACCATTTCTATATAGCGTATATAATACCAATATATTCAAAATTTATTCTATTTAACACATTTTAAACATTTTTAAACATGAAAACTATTCTTAATTTAATTAGTTTATTTTGCGGGTTAGTTATGTGTCTTAAAAAGAAAGCAATAATGAGTTTTATTTTAAGGTAAATAATCAGCAAAGTGCGATATGGTTGTGGTATACCTTATATAGTAAGTAACCCATTCTACCTTTGCATGGCTCGAAGCAGTTTTTAATGGGAGCGAGCTTCCAGTCAAACCTCGAATGTGTAAGCAGCATCATAGTTAAAAATGAACCACCTAAACTACTTTGTAAAATGTAGATATTACACTGCTTAGGGATATTTACTTATTAATAAATTATAGTTGTATAAAAATCACTTTTCTGGCGTATTTTGGCCTTGGAATAATTGTTTCTTTTGAAAAGTGTGTTGAAAAATCAATTTTAGCCTGCGAAGGTACATTTTTCAAGCCAATAACATCAAACGTATTGGACGACGGGTTCTTTTCTTGCCAGAGTGTCCTATATGCTTCCCAAATATCTTAAGTAGAACCGTAGAAATCAAATTAGAATTTACTAATTTCCAACTATCTAGGCGATACTCGTAATTTTTAGATCTATAATCATAATTTATTTTTAATATGTTTTATTAACGATTAACTAAGAAAATTGTTATAAAATAGCAAACTGTAGAATACTCTAATTATACATTGTAATAGCACAGTGAAGCAAAGAATGTGTTTTTTTTAACTTTGAAGCACATGCTGATGACGTTTTTTTTCATTCAATACTTTCTTTACTTACAAATATTAAGGTTTATGCTCGCTTGTTTGCTTTCACACTTATGTTATTCATTTCTTCATTCATTCATGTCTTCACGAGGAAAGATAATGCTAATCTTACTGAGTCATTGCTGTTCTATTTGAGAATCTTAATAGAGCTTTCACATTAATTAGTTCTTTGAAGCCTTTCGGAATTTACTACCCGAATACATTTCTTTGTTCTTGGAAAATGGTGTACAGTGTTTAAGATTTTTATACATTTTCAAATTGTGTCATTAGATCTTTTTCGAGTGCATTCCAAGGAAGCCTGCTTCAATTTCGGCTAACCCATTTTCTAAATGTATTATTTTGGGTAAGAAATAGCATTTTCATATTTACTCGTAACAATTCATTCTAGATATTTAAAAAATGTCAGGCAAATCGTTCAAATTGTTGTTCATACATAGCGGTTACAACACACGTAGAATTGAAATGTTTTTGAACTTGTTTACCTCAAGAAGGCTAAGTTCAGTTTGGTAACAGCATTTAAACCCATTTTAAAGATTTATTTATCCAAATAAAAAGTTTCTTTATGCACACTCTTATCACTAACTGCCTCGCCGGCTTAACGGCTAAAGGCGGTTTCGCACCCCTTGGCGGCTTGAACCATTTTGAGTTCCACTAGAAACAACAGCTGTTTTCCTTAAAAAAGTGCATTTTGAAATATTTCAAGGAAACTATTTAATCCTATATTTTCCCTTACAAAAATTAGAAGCTACAAGTTGGTTGCACTGAGCTTAAATGATTTTCGGTCATATTTCAGTCTAAAACATGAAGACTACAATTAAACTGCATTGCATTTATAGACTGCAAAGTAGATGACGTTTGACTGTAATAGCAGCTAGCTTAGTTATAATTGCGGTTTACTTTACTGACTTCAACTGCCCAAATTCTGTAATATGACTGTAATGTGACTGGAAAACATCTCTTTGATAAAGATGAAACCAGACTGCATTTATGTTACAATTTTAATTTTATTAGCTGAAATATGGTTAAAAGTTTAATGAAATTGCAGTCCATTTTTTTTCTGAAGTATTTTCAATATTCGGAAATAAAGCTACAATTGCAGACTGTTGACTTGAAATTATTGTCTGTAATTTGGTTGTAAACTGGATATATTTGCAGTCATTTCACCCTAATATGAAAGCTGCTTTTCCATATCTAAAAATCTTTGCGTAACCGTTTAAAATGTAAATAATGTTTTTTTCAAATTTAATGTTTTGAGATATCTGGTTTTCGAAAAAACCACAATTTTCTAAAATGATTGTTACATATGTAGACATCCATTTCAAATTAATTTAAAATTTTAATGCATTGAACCTCGCATATTGAGCCATTTAATGTTATAATTTCAACAAACTGGGATTATTCAGCTATTTTGTTTTTAAACTTGGTCCTGTGTGCTCTTTACCTTCTGTGTATGGGTCTTACCGTCTAACAAATATCGTGAAATTCCAACTGGAAGGCTTACAATAATTGCGTAAAAATTTGTTATCCTTATTAATTGTTTAAAAAAGTTTTAAGTGTACTGTTTATCGTAGCCGACCCAGAATAATGGTAGCATTACAATCCAAACGAACGTAATGAAAAGTTTACTAATTCCAATACTAAGACATCTTAAAGCTTTCTTTGCTTTACTCCAACTTCAATAAGTAAGTCGGTTACGTATACTGAATAGCTGCGTAATTACTCTTAATACGTATTTATACACGTCATCCAGAGCTGGTTTAAACTGTCAAATTGGATCTAGACGCCAATTGCTCTTTTGAATTTCGTGTAAGCTTTCGTGCTTGTCTGAAATAGTACTCCAAAATAACTGTATTAGGATTACTACGCTATAGTAAAATAGTAATTGTAGTGTTGCTGTAATAGAACTCTAATGCAATTAGTATATAATCCTAATGTGGATCGAATGTGACTGAAAAGTTACTTTAAAGTTGCTGCATAAGAACTGCAATGCGACTGATATTAAACTGTAATTTCACTTCATGTAAGTGTTATGGGGCGTTATCTGGCTGCACCTTTTTAAAGCGCAAAACCAGAAGCATTCCGGATGAACTGCAGATTCTAAATGAATTGATAATAAATCTTCTATTTGGCTGCATTGCATCTATATTGTAGCGTTTAAATTTTTGTAAGGTATTAATTAAAACCATTACGGCAATTATTACTGTTACATTTCCAGGCATATCCCACTTTGTAGTGCATATTCTGTTGTAATTTGTTTTTGAAAATCTACTGCTCAAAAGCAACATTGGAGCAATAAAATTTTGTGAAGGTAGTGCAAAGGTATTTTGTAAGCAATTCAACGTTGTCTTTATCTATATTGAAGTTGCTCTACGGGGCTTTTCAGCCCGGAGGACCTAGGGATATTGCGCTCTGGAATATGTCAATTAAATAGTTTTCTATGGTCGGTTTTATTGGGTTTTTGGGGTTTTTTACCTAAAATGATACCCTAAATCGATGATTTACTTCATTTTTTTTTTCAATTTAACACTACATATTTCTCGCCCTTATTCTTATCTTTCGTATACGTAAAGTATCGTCTGCTCCATTTTCTGCTAAATATTGATTGAAAGTTGCAGAAGTTTAAAACTTCTGTTTAGTTAACACTGTTAACTTACTACTGTTAGATTAGTGTTTACCAAAACACTGGTAATGTATTTTGTGTAAATACGTTTTATAAAAAAGCTATATTTTTGTAATCTTATAGAATTTAAAGAATTAAGGTTTAATTATTAAACTATAAATTTAAACTTTTTTCGTCATTTTTGAAACTTTTTAAGGTGGTTTTTTTTAAGTGGGCTTTATTGTGGGTTTTATTATTATTATTATTATTACTAAACTTCACTCGTCAGTTAATAGTGCAATCATTCTAATCGCCTTATTATAAACAGAAAAGGTTTTTTACAATTTATTAAGAATATTTGACAATCTGTTTAATGAACTTAACGGTTCTAAGCAGGAATTTTCCATCAAAACTATAAAGAATACCTTTCAAATGGCGAGATTCATAGGCCTATTGTAAAAAGAGAACTAATATAACAATATTTTTCGTTCTCGTTTACTTTTCTTCTATACGAGCTGTCTACCTTATAGGAGATACACTCAAATCCCATTATTTGAGAATATATCGTCAGCAGACAGTTTATTTTCTATTCAAACAAAGAACTAGAAAGAGGCTCTGTGTACGAGGTGCACGTCGGCCTTGGCCAACAGCCGTGTCCAGGTAGTCGTGTGGTCGCAGTCGCATTTCGACGATCGATGCCCTCCGCAAATGCATCCGCTGTTCACCGAGCGACGGAACCCCATGATTTGTAACGCCACGTGCGCCTAACTGCGTTGAATTGAGCCCCGGAAAACGCCCTTTTCCGCGCACACTCGACGCGATACGGCAGTAGTCGGATATTTTAGAGTGTATTGTGTTGAGGGAAACAATTTCGGGTCCGTGAAATTCGTGACTAGATACGATGGAGTCCACGAGCGTACGCCGGGTAACTAGCCGTACTTGACTCCTTGTACAAAAGCCAGGACGTTTTAGAAGCTTTTCTAATGTAATGGAACCATAAATAGGCCTACTTGGGCTAGCTATTATTGAGTCAATTTAGTATTCGAAAATAACTTACGAAATATACAGCTAATGGACGAGTAAATTGGGCATTTAAATATGGGTACGTTTTAGTATTAACGTTGGTCCGACCAAAACTAACTTTTTTCAAATTATTTCTTTGCCTGGGGTTTTGAGAACGATTAAGTAATATGAGGAGGTTGGTGGTTTTCAGAAACATATATTTGTTAATTTAAAATATTTGTTAAATAAGCAATAACTAATAAATAAGAAATTTTACGAAACTTTTATCGTCAAAAAACCGTAACCAAAACCATAATCTCGACAGAGAAATTTTGTCCAACGAAAGATGTACCATAAATTACAATAATGTGCCAGGTGCTGCCAACCAAACCACAAAATTTCAATTAAACCGTCTAAGAAATAGGGCAGTTACTGCTTAAAAATATATTTTTTGATCCGCCATTTTCTAAGTTGTCGTTGGATTTCAACCGATAATAACGGGTCTCATCTGCTGAGTGTACAAACTAACGCAAAAGATTTCAACAAAATTGTTCAAATTGATCGCAGCTATCGCTTGAAGATCGTTTGACTACTAACTAATAAATGTCAGTGAAAATTGAAATGGTTCGAAGAAAAATCGGGAGTCGAGAGTGTTAAATTGTTTCGTGAAAAAGAGGTCGTTAAGGTTTTTTATGGTCTCTGTTTCTGCAAGGGTTTCAACAGCTTTAACGACCGTTAGTTGCGAACGGTGAAATATAACGTCGTAAAACGGAGTCCATAGATTTTTATTTCCAGAATTTTATCGAATAGTGTACAAAATGTTGTTTATTAGAATCATGGGAATCTTACACGAAACCAAATATTTAAATGTAATTAAATTTATTAAAACACATTTAAAAATAAATAAATTACAGCTGTGCCCAAATATTGATACGTTATTAATATAAAATACGCATTTAAAAATTAATAAATTATAGCTGTGCCGAAATATTGAAATGTAATTAATAATTAGTAAGCATTTAATATTAATAAATTACAGTTATAATTCTGATAAAGATTCATTAGTGCAACATTTAAGGATATTTTTGAAAGTGTATGAAGCAACGAAGATTCAAGTTTTAAATTATGAAGGCGTTTTATGGGTTTTAAAGCTATTTAATTTATTCCATGGGTCTCACGGTAAACGCTGCTAGTTAAGACATCGCACATCCTTATGCCACATATGGGCGTTTAAATCATAGGCAATCTTTATTTTAATCTTGAAATTTCCATTTCTTATTTGTAAGGTTTATATTTGAATCCTGACTCCAAGTTTAAAGTAGATGAAAATAACGGAGATTACGTGAATGCAAGGGAAAATGCGTTTATTGTCATCTGAGGTTTGATTCTTCAACTCTCTTTGAAAATAAGGATTTCCGACATACAGACCAATACTTATTTTGCTATTAAGGATAAGCTAAGGACAATTCAATTATTAGCGAAAATTCTAATTCTACTGTCATTGTCCTTGTGGAGAATCCATTCTTTATGATCCGTCAGGAGATAAGCAAAATTTTTATCATGTGGCCTATTCTTAGCCAATGATGTTTCCTGAATTAACCCCCGAAGTGCTTGTTAGGAGACGTTCACCGGGACGAGGCTTAGTCACAAAACAATGACAAATTGAAATGGTAGATGTCGGAAGTTAGTTAAATATTCATTTTGAAAGTAGGTCTTGCTATTTAAGATTTAAATTAATTTAAATTGTGAAAATATATATTAAGCATAATTAAGTTCAATAATCTTAGATAATGTACCGGGTATTTCCAAAAGGTAATGAAATTTTTTAAGGAGTTGTAGGGCTGAGTTGTGAAGTATGCTTGTTTTTTCCCTATTTTCCTGCGATGAGTTAATAGAGCGCCAGAGAGCTTCAAAGTGTGGCCTACTAGCCCCTGGAAGTAGGCTGCAACAAAGGCAAAACCACAAGATCGTATATAAATTTGTTAGTTTTCGTACTGCAATAATTTCACACCGAATTCCAACAGCAACCACATATTTTTCGATACACTTTTGTGTACTTACAATTGGAGAAATAAATTTAACATTTTTAAAATCGAGGGAAAAAATTTCAGTTCTGGAAATCCAAAAAGTGCTCGAAAACCAGGTAGTTAAAAGATTTCACTAGGTTGAAAATTGTTTTAAAACAATATTCGAAAACCGTTTCTTTGCTAATCCCCTGCATCGTGGAAAGTTTCATTGTTGTTTCTGAAGATTTTCAAGGTTTAATTTTACAAATAACTTATAATATCAGAAGTGTATCTGTTATAATTATAAATATAATGTAGCTACAAACGAATAGCATTAGACACTTCTGATAATTTCTACGAACTATTCAACTATTAAAACGAATTAGAAAAATGCGTAATCATTTGCGGAAAATATGAGCGCGCGGTAATTCCAAAACGAAAGCATTTTATTAGGAAATGCCTCGCGGAAAGAAATTCGATCAAAGAGTCTTCTTTATTTAGGCGCGCGATTTCCCGAAAGCCTTTCGAGCCTCAGCGTATCCAGACGTTGGCCATTATAATGTATTTATACGCGCGGTCACAGTCAAACGCCCGTTCTAGCGCGCGCTCTAGGTTGACAGTCCTTTTTACCCCCGCCAGATACTAGAATATTAATAAAAGCGTCCCAACAACAAAACCCCGCGCGCAGGCAATCCCTTTTCTGCTCCGCCGCTTCCTAGATGGCGCCACAATTATACTCTGACAATTTTCGTACTATTTTTTTTTTGGTTGACACCAATGCTAAAAGTAGAGAGGCTCTCGGATATTTGAAAAGTGATTCCCAGTGTATAGAGGGACAGCATATAGAGGGCTTCGTCGCTGTCTGTTCTAGGAATATGGAGCCCCATAGCGGTACCGGAGGTTAAATTTAAGAGTGTAATTAAAAATTTAAATTAATATTAATTTACCTGTAAGAATTCAATTAATATGAAATTGAAATTAAACATGAAATATATACGAAATTGAAATTAAACATGAAATATATATGAACTTGAAATTAAACATTAAATATATATTAAATTAATTATAATAAATAGTTTAATATTAAATGAGGAATTAAGTTGACAAAAAATTAGTAATTAAGTGAATATTAAATGAGTAATTAAGTTGACAATAAATTAGTAATTAAGTTAATATTAAATTAATAATTAAGTTAATATTATATTTATAATTAAGTTAATATTAAATTATTAATTAAGTTAATATTAAATTGTAATTACGTTAATATTAAATAAATAATTAAGTTAATATTACACGAATAATTTAGTTAATATTAAATTAATAATTCGGTTAATATAAGATTAATAAATAAGTTAATATTATATTGATAATTAAGTTAATATTTAATTAATAATTAAATTAATATTAATATAATATTTAAACTAATATTAAATTAATAACAATATTTATATTAAATAAATAACTGTATTAATATTAAATAAATAACTGTATTAATATTAAATTAATAAGTATATTAATTACTAAATTAATATTAAATTAATAACTATATTTATATTAAATTAATAACTATATTAATATTAAATTAATAAGTATATTAATATTAAATTAATAAGTATATTAATATTAAATTAATAAGTATATTAATATTAAATTAATAAGTATATTAATATTAAATTAATAAGTATATTAATTACTAAATTAATATTAAATTAATAACTATATTTATATTAAATTAATAACTATATTAATATTAAATTAATAAGTATATTAATATTAAATTAATAAGTATATTAATATTAAATTAATAAGTATATTAATATTAAATTAATAAGTATATTAATAGTAAATTAAGAAATATATTAGTAATAAATAAAGAAATATATTAGTAATAAATTTAGAACTACATTAATATTAAATTCATTTAAAATTAATTAATCAAGATTATTAAAATACTATAACCGCGATTTTTTCTCCAAATGTTCTATTTAACGAATACAGATGGCAACCTAAGAGTCGCGCTAAATTTTTGCACATTGTCAACTTGTTTTTGGCGACTTTGTCGCCGTGGTAGCGTCTCGGCCCTGCACTGCCGCCGCCGACCACCTGTCGGTTAGTAGCCCTCCACAACGGGCCATGCACGCCAGCCAAGGCCCGATATTTGGCCAAAAGGGAGGACCTGTTCCGCGCGACGATCCCCGAACGTAAATTATGAATATACACGTCATCCCGCGCTTTTAGCGCAGTCATGCAATTCTAAGCATCGCGACCCCGCTCTCCGCTACTGCCCTCTACCGGCAGTATACGGGCGGCATTATCCCGACGTTGGTTTATTAATAACGGCGAGTGTAGACGCTCTACTCCCGAAATGAAACGTATCTGGTATTGCGGGTGACGCGAAGAACCCGACACTCGTTAAAAGCGAGGTCCTTCTTACGGCCCAACCCTCCCTTTATAAACAATAGGATAGACTCTTCACCATTTGCGCAATTGCGAACTGGCGCTATCAAATTAAGCGCAACCCAGATGGGAGACGTATAACCATAGGCAGATGTCAAAAATAGGTGTGTCGGTGACACACTCGCGCTTTAAACAAACTTTAATTTTTAAGGACTTTCAGGGAAATGCATGTTCGCTAGCGTTTGCATTATTGCGATTCAGAATCGCAGGCGTATAATTGCTAAACTCAATCCCTTCGAATTTCCTATTCCGCGCCCTTTTGCCGATTTTGCGATATTCATGTTTTTTTTTGGTTTTCTATTGTTGTCAATTTGGTTTTTGTTGACGGCTAATTTGTTCGTTATACTATTGTTCAGATGCACTGTTGCGCGAACTAACTCGACGTTGGCTTCACGCGCAGTTAAATTAAGAAGTGAAGATAAATAAATAAAAATTAACAAAAAAAAAAAATAATAAAAATTAAATAAATAAATAAATAAACAAATAAAAATAAACCAATAAACAAATAAATAAACAAATGAATAAATAAAAATAAAGAAATAAAAAAATAAAAAATAAACAAATAAAAAAATAAAAAATAAACAAATAAATTAATAAATAAATAAATAAACAAATGAATAAATAAAAATAAAGAAATAAAAAAATAAGAAATAAACAAATAAATAAACAAATAAATAAACAAATAAATAAATAAATAAATAAGATTGATACCCGGTTATTTGGCGAAATACGATAACATAACATTATTTTACATTACATTACATAATATTTCATAACATTTCATTACATAATATTTCATTACGTGTCGTTACATAAGATTTCATTACATTACATAATATTACATTATATTGTACAATAATTATATTATTTTTCTGAAGAATTTCGCCTATTGTTACATGTAGATTACCAACATAATTATTTTATTGGTCCACCCAATGAGTTTAGTGACTTAATAAAGGTTTTTATATTTGGTTAGTTGATTCGATCCTCCTGAGCCCAAATATTTAGAAATTTTAACTTGTATAATTGTGATCTAACCCAATTTAACAGATAATTAGTTTGAATTTTCCATTGATTTTATTTTATACACACGATTTAATTTCTGTTTAATAAAGCTTGCGTGTTTTCAGTGATAAAATACGCGAATAAGTAGACCAAATATTAAGAAAATTTAACTTGTATAATTGTGATCTAACCCAATTTAACAGATAATTAGTTTGAATTTTCCATTGATTTTATTTTATACACACGATTTAATTTCTGTTTAATAAGGCTTGCGTGTTTTCCGTGATAAAATACGCGAATAAGTAGAAAAGTCCATAATGAAAAAGGATAAAAAAGGTAAACCCTAAACAAATTTTAAGAAATTTAAAAACTTACCAATAGCTCGTACCAATAGGTCTTCAAGCAAACAAAAAGACGTGAATCTCGGTCCAAATAATATCCTCTAATAGAACACATTGATTTGCGATGGAAATTCGAACAAATGCTACTACTCGTTCAGACAAATGACACTCAAGGTCATTAAATTCGTACAAATGGAACAATTTCGGTTTTCGAGTTCGGACAAATGAGTATTCAGACAAACGCGACACTATTCGGACGAATGAAATTCGTACAAATGCTACTACCATAACACATTTCAGTGTTATGAAGCCAGCTGCAGTGATTTCCAATTTGATAAGCCAAAAAGTATTTATAGTGAAATTATGAGTTAGTAACACTTGCAGGCAGGAATGGATTTAGGAATCCAAGGTACAAATTTTAATAAATTTACAAAGCCAACATCCTGGAGTTAATTCTTTTACAAAAATTAAATTAAACCAAAACGTTTAATTTACTCTGTTTAATAATAAAAAAATAGTAATACTCAGCTAGCCTAATACCCAAGGCACCACCTTAGCGACAGGTGGCCGGGTTACAACGCGTAGGAGGGTGGTAGGAAGCCTTTCATGCCACGCAAGCCAACAGCTCCCTACACTCACTATTAACGAATGTCACATAACTCTACGCTGCAAAAATATCGCAGCATGATTTTCAATGTACTTTGTAATGGTTGGTTGTGTCCCGAGAGTAACACGGCAGTTGCCTGTTTTTAATTACGAAGATAGAAGTGGTCTATTTCGGGCCTTTGAGAAACACGCCATTAGCGAGCAACCCTTTTGGCTCGATATAGAGTAGTCTCGCTTGATGGGGAAACATCTTCTCAAATTGAGGTAACTGCGAAGAAGCGAGTGTGGTATAGGTTCGGAGGGAACTTTGGTCCGCGGGAAAAGAAGAATGCGACTATTTTGGGCGTAAAAGGCGGGCTATAAAGTAGATTAAGCGGAGCCGGGGTGAAAGATTAGGCGGGGCGGGGAGAGGGCCGCGGCCCGGGGTCAGCCTATTGCCAATTTGATAAATGAAACGCTTTCTGATGCTCGCTTTCTCCCTCGTACGTCGAAGCAGTCTCTCGAGTCAATTCTCGACGACCCTCTTCGCGGCGCAATTTCACAGCCAGTCAGGATTTAAAGACGCCGATACGCTAGAGAAGATGAGTCTCCGTTTCCAATCTGATTCGATCTACTAGAAATATACTTTTCAGATTAATGATAAGGCCGCGTAGCGTCCAACGCGAGAAGTTCGTAAGCGGACGCTGTACAGAAAAGTGGTGGAAAAGCATCCAAAATATTGAATTTTAGTATTATAAAATAAGTAACGTAATATACATTAGAATGACGCTTACTATTTTCCCAATAATACTTTTTTAAAGAAAGATGGATACTTATATCGTAAGTTATTTTATTTACTTATGACTTTACATACGAGATCCTTCTGACCAAATTGTCGTTTTGTAGGGTTATTAGCCCTGTATAAAGTAAATCTCGGTAATAAATATTGAAGGTTGATTAAAAATGAACTTTTTCGACTCTAACAGATATCGTTTCGAAGATAAATAATATGATTAATGACTTTACGGAGCATTATTCAAAGATGTACTTTACGGAGATGCATTATCTTAATTTAGCTAATACAAAGTAAGAAAAAATATCTAATTTGGAAATTTCTCAACTCGTAGACAACTTTCCAGACAAGCTTTACCTCATAGTTTTAACCAAAGTCGTCTGCTATTTTCGGGTGCCATATCTCAAATAATTTTATCATTTATCGTTTTTAAATAATTTTACTTATTATAAGATTTGAGCTATTTACTGCTTTGTATTATTGGTTTAGATTTAAATATTTGTCAAATGTAAAGCTGGCTTGAAATGCGTTTTCAATCATGTGAGCGACCGATAAAGATTATATCGGACACGATGAAGTAGAATAAATCGTGATTAAATGGATTAAAACATGATTTCAAAGATTGAAATGATTAAAGGGGAACGGTCAAGCTTTAACCAGTTAGATAGCCCTATAGCCCATTAAAAACTAAAATTTATGGTGAAAACCGCATCAAAAAATATTGAGTGGTTAATTTTTAATAAAAATAAAGAAATTTCGGGAAATTGAAAGCACGCGTCCGACGCGTTCCAGTTATAAGCAACCTAAGCCTAAATTGCGCGATTTTAAAAGTTAGGGTAGTTCGCAAATCACTCATACGGGGTTAGCGGCGCTGGCGGCAGCCAATAAGATGGCGGCGAAAATTGTAACCCAAACACCTGGCGTTATTTTTCGTTTCAACTTTTTGGGCCAAAAGCTATTTTTTCAAGACAAAAAAGGTACGTTTAAGTATATTGAACGTCTTGTTAATCTTTTGATACGGAAATAAGGCCATATTTGGAAGAGCTTAGCCGTTCCCCTTTAAATAGAAACATTGATTATTAAAGTAATTTAGACGTGATTAACAGATTAAATCGTGATAACAATAATTGAAATTATGAAATCAGCCAATCACATAGAATTCCGTATCGAGAAGCTTATAACCCGCCGTGATTTTGTCTGCTAAGCATGCGAAAATAGTAGATCAAATTTGATTACAAAACCATTCAAAAAATTGGGCAGATCCCAATTGAAATTTGATAAAAATTTGAATGCAAAAGGTATCGTATTTGAATCAATTTTATTCCGATTTGATTTAAATTATTTGAACAAAACCAAATTGGATTCAAATTGGACCTGTCTTGATCCCAGTAGATCAAGTCATTTTCATAAGGACAGACACTTTTGGTTTTAAAAAAGGCAAATCATCCACCTAGTAGACCAATGCGTTGCGCAAAGTGACCCCAGAACGCTAATGGAGTTTATAGTTATTACTATTATTCAATCGTGATTAAAAAGGGAAATTAGTTATTTGAAAAGGAATATCCCACGACTACAAATGGTTATTAGTTAAGTTGGTAATCATTTCATCGCGATTATTGACACATTGCCTTTATAAAATGGCTATCATCAAATAGCGTGAAATTTAATGATAAGGGTTTATTAGACCATAGACTAATGGAAATAATTACAATGAAAATATGTCGACGTATTTTCTGAAAGCTTGGTTCGACATAGTATAATATTGAACGCTGTTTATCCTTGATATTGCCTTTGTATTCTTTGTATACTTCAATATCACCTGAGCAACATCGACTTCCTAATCATTGTCAGGTAATATTATTTAATTGGCTTTGTTTAAACAGTTATTTCGAAAATTCTCTGGTTTAAAAATTAAATAAATATTATCATAAGTGGATCATTCTCCACTTATGATACTATCATTACGACAAAATTTTCAAGGTTTCCGTGAAGCTGTTTCTCATTCTTCTAGGATATTTTGAAATGTCTTGAAGAATTTTTAATAACTGATTTTTTTAAATAAAATGCATAGTATACTTAAGATGCTTATGTTTTTCGCCATGTATGTTTCGGTTTTAAAATGAGTGCATCACTTCAAATTAAAAAACTTATTCATGAATAACAAGAAGCCTTCTCTAACTTAGGAAGTGTTGGTTTGACTTAGTCTTTAGGGTCGTTCATAATATAGGAATCGTTTATTAAAATATATGTGGAATTTTGGGTTTTAAATTTAATATGTGAAAGCGGTTTATCCGTTGAAAGTTCAATTTACCAACTATATTTGGTCCTTTTGCGTAATTTCCCACTAAAACGTGGTTGTTTATTCAAGTTGGGTGGCTAACGTTTTCAATTCCTTTAAACACCGCGTCTCCAAAGCTATTTCGGTTCGGATTTATGAAATGCATGTATAGAATTACATCAGTTTTTCTTCCTGATCAATATGAAACAGACGACGTGTCAAAGGTTTAGATTTCAGGTGACGATCTATCTCTATATCATTGGTTGAAATCGAAATGGGTGGCTATGGCAAAAACGTTGTACAGGCAGAAATCGGTCATGTAGCCCAAAATAAACCGAGAGTATCCACCGAAAGTGTGCCAATTTTTGCAGTTCATACAGACTAATAAACCTATGAAAGTTGTATAGTCTAAACGCCCGTCAAGAAGCGTATCGCACAGAAAATACAACCAAGAATGTTAAAGATATGATTATAAAACCGTATAGATGTATAAATTCCCCAAAATAAAAAGCATTGAATTTCCGCATTAGCAGGCAATTCATAAAATATAAAAAAACGTCTAATCCGAACAGACACTTATGGAGCGAGGAAAACAATAAAAGCTAAGGCTGGCGCATAAGCTTACGATATATCGCCAGGGAAAAGCCGGGCTTTACGGGGAAAAAGTAATTTCAGGGGAAGAGAGTGAGAGAGAGAGAGAGAGAGAGAGAGAGAAAGAGCTTTACGCCTGCGCCGGCGGCTTCACCGCGTCACGCCACCGAAAGCCAATAGCGTAGTCCTATTGATCGGAATCTACTCCCACGAAATCTATGAAGAAGCAGATTTGATGATTCCCTTTTAGTAGGCGGGAATGGTCTTCGGACTAACCTAAAATAAATGTACATGTATCGACACTATATCCGACTCCGGAAGGGGGCCAAAAGGGGGACGAAGAGGCTTAGAAATGGCTAGAGGTTTGGAGCTTTTTACTCCATCCTTTCCAACTGCACTCTAACTGAAGAGTTTGGTAGGTTCGTTTACCCGACTGCTCTCTTAATATTAGGGCGCCTATAGACGCGCTTTATATGCTCGGGCCTTTTTGACCTATTGACCTCGCCGTACCCGTTGGCCACGTGTATACTTAACGCGATATCGAACCGTTATTTATTTAATTAGTGGTCTGGTCGCTGTCAACTAATCGAAGGTTTAAGCGGAACTTCTTCCGCGATTAGCACGCGCCGATTATGAATAATAATTAACCGTCTCGCGCCCCAATTCGAAGACAATTTCTCGGATTATGACGGCCAGTAGTTTATCGTCGAACAATTCGAACGAAGGTCACGGTAGCGATAGTCGAAGGACGTACAGATTGAGCGGCGTGGGCAGATCTTTTTCGCGGTCCACTTTGAGACGGTCTCCTCCTGCCGGCATCGTCCCGACAACGCCTCAGTGCTTCCTCAGTCCCTTCGCCGGACATTTCGGACCAAACCTCGACCCCAACAGTCCGTTCTTTTATCATTCTTCCGCAATACTCTGTGAGGATCATGGCGTTTGTTTAGGATTGATAATAATCGTGTTCCCAGTTTGTGGTTTCGTTAATCATGATTCAATTTTTGCAATTGCAGCGACGATCCCACGATGCGCCGGTTGCGAGCAACCAATCCTAGACCGTTTCATCTTGAAAGTTCTCGAGAGGTCCTGGCACGCCAAATGCTTGAAATGCGTCGATTGCCAAGCGCAACTTACCGAAAAGTGTTTCGCACGCAACGGCCAAGTATTCTGCAAAGAAGATTTTTTCAAGTAAGAAAGCGTTCGTTTTATTAAATACATTATTTTCGCTGTTTTGTATCGCATGATGAGCCTTTGCACCAACTAAGGCTACGGTCACGCCAAACCTTAACACCCAGTAGCCACGTTCACACCCAGTTTAGGTCGGTTTGTATGCCAGTTTCGACCGCCGACGATAATTCTTGGTTCACACGTGCGAAATCGCTTCACCCCGGTTCGCTTACAGCCAAGGCTTAATGCCATTTCCAATTATGACTAGAATTTTGAAAATACTAAAATGTATCCCAAAACAATTAGTTAATCATGTTTACTATACATACAGTAATATTATTGGACATTATTTAGAATTTTATTCCCATAATTTTGGAAAATACGAGCAATTTGACTTCCCCGCCTTGTCGTTTTGAAAGCGATTCTAAGCGAGCGGACTTGGACAAGTTGCTTCCCGAACCAACACGAAGTGATTTCTCACGCTGGTTTCGAAAACTAGTTATCTAAACGAAGCGATTTAAGGGGTAGGTGTGAACGCGGCTAGTGTGTATCGGTTTGAAAACTACTTATAACCAATTAAATTGAGATAAACATACCGCGGAAGCTAGTTTCAAACGATAATGTGACCGTGGCTTTAGTAATTTTTCAATGTTTTGCACTGTATGATATCAAAAGAATCCTTTCTGTCACACCACGATATTAAATCCGTAGGCACTCCAGGAATTTTTGATCAGTTAGGTCAAGTAAGTTTGACCCCTTTAAAAACAATTTTTTACTTTTTTAATTCCTGAAATATATTTGTGTTGAATGTTAAGAGATTGAACCAGTTCCCCCTTTTGAATTTCAAGGTATACAAAGACCAGTTTGGCCTACCTCGTGTCACCGCCACTGTATGAAATACAGGGTGAAAGCCTCAGCCGTAGTCCAGCCTCGATACTTCTCCTAGTACACCAGAATGCTGCGGGTGGAACACTTCTACTGGCGCTGCGTCGGCTATTTAATCCGTTATTTAATTATCCAGCTTGAATTTGTAGAAATTCTAGCTGGATTTTACTAGGTCTTTATTTTCATTTTCACATTTAAATCGTTGTCTTCTCTAACGGAAATCAAGTGCGTTACTTTGTCCTTACCAAAATTAGTTAACCGATAATTAAATAACGGATTAAATTGCCGAAGCAGCGCCTGTAGAAGTGTTCCACCCGCAACACTCTGGTGTACTAGGAGAAGTACCAAGGCTGGACCATGGCAGAGGCTTCTACCCTGTATCTATGGTAATATTTGGAGTTTGACGCTGCATGATATCAATAGATATATTGTTGTGGCACCGTTAAGCCAATTAATACCATAAAAAGGCCGTCACGGAAACCCAAGAACCTTTACTTTATGTAACATTATAACCAACGTAGAACCAACGATAATCCCTTAAAACAGAGGCGCATAAGTTATCAATTTTAAATATAGTCATTTTGAAGGTCGAGTTCGCTATTTTCAAGGTCAAGATGGTCCTCTTTTATTTTTATTATAAAATTTTAATTTTAGAGATAAAGATTTTGAAGGTTGAGATAAAAAAAATTTAATGTTCGTCAATTACTAAAGGTTGACCATTTGGTTACCTCTGACCTTGGATTTTATAATAAGCAAATGTTACTCAGCAGTTACATTTTCAGGATATAAGCCAGATTCGCACACTGAAATCAGACGTTGTTTCTTTGGACTTCAAAACTGCCCAAAAATATGCTAATTTTTGTTAGGGTAAATTATCTCCAACGTATCACGATATCGATTGACAATGGTGAACTCCCATAATTAACAGGAGTCATGCTTGATTAAAAGTTTCAATGAAATCCTTAGTATCCTTTACCAAAATGACTCAATTCAATGTCCAAATTTGAATCTAAACTTCAAACAAAACCCATCCAATTTGAATAAAATTATTTTTGGATCAAATCGGAATAAAGTTGAATTTCCACACATTTCGGATTGTAAATAATTGGAAATAATTTAGGAATTAAATTTGATTGATAGATTAATTATTTTCTTAATGGGTTAAGTAATAATAATATAAGTCGCCCTTTTACACAAACATTTTGTAATGGCCTAATGTGTCTAGGAATACGTTAAACATTAGAACCATTTTGTAGTAATTTTTTAAATAAGCTTAAGAAAATGTAGATGTGTATGTATTAATTTTAAATAATTAATAGTTAAATTATTAATAAGCATATAACTAAGCACACCCGTAAATATAGAATTGCTGTGGGTATCGGCATGGTAGAGATCTCTGTATTTCTTATAAAGGACACTAATATAATACCATAAATCTATGATTACGTTCAAGAAGTGTGTCGTTTGTTCGAAATAATTACTGATAGCGGTTGAATGTATCGAGTGACGTAAAATTGACGTCATATCCAAGAATAATAACAAAAGTCAGAAAAATACTAAACTTTAAAACCAACTATCATGCGCTATACAAAGAGCACATATTAGACTAAGGCCGTTGTCTGAAAATCATATAAAAATGGATATTCAATCTCAAAATACCTCGCTGTAAAAATTTGACGGGTTCAAGATCGACACACTTATATAAAATTAAGTATAAGGTTATGATAATACACAAACATTCTTATGAACAAATAAATGTTTAAATTCTAAAATAATATTCAAAATTATTTAAAGAGACACAAATTCGTTTTAATTTAACCAGTTTCACGCGCTTGTTTCCAGAATATGATTGGTTGTATCTGCTACCGCGTAGTAATTCCTGGTCGGATTTTTTCAATTGCCGCCGTGGCCCTTTAAAGAACTCTGAAATCAAATAATTAAAAATTATTTGGCTTTGGCTAAAAATCAAATTAATTATCTCCGAAACATTTAAGTTAAGCTAACATTTAAAATAATAATTGCTGATTTTTACCGCGACATCGTACGTGACTCGATAGAACTAAAATGGTAAATTGATGATAAATTTAATACTCTAGGTTTTGAACAATTGCGATTTAGTTTCTCGATTATGATAAGTCTCTCAAATATTTTATACATAATTTATTATTGATCATCTTCAATCTCGACAAAACAAAAAAATTTCGTTAAATGCTTTAATTAAAATTTTTCGGTACACTGCTCATTTGCTCAAAGGCCCTATTGATTATACCTTGAAATTTTAAATATTTTAAATTTAAGTTCAAATTTAAATGATATTAATCGTCACTGATGAAACCTGACTATCCGATAATGATCTCTATATCTAAATGAGTCTGTACATATAACTACACGGTATACTTTTGACATTATACACTCGGTAAACAACCAAAGCAGCGACAACTCGTTGGAGAAATAATTCAATAATTTCACTGAATATCACCTTTTTTTCACTTGAATTGATAGAACTATTTTACACTAAAATTCAATTCCACTGAAACAATACTCCAAATGGCACATTTTCCATTTATTCAGTACTCAAATGCAAGCATTTACGCATTCACTAAATTTTGACTTCAAAACGTTCCGATTTGTAAAATATTAGTGATTGCAACTGAAAGTGTTTTTAATGAAAGTCGATAGGCAATCCACTCAGATTCCTATTCATCATGTGTATTTTATCAACATCAAACAATGTATCAAATGGTGCTTTAGGTTATAAGGAATACCCTTAAACAATTAGTTAATAATGTTTTGGAAACTATATATTTCTATTTGGTTTCTTTTGGGTTACAGTTAAATAAAGTTGGACGAAAACCATTAGTTTATTTTTAAATAATTTTATGGGAAAGTTATTTGTAAGGAAATATTCATTTTGGATCATGATAAGGGTTCAACACCGAAAGACATTTTTTTAAATTAATTTGTAAAAAGTAGTTATCTTTGGTCAATAAGTCTCAAAGCGTTCCGCTCAGCTTTTCAACAAAATGAGAATTTTTGAGGCGATAAATTTTTAAAATTAAGTAACAAAATTTCAGGAACAGTTTAAGCCAACTCGCTAGGGTAGAAGTTTAGATTGTGGGAGAGGTGGATTGAAATGTTTCAACGTGAATATCTACGAAATATTCAAAGAGTTTCTTGCGGTCTGAAAACTCGGGGCTCTGTTTATTAAAATTAAACATCAAACGATCTTTACACTTAAAAATATTCGCGTTTGTTTAACTTTCCATAAGATGTTCAAACCGTCTAATCCGTGGATTTAGGTTTCTGTAGAAGGATTGGGGCAGACAATTGACAGAGATATTCGTAATTCAAACTTTATTAATTAAAATAATTACTTTGCTTTATTTGCACAAAATATATTTCAAAAGGCTGCTTTTCCCATGTTTGATTATCGGCCGCCCAACCCCGCAAACTAACCTATATTATATTTTATACATTAAATATAATTTATTAAGTGTTATATATTATATATTTTATATTCTATATTAAATATTATATATTTTATATTCTATATTAAATATTATATATTTTATATTCTATATTAAATATTATATATTCTATATTAAATATTATATATTTTATTATATATTATATATTAAGTATTATATATTTTATTATATATTATATATTAAGTATTATATATTAAATATTATATATTAAGTATTATATATTAAATATTATATATTTTATTATATATTATATATTAAATATTATATATTATATATTAAATATTATATATTATATATGTATTACATAATATATTATATATTATATAATAAATATTATATATGTATTACATAATATATTATATATTAAAAATTAAATATTAAATGTTATATATTATATATTTAAAATTAAATATTTAATGTTATATATTATATATTTAAAATTAAATATTTAATGTTATATATTATATATTTAAAATTAAGTATTAAATGTTATAGATTATATATTTAAAAATAAGTATTAAATGTTATAGATTATATATTTAAAATTAAGTATTAAATGTTATAGATTATATATTTAAAATTAAGTATTAAATGTTATAGATTATATATTTAAAATTAAGTATTAAATGTTCTATATAATATATTATATTTTATATTATATGTTGCTTAGTGACCCTTCTGCTTCCGCCCCTAATGACATCGATAAATAAAGCACGCACTGTTCTTTGGTTTTATTAACAATTGAATGTAATTATTAATCTTACAATACCATTCTATATATTATTCTATATTTAATTTAAGCTAGCTCACTTCCATGCTTACAAATTAATTGTTCTTCTTTTTAAATAAGAATAGATCACGGTAATTTTGGGTTACTTATTTCGTATTAATCTTTAGTTGTCTAGCCAAAACTATAGTCGTAAATTTTGACTTTTGATATAAATATCTTAACGTTGGAATTCAACGGAAGCCCGAGCGTAAAAGATGTCTGCTGAATAGCGACCGCCATGCAATAATTGGTGAAGAATTTCACTATAAATTGCAATGGACTGCTCATATATAGGGCACTCTGAATGTTTATTAAGATCAATTATGATCATTTGAATACATCAGCAAATTTAAACTATTGTTTTGCTGTACATTACATTGAGTCCAAAATTATGTAAAAAATTAGTTATATTTGATCTACAATTTCATTCTGATTTGATCAAATTTATTTGATCCCAAGAGACTTGTATTCAAACGAAGTATTTTCATTAAAGTTGAATACAGATTCGGACATTGGCTTAAGCCAAGGTGGAAGTAGAACAATAAACATATTTAACGTATATTAACTTTATAAATTGAACTAAACTCTTTAATGGTTATGTAAAATATTTTTAGTCATTTCTTAATTCTAAAGCAAAGGGTTTAGAAGCCAAACCAAAAATTATTCTAAAGAGTCGGAGTGTAATAAACTACAAAATTTGCGAAGAAAATTACCATATGAGTTAAATCATAAGTAACTTAAGACGAAAAAGTAGGACACTGAACGATCTATGGTAATAATAGTTGAAATATGTATCTCCCTACTTCCTGGTGTGACACAATTACAGACAGGTTAGATACGAAAGTGCGTTTTGATCCAATTAGATTCTAAATATTTACCTTAAAATCAAACTCAATGTTTAATAGACCGTTTCAATAATTACAGAAAGTTTAATTTTCACTTTTTAAAGCCATTCAATTTTAAATAAGCCTTTACCGAACATTCAAATAAGCACCTTTACCTGAAAGCTTCAAAAACCCGAGGAGAGTCAGTCCTTGGCCACGTTATGATTTATCTTGTCATTGGAAAAATAAACTATGATTAAGAAATATCGTTGGAAAAATAGAAAGTGTCATACTTATGCGACTATTTTAGTTATGTAACAGAATTTGAATTTCCCCAACCACGTGAAAATGACATACATAGAGTTGGTAAAATCCCGAAATTTCAATACCGAAATCTGGTATTCGGAGGAGCTATTAGAAACCACGCGCCTAAATTAAATCCAATTATCTCGACACTCGAAGAGACCCTTTAAATTATTCGATTGACTGCTTTATTTGTGCTTAGTCTATTTTGGTCTTTTATTTCGTACCACCATAAGTAAAACCATAAGAATAAGCTTGACATTTTTTTATTTTTCCAACTCTAATTTTGCGATGATAGTCTGTTTAAACATAACGAAAAATTGCCACCCTATCTTTAATAATTTGCTTTGGTAAATATTTTTTCTTAGTCATACTTATGGTATTATTGTTACTAATGGTGCTATATAAAAAATTCCACACAAATTTTTAATATCTCAAGATAGCAGTGTCGTCATAAGTTTATATTTAAGAGTCTAGTATCAGTAATTGAAACTTTCCAAAATGTTTCCTTCTTTGAAGACGATACGGGACGAAATGCGCCGGGTGCGAGCAGGGCATTCCTCCGACGCAAGTGGTCCGAAGAGCTCAAGACAACGTGTACCACCTGCACTGCTTCGCTTGTATTCTTTGTAAACGGCAGCTCAACACAGGGGACGAATTCTACCTCATGGAAGACAACAAACTCGTCTGCAAAACCGATTACGAAGCAGCGAAAGCACGAGGTAAATTGACACTTTTTACTCAAATTAGACCTGGAACATGCCTATTTGCGGATGTATATTATAAAGAGAAAGTGTGGTGGTGGAGTGGGTAGCACTCTCACCTCGAAGCAAGAGGAGCCGGATTCGATCCCAGCTTGTGGCATTGGATGAAAACTCGGAACAGCTCCTTCCACGTTGAGTTTGCAACTTTTCTCCCCACTGTTTCAATCGGTTTCCACCGTTATCTTAAATTTTCCATTTCCATTACAAACTAGCTAAGGTTAACGGTAATATAAAGCTGTTGGCACGCGGGTTAATCTAAAACGACTCACTGATATCGAAGGTTTAAAATTTATATATCTAGTCGCTTGATGACTTAGGCCTAAGGTGTTGCCTTGGGAAATAGTCTAGCTGATTATTGTTTACTATTAAACCAGCCTTTGAAAACTGCGAATGTATACTTGTTTCATTTTCATAGCCTTGATAGTTTAATAGTAAACAGTAATCGTCACAATAATCAGCGAGACTAATATCTAAGGCACCACCTTAGGCCTAAGTCATCAAGCGACTATATATATAAATTTTAAACTTTTGATATAAGTGAGTCGTTTTAGATTAGCACTTTTAGGCCATGTCCATATTTCAAATCCATGTTAGCTGTGACTTCTAAAATTACATTTACCATTTATAAATGTCCTTAGAACTTTATAAATTTTCAGTAGACTACGTTTGCAGTCGTCCTTTAGCTTAGCCCACAGAACAACAACGATCTCCCAACTAAAGGACTTGGCACTTACGCTCGCAAAGGATACTAACAGTGTTAATATTGTTTTTCATTTCATTTCATTTCATTTCATACATTTTTGATTTTCCATACAAGTTTATCATGTGATAGAAATCGAATAAAGTGAATTTTGAGATTTCGAAGCGACGTATCTATGGCACTTTTCTAATGGCACAGCTCAAAAATACGAATATACAGACCACATTATTTAATTTAGTTTATTTGTCTTAAAGTAATATTATATCTTTTGATCTGAAACAAACGAAGTGGAAAATAAGAAATTTAATTTTTTATAAAATTAACAAAGCCTTTAGACCGAAATATGTTACCCTGATACTATCTTATGTTAGATTTCAGGTATATAATTGGACATTAACTTAATTTTTAATGGAATTAAAAATCGTTCTTTTTGAAGTCCTCCTCCGTATCGATCGTGTAAATTTGCAAAACAACATGATCTCAGAATTATATTAAATACATCTTAAATCTCACTTTACTAAACCAATTAGCAGATGTTAGAGTGTCGGAACTTTGAATGCACTAAAATTAACATTTATCTTCATATGAAATGAAATGTGATTGTTTAAATGTAGAGGGAAGCACGAAGCGCCCTCGTACGACAATAACGGCCAAACAGTTGGAGACGTTGAAGAGCGCCTACAACAACAGTCCGAAGCCAGCCAGACACGTCCGGGAGCAGCTTAGCCAAGACACTGGTCTGGACATGAGGGTGGTCCAAGTTTGGTTTCAAAACCGAAGAGCAAAAGAGAAAAGGCTCAAGGTAAAGAAAAAAGTAATGACACTCACGTTATTATTTCTTACATGTGACGCCATTGACGCAGTATTGACATCGATATACATTTTTACTTTCATGAACTCTTCACTCCTATTTTTTATAGCTTAAGATACTTACAACTTAAAAAACCATAGCTATATCGTCGCCTTAAAGCAAAATCCACGTAAATGTATGCACACATCTTAAAACGATACGAGAATTTGGCTTTCAGGCGACGATATGAATGAAAACGGCTCCTAGCAACCTTAGGTTCCGAGATCTCATAGTTTTTGATATTTGTGGGCGGAGTTTTTTACATGAGTAGTATGTAATTTCCATCTGTAGGTACAGTCATATGATCTGCTATAAGTCGAGAAAATTTCCAAAACAACCAATAATATCTATTCAAATAATTTGAATGAAAATTGAAAAGAGGTCGAATCTATTTCAAAGTTTTTGAGCTCAAATTATTTTTAAATAACCAAATCTCTCGATCAGCATATTTACTCATTTATTTGTTTTGTTGTTTATAGCTAGAGTAATGTTAAAAATTATCATATAAAACTTTTTCCAAAATGGATATAATATATGTCTTAATAATATAAATATTGGCAGCACTTCTACATGTAAACAGAGTAAAATAATAAGTCCACATATTGTATAATAATTACTTTTATTAAAAGGAGACGACTAGTTTCGCCATACCCGTTCGGGGGCTTCGGGTATGGCGAAACTAGTCGTCTCCTTTTAATAAAAGTAATTATTATACAATATGTGGACTTATTATTTTACTCCAATATATGTCTGAATTTAATAATGTTTCTAAGTTGTTCTTTTAAGTTCAGGAATTAGCTTAGAGCAATGACTGAGGCTAATATGGCGACTTCCTGCAACTTGTCTACTAAAACAAAACTAATCGATAAATTTTCAAGAGCTTAAAGGGTCTATGATCTTTTAGGTTTATGATTGATCAACGAATTTCACATGTCTGTCACCAGGTTTAACCGAAGCCCGGGGTGATTTGGAGCTAGATACGTTAAAAATAATTCGTAGTACGTGTTAGCAAACATTTTGGTGATTTAGTGCATACGCCCTTTAAAGATATATTTTACACACCTGGCACCCGAGCACACGCAACGCATTCCCATTTGGAACATTGAGTGTGGCCTCCCTTGTTTGGGTATAATTGTAGTATGTTTCCACATTTAGGTTAGGCTAGCTTAGGTTAAGTTAGATAAGGTTAGCTTGGGTTAAGTTAGGTTAGGTTAGGTATACGATTTAATCCAAAAATAATGTTAATTCCACCCTTGGATATTAATAATTAGTTAGGTTTATACCATTATAGAAATTCTAACATGCAAGTTATTCAATTTTGAAAAAAAAAGCTTAAGTGAAATCATTATTATATTCATTTCAACCATGAATATCGAACTGCATTAGGTTGTTTGGTCTGAGTCGTTAGGATTGGATTAGCTTTGTTAGTATGACGTTGATCACGAACCCCCACTCAAAAATGGTTTGGATGGCGAATGATTTGAAATTGGGATAGATTAATCGCGAAGGCTTAGTGCGCAATCTATTTCGTAACCTTTTAAAGACATCATTATAGAAATAGAAATATTATTCTAAGATTTAAAAGTAATTTTCTTAGCCCGGAAACATTTTGTGGATCGATTCAACGACAAACTTCTGATTGGCTTAAATGTTTACGTAAAACGTAGAAAGAGTAATGATATAATTCGATATTCAAGGTTGAAATTAATTCATTAATGGTAAAATTTATAAAAAAATTATTAAGACCAGTTTATACACTGTTTCATTAATTATTTTGAAAAGTATTAATTTTTAATTTCTGTCCTTTCACGGGCTTAAAAAATGCAAGAGAGAGTGTTGTAGTATTTCAAGTCAGAGATCGCTTTAAATCCTAAATTTCAGAAAAATCTGAAATCATTTCAGCTTTTTGTAAAAAATATTTTTTCATCGGTAGGTGCTAGAAAAACGTTTCAATGAGAAAGTTGTAGAATGCTGTCGAAAATGTTCAAAGAAATTAGTTTCATTGGAAAAGAACACTTTTTCACGAAGATATGAGCTGATGAAAAAAAACCAAGTTGTCCATAGGGGCCAATAGCCTCCGCATTTTTGTACGTAAATGAAAGAAATCACGTTAAAAGATTAAATTCCTTAAAAAAGGGACATGTAATTTACCAAATACTCACAAAGGTCAAGTATTCAATTAGTATTTAATGTGATATCTTTTGGATTTCAACCATTCTCTAACGTTTACTGAGTCTAATCAACATGACACTAAATTACTCTCGTGATCAGCGTGCTTTTATGGTCGAGTTATTTTATGGTGAAGCCAATCGTAACGCGCATAGGGTTAGTGAATTGTTCACCGATCGATATCCAGATAGAAGACCAAACCACAACACTGTCCTTGGAGCTGTTCGTGACTTTCAGACTTACGGAAACGTCAATCCCAGTTTCGTCGACCAGGTCCTCAAAGCATCATCATGGAAGACACCGTTCTGGCCTATTTGGTTGCGTATTCTCGAGCAAGCGTCAGAGGTACAAGCGACGATCTCGGATTATCGACGAACAACGTGTGGACCACTCTTCACAATCATAACTTCCATCCGTATCGAGCGACCCTCCACCAAGCTCTGCACGAAGGAGATATGGAACGTAGATTTGATTTCTGCAACTGGCTTATAACCATGTCTGATGAGAACCCAAATTTCATCAATCAAATGCTGGTGAGCGACGTGTGTTCCTTTGGGAGAGATGGGCCTTTCAACCATCAAAACACCCACATGTGGTGTGACGAAAATCCTCACTGGCGTTTTCCTCGCCATCCTCAACAGCAACTCCGACTGAATGTTTGGACGGGTTTGCTCGGGGATCGAGTTATTGGCCCATCTTTCCTCCCAGCTCGTCTTAATGGACAACGCTACTTGGCACTTTTGCAGAACGAAATTGCAGACGCTTTAGACGATATTCCGCTGGAAGCTGACAGACAGATGTGGTACCAACACGACGGCGCACTACCCTACCTACCTAGATGTACAGTGGAGCATCTAAACAACGAGTTCCCTCAGCGTTGGGTTGGCAGGAACGGTCACGTTCGATGGCCTGCGAGGTCTCCGGACCTAACTACGATGTGCCCCCACAAGAAAAAGTCCAATTTTACGTGACGCCCGTTGAGAACATCGAAGTTTTTGCGTCACCGAATCATTGCAGCCTTCGAAATTGTCACTCCTGATATGATCAGACGGTCGTTTCAAAACATGCTTCATCGTGCCCAAACATGTATCGCGGCAGACGGAGGTATCATAGAAGCTCACTTGTAAAATTCCTATGTTTATTCGAATAAAATGTTCAATTTCAGACATTTCTTTCATTTACGTACAAAAATGCGAAGGCTATTGGCCCCTATGGACACTTGTTTTTTCATCAGCTCATATCTTCGTGAAAAAGTTATCTTTTATATTGAAACAAATTTCTTTGAACATTTTCGACATCACTCTACAACTTTCTCATTGAAACGTTTTTTCTAGCACCTATACCGATGAAAAAATATTTTTTACAAAAACCCGAAATTGTTTCCGATATTTTTGAAATTTAGGATTTAAAGCGATTCCACACTAGAAATAATACCCTGAAAATTTCGCAACTCTATCTCTTGCAGTTTCTGAACAAAATGCCCAGTCAGAGCAATTCAAAACACCCTGTATACAATAATTAGAAATAATGAATATAATATTGATTCCACATTAATAGATTGATTTTCATATAAATTGTTATCTAAATTTTATGCCAATTTGAAATTTGTAAAACGTCGACAGCTTACCACTAGACCCCAAATTTATGTTAAACAGTTACGAATGTCTTGATATCAATGTGACAAAAATGTACGAATTGAATCACCAAGGTACATTAATTAATTGATTTTAGATGAATCATCTAAAGATTGATTATTAATTGAAGTCATTGAGTGACTTGTAATGTCATAAAAGCAGGTGGCCGGGTTATACAGCGTAGGAGGGTGGTGGCAAGCTCTACATGCCACGCGAGCAAACAGCTCACTAAACTTACTATTACCAAAACAAGGTTTTATGGAAATCCCTTTAACCAATGGGGAGAACTTGAAAACTCCACGCAGAAGAAGTTGTTTCCGAGTTTTCAACCAGTGCTACAAGTTGCAAAAGTGCTTAACTACTCTACCACCCCACTTAATTAACTTTAATTTAATTAAATCCAATATTATAGACTTTGTTTCGTGCCAAAACTCCATTGTCAACTCAACAAAATCATGATGGACAACACTTTATCCTGATATCCATTGTTAGTAGATTGCTAAGCAATAGCATCACACATTTATAATAAACTATAATATTTAATTTTGCACTTATTTCTTAGTTATAATCGAAATTATTTTTAAATAAACCAAAGACTAACAATTATATTTCTATATCTGAGGAATGAGTAATTAATTATCATTGATTTTAGAATATACTGCGGCTATTACTGTCGTCATGTGGATTACCTTAGAGTTATACAAGAAATCAGCCTGAAAATTACCAAATTTTTCTATAATCACAATCAGTGACACAAACCTTCAATCACTTCTATAGTCACGTACTATTCTCATAATAGTGAGCAATAATAAAATATTTGTTTTGCAAATTTACATAGGAAAATCGACAGTTTTGGGTCAATTTTTACTGACAAACAATCCAAACTAAATTCAACAGACTACAAAACGAGTCTAAATGGACCGAACACCTTATTTTATCTATGTTAATAAACATTCGATTATTATTGGGAGTTTGAATGATCAGTCCGTAAACTGCGAGGTCGTTGTTACACAAAATTATAATTTTAGCGGAAACAAATGCAAACAACATCAAAGGTTTATTGAAAAATTTAAATTTTTAATGTGCAAATTGGGTTCATTCATAAATAATTACGTTAGCCTAAATGTTGTCATAAATTCAGTGAAAATATTTTGATCAAATAAATGAATTAAGTTCGAAAATATCTACAGTTTTATTAAGAAACGTTTAATTTACGTTTAGATACTTCAATTAAGTAAACTAACATTATATTGTAGTTTGACGGTAATAGTAAGTGTACGGAGCTGTTGGCTGGCGTGGCATGAAGGGCTTGCCACTACCCTCAAACTACTTGTAACCAGGCCACCTAATTTCAAGGCATTAGCTAGGCTGATTGTTATTATTATAACTATTATTATCTATATTTTTACCAAGTACATTATTAAAGGGAATATAAACTCAACGCATTGTCTATGGAAGCTAGGAGCAACAAACACAACACACCACACAAGGAGAACGCAACCCGTCAAAAGTCGCGCATTTTTATGTTTACAGTTTTCATTTTTTAGACGCTTTAGCGCCTGCTGCCGTCGGAAGGGGGAAATTTCGAATGGTCTTCCCGCTTTCCGTAACGTTCAGCGTAAAGGCTCGTCCAATGAAATTTGTACACAACAATGCGCTAGCGTGTTTAAAGGCTAGCTGCGTTCAACTTGTGTTTGTTGCTCCTAGATGGAAGAATACCTAACAATGGAGAGGTCAATATTGGAAGTGTTGGTGTTCCACACCAAGTACCCAAGGCTCTATTCCCTTAAAGTGTGTTAATACTTACCATTTCATTAAGAAACATTTCATTTACGTTTAGATACTGAAATGAAGTAAATGATCGTGATAATATAAAACATCGAAATGAATGTTTTTGTCCAAATCAGAAAGACGCCGGCAAAAGCCGCTGGGGGGAGTACTTCCGGAACACGGCTTCGGGCGGCATCAAACAGACCTCGTCGTCCCCACCGACCCCCGGATCCGGAGGCTCACCGCCGACGTCGCCAGAAAGTCAATCGATTCCGGACGATATGATGGTGACGGTGTCCACGACCCCAACGCCCACTGGCCGCAGCCGAGGAAGTGACCACGGCTCCGAGAGGAGGGGAGGGAAGAAATCTTCTACGGCCTCCGATCTGCTGTCGGACAAAGACGCTCACCTAGGAAATACATATCGAGGTATTCGTTTTTCTTACTACAGAGATTAAGCAAGAGCTCTCGAAGGTTGAACGGCAACGTCGGGAGTACCTACACTTTCGCAAAGCGCTATAGAAGTTTTAACAACAACTTAGGGAGTACCTCAACGTTCGAGAAGAAACATTCATTAAAATCGAATTTTAACAAATTAGTTTTGCTAACCCAGGGTACACGAAGAATTAAAAATGTGGTTTGAATAATACTAAAACAGGCGTTATGTATGAGTGTTTATTTGTTTCTTCGTGTGCCCGGGTGTATCGAAAATGTCTCTTTTTGTGCACTCCTACTTATTTCACCAAATCCGTCTTAATTGTACAAGGCGTAGGCGTATTTGAAGTATTTACGCTTTTTAACAAGTATGCTGCTAGGTAAATTATAAGTAGTCATAACTCTATCTCTATTGGTTGAGTTGGAAAATTATAATTATCAATATTTTAATTTAAACACTATAAATGTATTACGACGTGCCACGTAAGCTCAACGGAAATATGGCGTCGTCTTGAAGTTGTGAAATATTCTACTCCGAAGTACAAACGGGGAAATAAAACGTTTAATCATGGAAATTGAAATTATTTACCATGGTTAATATTATAATAATATAATTATAATGATTATAATTATAATCATTATAATTATAATTTTAATAAATATTATTAAAACGTCTAATATGTTTTCGTGACTCCCGATGTTGTTGTTCAAACTTCTCGAGTGCTCTGCTTAACCTCTATTCTTTAAAAATTGTTTAAACCGAGTTTAGGGGTAATTGACGCTAGTTATGTTAAAAACTCGAAACTCGGGTGTTAGCACATTATTATTTTTTATTTCATAATCCCTTTAACCGTTCTTTCAATTCGACGGCTAAAGAAAATGGTTGGGATTTTAATATTCGTAGTCGCTACTGCGCGGCGCAAATTATATTTTAAGTTCATTCGAAGGTTATTTCGAATTCTCTAGTAAAACAATAGAAGTTAACACACTTTAGATATTTATTTCCTGAACCAGGGTACACTGCGGCAAAAATACGTTATGAAATGATACTAAAACCCGCCTTGCCCTTATGTAGAGCTATTGAGCATTGTCTACACATTAAATTTTGTTTTCGTGTATCCTGGTTTACCGCAAATATCCCGTTTTGTGTTTCGTCTTAGTACTACAAGGCCAAAAAGGCTTAGGCGTATTTTATTAACACTATTGAACACGCATGCTGCAAGAAAAGTAGAACTTACCAAAGTCGTCTCTTTAATTGTTTGGAAAATTGTAATAATAAGTATATTTATTTAGATATTAAAAATATTATACGTATTTTAATCGATCTCGATACCCGTTTTTGTAAGATTTTTGCTTCTTCCGGTTGTGACGTCTCGATAGGTAGCGGAAGGGTATCAAATTAATTTGATCGGTGAGTCGGATTCTCTGATAGTTTTTAATCAGCGCATGGTTGTTAAAAACACGCGTAGACGATTTTGGTTAGTCGACATTTTGAATGAACAACGTTCAGGGCCGTGCAGAGGGGGGCAGGGAGTCAAAATCCCCGGGGCCCGGGTGAAAAGGGCCCATCGAAGAAGCTCAAGGGCGGAGGGTGCAAATGAAGTTAACTTGGGAGAAGTTTTCAGGGCAAATCGAAGGGGCCCGCGAGTAAGTTTGTCCCCGGGCCCCAGGATAACTCTGCACGGCCCTGACAACGTTCAAGGTCTACAGAATCGTTTGAAAAATTCGGGATGAATTTCTGGTAGCTGCTTTCTCGCTTCTCCACCGTCGAAATTCAAACGGTTATGTGAACCTTTCAACGGCTTTTAAGCGTTTTGGTGGCAAACGCATTTATTAACGTGAAAATAATCAAATGATTGCTAATTCTCGTTCAAACCTTTATAGCATTTTACTTAATCTCTGTATATTTTCACGTCTCCGATCTCCGAGTCAGTGTGAAAAGAAAACAGGCTTTTTGCCCGTTTAAGGCGAAAGAAACCTTCCCTTGGCAAGTTGGCCGCCTGATTTTTACGGGCTTCTTCCTGAATTTTAACGACCCCAGAAAGTTTTTTTTTCTCCTCTACTCTTTCAAATCTCGCTATGTAAAAACTATGTAAGTGATGAAAAAAAAACCGTACGTTGTCATGGTAACGGCATTCGGAAAATTACTTTTTCGTCCCAGGGGCTTCTTTCTGGGCTCCCGCCAGTTGATTTAGTCGGATGGATCAATATTTTCGGGGTAAAGAAGTCTTTCTTTTATATACTCCCAGGAAGATGGGGCTTTGGCGAGGGTAGCGAGCAGTCTGAATACCAGAGCTTCTCTTAATTAAATATTTTACTCCACTATGGGTACTAAATTTAAATTTCTTATTTCTTTTTAAAAAACCAAATATATTTACTTGAAGTTTCGTTTAAATGATATTCTAAATATTTTAATCGAATTGAATTGAAACCTTATGAAAGCCATTTTGGGGTCTATGTTCGTAGTCAATGTTAACTCTTAGCACTAATAAAGGCAGGGATTTACCTGCTTACGCCGTAAATATCGTTAAAAGGCCGTATAATTGTTTAAATTTTGGAAAAACTAAAAAAATTCGATCTGCTATCACAAAGAGCTTCCCAAAATTCGGGTTGAATTTTTCAATTAATTCTGTGGCCCTTAAAAAAGACGCGATTTAACACTAAATCGAGCTGTTAACGCGATGTTAAAAAATACAAATGTTGCTGGGGTGATATATTGAAAAAAATAGCTGTGACGCCTCTAAGTTTTCTGTAGGTACACATAATAATAACAATAATAATAGCACTTTCGCCTCGCAGCAAGAGGAGCCGGGTTCGATCCCAGCTTGTGGCACTGGGTGAAAACTCGGAATAACTCCGGCCACCTGAATTAATGGCTTCAAAAGTCGCTTGATGACTTAGGCCTAAGGTGGTGCCTTGGGTATTAGCCTAGCTGATTATTATCAAGGAAAATCCAGTAGTTTATCAGCTTCTCCCTTTGGCCGCTACACGGCTCTATGTAAACCTAAAAGACTAATTCAAGACTAGGCTTATAAAACGATTTGATTGTTTAAAAATGGAACCAGATGGCGACGGCGCTGTCAATACAAACAATTTAATATAGCTGAACTAGTCACTAATAGGGTTGGACATAAGGATATTTTTTTAGTAACTAGTGGGGGTAAAAATGGGGTTATAAAAACAATAAGTACAGCCAACAATTTGCTTTTCTGTCCGAATTAAAATAGGAGTTACATGATGTGATTTTTTTTAAATAAAATGGGATTGATGAATGATGAATTTATGATACGCCATATTCGCCATTATTTATTTATTATGTATAAATTTTAACTAGTCAAATTGACTAGTGAGCCCCCAGATTTCGATTAATTTTGGTAGTTAGAGCATTTATTATTATAAATGCCGTGACTAGTGCCTTATGTCCAACCCTGGTCTCTACTCGGCTCTGTCATTTTTCCATCACTAAAATAAAATAGCGGTCGCAATGCATTTTAATCTTTGCTTTGGAAAATTGTTTAATAAGTCGAATTGGTATCACAGAGTTGACAGCAGGCAATCGTAGCCTCGGGGTATACGCGTTATAATTAGGTAATGCATTATTATATACGTAGTTCCGTATTTGAGTTCCTTAGTACGGTGGATATATGATTTCTATTTATTAATATTAATAAATAATATTACGGTGACTTAATTCAAATTTATCGGGAAACGGTTTTCTGCGTGGCTTAACCTACTCGGTTACTAACAACGCCGAGTAAGATTCATGTATTTTTAGTGGGTTGGTAAAATTTAATAAGGAAACAAACCTTTATTTCCGTGTTTTTCTTAATACTAACATGTTCTATAAAAATGGGTTAAAAGTACTTCTAGTTAGAACACTACTGTAAAACATTTATCGCAAACGTTTAATCTAAATTTAAAAACGCTTGGACTACCTTAGTAAGATTTCACTGCCTTAGGCACCTTTTCTTAAACTAATAGTTCAAATTAGTTTACATGGGGTTATCTGTTACTTTTCAAATGACCGAATTTCTCACCTAATTTTTAGACTAAACGAATTTCTCACCTTATTCTTAGATGATCGAATTATTCACCTAATGTTTAGATGACCGAATTTCTGAACTAATTTTTTTGATGATCGAATTATTCACCTAATGTTTAGATGATCGAATTATTCACCTAATGTTTAGATGACCGAATTTCTAAACTAATTTTTAGATGATCAAATTATTCACCTAATGTTTAGATGACCGAATTTCTAAACTAATTTTAAATGATCGAATTATTCACCTAATGTTTAGATGATAGAATTATTCACCTAATGTTTAGATGACCGAATTATTCATCTAATGTTTAGATGACCGAATTTCTAAACTAATTTTTTGATGATCGAATTATTCACCTAATGTTTAGATGATAGAATTATTCACCTAATGTTTAGATGACCGAATTTCTAAACTAATTTTTAGATGATAGAATTATTCACCTAATGTTTAGATGACCGAATTATTCACCTAATGTTTAGATGATCGAATTATTCACCTAATGTTTAGATGACCGAATTTCTAAACGAATTTTTAGATGATAGAATTATTCACCTAATGTTTAGATGACCGAATTATTCACCTAATGTTTAGATGATCGAATTATTCACCTAATGTTTAGATGACCGAATTTCTAAACGAATTTTTAGATGATCGAATTATTCACCTAATGTTTAGATGACCGAATTTCTAACCTTATTTTTAAATGACCGAATTTCTCACCTAATTTTAGATGGCTTTTAAAGTCCGAATCTTCTCTGTTTATTGACTATTTTTTTTTCTGTTACTTTTTAGATTTCTGATTTTCTCTCTTACTTTAAAGATGATAGATTATTTTGACTAGAAGATTGATGACTAATATTCTCCGTAACTTTACAGATGACCGATTTTCTCTGGAGGCAAACGTGCCGTTGGGGCGGTCACCAGTCGGGTCCAACAACGGCATGTCGTACCTGGGATCGGCTGCTCATTCGTCTTACGTCGGTCCGGGGACCCCGCCATTCTTGGCGTCGACCGGTGCTCATCCGCTCTATTCGGGGTCACCCGCGTTCGGCTTCTCGGAAGGACTGGCTGGTGCTACTGGCTTCGGTTCGGCCATGCATAATCCGAACGGACACGCGCCACCGCTGCACTCGGGTCGGCTGCAGGGCGGCCCAGGAAGCTCGCTGACCCCGCTGAACAGAATTCCTCCTTCAGAACTCAGTAACGGTAGCAGCAATTCGGCTTATCCCGAGTTCCCTCCGAGTCCCGATTCGTGGCTGGACGACGTCGAAGGAAGCGCTTCGTCCTCGCACCCTGGCGGAGGTGGACCCTACTAATTTAGAGATAATAAATTATTAAGTTATTGAAAGACTGGTCGAGCTTTTATAGGACCCCATATAGTGGGGTTGATATTTACGTTTTAAATGGTTTTAAAACTAACCCCCGATATTTCTACTATGAAACCGCCACTTACGGTTGCCACCATGTTAATAACCAAAGAATGATGTTATATGTAGTATGTATAAATAAAAAGTGGACAATTAAGTAAACCGAAAACAAAGAATTTCTTAAGGGGTTAGAGTACATTTGGCGTGGGCAACTTCCTTATAAAGAATGGCCGAAGTAGACCTTTTTTTTGAACAACAGCGATTTCACGCTATAAGGACTTAAAAATAAATATGTTTATTTATATAGAATGTTAAAGTGGTTTTTGTTTCTACATGTACTGTTAATTTAATTGTACTTTTTTTCTCGCGAACTCTAGTAAACGGTTCGTTAATTGTATGCTGGATGTTAAACCAAATGCCAAAATAGCCGAAGGAATGCGAAATTCGCCAAAGAGGATGGAAAATCAAATTAATACAATACGTTTTGGACTTAATATTTGCATCCATTTTCTTTAGTTCAGACGGATTCGCTTTAATAAATTAATTAATTTACAGTTTTCAATACAACTTTAAGTACTAGACTTTTTGACGTTTTTTTCGCCAACTTCCAATTTTTCCTTAGCAGCCAAATCGAGAAATGGGTGTCTAGTTTTAAAGAATTCAACGCAAGCAGTTTTTGTAAAATGAAAGAAATTTACTACAAGGTGGTGTTTGTTCAAAATTTGGACTATACTATTAATATGTGAAAAAACGTTTTTCCAGTGAAAACTGGAAATAGAACCTTAGAAGGCAAAAGCGTTAGTACCTATTTACATGTACCTTAGATTTTTCATTTAGGTGTAGTTTACCTACATGCTTCCAACGAGCAACTGATCAGGTAAATCAGATCTTAATTTTCAGATACATGTCTATAATAATTTAGTGAGATCAGATTGATATTTTACGCTCGCCTCACTGATCTAATCCGATCTGTTATAACTCATCTCACCAGATTCAGTTAGCTAACTTAACTATATATATAATTTTGTGAAAAGCAAGTTAAAATTTAAAATATAATTTAATCGGGGGATATGTAAAATCGGTAACTGTGAGGCACGTGAAACCTTGTGACATTCTATTTAGATTAAAATTGGGTTTGAACAACTGGTTTGCGTTTTGACGCACATCCCTGATCTGTTAATATCTATGCATATATGAATAAAGTCTGATATCTGATATATCGGAGGGGAGCACACCAGTGAAAAACTAAAAAGCAATTGTAATTGGTAACGCTTATTGAAACAGTGAATCTAATTCGTTTTTCTCTCTAATAATGCGTTTGCAAACGCCAAAACGGTCAAAACTAAACGAGAGACATAATTAATGCGCAACATTCTCCATGGATGTCGCTTTAACATTAAAAATCTTCCGAACCTAGCCTTTACAGCGACATCTATCTAGAGTGTTACTAATTAAATGCATGTTTTGCTCAGTCCTTAACCGATTTGTCGTTGCAATCGCTGTATCCGTTTGCGAATCGTACTTATACCATCTACTGGAATGGCTGGTGACACTGGAATAACCAAATCTCTGATTTGAAAACTGAAATATCAATTTTTGTTAAACGTAAGTATTGCGAAATTTTTTTATCGTAGCTTTGCACAAAACATCGGGTAAATGTAGCGTCTTTATTGATTCAGCACGAAGCGTTTATTTAGCTGCCGTTAAATTGATATTCATGTAAATGAAAGGAAGCCTAACATTATTTTTCCAGTAATTTTCGTTAGTGCTTTTAGATGTCGTTAATAAATAAATGGGTGAAGTATACTTTGCCATTCAATTATTGGTGGTATCGCTAATTGTTATTGGAGCCATTCATTTGGTTGAGGGTAAGTTTATTCGTTTTATCATATTGCTCATGCAACCCACGGACTCTCAAAGTTGGTAAATAGGATATTTTTTCCATCCGAAACTTAGCTCAAACTATTATTATTTCGTCATCACATTGAAAGACTGACCAAACAGGCTTAAATTAGTTCTGGACTAATTCTGAGGATGTTATGCTTTATAGAAAGCTTTCTGATATTTGAGCTTCAGAATAAACTTGATTTTTAAAACAACGGTTATTATTATTTCTTCAGTGTTAATGTCATAACAATTCTTTAATGGACCTTCCAACTGCATAATCGCATAAGCAGATTGAAGTTTAACAACTTTCCATCTTCATCGAGCGAATTTTGTAGGGATTATAAAGATGGTTAAACAAGTTATAATGTGATAAAAACAAAGCAATGGTTAGGCGATCGTTAATTATATTTAGGTCTTAATTTTGTACTCACCTCGAACCATTGCTTCGTTTCATTTGCACTTAGTGGCTGTTAGTGGCTCTTCTTGAAAGATTTATTATGTTTACGAAGCCTTAGTATAATTGATAACGCAAAGAAGTAACTAAGAACTATGAAATTATGAAATTCTGGCCCCATGAAGTTATACTTTTCAAACTTGGGAAATTGACTTTCGCCCTCTATTGCCTACATTTTCATATAGTGTACAAATTGTAATATATTTTTATCCTTTATTGGTATTATTATTATTTTTATAATTATAAATTATAATACTTCCGTCGGAGAATGCAAAAAAAATATCTTTGATTTTTGAATCTTTAATCAGAGTGGCCAAAAATTTTCCACTTTGGCATTTCCATTCTGAGAAGTATAAGATCATGACAGCATGGGACAATATTATGCTACATAGTTCTTAGTTACTTCTATTCGTTCTTGGTTTCACCTGCTATATTATATTAAATACAGTAAATATAACTTTTAGTCGTTAGGGTCTCCAAGTTTCAACTTCCGTTGTTAAAATTCGATATTTTACAAATAAGGACTTAGCAATTTATAAATTGCTTACTCAAGCTTGTGAAGGAAAAAGGTTCAGGGTATTTAGCACAATAAATCCTAAAGTTTCGGTCCAATTTTGAATTGTTTTGTTGTTTGTAGAATTGATGTTCGACTAAAATTGGACCGAAAGCAAATGTTTTCCCTAGGTAAATTAACAGGAGGATGTTTGCTCATGACATTGAGTGTTAAATGAAAAAACTGTGAGCTCTTTGTAATACAAAACTAATCAGGTCTGCTTAGACATGTAACCTGTTTAATATGTTAATTATGTTTACAATGTTTATTATGAGGTTGATCATAGAAATTCCCTCCTAACCCATGTTGTTTATGAGCACAGTGAATTTCATTTGGGACAATCCATGCCTATTATGAATCAAATTATTTTGGCTGGAAATCGCTGCTAGGGGGACATTTGGTTGCTTAGTGAGAAGGACGACCAGACTGACTTTTAGATATTTGTCTTTCAAACGTAGCTTTAAACTTAGATATTTGTCTTTCAAATATTTGTGGCTCAATTTTTTTAAATAATAGCAGATGAATACAATATAAGTAAACTATAAGTAGTTCTAACGTAGCTTTAAACATTTTAAGGGAGATTCAGTGGCCTAACTAGGCACCCGCAGAGCCCGCGACCGTGGGTGGAGCCATGACATTTTCACAATATAGGGGGCCCTTTCGTCTTAAGAAATAATTTTTTGCTACGAAAATTGTACAAATGTTTGATAACCAATAATTTTTTTTATTAAGGGCCTTTTTGATATCCTGCGGGGGGGGGGACGTTGTCGTTACGCCACTGGGGAGATTTATTCATATACATTAAAGAAAAAGAATAGAAAAACTACCTTTGACAAGGCTCGAAAATATATCTTGAGGATACTCAGGGTATATAGAAAATATAAAATAATACTTTCACAAAAAAGGCTTAAGTCATAACATTACCGGTTGCTACTCTATTTATACATTTCCTAAGAGCACAATCGTTAAATCAACGACACGCTTAAATTTGGCCACAAAATATATTTACTCACAGATCACAAAACTTCAAAGAACTACATATGGCATTTTTTTATCTAAAAATTTATATTTTCGTGATTTTCTATTAATCTTAAATAAAATTGCTTAATTTTAAAAATCTTTCTTAATTGGATTTCTCATAATTTTAGTTTAATGTTTATTAACAATAAACTGTTCACGTTTTACCAAGGTTATCCACATTAAAAATTGATTTTATATTTTATTACCATTGCGACTTTGCGGTACAAAAGTAAAACGTGCCTAATCAAGGTTTAGTATAAAAAGATTATATGAAAATGCTAAATCGACCGAAAACCGCGGTTAAACTTGGATTTTGGGTTTGTTATTTAGAATATTGCAGTAATGTTTCTTTTAAAAGGAGGTAGTCTACAAGCATAGAAACCAAACCAAACCCTAACCTAACCTAACCTACCCTAGCCTAACCTAACCCTACCTAAACCTAACCTAACCTAAACCTAAACCTAAACCTTACCTTACCTTACCTAGCTTAAGCCTAAAACTAACCTAACCTATACCTAACCTAACCTTACCTTACCTAAAGCTAAACCTAACCCACCCTAACCTAACCTAACCTAACCTAACCTAACCTAATAATTATAAATATTTAAAAATTGAGTCTTTTACCAATGGATTAAAAAAAATATCATTCAACCGAAACCCGCCATTGGGCTATAAACTGAAATATATATATATATATATATATTACTGAAAAATTCGGCCGAATAGGATTCGTTAGATTCGGTCAGAAGGTATACAGCCCTTCGTTCATACAGAACTTGTACAACCGTCTACCGCTTTTCATGTTTACAGAGCGCCAAGAGGTTTATTGATTAGCTTATTGAATCCAATTACTCTGTCACCCCAAGAATGCATTTATATCTACTTCGGGAATGACTACGTAGAGACGATTTCTAGTTTCGGTCCCAGTCCCCTTCACGCTCGATGAGTAAGCCCCTCCCCTTAGAATAACAAACAAGTTCGGTATCTCATTGGTTCCCAACACTTCCGTATTTGAAGCGCGTGCCGGTGAAGTTTCTCCCCACACTGTTCTCCTGCTGGCTGAAAACTAGACCATGCTGCCCTCGGATCTTTCCAACGTATTATTTCTATGCATAAATAAATACATTCTTGGTATTGACTTATTGAAACAATCGCAACTTTGTTTCAATGATGTTAGCTGTGGAGAATCAAAACTATGAAATCAAAAACATCATGGAGAGTGCAGTAAAGCTTTTATTAATAGCCTACAATAATGACTGGCTTTATGCAGTTTGCCGTTTTCAATCTGAATCATAAATTGCTCATAAGAAACAATAATTTGGAACGAAACCATTAGAGGCTAGAAGTAAATGCGTGTATTTATACTAGATAGCACCAATTTAAACTTTTTAGCTCGGAGAATATAAATTTTTCATTGCTAAAAAGAATGACTAACACTATTTGAGGCCAGGTTTTATGGAAATTATAGAAAAAAAAATTATTTCTCAGTTTTTAAATAACTCAAAAGTTTTACATTACATACTGTTGTTTCCATCTGGTAATACTTCGAGTATTTAAAAATTGGTCTAAAATAGCGTTACCCTGGGAAATAATCCTCTCCTTGTTATCATTTTATCCGACGGGGCGAATGCTCAGAAAAACCCGGGACAAATACAAAATCTACGAAAACATCATGCAATAATTTTGTATGATTTTAAAATCCAGGATATTTTATGTATCCACAAATTACACCGTAAATAACCACAAATCCACAAAATTCTCGACAAAATCCACCAAAATTAAAAATTAAATTATTTTTTTAAATAAGGATGGATTTTTGAAAATTATAAAAATTAATGATCAAATAAAAATATTCATAAAATTGAAAAAAAAATATGAAAATCCATGGAAAATAGCAATAAATAATTTAAATATATGTTTTAAAAAACGCAGTATAATATTAGAAAAATCCAGAAATCCATGAGTTTTGAATAAAAAACCAACAAATTAACCAAAAACTTCCAAATTCGTAGTTTTTTCACAAAAATCTGCCAAAACTGAGAAATATCCCCTGGATTTGCCTATTCCATACTTTTGTCAGAACCCTCGTGTATATCGGTTGAAATATGGCGTTGTCGGAATCGATTCATATCTGTATTATATTTTTTTTAATTTTTGATTCAACGTCCCTCTCATATTTAACTAAAATGAATATCAAACATCAAGGTTTATATTAATTATGCTGATTAGATTTTGATATTTTGTATAAAAAAATACAGCATTAATTTAAACTCTCGTAACGAGATGGCGCCAATGTATGTGCAATCGATTATCTTTCCTTAACGTAGATCATTGAGCCGCAGACTGCTGCTGGCAGAGGCCGCAGACAGATGTATTTTTCCTTTGACGGGCGGCTTTCGTTGCGCAATTTATAATTTAAATCACCCAAAAATTAAGACCAAAGAGGGTTATTAAACGGTTAATTCAATTACAATATATGTATTAGTGTGCTTAAAGGTGTGGCCCTAAATGGGTTAGAGTGTGCAATAACTAGTGGCTTTATTGGGATATGTTAGCTCTGATCAAATGGTCCTATCTCCACCTCCGACTTCGGTCAGGTTTGGTCTAGAAACTAAGTTTCAGCTCAGGCTAACGGAGAGGGTCCATGCAAACTGGCCGCCTCGGAGGATTGGGTAGCCTGCTGTGGGGCGGCGGGTCTCTTTATGAGGCGCGGTTGTCCTGTTTCCCGGCCTTTTGGATCTCTGGTGCCAGCTGTGCCGGGTTACGTGGACTGCTGTGTGCTCGTTGTTCCCCTTCAGGAGCTCTCTCCAAAGTGTATGACTCTTAGGGATTGCAATCCAGCTGGATTTTTGCTGGACCGACATCAATCCCGCTGGATCCAACGCGGATCCAGCAATTTATATATTTTTCAAAAAGGCAAAAGAATTTTATCAAAAATGCCCAACAAGTTAGAAAACCAAAATATACCTCTCCTCGGAAGTTTACCATGGATAACTAACCGGAGTTGTTTTGAAAGGAGATGCTAGCGTCACCTGGCCGTCGTACCAGGGGCGTAGGAACGTTCTAGAAGTTGGAGGGGGCAAAGATAAACGAAAAGGTGTCTGGAGAATGGTTTTTAATTTTTAATGGAGTGTAGCTTCTCTGAATGCATGTGTACTTGTTACTACTATGTAAATTGGCGGGAAAAGACTGAAATTTAAATACAGTTGAGGTTCTATAAACTGTATATGCTTTTAAAATGATAATTTGAGTCTTTTGAAGATTTCAACTGACCAAAGGTTGGAGGGGGCAATAACATTAGTTGCCCCTCCCAGCAAAATTCTAGGGAGGGGCATTGCCCCCCCCCCTGCCCCTCCCGGTTCCTACGCCCCTGCGTCGTACTGTACTACATAGCGTGACAAATTTAAACTTCTCCTGTTATTCCTCAATGGTATGTCGATCATATTATTAATTTGCAATTAGAAGACGTGGCAGTCATTGGCTCAGCTGTAAAAGATCGGTGTACCTAAAAAGCCACCTTTTGGATTTTTGTCCAGGCCAGTGGAAAATACTGGCTAATAATGGCTAATTAAGAAAATAGCCTTTTGAAAAGAGAATAAGTTGAAAATCTAAATTATTAGTTATCAATATTAAACTTTAGGACCAACCCCAATTCTGGCAACTATGTATAGATATTTGTATTTTATAGCCCAAAATGCAAAAACTTCAATGTTGATATCTTAATAAAAGTAAAAATATACTGGCCACTTTTTTCCACTAAATAAATTTTTGGCCTGGCTGGTATTTACCACTATTGGCCACATTATTTTCCACCTGGTATTTACCACCCCGGAACCCCAAGATCCACTTGTTAAAAATATAGCTCCTGCTCGTTTCCTGTTCGCAACTGTACTTTTAATTATATCAATTAATTTTAATTTAATCTAAATAATAAAAATCTTGCTGATTAAATTAATATATATAATAAATAAAATAGAATAAATGACGTTAATTAGTTCATAAAAACTTAAAGGAAGACGGACTTTTCCCAAAGTTGTTTGTATAAGTATCGTTGCAACATAATTTACTCTAACCCTAAGCACTCGGCCCGTCCAAAAAGTAAAAAAACAATTAGGAGTTGGAGAGAAGTAGCCCCATACTTACAGAACATACACAACATTCACCCATGTCTGACCACAAACACGCAGTACACAAAACATTACAAAAGCACGAATTCGAATACAAACGTTCAAAAGCTGGTTTACACTAACAAGTAAGTCAAAACCGTCGTTACGGTGTGCGTTAACGTTCTAAAATATATCAGATGTAACGAGGAGTTTAGCCGTTACACCTGATTTGCCCTGGTGAACCTTTTCCAAAGTTCATGAAACTGCCAACGCGGTAAATACACCTTGCCAACAGACACACCACAAAATTGTAAAACCCCTCCTAGGGAACTCTGTTATGGGAAAGGCTTATTAGAAGTAGGAGTTATAAAATATTAGTCTTGAAGTAACGCACGTGGGTTGGGGGTATCTATCTACACCAAATAGTTAAAAGGATTCTTGTTGACATCTTGGAAGAATAATGCAGACCATTGCGAATAAACTAGACTGTATTGTAAATACTGGCAACTAACTACTTTTTAAAAAATATTAAACCACATACATTAATACAAGAGGCCTTTTTTTAAAACTTTTCTGTAAGTACAATCTCAAGAAACAAATGGTATTGATGGTCTTGTCACGTGGTGCTGGATCGAGCAGACCGAGAAATGCGCTGGATCCAGCTGGATTGCTGGATGAGGGATCCAGCAATTGCAATCCCTAATGACTCTTTTCCTACGTAGGTAGGGTGTCGGCTGGAGTTGCTATAGCATCCGCTCTTATGCCCCCTGCTGTGTGCAAAGTGCAGGGTTAGTCGTCCCATTGCTGCACCTTCTGCTGGGTTGAGTGGCTTGCGTCGAAGGTGCGACCATCAGTAGTAGGGTTCTACTACTCATGCTGGATTTGTCACCTGTCCGGTCTTGTGGACGCTGGCGTTGGGCACTATGATGATAGACCTACGGTAATGGGGTTTTAATCTTACCTATTCACTGGGCTATAAATTCCGACACACTGCTTAAAGGTGTAAAATTTCTTAAAATATAGCGAAGTCGAAAATTCCTTAAACTAAAGTGGGCCAAAAATAACTTTACATATAGTGAGCAAAAAATTCCTTAAAATATAGTGAACGGACAATTCCTTACAATATAGTGAGTCAAAAATTCCTTAAACTAAAGTGAGTCAAAAATTACGTGAAATATAGTGAGCCAAAAATTCCTTACAATAAAGTGAGTCAAAAATTACGTGAAATATAGTCAGCCAAAAATTCCTTACAATAAAGTGAGTCAAAAATTACGTGAAATATAGTGAGCCAAAAGTTCCTCATAGCAAAGAGGGCGAAAAATTCCTTCAAATATACTCAACCAATTTTTTTTTAATATTGTAGAAAACATTCTTTAAAATATAGCGAGTAAAAAATTCCTCAAAATAAAGTGATTAAAAAATCTTTAAACTAAAGTGAGGCAAAAATTCCTCTAAATTAAGTGAGCGAAAAATTCTTTAAACTAAAGTGAGGCAAAATTCCTCAAAATAAAGTGATTAAAAAATCTTTAAACTAAAGTGAGGCAAAAATTCCTCTAAATTAAGTGAGCGAAAAATTCTTTAAACTAAAGTGAGGCAAAATTCCTCAAAATAAAGTGATTAAAAAATCTTTAAACTAAAGTGAGGCCAAAATTCCTCTAAATTAAGTGAGCGAAAAATTCTTTAAACTAAAGTGAGGCAAAATTCCTCAAAATAAAGTGATTAAAAAATCTTTAAACTAAAGTGAGGCAAAAATTCCTCTAAATTAAGTGAGCGAAAAATTCTTTAAACTAAAGTGAGGCAAAATTCCTCAAAATAAAGTGATTCAAAAATCTTTAAACTAAAGTGAGGCAAAAATTCCTCTAAATTAAGTGAGCGAAAAATTCTTTAAACTAAAGTGAGGCAAAATTCCTCAAAATATAGTGATTAAAAAATCTTTAAACTAAAGTGAGGCAAAAATTCCTCTAAATTAAGTGAGCGAAAAATTCTTTAAACTAAAGTGAGGCAAAATTCCTCAAAATAAAGTGATTAAAAAATCTTTAAACTAAAGTGAGGCAAAAATTCCTCTAAATTAAGTGAGCGAAAAATTCTTTAAACTAAAGTGAGGCAAAATTCCTCAAAATAAAGTGATTAAAAAATCTTTAAACTAAAGTGAGGCAAAAATTCCTCTAAATTAAGTGAGCGAAAAATTCTTTAAACTAAAGTGAGGCAAAATTCCTCAAACTAAAGTGATTAAAAAATCTTTAAACTAAAGTGAGGCAAAAATTCCTCTAAATTAAGTGAGCGAAAAATTCTTTAAACTAAAGTGAGGCAAAATTCCTCAAAATAAAGTGATTAAAAAATCTTTAAACTAAAGTGAGGCAAAAATTCCTCTAAATTAAGTGAGCGAAAAATTCTTTAAACTAAAGTGAGGCACAATTCCTCAAAATAAAGTGATTAAAAAATCTTTAAACTAAAGTGAGGCAAAAATTCCTCTAAATTAAGTGAGCGAAAAATTCTTTAAACTAAAGTGAGGCAAAATTCCTCAAAATAAAGTGATTCAAAAATCTTTAAACTAAAGTGAGGCAAAAATTCCTCTAAATTAAGTGAGCGAAAAATTCTTTAAACTAAAGTGAGGCAAAATTCCTCAAAATAAAGTGATTAAAAAATCTTTAAACTAAAGTGAGGCAAAAATTCCTCTAAATTAAGTGAGCGAAAAATTCTTTAAACTAAAGTGAGGCAAAATTCCTCAAAATAAAGTGATTAAAAAATCTTTAAACTAAAGTGAGGCAAAAATTCCTCTAAATTAAGTGAGCGAAAAATTCTTTAAACTAAAGTGAGGCAAAATTCCTCAAAATAAAGTGATTAAAAAATCTTTAAACTAAAGTGAGACAAAAATTACTCTAAATTAAGTGAGCGAAAAATTCTTTAAACTAAAGTGAGGCAAAATTCCTCAAACTAAAGTGATTAAAAAATCTTTAAACTAAAGTGAGGCAAAAATTCCTCTAAATTAAGTGAGCGAAAAATTCTTTAAACTAAAGTGAGGCAAAATTCCTCAAAATAAAGTGATTCAAAAATCTTTAAACTAAAGTGAGGCAAAAATTCCTCTAAATTAAGTGAGCGAAAAATTCTTTAAACTAAAGTGAGGCAAAATTCCTCAAAATATAGTGATTAAAAAATCTTTAAACTAAAGTGAGGCAAAAATTCCTCTAAATTAAGTGAGCGAAAAATTCTTTAAACTAAAGTGAGGCAAAATTCCTCAAAATAAAGTGATTAAAAAATCTTTAAACTAAAGTGAGGCAAAAATTCCTCTAAATTAAGTGAGCGAAAAATTCTTTAAACTAAAGTGAGGCAAAATTCCTCAAAATAAAGTGATTAAAAAATCTTTAAACTAAAGTGAGGCAAAAATTCCTCTAAATTAAGTGAGCGAAAAATTCTTTAAACTAAAGTGAGGCAAAATTCCTCAAAATAAAGTGATTAAAAAATCTTTAAACTAAAGTGAGGCAAAAATTCCTCTAAATTAAGTGAGCGAAAAATTCTTTAAACTAAAGTGAGGCAAAATTCCTCAAAATAAAGTGATTAAAAAATCTTTAAACTAAAGTGAGGCAAAAATTCCTCTAAATTAAGTGAGCGAAAAATTCTTTAAACTAAAGTGAGGCAAAATTCCTCAAAATAAAGTGATTAAAAAATCTTTAAACTAAAGTGAGGCAAAAATTCCTCTAAATTAAGTGAGCGAAAAATTCTTTAAACTAAAAAGAGGCAAAATTCTTCAAAATAAAGTGATTAAAAAATCTTTAAACTAAAGTGAGGCAAAAATTCCTCTAAATTAAGTGAGCGAAAAATTCTTTAAACTAAAGTGAGGCAAAATTCCTCAAAATAAAGTGATTAAAAAATCTTTAAACTAAAGTGAGGCAAAAATTCCTCTAAATTAAGTGAGCGAAAAATTCTTTAAACTAAAGTGAGGCAAAATTCCTCAAAATAAAGTGATTAAAAAATCTTTAAACTAAAGTGAGGCAAAAATTCCTCTAAATTAAGTGAGCGAAAAATTCTTTAAACTAAAGTGAGGCAAAATTCCTCAAAATAAAGTGATTAAAAAATCTTTAAACTAAAGTGAGGCAAAAATTCCTCTAAATTAAGTGAGCGAAAAATTCTTTAAACTAAAGTGAGGCAAAATTCCTCAAAATAAAGTGATTAAAAAATCTTTAAACTAAAGTGAGACAAAAATTCCTCTAAATTAAGTGAGCGAAAAATTCTTTAAACTAAAGTGAGGCAAAATTCCGCAAAATAAAGTGATTAAAAAATCTTTAAACTAAAGTGAGGCAAAAATTCCTCTAAATTAAGTGAGCGAAAAATTCTTTAAACTAAAGTGAGGCAAAATTCCTCAAAATAAAGTGATTAAAAAATCTTTAAACTAAAGTGAGGCAAAAATTCCTCTAAATTAAGTGAGCGAAAAATTCTTTAAACTAAAGTGAGGCAAAATTCCTCAAAATAAAGTGATTAAAAAATCTTTAAACTAAAGTGAGGCAAAAAGTCCTCTAAATTAAGTGAGCGAAAAATTCTTTAAACTAAAGTGAGGCAAAATTCCTCAAAATAAAGTGATTAAAAAATCTTTAAACTAAAGTGAGGCAAAAATTCCTCTAAATTAAGTGAGCGAAAAATTCTTTAAACTAAAGTGAGGCAAAATTCCTCAAAATAAAGTGATTAAAAATCTTTAAACTAAAGTGAGGCAAAAATTCCTCTAAATTAAGTGAGCGAAAAATTCTTTAAACTAAAGTGAGGCAAAATTCCTCAAAATAAAGTGATTAAAAAATCTTTAAACTAAAGTGAGGCAACAATTCCTCTAAATTAAGTGAGCGAAAAATTCTTTAAACTAAAGTGAGGCAAAATTCCTCAAAATAAAGTGATTAAAAAATCTTTAAACTAAAGTGAGGCAAAAATTCCTCTAAATTAAGTGAGCGAAAAATTCTTTAAACTAAAGTGAGGCAAAATTCCTCAAAATAAAGTGATTAAAAAATCTTTAAACTAAAGTGAGGCAAAAATTCCTCTAAATTAAGTGAGCGAAAAATTCTTTAAACTAAAGTGAGGCAAAATTCCTCAAAATAAAGTGATTAAAAAATCTTTAAACTAAAGTGAGGCAAAAATTCCTCTAAATTAAGTGAGCGAAAAATTCTTTAAACTAAAGTGAGGCAAAATTCCTCAAAATAAAGTGATTAAAAAATCTTTAAACTAAAGTGAGGCAAAAATTCCTCTAAATTAAGTGAGCGAAAAATTCTTTAAACTAAAGTGAGGCAAAATTCCTCAAAATAAAGTGATTAAAAAATCTTTAAACTAAAGTGAGGCAAAAATTCCTCTAAATTAAGTGAGCGAAAAATTCTTTAAACTAAAGTGAGGCAAAATTCCTCAAAATAAAGTGATTAAAAAATCTTTAAACTAAAGTGAGGCAAAAATTCCTCTAAATTAAGTGAGCGAAAAATTCTTTAAACTAAAGTGAGGCAAAATTCCTCAAAATAAAGTGATTAAAAAATCTTTAAACTAAAGTGAGGCAAAAATTCCTCTAAATTAAGTGAGCGAAAAATTCTTTAAACTAAAGTGAGGCAAAATTCCTCAAAATAAAGTGATTAAAAAATCTTTAAACTAAAGTGAGGCAAAAATTCCTCTAAATTAAGTGAGCGAAAAATTCTTTAAACTAAAGTGAGGCAAAATTCCTCAAAATAAAGTGATTAAAAAATCTTTAAACTAAAGTGAGGCAAAAATTCCTCTAAATTAAGTGAGCGAAAAATTCTTTAAACTAAAGTGAGGCAAAATTCCTCAAAATAAAGTGATTAAAAAATCTTTAAACTAAAGTGAGGCAAAAATTCCTCTAAATTAAGTGAGCGAAAAATTCTTTAAACTAAAGTGAGGCAAAATTCCTCAAAATAAAGTGATTAAAAAATCTTTAAACTAAAGTGAGGCAAAAATTCCTCTAAATTAAGTGAGCGAAAAATTCTTTAAACTAAAGTGAGGCAAAATTCCTCAAAATAAAGTGATTAAAAAATCTTTAAACTAAAGTGAGGCAAAAATTCCTCTAAATTAAGTGAGCGAAAAATTCTTTAAACTAAAGTGAGGCAAAATTCCTCAAAATAAAGTGATTAAAAAATCTTTAAACTAAAGTGAGGCAAAAATTCCTCTAAATTAAGTGAGCGAAAAATTCTTTAAACTAAAGTGAGGCAAAATTCCTCAAAATAAAGTGATTAAAAAATCTTTAAACTAAAGTGAGGCAAAAATTCCTCTAAATTAAGTGAGCGAAAAATTCTTTAAACTAAAGTGAGGCAAAATTCCTCAAAATAAAGTGATTAAAAAATCTTTAAACTAAAGTGAGGCAAAAATTCCTCTAAATTAAGTGAGCGAAAAATTCTTTAAACTAAAGTGAGGCAAAATTCCTCAAAATAAAGTGATTAAAAAATCTTTAAACTAAAGTGAGGCAAAAATTCCTCTAAATTAAGTGATCGAAAAATTCTTTAAACTAAAGTGAGGCAAAATTCCTCAAAATAAAGTGATTAAAAAATCTTTAAACTAAAGTGAGGCAAAAATTCCTCTAAATTAAGTGAGCGAAAAATTCTTTAAACTAAAGTGAGGCAAAATTCCTCAAAATAAAGTGATTAAAAAATCTTTAAACTAAAGTGAGGCAAAAATTCCTCTAAATTAAGTGAGCGAAAAATTCTTTAAACTAAAGTGAGGCAAAATTCCTCAAAATAAAGTGATTAAAAAATCTTTAAACTAAAGTGAGGCAAAAATTCCTCTAAATTAAGTGAGCGAAAAATTCTTTAAACTAAAGTGAGGCAAAATTCCTCAAAATAAAGTGATTAAAAAATCTTTAAACTAAAGTGAGGCAAAAATTCCTCTAAATTAAGTGAGCGAAAAATTCTTTAAACTAAAGTGAGGCAAAATTCCTCAAAATAAAGTGATTAAAAAATCTTTAAACTAAAGTGAGGCAAAAATTCCTCTAAATTAAGTGAGCGAAAAATTCTTTAAACTAAAGTGAGGCAAAATTCCTCAAAATAAAGTGATTAAAAAATCTTTAAACTAAAGTGAGGCAAAAATTCCTCTAAATTAAGTGAGCGAAAAATTCTTTAAACTAAAGTGAGGCAAAATTCCTCAAAATAAAGTGATTAAAAAATCTTTAAACTAAAGTGAGGCAAAAATTCCTCTAAATTAAGTGAGCGAAAAATTCTTTAAACTAAAGTGAGGCAAAATTCCTCAAAATAAAGTGATTAAAAAATCTTTAAACTAAAGTGAGGCAAAAATTCCTCTAAATTAAGTGAGCGAAAAATTCTTTAAACTAAAGTGAGGCAAAATTCCTCAAAATAAAGTGATTAAAAAATCTTTAAACTAAAGTGAGGCAAAAATTCCTCTAAATTAAGTGAGCGAAAAATTCTTTAAACTAAAGTGAGGCAAAATTCCTCAAAATAAAGTGATTAAAAAATCTTTAAACTAAAGTGAGGCAAAAATTCCTCTAAATTAAGTGAGCGAAAAATTCTTTAAACTAAAGTGAGGCAAAATTCCTCAAAATAAAGTGATTAAAAAATCTTTAAACTAAAGTGAGGCAAAAATTCCTCTAAATTAAGTGAGCGAAAAATTCTTTAAACTAAAGTGAGGCAAAATTCCTCAAAATAAAGTGATTAAAAAATCTTTAAACTAAAGTGAGGCAAAAATTCCTCTAAATTAAGTGAGCGAAAAATTCTTTAAACTAAAGTGAGGCAAAATTCCTCAAAATAAAGTGATTAAAAAATCTTTAAACTAAAGTGAGGCAAAAATTCCTCTAAATTAAGTGAGCGAAAAATTCTTTAAACTAAAGTGAGGCAAAATTCCTCAAAATAAAGTGATTAAAAAATCTTTAAACTAAAGTGAGGCAAAAATTCCTCTAAATTAAGTGAGCGAAAAATTCTTTAAACTAAAGTGAGGCAAAATTCCTCAAAATAAAGTGATTAAAAAATCTTTAAACTAAAGTGAGGCAAAAATTCCTCTAAATTAAGTGAGCGAAAAATTCTTTAAACTAAAGTGAGGCAAAATTCCTCAAAATAAAGTGATTAAAAAATCTTTAAACTAAAGTGAGGCAAAAATTCCTCTAAATTAAGTGAGCGAAAAATTCTTTAAACTAAAGTGAGGCAAAATTCCTCAAAATAAAGTGATTAAAAAATCTTTAAACTAAAGTGAGGCAAAAATTCCTCTAAATTAAGTGAGCGAAAAATTCTTTAAACTAAAGTGAGGCAAAATTCCTCAAAATAAAGTGATTAAAAAATCTTTAAACTAAAGTGAGGCAAAAATTCCTCTAAATTAAGTGAGCGAAAAATTCTTTAAACTAAAGTGAGGCAAAATTCCTCAAAATAAAGTGATTAAAAAATCTTTAAACTAAAGTGAGGCAAAAATTCCTCTAAATTAAGTGAGCGAAAAATTATTTAAACTAAAGTGAGGCAAAATTCCTCAAAATAAAGTGATTAAAAAATCTTTAAACTAAAGTGAGGCAAAAATTCCTCTAAATTAAGTGAGCGAAAAATTCTTTAAACTAAAGTGAGGCAAAATTCCTCAAAATAAAGTGATTAAAAAATCTTTAAACTAAAGTGAGGCAAAAATTCCTCTAAATTAAGTGAGCGAAAAATTCTTTAAACTAAAGTGAGGCAAAATTCCTCAAAATAAAGTGATTAAAAAATCTTTAAACTAAAGTGAGGCAAAAATTCCTCTAAATTAAGTGAGCGAAAAATTCTTTAAACTAAAGTGAGGCAAAATTCCTCAAAATAAAGTGGGCCAAAAATTATTTAAACTAAAGTGAGGCAAAAATTCCTTTAACTAAAGAGGGGCCAAAATTCTTTAAGCTACAGAGGGACCAAAATTCTTTAAAATATAGTGATAATAATTCCTTTATATATAGTGAGTGACAGATACATAAAAAGAGCACAAAAAATATTAAAGTGATAAAGAGAGAGAATTGTGGAAGGTCCAGTGAAATCATGAAAAGTTAGAGGCTGGACATTTTTTCAAAAATTGGCCAATTATAGCTATAAAGCTAACCAAAAATAGTTGTTTGGATAACTAAAAATGGATATTCAAATAATCCTAAGGTGGGTATTGTAGTATTTTTATCAGCGATATAATTTCAAACTGAAACGGCATGGCTCTTAATATAATTTGCAATTATAAATGCAAACTATATTGATTAGGTCGAATGGGAAATTAATATAATGATGTGCTTTGTTACTTTTTCAGGTAATCTATTTAAAAAGGGAAATAATCAAGCTGAAGGAAATAACACTGCGACTCTTACAAAAGTCAGCGAAAAGATCCAAATCTGGAGGAAAATCTACAGATTCACGATCGAAATGTCGAAGTTTTTGGGTAACAATGCGCTATTAGGCAAAGTGAAAGAAATGATGAAAGATAAATCCGAAACGAAAACAGTTTCTAAAGCGTACGTCTACGGCTACTACGGCGCACGACCAATCGCCGGGTACACTTACGCCTATTACGCTCCTGTCATTTACTACGTCCCTGTGAGCTCCGGGAGCGTCGGGTTTCCTTATAAGGCAATTAACGGTTTCACCGGGAACTTCGGTAATATGGTTAGTGAAAACGAATTGCTCGAACAATTGGTGCAGCTAATTCAGCAGGCCATGGACTTTGACTTTGGTGACAGTAATTAGCCTGTGAATAATATTTCCTTGCATATTTATACGATCTCAAAAGAGTTAAATGTTATAAATTATGAAAAATAGATTGAAAAAAGATCTGATTTGATCTAATCATTATTAATAATCTGCTGAATGCAGTAGTCTTGTATGTGTAATTATTAATAATCTGCTGAAAGCAGGAATCTAACATATGTAACTATTAATAATCTGTTGAAAGCAGGAGTCAGACATGTGTCATTATTAAATCTGCTGAGAGATCATCTGACATGTGTCACTTAATAATCTGCTTTCAAAATACTTTATAACTCTATCCGGATCCTTTTTCCACCATTTTGTTTTATAGATTTATATCTTTCATTTATCCGAGATCAACACTGATTCACAATTTTCTATTCCATATTAACGAAATTGAAATTTCACAGAAAATTGATCAGACTCAATTTTTTCAAATTTTTATATGATTGAAATTTTGATTAAAAATTACATTTTCTGATAAAAGAAAATTTCAAGTTTTCGGATTTTGAAGGAGCAAAAGTAAACAATGAAACCAATACGCCTGGTGATATTTTTCCTATAATATAATGCAATTCAATGCAATGTAAGGTAATGCAATTCAATGCAATTTATAGTTAAATAACCCTACGTAGCGTAATTTTTACACTTTAAGCCATGTAATAGACCCGGTAAATTTTAAGCCATGGTGCGGTGAACAAATCCGCGGCTAAGCGTGAAATATGAGCTTGCAAAGATACATGTTTCTATTAATTGCCTAAAAGGATACTTTTCTCTTAAGTGATATATTATCATCTTCCGGTGAAGGTCATACGTGTAATATAACCACTGGAATTTTGTTGCTAATTATTTACTAATGTCCGAGGTAGCAAGAGCACGTGTATATTAGGTTGATATTTAGTATTTATCGATTATATTCCGATAATTCCGTGTTGAGAAAGATTAATACCTGGTTGGTTGTCGGTTGTGAGAAGTGTTTTAAAATTCGTTTAATTTCTCGCACACTTCTCACGTGAGGCGCATAAATTGTTTCTGTTTTCTCCATCACAGTATATTATTCAAGCACTGACTTTGTTAATTAGTCTTTCCTATCTACGAAGCGAGCATGCCAAAACGGATGGGGATAGCTATAGAGCCCGTTTAGAAGTTGAAAAGGTTATGTTTAAATTTATGTATAAAGTTTAGGTCTAAATGGAAGAAAGTTGACTTTAAATATAGTATTTACGAAAACTACAAGGTTAAGGGTGACCATGCAACCGAAAACGAAGACCAAATCGTAAGCCTTAGCCACGAGCGTAGGTTAGAAACGAGCATAGAGGAGTAAGCGAATAACTAAAATTGTCCATCCGCGCTAAATATCATATCTACTGAAAACAAAACCCTACGCTAAAGAGAAAGGTGACCTTAAATGACGAAAACCAGCCCTGGCTAAATTTATTTATTTTAATTTTCAAATGAGTTGAAGTAGCTTTCATACTGATTGTGATAAAACTAAATATCTCTGTTTTGTTAGTTCATCTTAAAGTTAAATAATTTTGATATAGTCTTATATTTTCACTTCATTATTTGTAAGTATCAGTGCCAGTGGTCAGTTTGAAACCAAAATATCTGACTCTTCATAAAAAAATTAAAATTATAAAATAATCCATTAATTATGTCACTTGAGATATTCAACCCAAATTTCAGGTTGATACTGTCTTTTCAAAATTCGTTCTTGCAAGCAGATACTTCAACTCACACTTTGTAATTTTTGTTGATTGCCAGGTTTTCAATGGGTTCAAGCTTTATTAAGATTTCTGCCACAAGATGGTGTTAAGACATGCGCTGTTGTTTAATTGGGATTAGCTGGTTTCCCTTTTACCTTTTTAAAATAAAAGAACAGCGGTTAACAGCTACTAACTTATCAATTTACTTGATGTCCACAAATCCCTTCTAAGAGGCATGTTATGAAGGGTTAAATTCCTAATGTACAACCTAAAACAGAATTTTCTTATAGACAAACATCGAGCAAGATGGTTCAAGGGTGCCTTAAAAATTCAATTCAATTACTTTATAAGACAATTGAGATAAAAAAAATTAAGGTTTTATATTGGAAATCTCACCGCATTGTGACCGCAATATACATTAAACTTATATATACAGGGTCTTTTTTTTTGCTCGGAAAAGTGTTTTTTTTTAAACTATTTATAGTACCGATTTCAAATTTGGAAGGTCAATTCTCTATACCGGGGGACATCAGTTTGAGAAATTTGAGCGTTTTCGGTAATGTTTTTCACCAATTTTGAAAAATTATTTTTCGACCGCTAGGTGCGAGATAAAAAATTTCTATTTTAAAGTTGTAGGCCGTCATCGAAAACCCTTAAAAATTGTTCACTCGACGAAAAACAACTTATTTATCAGTGAAAATTCGAGCTTGAAAAATTTACAAGTTGGTGAAGCCAAATTACGATTGTTTGAAACGATAATTGAAAAGGGAACAAGTCTAATACAAACGTAGTAGAGTTTTCACACTTGAAAAAATGTACACGTTTGGTTTTTAAATGCAGATATTTTATTCACATAAAATTTTACAAAACATTTTCAATAATATCACCATTGGCTGCAACACAGGTTTGTGCGCGGACAATTAAGTTCTCAAACGCTTTCTCTACCATTTCTGGTGTGACGTCTCGGCAAGCACTGATTATTCGTCTAATGAGTTCCTCCCTAGTTTCAATGGGCGTGGCGTATACCTTTGCTTTAACGAATCCCCAGAGAAAATAATCCAGCGGTGTTAGGTCAGGTGACCTTGCTGGCCAATGCACTGGACCATTTCTCCCTATCCACCTTTCAGGAAACTCGTTGTTGAGGTGCTCAGTTACTTGCCGGGAAAAATGCGGAGGGGCGCCATCTTGCTGAAACCACAACTGACGTCTTTCAGCCAATGGAAGGTCGTCGATTGCGTCACTCAGTTCGTTCTGTAGAAAATGTAAATACCTTTGGCCGTTGAGGTTCGTCGGCAGGAAAAAGGGACCAATCAAACGGTTTCCAACAAGTCCAACCCAAACATTGACCCGTTCAAATTGAACCTGGTGATGATATTCAAAACCCCAATGTGGGTTGATGTCAGACCAAAGATGGCTGTTTTGATGATTAAAGGGCCCATCTCTAGAAAATGACGCTTCGTCGGAGAACAAAACATGGCGCAAAAATTGTCTATCTTCTTGGACAGCATTTAGTAACCAGTTGCTAAATTCATAACGTCTTTGATGGTCTCCGTCAATTAGTCCTTGGTGGAGCGTAGCTCTGTATGGGTGATAGCGATTCTTACGAAGAATTTTCCACACACGATTTGCAGAACAACCCAAATCAGCAGCGGCGTTAGCGCAACTGTGACGAGGATATGCCACAAAGTACGCGAGTACATTGTTCTCGAAGTCTAAATCCGGTTGACCCAATCCGCGAAACCTAGGTTGCAAGTGACCAAATTGATTGAAATCGTGAATTGCTCGTCTTACTGTATTTACAGATGGTGCTCCATTTGGATGTCTTTCTGCGAAGATTTCAGTCACTCTTCTAAGGTTTTGCGCTGCTTCTCCATAGTAAATGGCAACTATCTCGGTACGCTCAGCTACTGAATAACGAGGCATTGTTCGAAATATTATAAAACACTGATAATAATCTCCCAAAGTTTTCCTTTAAATACCCAATGCATGTTTAGGAGTGACCTATAGCCTCGTGTTTTTTAAATCCGGTCGTTTTTTTAACCAAAGTTTCAACTGGATTAGGTAATTCGGTTTCAATTATGGTTTCAAACAATCGTAATTTGGCTTCACCAACTTGTAAATTTTTCAAGCTCGAATTTTCACTGATAAATAAATTGTTTTTCGTTGAGTGAACAATTTTTAAGGGTTTTCGATGACGGCCTACAACTTTATAATAGAATTTTTTTATCTCGCACCTAGTGGTCGAAAAATAATTTTTCAAAATTGGTGAAAAACATTACCGAAAACGCTCAAATTTCTCAAACTGATGTCCCCCGGTATAGAGAATTGACCTTCCAAATTTGAAATCAGTACTATAAATAGTTTTTGAAAAAAAAACACTTTTCCGAGCAAAAAAAAAGACCCTGTATATATATATATATAACATATATTTAACAAAATAAAACAAATTCCAGCCTTTGATTTAAACCGTTATTACAAAAAGGACTTTTAAGATATTGTTTTGAGAATTTCGTTCGCGTTTGTAATTTGCTATTAAAAACAATTAAACGCGGCTTATGTTTAAATTACAAATCGCCTATTGTTTGATCCACCACTGGTTGTAAGTAGGCTTAAGCCTAGGGGCCCAAAAAGAAGGGGGCCCTGAGAAGGACACCCTCTTAAACCTCAAACCTTTGGGCCCCCGGTGGTAGTTAATCAGCCACTGCTTAAAACCAATCCTAATTTGGGTATAATTGTAGCTTAAGTACAAAACGCAATTAGGGTTTCCAAAAATTCCGAATGGCGTTGTAACTTTGACAGAATATGCCCTTATCGAAAGACTATCACCTTAACTCATTTTCTACGACTAATTATTTTGTTTTTATCATTGTGCTTTTCGTTGACCCTTTGATAAAATGGATTAAATGTTTTGATAATTAATCCATAAGATCAATAATAAAAATTTATAGTTCTAATAATAATTAAAACCCCAAATTCCTTAAAAGTAACCAGGGAAATATTTTATTTAAGACTAAAAAGGTTTTGTGTTGTTAAAAATATAACCACGTATTATTTTATGTCAATATAATTCGTACAAGTGAGAACATATTTTTATATAATTATTTACATTTACAATAAACAAGTCAATTTTAGTGTGCATTACTAATCTACAGACTCGTTCTTCGGTGGATAACAATAGATTTTTGAAATGGATTGCAACAAAGGCGCACTGAATCTTTTTACGGTAAAATTAATATAATTTTCTTGGTGCATTAAAATCAAAAAATAACGTTACTAACAAAAGTTAATAGGAATTTTTTAGATATCCGTGCATTGGTAGGTTAACAGATTGTAGCTAGACGTTCGTAATGTTAGTATTTGACGCTGCTAAACTGCTCCTGGACAGTTGAAATTGAAGTTTTTTGATGTTGCTGTGCTTAGAGGAACTAGAGCTATTTTCGATATCGGTTTGTGACCAATTCAAAAGTTTTCTTTTCACCCTTTCAAATTTCGTAAATGCGAAAAATAGGAACGCTCCCTGCAAGCCATTCAAAATAATGAAGAAACACCAGACGACGTTACTTCGCGAAAATGGCGCGACAAATCCGAAAAGCCACGTTAGACCCATGATTGCGGCTAATTTTACGTACAAAACCAATTTGATTTGATCATTTTTTCCCGTATTTTCATGGGCCATCTTCGTGGCCTTCGACGCTCGAGCGATAACGTAGGCGGTCGAGGCGAAGAAAACGACGTTCACGACGAGCAAGATGGCCAGTGGAGTGGCGAAAAACAAAAGCAGACCAGTTCGATTCGATATCCAGCAGACCATTTCTCCATAACGCGGACGCCATTCGTCAATATCGTATGGAAGCCAGTTGATCAGAGCCGACAGTAGAACTATCAATAAAGGCGTTGACCAAGCGTAAATCGAATATTTAATCAGTTTGGCGCAGTGGTTGCGGTTGCTCTGAGATTTTGGATGTCCGGTTGTGTTGAACGTATTCCATATGTCGTACGCCAGGAGGTTACTCCAAAAAAACGAACATAAAAATGCGTATTGCGTTACGATCGCGATGGCCGTGCAAGCGACACCCCAGTCCGGTCGCCCTGCACCGACGACGAACAGCAATTGGCCAACGAACAGGGACAAGGACAGGTTAAAGATCACTTTGGGAGCAATGTTTTTTCTTTCGGGAACGATGAAGTGTAATACCATTTTACCGAATAAGCAAATCAGAGAAATACTAATGCAGACAGTCGTCAAGATGCTCTGAACTTCCGAAAACTTTTCCATGTATTTTGTAGAGGCATTTACGCATATCATCACAGTACCGTTGCCTTCAATCTAAATACACATGAACTATATTAATTTAACTCATAATTCACAGTAATATAATATGGTTTAAACAAAGACAAAGATGGACACTTTTACACCCACTAAGCTGAACAACATAAGTGGTTTTCCCGCTTCTTTTGAATAACGTGGTTACGTACCGCTGAGCTTGCGTCACGTGCCGTTATTCAATAGAAGTGCAAAAGCTTCCTAATGTTTTGTGGCGATATCTTCAGCTTTGTTGGTGTAAAAATCTTCCTTGATAGAAAATTTTTAAATAAACCTAATAAATGTCAATTCCTCGCCTTACCCTTTTTTAGTGTAAGGGGGAGCATAAGTGAACGTCCACAAATAGAATAGACCAGTATTATAATTTTTAACAAATAATTTAGATAATAAAGCCGCTTGTTTTAATGGAAGTACATGCATTTCAAATATTTGTGAAATATGGCCTTAAAAATATTTAAATCAACGTGAATGCCTCAAAATCAGCCTCGTAACCTCGAAATAATAGGAAAATCGATTAAGCCTGAAACACACATCTGAAAAATGTTACGGAAACGTATCAGGAAACAGTAAACATTTAGACACTTCGAATTGAAAATTATTTCTGTAATTGGAAATTTTACCACAGCGCCATCCCTAAGGCATACTTCAAGCGACAGACTACTAATAGTAATAGATAGATATAAAAAATGGCTTCTAAAAACACCTGGCTAAGATGCTACTACAATGCAGACTGCCTATTGGCTGACGGTGAAAATAGGATATTAAAAAACGTTTATGAGATATACCAAGGATCGAACCGAGCCTCGGCCATTTGGAAAACCCTCGGCCTCGGTCCGAGGGTCGTCTAAATATAGCCGAGGAACCGAGGATTTGTTCGCTCTTATTAAAAACATGAAGAACTGAAATTTTGACCAATTTTCAACCGTAAAATTTATATCTAAGGAGAATGAATATGTGGAGACGATCGTCCGGCTACCGGCCCCTTGAACGCTTTTTCCCCTGTCTTGCGCGGAGGAGGATTCAATACTCGAAATTTTAGTTTTAGTTTTGTAACTTTTGTTTTAGGTTCTTTTCGTGGGAACCGTCGAAAAGCGAAACGTGAGGGGGCGGGGCTGCTGGAGGGACGAAACATCTACAATATTTGATATTAAAACTTTTATTTGGAAGCTTTATTTATCCATTTGACCATTTAACCGTTGCCTCGGCCTCGGCCCGAGGCAGTTTTTCGACCCTTGTTCGATCCTTGTGCTATACCATAAGTAACATTATAACGATAAGTATGTCAATTAAAAAAAATCACTGAACTGATTTTCAAAGCTATGGCGCAATAAGATTTAGTTCTCAGCCCAGAGCCCCCTAGTGTCTAAATATGCCTAAGTTGATATAACTACTACCAAGGACTATAGCATGCTACTCAGTTCTAGTGCAAGTCCAAGAGAATGTCAGTGTCGAAAAAAGTTCGGTCAGGAAATTTGCATTAAGACAATATGAAGTGTAATACTTGTTATTATGTTACTTATGTCGGTTCTTTTACGAAACATTTTTGGCGTTTACGTTCCAGTTTATATTTTAATGAAAAGTTTTCGGATGTGCGTCCAAGGCTTAAATCAGCGCAAAATAAATCGAAAATCATGCACTTATATCACAACATTGGTGTAATTTGGCAAAAAATGTTATGATTCTAAGTCCAGCTCACAGATCTCAAAAATATCCAATACTTAATAGATCGTAACAATTTCGCATTACATTTAACGCACATGATACTTACTTTATATTCTCCTTTTTTGAAGACCATTTTTGTACTCTGAAAAACCAGAGTTTCGTTTTCGTCCACATCGTATCCGTCAGAAACTGGAAGTTTCGGGCAAATATCCATTAGAGAAGGCTCGGCAGTAGAAAACGGCTTGCTTTTAGCATCGTCCATCGGATCTTTTTCCTGGGGATTAGCGATGCAAATTCCTTCGCTGTATGTATATCTTTGCCCACACACTACACTCCGACAAGATTCTGTCCACGGATCGTAGACGGATCCTATAATAACAATGCACAGTAAACAAAATTTGAACACCTTGTTTCTAATGCTAGTAAAAAGGTATCTGCTTTACCCGGAGGGCACCTTGTCGTAGAGCCAACCACTGATCCTCCGCTGGAGAAATCGATGTCAAGTAACATCGAAAAAGAAGGCATTGATGGAGATTTTAGATGGGGATGGAAAATTCCATAGAGGTTGAAAAAAGGTGCGTTTCGATCCGAGCCGGTTTGACATTGTAGGTTTTCAGGGGACTCTCCGTTGCAAAAGGCGCAAAATTTGTTTTTGAAAGACTGTCTGTATCCTGTGCTGTTTCCAATGACGGGTGCAAAATAGCGTTCACATTTGATGGTATTAAGTACGTCGTCAGTGTTGTTCGCATTCTTGCAATATGAACCTACGATGTTGTCTTCGCATTTGAAAATCATATCATCCTTTAACATTGTTTCCAGGGTATCCGGAAAACTTATATAAAAAAGTTCTATTAATATTAATATTTATCTGAAAACTACTTTCTTTTAAAGGGCATAGGAAATGAAGTTTTACTGGCGTATATAAAGCCTATCTTATGATTTGTAGTAAGCACGGATAGAGCTTTATGAATAGTAAGAATTTAAGTAGTTTAAGTCTTAACTCTAGTTAATCTAGGCCCTTTTTGAGGGGTTTTTATTCAAATTTATACCTGTAAATCAATTTACTGAAGCAACTAGCCTCAAAAATGCTTATTAAGTAGAAGAAGAATTAGAAGCTGTGCTACGAAAAGTTTGAATACCTATGCACGAATCGCAATAACCAATCTTCTCGCCGTATTTTTGTTATTCTAAATGGTAATGTTTTTATACAGAAGAACAGGCTCTGTTTTTGGTTAACACAGGATTTACTTTGTATTGGGGACGCAAATTTCATATTTTAAAGAATGATTACTTTTTATGTACGGGGGTTAGCTGCAATACTGAAAAAATATAATATTAAAGCTAAATAACTGTATTCGTAAACGAGTGAACGAATGCGCCACGAAATCTGTGTTGCCTAACAAAGATGGTCGTTATCGCAATAAAATTAACCTTTTTCTGAACTTAAACCATTTAAACGTACGGATTTAAAACATATTTATGTGTATTGTCCTGTTTTAGGATTAGTATATACTTACGAGAAACGAAACGGACATATCTTCGCTATTTGAGGATCGTTCTCAATTTGAGAAGTGTTCGGGTTGCAAAGCAAGTTCAACTTCCAAGGCAGCAGCTGTTTTTCATTATTGCACACAGCGCAAAATATATTCTTGTAAGTGATGTTGCTGCTTAACGAAGTAACAGGCATAAGCAAAAGACCGTCCGGTTTTGCGCCGGTGTGACTCTTTTCATGATCGTCTTCACACTGGGTTTTGATGTCCTCGATTACCCATTCTTTCGGACACTTTGACAGCATGTAGTAGAAATTATTATCCTTCATATCTAAGCATTTGTAATTGACTTGAGATTTTTCCTCGTCTTCCAAATCCGCGTCACCTTGTTTGGGATTGGCAATTGACGAACCGGGAGCATTCCAGCAACAATCTCCGTATTCAATGCAATCTTTAGAACACGAGCAGTAGTAAGGCGAATGCCGTTTTAGATCGTCCAGCAGCGCCTGGTTAAAAACAGAGTAATTATAATTATATCTTCAATCACTAGAAATATCGTAATTACAAAATAAACATGTACACTCTGTTCCAAAAATTCTTCGACAAGTGAAATTTTTGCACTCTTTTTTAATGTGCTTGAAAACTATAATAGATAGATCGATGATACCAATTGCAACTATAATCATCGGTTTCGTCCGCCAAAAATTAATAGTTTGGCGGGAACCGTTAAAACTCATTTTAGCCAACTTTTTAAATGCTCATCATTCATTTTTCAGGTGAAGTTACGAAAATTTTTTGTGGTTTTCACAACCAAAAGGTATGGAATTAATATCCAAGATATTTATCATAATACTGCATGATGAAATTAGCTCATAGTTAATTCGGCAGCAGCACTTAGGCCAGCAAAACGTGGAACAATGTACGTTATTTATAGTTTAATAAATGTCGTCACAAATAAAGGAAAAATTTGATTTTAAAACGTTTGGTCAGAAGCGTGTAAAGGTGCAATTTAATCTTAAAATGTAGGTCAAAAGCGCACACAAGGGGAATTTAATCTTAAAATGTAAGTCACGAGCGCGTAAATGGGGAATGTATTCTTAATATGTTGGTCAAAGCTCACAGAAGGGGAATTTAATCTTAAAATGTTTGTCACAAGCGCGTAAATGGGGAATTTAATATGAAAATATGGTCAAAAGCGCATAGACGGGGAATTTAATCCTAAAATGTTGTTCATAAGCGCGCAAAATGGGAATTTAATCTTAAAATGTTGGTCACAAGCGCGTAAATGGGGAATTGAATCTGAAAATATGGTCAAAAGTGCATAGACGGGGAATTTAATCCTAAAATGTTGGTCATAAGCGCGCAAAATGGGAATTTAATCTTAAAATGTTGGTCACAAGCGCGTAAATGGGGAATTGAATCTGAAAATATGGTCAAAAGCGCATAGACGGGGAATTTAATCCTAAAATGTTGGTCACAAGCGCGCAAAATGGGAATTAAATCTTAAAATGTTGGTCACAAGCGCGCAAAATGGGAATTTAATCTTAAAATGTTTGTCACAAGCGCGTAAATGGGGAATTGAATCTGAAAATATGGTCAAAAGCGCATAGACGGGGAATTTAATCCTAAAATGTTGGTCATAAGCGCGCAAAATGGGAATTTAATCTTAAAATGTTGGTCACAAGCGCGTAAATGGGGAATTGAATCTGAAAATATGGTCAAAAGCGCATAGACGTGGAATTTAATCTTAAAATGTTGGTCACAAGCGCGTAAATGGGGAATTGAATCTGAAAATATGGTCAAAAGTGCATAGACGGGGAATTTAATCCTAAAATGATGGTCATAAGCGCTCAAAATGGGAATTTAATCTTAAAATGTTGGTCACAAGCGCGTAAATGGGGAATTGAATCTGAAAATATGGTCAAAAGCGCATAGACGGGGAATTTAATCCTAAAATGTTGGTCATAAGCGCGCAAAATGGGAATTTAATCTTAAAATGTTGGTCACAAGCGCGTAAATGGGGAATTGAATCTGAAAATATGGTCAAAAGTGCATAGACGGGGAATTTAATCCTAAAATGTTGGTCATAAGCGCGCAAAATGGGAATTTAATCTTAAAATGTTGGTCACAAGCGCGTAAATGGGGAATTGAATCTGAAAATATGGTCAAAAGCGCATAGACGTGGAATTTAATCTTAAAATGTTGGTCACAAGCGCGTAAATGGGGAATTGAATCTGAAAATATGGTCAAAAGTGCATAGACGGGGAATTTAATCCTAAAATGATGGTCATAAGCGCTCAAAATGGGAATTTAATCTTAAAATGTTGGTCACAAGCGCGTAAATGGGGAATTGAATCTGAAAATATGGTCAAAAGCGCATAGACGGGGAATTTAATCCTAAAATGTTGGTCACAAGCGCGCAAAATGGGAATTTAATCTTAAAATGTTGGTCACAAGCGCGCAAAATGGGAATTTAATCTTAAAATGTTTGTCACAAGCGCGTAAATGGGGAATTTAATCTGAAAATATGGTCAAAAGCGCATAGACGGGGAATTTAATCCTAAAATGTTGGTCACAAGCGCGCAAAATGGGAATTTAATCTTAAAATGTTGGTCACAAGCGCGTAAATGGGGAATTTAATCTTCAAAAGTAGGTCACTAGTGCGTAAGGGGGAATTTAATCTTAAAATGTAGGTCAAAAGCGCACTCAAGGGGAATATAATCTGAAAATGTTGGTCAAAAGCGTACAGAAGGGGAATATAATCTGAAAATGTTGGTCAAAAGCGCACAGAAGGGGAATTTAATCTGAAAATGTTGGTCAAAAGCGCACAGAAGGGGAATTTAATCTTTAAATGTTGGTCACAAGCGCTCAAAGAGGGAATTAAATCTTTAAATGAGAATATTTTATATACACGATTAAATGTATATAATATTTTTCTAGCGCAAGAATTAATATAAATTTATAAGTTTATTTTTATAAAGGAATACTTCTGCGCAAGTTTCCATACTAAATTGACTGAGTAAAATAATATCACCTCGAGCAGGAATCGAACCTATCCTTAGGGTTACTTTCGCAATGCCACTACTATTGAAGCAAGTATAAGAAAAACGAAAACCACCGTTGGTCTAAAGATTACATTAAACAACGCCCAAAAGGTAAAAAGACCAACGTTTGGGGAAAATAAAATATTTATATTTATTAAAAACCAATACGTGGTACTTCGGCTCATAGGCCTTCAAGGCGAAGTAAAGAGTGCAGACTACTATTGGACTACTGAGGCCACGAGTGAACAGGCCTCAGACATCCAATTTTTGAATGCTAATAGACAGTACACCAGCAATTAACAGCACTGTGATTGTCACGCTTGATATTTCGTACTTTTCAGTGTAACGTATTTTTACTTACAAGTTCTTTTAAACGTGACATATTTCTCTGTACATTTTCGTACGAGCAGTATCTGTGATATTGCGCGCATTCTAAGTCTCTAATGTCCACGTTTTCGACGGCAACATCTGCTCGAGATATTATCGGCTCCTTCGAACGAGTTGGTTTAAATAATGGTTTCGCTCCAGCGAAAAAGCTCGTTTCGTCAAAAACACCAGAAGAGTGAGACAACGGTAGAAATGATTCCGGTTTATCTGACTTATTCACCTACAAAATTGAAATTTTTTAAATTATAAATAGAAAACTCAGAGTAAAATTATAAAGCTATTATGATTTGCATTCAACTAATATAGCGAATATGCCGTGCACATAAGACTACTAAGAATGTTAAATGAACAGTGTTATCTTTGGAAAGAAAAATTTTCAATTAAAAAATTAAATGCTGCTATTTAGATGATAAATTCTAAGCCCAAGACGACCTAAGCTGTGATCTCAAATCAGTGCCATTTTTTCGTTAACCTACTATTCATACTAATATACAATAAGGGTGCCTTATATATCAGCAGTCAATTACAATTTATAGTAAAATTGACATGTAACAAGTGACCTATAAATTTTAACCTTTACCAATTATTCCTGTTAAATTTTGCGAGAATAATAGTCGATTTAACGTTTTTAGTTTTAATTTAATTTTACCTTAATTTTTAAAGGTTGCGTCTATTTAGTTTTATTTTTAAACGATAGGTAGCGTCACCGTAAAGGAAATATTTACGATTAAAATTTAGCTTCATGGGAATTGCGTAGCTACAATTAACAAGCCATAGCTCATCTGCGTGGGTTCGTCTACGACTTTACAGCAGTGTGTCAGAATTTAGAGCCCGGTGTACCTAGTAACATAGACCATACCACCCGAGGTCTATCATCATAGTGCCCTACGCCAGCGTCCACCTAGCCCGGACAGGTGACGAATTCAGCATGGGTAGTAGTACCCTACTACTGATAGTCGCACCTTTGACGCAAGCCACTCAACCCAGCAGAAGGTGCAGCAATGGGTGAACCATTTCCCACTTCGCAGACAGTAGTTGAATACTTCTATTTTTATTAACTTCTGATAAATTCAATTTTAACTTACTAAATGTCTATAATAGGTGGAAACTATTCGCGCACCCAAAGCTATTCGTACAAACAGCACTACGAATTTTTTACATTCAGTCTGAGAAAAGTATTGCTTGAAATTTTTCGGAGCTTGGAAGCCAGCCAAAAGTATTCTTATATCATAGTTTTGGAAAAAGTGCGATATGAATCCCGTTGTTTTGTTAAATTTAATTGTTTTAATCTCGAATGAAAAAAAAACATCTGTTAATTTTTTCCGGCCCGTTATTTGGAATTCTGGGTGCTTACTGATATAAAAACCTTCAGTGTAATATATAATTGGAATGACAATTGCAAGAAGGTAACGATTTTAAAAATATTACTAATTGGACGATCAAAACTCTACTCCTAATTAAATTTGAAAGTTGTGCAATTGAAATGTTGGTAAGAAGCTTTCTAAACATTTACGGATATAACAAATTGAAAATCTTTAGTAAATATTTTGTTTTCAAAATTTGGTGATATTATCTCCTTTTGATTAGCTTTTATCTTTCATTTGTAAGGTTGAATAGAAATGTAAATAGTAGGATTTTATGCAAAAATAAACCATGACAAATTTCATTACAATTTTTAACTAGCGAAAACGAAAAGTATTTTTAAAATTTGTCGAAAGCTGTATTAAAAAATTAACTTTTATAAGTTATCTTATTAGTTCTGAAATATTAACTATAATGTTTGTTTGCTGAGCCATAAAAAATCGTCTAAAAATAATCATCATCCCGATGTAGAAAAAAAAAGCTTTCTTGGGATGGGTAGTATGAATTTTGTTATCATTTTAATAAAACATTACAAATGTTATACTATTATTTATAATAATAATATCCTAAGTCATCTAGCGATTTTTTTTGCCTTTGATTTAGGTGGGCGGGTGAAATTACGTGGGAAAGTGGTGGAAAGCCCTGGTGAAATAGTGGAAATGAAATATTGAAATATTTACCATGGCAATTGTGAATCGTACAGCGACGCAAACCAAGAACTGAAAAACGAAAAGTCGCATTCCAGTAAGCCTTAGAGATCCCGTCATTTTCTTTTGAGTATATTAACATCAATAATATTGACTATTAACGATTGTGTAAAGTTCCAAAGTGATGCTTTTGATCAGGTACCTAGAAACAACGAAACAATTCTTAATGCTTTAACTTCAAATACTTGGATAGCTTACTGTCAATTTTTAAATCATTTATTATGGTCTGGTGTAATTTTTGTGTAATTAAGATCTGGGAGTTTTGGTTTAAAACCATTCTTTTAATAACAGCGCAATTATAAAAAAGTTTTATTGAAACTAACCAAACGCACCAAAAGTATTTATTTGAAGGGAGTAAGAATAAAATGTAAAATACGACTTATAACACACCTAACGACTGGTTTTTAACGTAACTAGCGTTAATCATCCCTAGCTTTTGTTACACCTGGTGGCAGAATTGTAAAATTCGTTGATACACCTAATTTTAAAATATAATAGATACACATCATATAAATAGATGATTTAAAAAGACTTAACTAACTTTACTTTGCAATTTAAAAACAATGCAATTCAGAAAATTAAAGGGTTAAGCTATCAATGGAAAACGTGAAAACTTGAAGGAGCGCCGATTGTACACAATAAATTACGTCTACACTACTTCCAGTTTCACCGTTCCCGTTTTCAAAGACTAAACACGTCTATTATTGAACATAACGTGAAAAATTAATTTAACATAAGAATACAAACTTACTTAATACGAATAAAAATAGTGCGGTGCAGAAAATAGAAAGGTTAAGCAATGTCTCGGAAACGTGAACGGGGAACTTGAGGTTTACAGGTTGTACACAGTAAAGCTACGTCTACACTTCTAAAAGTTTCACCTACACGTTTTCGAGGGCTTCACATGCCTTTTATTGAACATAAACTGTAAAATAATTTAACATACCAATACAAAGTTTACAAATTAAAAATAAATAAAAAGAATGCAGAAATGAATGGAAGTAATATTTAACATACACTACAAAAACTGAAAACTTACAACTTACTTTGAACATATTTTCCTACTAACGGCGTTCCTTTTCTAGCAAGCGAAGGTCGCGACCAAATTGAGAAAAAAATGACTTGGTTATTCCCGCTAGAAGAAATTTCCGACAAAGTCGGAGAGTGTCACACGTAAAATCGTTTTATCACATTTCCGGAAAATGTTTCGAAATATCTTGATGGATAGCCCACATAATTATTGCAACATCATCTTTTTAAAAGACCTGCGCGTCTTTATCGTACTTTGAGAAGACGATCACTTAAACAATAAACAATTGACGAGCACCGCGTACGACTGTCTTCGAAATCCTTTTAATGTAAGCAAGACCTGTGACGCCGCGCTCTTGGCCTTCCGCTCTACGATAAGCTCAAACAACGCGCCAATAGCCCAAAATACAGTCCGGCTCCGAAATCCCTAGCTACAATAGTGAATCGTAAAAGCGAAGTAAAAATATTTGAATATGAGTTAAATTCTTAAATTTAGATAGTATTAGTTAAATTCTTAAATTTAGATAGTATTAGTTAAATTCTTAAATTTAGATAGTATTAGTTAAATTCTTAAATTTAGATAGTATTAGTTAAATTCTTAAATTTAGATAGTATTAGTTAAATTCTTAAATTTAGATAGTATTAGTTAAATTCTTAAATTTAGATAGTATTAGTTAAATTCTTAAATTTAGATAGTATTAGTTAAATTCTTAAATTTAGATAGTATTAGTTAAATTCTTAAATTTAGATAGTATTAGTTAAATTCTTAAATTAAGATAGTATTAGTTAAATTCTGAAATTTAGATAGTATTAGTTAAATTCTTAAATTAAGATAGTATTAGTTAAATTCTTAAATTTAGATAGTATTAGTTAAATTCTTAAATTTAGATAGTATTAGTTAAATTCTTAAATTTAGATAATATTAGTTAAATTCTTAAATTTAGATAGTATTAGTTAAATGCTTAATAAAATAACTAAAATTAATTAATATTAATAAAATACCTAAAATTAATTAATATTAATAAAATAACTAAAATTAATTAATATTAATAAAATAACTAAAATTAATTAATATTAATAAAATAACTAAAATTAATTAATATTAATAAAATAACTAAAATTAATTAATATTAATAAAATAACTAAAATTAATTAATATTAATAAAATAACTAAAATTAATTAATATTAATAAAATAACTAAAATTAATTAATATTAATAAAATAACTAAAATTAATTAATATTAATAAAATAACTAAAATTAATTAATATTAAATTCTTAAATTTAAATATTAATAAATTCTTAATTTTAAATATAATTAAATTCTTTAATTTAATTAATATTAGTTATTATTAATATCTTAAATTTAATTATTATTAAAATCTTAAATTAAATTATTATTAAATTCTTAAATTTAAATATTATTAAATTCTTAAATTTAAATATTATTAAATTCTTTAATTTAATTAATATTAATTATTATTAAATTCTTAAATTTAATTATAATTAAATTCTTAAATTTAATTATTATTAAATTCTTAAATTTAATTATTATTAAATTCTTAAATTTAATTATTATTAAATTCTTAAATTTAATTATTATTACATTCTTAAATTAAATGATTATTAAATTCTGAAATTAAATTATTATTAAATTCCTAAATTTAATTAATATTAGTAAAATTCTTAAATTTACTTAACAGTAAATTCTTAAACCTACTTAATATTAAATTCTTAATTTAATTATTATTAGTTAAATACCTAAATTTAATTAATATTAGTTAAATACCTAAATTTAATTAATATTAGTCAAATACCTAAATTTAATTAATATTAGTTAAATACCTAAATTTAATTAATATTAGTTAAACCTAAATTTAATTAATATTAGTTAAATACCTAAATTTAATTAATATTAGTTAAATACCTAAATTTAATTAATATTAGTTAAATACCTAAATTTAATTAATATTAATTAAATACCTAAATTTAATTAATATTAATTAAATACCTAAATTTAATTAATATTAAATTCTTAAATTTAATTATTATTAAATTCTTCAATTTAATTATTATTAAATTCTTCAATTTAATTGTTACTAAATTCTTAAATTTAATTATTAGTAAATTCCTAAATTTTATTAATTTTAGTTAAATTCTTAAATTTACTTAATATTAAATTCTTAAATTTACTTAATATTAAATTCTTAAATTTACTTAATATTAATACTTAAATTTACTTAATATTACATTCTGAAACCTACTTAATATTAAATTCTTAAATTTTATTATTATTAGTTCATTTCTTAATTAATAAGTTTATAACATAAACCTTTATCTCAAATCTAATTAATATTAATTTAATTATCAAATTAAATATTAATTTTCTCCTCAAAATTTATTCATTCCATCTTAAAATTTAATATTAATTTAATCCCCAAATATAATATTAATAAATAAATAAATAATAAATTTAGCTGTAAATTATCTGAACTTAAAACTTTACCGGCTCTTAATACGTAGGAGCCATGAAAACTGTTGTCAATTAAAATTATATTATGCTTTTAACCTTTCGGTCATTTTTAAACACTTTGTACATATAATTTTTTATGCAATGTGTGTCAACTAGCTGACGCTGTAATAGTGTTGTTTTGATACACAATAAACAAGTTTCCATTTCCAAATTTAATATAAAATTTATATTAAAATATATTATATTTTTAATGTTTTTAATGTTTTTAATTATTTAAATTTCTTAATTTAATTTTTAATTATTTATTTAAATTTATTTATTTATTTTTTTATTTTTTTAAATTTGTTATTTTTTTATATTTTTATTTATTTAATTTTTAATTATTTAATAAATTTATTAATTTAATTTTTAATTATTTGATAAATTTATAAAGTTTAGTAATTAATAAATTTATAAAGTTTATTAATTAATAAATTTATAAAATTAGTTCATTAATAAATTTAATTTTTAATTTAGTATTTAAATTTACTTATTAAATTTAATTATAAATTATTAATAATTATTAATTATTATCAAAGGTTGTTCCGAAATACTCGAACCACTACTAAAACACATTTTCAATCTATCACTATCCACCGGTATCTTTCCGTCTCTATGAAAAATTGTGGTAGTATCACCTATTTTCAAGTCTGGCCTTGCTGGTGACGTTAAAAACTATAGACCTATCTCATTGCTCTGTTGCTTCGCCAAAGTCGTCGACTCACTCATCCATTCCATTATCTACAACTGGTTCAAACCACACTTCGTAAACACACAACAAGGTTTTCTTAAGTCAAGATCAGTTGAAACTAACAATGTATCGTTTCTCGAAGATGTGATGCCACGGGTTTGAAGCCGTTCTCAAGTCAACGTCGCGACGTGTCCATTGACTTATCCAAAGCATTTGACAGGGTTTCGCACGCTCTTCTAGTCACTAAACTCCAACTATATTGTCTTGCTGGCCAGGCTCTGAATTGGGTAGCGGATTATCTTACCAACCGAACTAATTTTATCAAATGTAATGGTTGCCTAACTGATGTTTCGTATCCCACGACTTGCGGAGTGCCCCAGGGTAGCTCCCTCGGCCCCCTTTTATATACCATATACGCCAACGACCTTCCGGCTGTTCTTACAAAGAGTAACATCAAGCAATTTATTGATGATAATAAGATCTACCATACCATTCCTGAAAAAAAAAACGACTGCAGAGTGCTACAAGACGATATCACGAGGGTTGCAAATTGGTGCACCGCGAACAACCTACTAATAAATGAGACCAAATTCCAGCCATCTCTTTTACTAGAAAAGCCCACCCTATCATGCAAAAATCATATATTTATTTTAAGTGAGTATTAATTTAACCATATTTTTATTTTAAGTTAACATTTATTTAACCATATATTTATTTTAAGTTAATATTAATATAACTTCTTTTTAAGTTAATATTAATATAACTTCTTTTTAAGTTAATATTAATATAACTTCTTTTTAAGTTAATACTTCATATCAACTCATTGTTTATTTAATATGAGTTAAGTTCTCAATTCCTAATTTTAATTTAATGAGTTATGTTTTCTGTTTCTAATTTTAATTTATTATGAATTTAATTCTTAATTTTAATTTACTTCTTAATTTCAAATTAAAAATTATTAAATTAAAAAATTCCGTTTAACCTCAAACCAATACTAAATAGAGGGCTCCAAATTGTTAAAACATACAGCGACGAAGCGAAGCGAAAAACCCTGTACATACTCTACCTCATAAACTATACTATTTGCAAATATTCAAGGGTCGCTTTACCATCGGCAATAGTGTGAGCCAAATTTATTAAATTTGTCCCTTTTTCAGAGTATAATTCTGGCTGCATCTATGATGTGCCGAGCTAAAAGAGAGAGGCTCTGGAAACGCTCGCTTCGTACGTGTTTATTTGATCAGCTTCCGCTCTTCGGTTCACGATTCCTTTTTTGGTCTGAAGTAGAGTTTACTTTTTCACCCGAAACAACGTTCCGATGTCTGATATTAACGTTCTTCGAGAGGTCACGTGAGCTCTCTAGCCGCAGCTGAGACAAGAGTACCAGTGATAGTTCAAAGTATACACTTGAAATAAAATGTGCCGCTCTTTATTGTTGTTTTGGATTCAAATTTCACCTTTTTCGAAAATGTTGCGCAATTTAACTTTTCTTTTTGCAGTTCAGGGAACGTTTTCTTAATCGAATACCATTTTTAAATAAGTGTTAGAAAAGTTCTTACCATAGATTTAAATAAAGAATTCAGTTTTTTGTCAAATTAAATGGTAAATTTTTTTATCATTAGGTTATACACAAATGTGTCCAAAAAGCAAACATTGAAATACTTAGAATTCCGGTTTTTACTTTTAGAATCAAAAGTTTTATCCTTGCCCAGAAATGCTGGTTGGATGGCTAGTTTGGGTTCATTTATTTTTCTAATCCCTCAAAATTTAAATGCAGCTTATCGGCCTTTGGCGAAGTATTAAGTGTAGGATCTATTAACCTAATCATTTAAGTACAGTTTCGAGTTTATTGACTAAATTTAAAATGTAGTTTGTTTGTCTTCAATAAAAAATACCCAAAATTTCATGCACAAATATGCGAGATTTTAAAATATTAAATTTAAATGATTGAAGTCCCACCTATATTTAGTAAAGAATAATAATCGTAAATTGAAGGTTAAGAATATCAATTAAATTTATACTAAATGTGTAATCTAAAGTCGTGCAGTTAATTTTAAATTTCATTATAATTCTTTATAAGCATATTAATCTTGTGGAATAAATTTAAAAAAAATAACTCTTGACTTTCTGTCTCTCCATTTACGAAATTCCCAATTTACAGTACTTTTTTGTGCTGTAGGTTACGTTTCCTTTAAAAAACAAGAAAATGTGCACAAAAAATGTTATTCAAAGTCTTAAGAAACTAATAAGAAATCTCATTGTGAATAGGATGAAGTTAGATCCAAAAAGTTGATCATTTGCCGTAATCGGCTTACAAGTCCGTACTTTTGACAGTTCTAAAGTTCGAAAAGCCTTTGATAATGCAAAAATTATAATAAGTTAAATATGCCGGCGTACATATTTAGTAAAGTGCCTAACCCAGTGCCGGATTTAGACTACTGGAGCCACCCTCCCCCCGAAACGGTCTAAGTTATAGCAGATGTTTCAATATAATACGTTATAAACTTGTGATTTCGAGGTAAATGGCTTATTTTTAATATAACAATACTTAAACACGCATTATTTACTCTTTACTCGTATTTAAAATTCCCCGAAAAAGTCGCGTGTTTCTTTAAATATTTCGTCGCGTGATTTTATGTAGCTCTTTTAAATGCGTATGACTGTAGTCAGAGATATACATGAACCGAAATTATCCGCGACCTATCTCGGTAACGTTGGATTCATTCCCCCCTAAAAAGACGAGTTTTGCTAATCCCCCATAATGGAATTTCATCCCGTCCTCCAGATCTCGAAGAGCTTTGGAGTACGCCACCTGGCGTTTCTAGTGGGAAATTTTTAATAAACACGGACTAAGAAATTAACTAAGGAAGAAACTTTTACAGTCCGTGTCGCAAACAGACCAATTTTATATTAAGTCGAATTTTTTAATTAAATGAACAAGCTTTTCCAAACGAACAAGCTTAAACTGAAACATAAATGGGTGGGATGTAATTTAGTTAAAAACACGAGAAAAGCCAAAGGAATTGACAATATTCCCAATACCTGTTAATTATTTACAACATAAGCTACAATCACGGTCGTGCTACAATCAGCCGACAACCCAAAATTAGACATTTACCCAAAATTAGACATATACCAAAAACTAGACATTTACCCAAAATTAGACATTTACCCAAAATTAGACATTTACCCAAAATTAGACATTTACCCAAAATTAGACATTTATCCAAAATTAGATATTTACCCAAAATGTGATATTTACCCACATTTAAAAAAAATATATTTGAAATTTTGAATAATTTCATAATCTTAGATTTTGCCATGTTAATAGAGAAATATATAATATTAGTTGTCAAAAACGTTTTCGTGCCATGGTAAAACTCCATGGTAGTTTCCTTTGTAAGTGGAAAACGAATCTAACCGTGATACCTCGGATTTTTCTTTTCGCGGGCGGTCCTTAATTTGTAAATGCTTCAGTTTTCACCTTCCCCGCTCTCTATGGCAAAATGCCCCTAAAGAATATGCGCTCGCTGATAATTTCGGTACATGTATTTCTGCTGTAGTGTAACGATGCTTGTAGGATCTGAATACTAACATAAGTTTATGGTCATAAAATTTAAAATACTCAATTATATAGAAAGGTAAAGACCAACGTTATAAAACGTGTGTACTCGGTAAGTCCTATTTTTCGGAAAGAATATTTTGCATACTTTTGCAAAACTAGTGCGAACTGGCCATTTTCAAGACCTATTTTGCGGAAAGAATATTTTGCATACTTTTGCAAAACTAGTGCGAACTGGCCATTTTCAAGACCTATTTTGCGGAAAGAATATTTTGCATACTTTTGAAAAACTAGTGCGAACTGGCCATTTTCAAGACCTATTTTGCGGAAAGAATATTTTGCGTACTTTTACAAAACTAGTGCGAACTGGCAATTTTCAAGAATAGCGCCCCCTCCTATATATTTGTTTTGATTGTGCTATAATATAGCATTTTTCGCAAGCTATCTATTGCCGTTAAAATTATTTTTCGGAAATGAATACTTAAGGAGATATAATTAATTAAAAATTATCAAAAGACTATACGGTGGCGCCGCGCAATCACTTCGCTCGAGCGCTGGGGGCGCGCGGCGCCTCCCCAGCCCCATACTAAAAAAAGTCATGGTCCATCTATAACGTTACCTAGAGGACAGTACCAAGCCTTACGCATCAAGTATATAATTTTAAATTATATACTTAGATCATTAACTATATCGCCTTAAGTATTCATTTCCGAAAAATATTTTTAACAATACTATATTATAGCACAATCAAAACAAATATATTGGAGGGGGCTCTATTCTTGAAAATTGCCGCATCAGCTACTTTCGCACTAGTTTTGCAAAAGTATGCAAAATCTTCTTTCCGAAAAATAGGACTTTCCTGTATACTGTGGCTACTATGGCTACTTTAGCTACGAAAATGTATGTGGGAAGACGTCGTTGCTTAAAATTAAGCACCAATAGTAGAAGGAAAGTGAGGGTGTGGCATCGATCCCGGGTTCGGGTTTGGGTTCGGGATCGAAATCCGGGATTTAAGGGATGAAATGGGGGTAAAATCGTCAAAAAGTCAATGTATTTAGGGTATTTCTCGCGACGATTTGTTTTCCCGTATATCAACATATTGTGTCCAGGCCAACTTGTTCATTTATCTACGCTTATCTCGAAAGATACTTGAACGTATATCTTATCAAGTTTTATCGTACGGAATAAGTTGAAATGAGGTAAAAATTGATAACCTAGGCGGCGCGTGCGCAGATTACCCCGGGGGACGCGGTTAATTTGAATTTAAGAGTTTTTTGACGTCATGGAATATGGGACGCGGTTAACGTGCGCGGATTGGGGCGCGGTTAATTTGAATTTAAAACATAGATTTGAGTGTTTTGACGTCATGGAATATTCGTTGTTAAAATGACGTAGAATGGAAATATTTTTAAACTTAATTTTAATATCATTGTAGTACTTAAATATGCTTGACACTTGAACCTTTCTCACGAGTATTTCAAACGAATATCTAAAGTTTAAGTATGAGAAACGTATCGTTCTCAAGTATTGTAATTGTACACGTGATTCCGTATGAGGACCGGGTGAATTCCTATATACGTAACGCGATACACTTCAAAATGCGTATACGTAGAATGGAATTAATTTTAAACTCCATTTTAAAAAATAAGATATCGAAGATAAATAATTTCAGAGTATAAAAAGGGAAAACCGTATAATAGTAAGACCATATTTAGAAAGTTCACCATCTGAATTGTATTGGAAGTGACTTCGAGGAACCTTAAAATGTAAGTAGGAATACTCAGTGATAATTCTTAACTTTGTCTTAATGTATTTATTTTATAGGAATTGTTCATTTCCTGTGTCTGCTGACAAAGGGTTAATCGTTTATGCAGATGAAACCATCTACTGCGGTCTATTAGATTTAACAAAGGGTATCAAACTAACAGAAGCGGAACTGCAAGAGCTATGGACAAAGAAAGATGCCATTGAAGCTTATTTCAATAACGAAGCTGAAACTTCGTGGGTTTTCACAGGTTCTGAAACTAAACGGTTTTCGGTTCATAGATTTGCCGAACAAAAGGTTTTAGATGTTAGACAAATGTACCATGGTTATGGAGTAAACTATGGAAAACTGTTACCGACTAAAGAGGGGGTAGCTTTCGCTCAATCTTCTTGGTTGAATTTCCTCGACCAGTACAAGTCTATTCAGAAGTGTTTAAAGAAAATCAAGGAAATAAAGGAGGCGATGACTAACGTTGTAATTAAACAATTACACGAAGCTCTTAAGAAAGCGTGCAATGGCTGTCAAATTGATCATCCATCTCAACTCCAGCATGATTGTATCATGACGGATTATTCTAAGCGCGTAGATTTGCATTTTTATGAAATAATTATGTCGGTAGATTGTGAAAATATTATTGAAATGTTTACTATTCGCTGTGAATTGTCGAAAGAAATTTTAAATAATATAATGTCACTAATAATATGCAATGCTAAAAACTTGTTAAAAAGTTAATAAAATTGATTGCACTAATGTTCCGATTCTCATTTACCATTATGGATTTAAGCTTACAACATCCAATGAATGGGCTTGTAGCCGGGTCCACCCAATGCGGAAAGTCATTCCTGGTGGGACGGTTGATTCAATATAAGAAGACCTGTATATCCCCTCCTCCGGAGAGGATAATATGGTGTTATACCGAGTATCAGCCGAAACTATTTCAATCAATATTAGAACACACACCTTCAGTCGAGTTTCACGAAGGGTTACTCGATGTTAATATATTAAACCCGCAAATTAGGAATTTAGTTATTTTAGACGATTTGTTATGCGAGATATCTAATAATAAAGATGTAACTAATTTATTTATTCGTGGATCTCATCACAGAAACACCTCCGTACTAATTTTAATGCAAAACCTTTATTACCCCGGAAAAGAAATAAGAACTTTAAATTTAAATGCTCATTATCTATTTATTTTTAAATCACCACGAGATAAATCAACAATTTATCATCTCGCGAGGCAGATATCTCCCACCAATAGCAAATACGTTATTGATGCGTTTCAACAAGCTACGTCACGGAAATTTGGGTATTTATTAGTTGACTTGAAACCTCACACCCCAGATCAGTATTTACTACGAACAGGTTTAATACCGGGTGAAGAATCGGCTGTCTTTATTCCAAAATGAAGTGTATTATAGAAGGGAATTTTTTTAGGGTTAATCGAGAGTGGATTATTAAAGAATTAGCTTACGTAGTATTAGAAACTGAAGAATCGGAAGTGTTTACTTTCAAATCTCCATGCCCTTTCAAAGAGCTTTCAAACGAAAATAAAAGACAATGCAGATGGATATCTCATAACATTTGTCATCTTCGATGGGATGACGGCGAACGTCCTTACAGAACGAGACGTGACATTTGCAATCAGATAGCGGAAAAAGCTACTTCGTTTTTCAACAAAGGTTTAGAAAAAGCTGCAGTATTATCGACACTCCTCGGTGTTCCAGTAACTAACATCGAAGATACCGGTTGTCCTAAATTATCAGAACTATAAGACGTTGAATTAAACTGCCCTTTTCATTCCGAAACTGTTCATTGCGCTTTAAGAAAGGCTAAGAAAATCTCTAAATGGATGTCTCAAAACGAGTAAAGGAAAACCTAGACTTTCTACGTTTCCTGACATCCTGTAATCTAAATCAAAGAAAGACAGCTATTAAATACGCTAGCAAGGAAGCTATACTGGCTCTCGTTGAATGTTGTATAAATGTATTACACGGAACAATTGAACTGTCAGAACGTCATCGTAAGCGGTTAAAGAAACATAGCGCGGTTATACGAAACGTGTCGAAGAAGAATCCTATATCAAAACGACGAAAGATACTGGTACAAAAAGGTGGTTTTCTTCCATTTTTATTAGCGCCACTGCTATCTATCGTTAGCTCAGTCGCCGGAAGTGCAATAAGCCGAGCTATAAACCGATGATGGCTCGAAAAATGCTTCTAGTACCTGAAGATGTAATGGAGAGATTAAAAAACACTCCACCTTCCAAAACAGAAGAAACACCTGAACTTCAAAAAGAGAAGACACTCGATGATGAAATGAAATCTATTCTAGATAATCCAGATTTAAACGAATCAGAGAAATTAGCATTATACAATCAAACTCTCCAACGACGGTTAACTTACGTACGTAAAGAGCAAATCTCTCCCGTTATTGAAAACTCTGAACGGCCTAAAACCTGGTTCGCGCAAATATCTTATTCTCTACCTGCAACTTATGTTAGTGATGCGATTTCATTATACCGAGCGACTACGGAAGATCCGAGATATATTAGATGGACTAACTCAGGAGAGCTTTCTATTCGAGGACAAGTGATTGGAGGATCTAATATAATCGATCTTTTGTATGACGCTGTGAGAAAAACGCCTGGAACAGCGATTGATCCTATAGGAGTTACAGAGTTTTACGAGGGCATTCATAAGTCAAATATTTCAAAACGTTTAATTAAAAATCCTGTAAGATTGACACTGTTAAAAACATTCGCTGTATTTCATACACCACCAAGTAGTTCAATGTTATCATCATCTTCACCTAGTCCTCTAAGATCTTGGATACATACTAAATAAAATATATTAACCTGATAATTTTGTTCTCATTTCATAGTATAAGCCTACAATGGAAGGTTGTACAGAAACGGTCTCTTTAGGACTTTTAGCCTATTTATCACAATCATTTTCAAAATCACCGAAAATTATCACAGCTGTATTAATTATCATAGTTATTATAATATTAGAATGATTTAATTTCCTTTTTTGGCGTTACATGCCATTACATCAAAATATTACCCAATATGGAGAAAGAACTTGAGCAGATCTATACTAACCCCGCAGACCCAGGGTCATTCGCTGGAGTTCAAGCGCTCTATAATTCCGCTCGACATAAAGGTTTAAAGGTTTCATTGGAAAAAGTAAAACAATTTCTAATAAAGCAGGATACATATACGCTGCATAAAGCTGCTAGAAGACGATTCAAACGAAATCGAACTATTGTTTATGGAATTGACGAACAGTGGCAAGCGGACTTGGCAGATTTTCAGAAGCTGTCTAAATATAATTCAGGATCTCGCTACGTATTATGTATTATCGACATATTTAGCAAATACGCTATGGCTGTAGCGGTTAAAAATAAGAAAGGTGTAACAATTTTAGAAGCGTTACGTAACGTTTTTGAAAAAGGCCGTCAACCGAAAAGAATTCAAAGTGATCATGGAAACGAATTTGTCTGTCAAGAAGTGCAGAGTGAATTAGAAAGAAGGAACATTAAATTTTTCGCTACCCGATCGGAAATGAAAGCGTCCATTATTGAAAGATTCATTAGAAGTTTTAAATCTCGTTTATATCGCTATTTCACGCCGAATAACACCCTTAAATATATCGACGTTTTAGATGATATTATAAACGCTTATAACAATAGTTATCATAGATCAATTAAATGTAAACCCGCGGAAGTTACTCTAGATAACTCTGCTAAAATATGGAAAAATCTTTACGGTTCGGTAAATTTTTCTCCTCCGTTAACATACGCGTTTGAAATTGGAGATATTTGTAGAATAAGTAGAAATTTATCAATTTTCGATAAGAAATATAACCCGAATTTTACTACAGAATTGTTTAAAATAGCTGAGAGACTACCACGTGACCCACCTGTATATAAGCTGATGGATTTAAATTCTAACCCCATTTTAGGAGTATTCTATCGAGAGGAGGTTCAGATTGTTGGTCGAGATTTAAAAGACTGTTACTTCATAATCGAAAAAGTAATAAAAAAGAGGAAAAAATCGGACGGTCGCGTAGAACTGTATGTCAAGTGGCAAGATTACGACCCTACATTTAATTCTTGGATACAAGAAGTGGATTTAAAATGAGTTTTTACGTAACGCTACCTTCAGATTCCTCGTCATTATATTACCAAGATAATAGCGTTGGTAAATTTCGAACGTATTTAGCTGAACCGTTAAGATTTGAGGAACAGTACGAAGTTGGGTTAGCGGAAATAAGCTATCCTCGGACATGGCATAACGTTCGAAAACCTAATCTATTGGTTATTAAAGACCCTCTCGAATATGATAAAATAATTGAAGTTCCCGCGGGTTTTTATAAAACTCCGGAAGAACTATTACATGTTATGAACGTCCACAACCAAGAAGAAGAACAAGTTACATTCGCTTATTTAAATTATTCTAATCGAATTAAAGTTAAATTGCAACCGAAAATCAGAGCTGTAATTGGCCCCGATCTATCGATTTTACTAGGTTTTAAGGATAGAAGAGATAATGATTTCACCATTTTAAATTCAATGATAACCCCCTACCCAGTTGATATGAACGCTGGGTTACATTCCTTATTCGTTTATTCCGATCTGGTTGAAAATAGCGTTGTTGGGGATAGTTTAGCACCTCTATTAACAATCATAAGCGTCGAAGAGAAAGCCGAGTCTAATGGGAAAACAACTACAAAAATATTTTCACAACCTCATTACCTACCAGTCGTGTGTAATAATATTAAGACTATAGAGATTAATATAACAGATGATTTAGGTGAGCCAATACAGTTTCATAGTGGAAAAGCTCACGTTGTATTACATTTTAAACCCCGTAAAATGTGGACTTTACTATAAACCTTTAATCATTCAGGACACACCTTCATTCTAGCTTAAGAGAGCGAACAGTTAACATCATGAGGTCTGAATATTCACCTTCAAGAACTGATTATGAAAGTTACTATTTAAACCAGGTTGGTTTCGGTGGAATACCTGTATATAGAGGTTTAGCCGTGCAAAGAGGACATGGACTAGGAAATATATTATCTTCAGCGTTTAGATTCGCGGTACCTTTACTGAAGAAAGGCGCTACTTACTTGGGAAAAAAACTTTTAAGTACCGGAGCGAAAGTAGCGACCGATGTTGTTAGCGGAGTCCCAATTAAAACAGCGTTTAAATCGCATTCTATTAACGCTGGAAGGGAAACTTTAGCTTCAGCAGCTGATGAAGCCATGAGACTAACATCTTCAGCTACGGATCATATTAAAAGAATGACGGGTTCCGGAAATAAAAGGAAACGAACTCAATCGAAAAGCGCCATTTCAACAGCAGGCAGGATAGCGAAAGGACGGTTCCCTAAACGTTCCGATATATTCTCATAATGTCCTTTTACTCAGTTGAGTGTATAAATTCCGAGCTAGATTTGTTTCAAGTACCTATGACACAATCTTCGATTATTGGTGGAGAATGGGTTGAGTATAATCCAATATCAAATATAGTTGATAACGCATCAATTACATTTTCTATCAACGGTAACTCTGAAACGTATATAGACCTTTCACAAACTTTGCTGCACGTTCGAGTTAAGGTAACTAAAGATAATGGTCAACTACCGCAACCCGCGGTTCCAGGTGTTGCGGGTGGGGCCGCCGGAACTCCAGCCGACAATATCGCCCTCGAGAATTTGTTTCTTCATTCGCTTTTTAGCGACGTCCACGTATTTCTTAATGAAAGATCAGTAACACCTTCCAGTCAAAATTACGCTTATAAAAGTATGATACAAACTTTATTAACGTTCGGAGATTCTGCGAAAAAAAGTTATTTAACGAGTTCACTTTTCTATCGGGATACGCCTGGAAAGTTCGATTCATTTTTCGATAACGATGGTTTCTCTAAACGAGCGAGTTTAGCGCAAAAGGGGCGATTGACTTGTTAGGCGTAGTCCATACTGATTTATGTCAACAACCACGCTTTTTATTAAATATGGTTGATTTGAAATTTAAATTCGATAAAAATAGAGCAGCTTTTTGCGTTCATTCCGACGTAAAATGTAAAGTGGAGATTTTATCAGCTTCCCTTTATCTGAGGAAAGTTAAAGTGATACCGGAACTATCGCTCGCTCAAGCCAAGGCGTTACAATATGGAACCGCTACATATCCTGTAACTCGTTCGGAGTGCACCTCATTTTCTATACCCGCTGGTCTTATGGCTAGTGTGCAAGATCATTTATTTACCGGACAAGCACCTAAGAAAGTTGTTATCGGGTTTGTGGAACAAAAAGCGTTTCTAGGAGATTTGAAAAAATCCCCGTACAACTTTCAACATTTCGATTTATCAAGCATTGGATTGTACATTGACGGTAGCAGCGTCCCTCATAAGGCGTTATCTCTAAACTTTGAGGAAAATCTATATATTCAAGCTTATTGCAATCTTTTCATTTAAACTAATCAGTGGAACGTAGATGAAGGGAATCAGATAAGTCGGGAAGATTACCCTAACGGAAATTGTTTATTCGCGTACAATTTAACCTCGGATCTTAATAACAACGCTAATCACTTGCATCTTGTAAAAAACAGTAACCCGAGATTAGAATTAAAATTTGCAAAACCGTTACCGGAGACGATTTCCATTCTAATTTACGCCGAGTTTCAAAATTTGATTGAAATTGATAAAAATCGAACCGTGATTTTCGATTACAGTAATTAATGGATTCGCTACAGATAACTAAAATACTTGAAAAAGATTTAAGTACTAAAAGTATATTTCAAGGCGTGTTCGCGGCTGACAAGCTACCTAAATACGTAAAAATATTCCCTTCTCTATTTATTGTAAATACCGATACGAGTGCTGAACCTGGAGAACACTGGGTTCTAATATATTTTTCTAAACATAAAAATTGTGAATTCATGGATTCCTTTGGAAACCCGCCAGATTATTTTAAATTTAATGACTTTATTGAACGAAACAGTAAAACTGTAACTTTTAATTCTAATCAATTACAGAGTAATTCTAGTAATACGTGTGGAGCATTCTGTATCTATTTTGCTATAAACAGGTGTAAAGGAATAGAAATGTATAACATTGTGTCTAGGTTTAAGAAAGATAAATATGTAAACGATAAAATGATTAAAGAGTTTATGTGCAAAATGTATTCAATAAAATAATTTTTTACAATTTATAGCAATAGCAGTTTTTTTTATATATACATAAATACAAGCATTCATTATAATTTTTCAATATCTTTATGACCGTGCGCTAATGTACGAACCCCGCAGGGTAGAATGTATCTCTTATCATCATTTGGTGATAAACAAAGTTTTCTAGTATTTATAGTAAATAGTTCATGCTTGAAACTAGCTATACGCATCATCTCGGCTGACATGGTTTCTTGATTAAAAAGACAACGTTCATAGTCTTCGTGGCGGATGACGTTTCTAATAACGTTCATGGCAACGCCCTTACAAACCTTTTTATGGTTTAAAATTGACTCTAAAGATTTCCCCAATCGCAACTCCTTTTCTATCTCTTCAGCGGTCTTAGACTCCCCGTACAATTTAATAGAATAAAGCTTTGGACGAAGTCCTACAAAGCTTTGAATTAACTGCGAATTTGTCTCGTCTTTAAAATAACCGAGAGCTTTTTTATTCTGATTAGAATGAAGGAAATGCGAAGGTGGATAATCAGAGAAGTCAAAGCGGTTTTTATGAACTTCAAAGTCTTTATAAACATCATCCGTCTTAATGTTGTACGTTAAACTGTCTGTAAATATTTTATATATTAGTACTATTTAAATAAAAAATGCATATTAAATTAAATTACCAGTGTCTGTAAATAATAGTGATGCTTTGTCCCCGTACGTATTTTTTATGAATCCATAATGGAACCGATACATGAGCTCCTTGGATAAATCTAGAATGGTGAATCCGGTAAATATAGGCCGGTTAAGAACAATTTTAGCTCTCTTCTTATGAGCGCCGGCTAACTCTTCATTAAAGATGGTAAAGTGTTCAAACTGCGGGGAACTTGTAACTTTTAACATTCTTTCTGGTTTATGAATCAACTCGAAATTTATATGCTTCCGTAAATTTTCCATTGTTTTTCTAAAGAATTAAATGAAGTAAGGGAAAAACAGCAATAAATTATTTAAATTGATTTACCCGAAAACAGAGTTAACCATTAGTTTCCAGAAATTCTTTTCAAATGAACTCTTGGATAATTTCCTCTGTTCAGTGTTGAATCTAACATATTTTTCTAACCATTTTCCTTGAGTGAAGGTTAGAGCTCGATGAACCTTGGTTATTTTCAAACCTAATTCTACATATATTTTAAATTGCGGTAATGTACTATGTATTTCTCTTTATTATTTAAATTAGGAAGAAGTTTTGGTAGACTTTGATTCTCCTTAATATTTAATTTTCCTAAGAGATCTTTGGAGTATGGAGATAGCATATCATGTGTAATAACTTTAGATTCCGCCGCTACTGGGAGATCGTTATGTAAGTCATGCAACTCTGGAGGATATTCAAGATCCACCTGCAAAGGAAACAATTCTTTAAAAATATAATTCAATAATTATAACACTTGTTATTTACCTCTAAAATGTATCCGTTTTCAACGTTATTGGGAATACTCAGAATATTTTCACTGAGTGTTTGCAAATCATCCTCCTGAACCCACTGGAAGTCGCCTAGCGGTAGTGGTTCACACATAACAGCACCGTACAAATTATTAGCATCTTCAATTAAGTTAAATTAAGTTAATTAATATAATTAAAATTAAAATAATTAAAATAAAAAAATAAAAATAAAAAAAATTATTTATTTTTTTTAAAATGTAAATTACCTAAATAGCATATATAACTGCTCTCTTTAGACGAATCATATGTGTCGGCCATATATTTGTTATTCGCTTCAGAATAACGAGTTGAGATCATTGAAACACCGCCTCGAATCCCTAAAAATTCAATGTAAATACAATAATATTTAAAATATCACAAAAGCGTTACCCTTTTCAATAAATAAGTGTTGATCTATATCAAGTATGAGATCGAGGCGAACATCGGTCATCTTCAAAGCTGCTTGCCAGGCTAAACCTGGTGCGGTGTAAGCGTGAGCGGGATCTAATTTATAATGGGTTATAGATAATGTTCTAAAATTTTCAAAAACGTCGGCTAAGAGCAACGCATCGCTTTTCACATAGAGGTCGGTGTATTCCCCTACGAAAACCGAGGTTAAGAGATTTGAAATATTTATACTATAGTAATTTTACCTAATGTTTGAATATTAAACGCTGTCCAAACATTTTGGGCGTGTAAATAATCAGATTCTAAAATATTTTGATTTTTCAATGAACTGAAAAACGCTTCTCTAGGTGGCAGCATCGTCTCGTCAAATTTCTTTTCATCGTCCATATACTCGTACGGGTAGACCCCCTTCCGCAAAAGCAGTTGAACTTTCTCACTTTCAAAATATTTCTTAACAATCTGGAATTTACTGGCTCCTTCCAAAACGAGATTAGATACTAGAGCATCGAGGCTATCACTTAAAAATCGATAAGAGTCTAAAAACCGAAATCTCCCTAAAAAACAATAAAATTAATGTTAAGGTTAAATTCATAATTAAATATATTTTACCTAGTTTCAGCGAAATATAATTTTCGCTAGTGGAAGGAATACAGTCAAGTGTCTGTTCCTTAAAATGACCAATCTCCTGACATATAAGATGTAAATCGTATCTATGAAGATTTATTATTATTAGGTTTATTTCCTGGTTAATTAACTTAATAAATTCACCTGCTAAGGTTATGAAGGAAAATAGGGATACATTCTGGAACTTTCTTTTGAAGATTACAGACGTTATGCGCTGGCCCCCTATATTTGCCGCTGAAATGACAATGATCTCGAACAGCGGGCATATTTCCCTGATTTAGCTGCTTCTGACAAATGTAGCAATGCGTAGCAGCTTGAAACTGTTCCTCCTCCTCCGGGGTAATAATCATTGGTACATTTGTCTCAATGAGTTCCATCAACTCCTTCTCTAATTCCAGAATAGACTCCAGAAATCTTCGAGTTGCATCTTGTCCTCGATAGCAATCGGTTCGAACAGGTACACCTATAAGTATCCTATTGTAATATATCTAAAAGGGAATTTTGTCAAATAACTTACCGTTAGGTCCAACAAGCACCCACGAATACGCGCAGCTGATGTGCATGTTTACTTTGCTGGTATTTATATCGGGATCTAGATCACATCCTTGAACTCTCGGTAGGATTGCTTCAAAATCGGCGTAAAATACATACTGCACCTAATAATTTCATTTCATTAAGAGTTAAATTAAATAATTTTTATTTTTACCTTTTCTGTCCACTCATATTTATCAAAATAAACCGTCTTCTTCTTAGTAGGGAAAACTGTTTTTTGGACGCCGTGAGTGGCGCATTCTTCGATATGCGCATCACGTCGCTGTTCAGCGTTGCTTCCACTGAATCGGTGAAGACACATTCTAATACAGAAAATAATTAGTATATTTCAAACTAATATATTGGAAACTAAATTACCTGCAATAATAACTTGTATTTCTGTGTTTTGTTAGATGCTGTAGCAGTTTTCCTAGGTCTCGTATAAGACAGTAATGTCTATTCCCATCGTCAATATCTTTAGTTTCGTCGGTGATGTATAGCAAATCAACCTCCCTTTCCTTACAACACTTGTTAGCGCTTACGTAAAGGGGGAATATGTCTCCCGAAAAGCCGAACACAGATATTGATAAATTATTCATTAATTCAAATTTTTTAAGTTCCGTAGCGTTTAATTTGAAAGGAAAAGATATATCACTGGTATCAAGTTCATTTTCATAAGGTGTATATTTGGAAACACGATTAGCGTTTTGAGTCCGAGGAACTGGGTGAAGTTTAGCGAGAATTGACCAGAGAAAACATTTCTCGTCATTTTCGTTTCTAATATTAAGAATCGCGTGACGTCGAGATAGTTTTTCAGGTAGTTCCATATACGATGACCCTCGCAACGGTTGGTAAGATGCTACATTTAATTCTACATACAGAACACGGTCAATTACCCAACCCGATCCTATCAAAAATATAATGTTTTAGTTCAAAATATAACTTATAAATTTTAGTACATACCTGTCGCTTCAAAGTTTTCCGCTGCTGACTGTATTGTTTCAAGACATTCATTCAGCTGGCTTTCAATGACATCGGGCGTTAATGTTGTTTGCATAGTGCTCCGGAAATAGGGTCGTACTTCCGCTCTTTGTTCCTCACCCCCTAAAGGTCTCATATAAACAGATCTTACGAGTAGGAACCATTTAATTCCACGTTTACTGGTGAGTCTTTCCATTAGAAATTTACTGAAAGCGGCTCGGTAACGTCCGATAAACATCCCCGCATCAATATCATAGTCTTCAGCATTGTAACGGATAGATGCTAACGTATCATTCAAGGCCTGGACCATACTTGGAGATGCTGGTGGTGTTTCATCAAGTATTGATGAGGCGGGAACAGGTGATGGCGTTGGGTTGTTGGGTAAATCCGCTGTAGATGGTTGGATAGATTCCAGTTGAATTTCTTGAAGCAGACTAGGTGAAGGTGGACGGTATGGCGATGGTGGACGGAAAGATGCTAGCGAACGTTGCATTGGTGACGGTGTGCGAGACAGGTCCATGGGTTCGGAAGGGCCGGGTGCGTTCAAGTCATGAGTTCGTTGATGGCTCTTGAAATGTTCCAATCTAGCAACATTCTTACCACATACTTCACAGACAAACGTATGTCTATCACCGTGTACTTCTCTAACATGCCGATTTAAGGAGGACTTGGTAGCGAAACTTTTCGCGCACGTAGGGCAAATATGTTGGGCTTTAGGCATCTTGAATATAGCTACCGCAGTTAACCGTGGAATGACCTCCTACAACGCTATACAACCTCTTTTATAGTATATTCAAGTATCATTTGAGAACAATACGTTTCTCATACTTAAAATATTCGTTTGAAATACTCGTGAGATAGGTTCAAGTGTTAAGCATATTTAAGTACTACTTACGCGTTAATGCTATTAAAATGAAGTTTAAAAATATTTCCATTCTACTTTAACAACAAATATTCCATGACGTCAAAACACTTCAATTCAAATTAACCGCGCCTCCCGGGGAATCTGCGCATGCGCCGCCTAGGTTATCAATTTTTACATCATTTCAACTTATTCCGTACGATAAAACTTGATAAGATATACGTTCAAGTATCTTTCGAGATAAGCGTAGATAAATGAACAAGTTGGCCTAGACACAATATGTTGATATACGGGAAAACAAATCGTCGCGAGAAATACCCTAAATACATTGACTTTTCGATGATTTTACCCCCATTTCATCCCTTAAATCCCGGATTTCGATCCCGAACCCAAACCCGAACCCGGGATCGATGCCACACCCTCACTTTCCTTCTACTACCAATTATTTAAATTATAATTATTTGTTTAAAAAATAGTTTCATTATTTGAAAAAATAAATGGATACTAAATAGCTTTGGTATTAAATAAGCAGTTTCAGGGGAATCAGTTATTTATTATTTGAACACTTACATATACAGCTACATCGCGCTAAACTGGGAACCCGAATAATACACCATATCATGTATGTTATAACAATTTAGTATCGTCCACCTTCTAAATGTTTGTACTTATCCGACCTTCTTCACAACGAGAGACAATTGTAAAAACTCTAACTACATTTTTATAAAAATGTTTGATACAGAGAGATCAATGACGACCAAACCGTTTAAAAAGACTTATTAATATAATGATTTTTTGTTTTTTATAAATTGTTATTTTGATGATGTAAATTATTAAATTAATTTAGTTGTGGCCATGCGGCGCGCATAGTTTTGAACAGCACCATCAGCAGCCTTAAATTGTAGGTGGGGTCAAGGTGGTGCACACATTTTAACCACATTGTTCAAGGGCAAATTGATGCTGGGAAAAATAAAATAAGTTGACTACTAAGCCATTTATTTAAACTGACAATCATAATATTAAAAACTTTATACTTATTTCGAATTGCATTCATTTTGCATTAGAGAAAGATAGTGCTGTCGTTCAACTTCTACATAAAAACTGAATTTTGACAGCGCAACTCAAAGTGAAAACCATGAGCTGATAATTCCTCGACGCCACCGGATTCTTTTCGTCCAATGGGAAAGCGCTTTTCAAAGGGAGGCGTGCTTTTATATTATCTTTCGCCCAATGCTTCAGGATGTTCAAGCTTACGCTCTCCTTACGTCTAATTATACAAGTCATACTGATATTGGGTAGCAGAAAACAATGGTGTAATAGATATTGCACGTGTTATGGCGGCGAAATATTGCTGTTTGATTTAAGAAAAATATTAAAATGGTATACCTCTTATATTATATATTCCTTACTTTATAGAATAGCGCGTCAAATGATGTTGTTTCGGCATTAATTGACTTCTGCGTGGCCACTTTCCACCTGCCATCTGAAATTTCAGTTACTCAATTTTAAGGGAGATTAACTGAAGTGTTATATCTTTTTGCTATTTCCGTTGATTTCCAAGTGTGTTTTCCTTTTTCCGATTTGATCAACCTCTTGATGCACAGGTCTCTTACAATTTTGTATACAATATGAAGGCACTTATTTAGCCTTTTTACTGCCTTCCCATTCAGGTATCCTTCGCCATACTTAAGCAACTTATGAAAGGACTCCACGTACACTCTGTTTAAAAAGTCTTCGACAGGTGAAATCTTTGCCCTCTTTTTAATTCTGCTAGAAAACTATAATAGATAGATCGATGAAACCAATTGCAACTATTATTTATTTTCCAATAACTTTCGTTATTTATCGGTTTCGTCCACCAAAAATTAATAGTTTTGGCAGCTACCGTCAAAACTCATTTTTGACAACTTCTTAAATATTGGCTCTACGGCACTGACTCGTTCGATTCGTATTTAGAAAATGGAAAAAATTTCCCTCTACAACCAACGGTTGAGAAGTTATCGCGTTTACAAACTTTCGTCGGAATTGAGAAACACCTAAAATGCACCAAGCGATTATTAATAACGTAACTTCTATCTATTATAGTTTTCTAGCAGAATTAAAAAGAGGGCAAAAATTTCACCTGTCGAAGACTTTTTAAACAGAGTGTACATGTTTGTATTAATTCTAGTACCAACGTGAAAACACTTTGCCCACTCTTCTTTTACCGTTACCTACTCTTTTTAAAAATATGCACCAAGTTATTTGGTATCTTCATTCTCGTCCACTTTTTCCACACATTTATTTAAAAGTACTTAAAATTTATCTTTAATTAAACATTTATAAATTATATTAATCTTATATTTAAATAAACATTTATAAATTATATTAATCTTATATTTAAATAAACATTTATAAATTATATTAATCTTATATATAAATAAACATTTATAAATTATATTAATCTTATATTTAAATACACATTTATAAATTATATTAATCTTATAATTAATTAAAAATTTTGTATTTTAATGTAAAATTTGATCGTGACCAGGAATTGAACTCGGGTCGCGTTGTTACCACGCGGGTAGTTCACCGCCGAGCCATTGACTTCCTTAGGGCAAATATTAAAGTAAAGGAATCATTATGATACGGCGGGTTTTTTTTTACTAAACGGATGAATAAAATACCTGTATATATTGTATTTTTGTGAACTAGTTAAAGTCTAAATATTTTACGTATGAAAATTTAAAGGTCAAATCTTGTTTTAGCGCAGTCAGCAGATAAAATGGTTAAGGGGTAGAACCCGTTAGTTTTTTGTAATTTATTTCGTTTTTTCAATCTTTTTATAAATCTATTGTGTGTTTAGCGTATTAGTTCATTTATGAAGAAAATATCGAGTTGTTTACATAGTGGTCTGGGTTTTTAACTGGGTCGTCATTACTTCGTAATTTATTTTAAACGTTTTCTCGACGGATTAAGATGTTTCATGCAGTTCATCAATTGAGTTCGTTTGTTTTATTTATAAAGAGCCCTAACTATTCCGTCTACGGTCATTTATTGATAAAGGAGCTGTCGTTTAGTTAAGGAGCTTCTTGTTAATTCTATTTTTATTGGTGTGGATACTTGGACATCTACGATTCCTAATGCAGTCATTGATTTCCTGGGTGTGCGAGTCATTATATGATATTGGAAATTGGACGGTATTGGCCTTTTTCATGCGGCATGTGTCACAACGTCAACAGGAAATCTACGAGTCGTCCACTACCAGATGTCGAATATAGCTATTCTACGGTATCTTCATCAAGGGCGAGTGTTTAAATAAAACAAGTTGGCAAGCCAAAATATACCTCTCCTCGGAAGAGCTTTTAATTTTCAGTGAAGCGTGGTTCTGCGGTAGAACGCTCACCTGTCGTGCAAGAGGGCTCGGGTTCGAATCCCAGCCGATTAAAAGATTATACTACACCCAATGACAAAAAGAGGGTGCTTTTGGAAAAACCTTTTCCCTGATTCTTGGAAACTGGGTACGCAGTGATTACGCTTTGCTCCGAAAATGCGAACGCGTTCGCATGCCTGACAGACAGACACCGTGGTTGTATAACCCCTCCTAGGGTACAAAGTCCCCTCGGAGAGGTAATGAGTGTTAAAGATGCGGCAAGTATGCCGTAAGCGAGAAAAATATAAATACCCTCTCTTGATATTTATTTCATTAAAATTTGCTTCGTATTATATTTAAATGATAAACTTGTTCCGTAAATAGGGTTAAATTCAATTGTGCACTGTTTTAGTACGTCTAACTCGCTGTTGTAACTACTTAATTTATATTATTCTGAATAAATTAAACTCGGTTGTTTCGTCTCAATTATTTTAATTAAAATTAAAAATGTATACCGGGCGGGATTGAACCGGGATTACGTTTTTAGTCAAGGGTCATCTCGAAAAATTAATACCACTAGGGACAATTCTTCCGAGGAGAGGTATATTTTGGCTTGCCAACTTGTTATTAATTAGACACTTGAATTCTAAGCATTTTGTATATTAAACTTTAAGAATACTTAATAATAACTATTAATAAATAGCTGAACTAGTACTTTAAAAGTTTATATATACACAACAAAATGGTCAAGACCAGTTCGTTTGTACTCCTCGAGGGCTTTTTAAATATTGGTCAAGAGTGCGGGGGAAAATGTAATAGCAAAAGAAAATAACAAAAAATTAAAATACATAACAATGTAGGTAAACGGAAGAAAGTTAATCTGAAGGGTTACAAAACGTAAAAAAACGTAAGGTTTGGACCCATTTAAAATAATTTATTTAATTTAATAAATTATTTGCGATACAACCAGGTACTCCTGCGTACGAAACGTATGCAAAAATCTGTTCAAATGTTTTCTTTTAAGTGGTTTTTTTAAGTATGTCTGGTTTATTATCTGCCACCAGTATTTTTACCTCTCCGAGGAGACAAAGTCCCCTAGGAGGGGTTACACAATCACCGTGTCTGTCTGTCTGTCTGTCTGTCTGTCTGTGTGTCTGTCCTGCGTACGCGTTCACATTTTCATTGCAAAGGTTAATCATTGCGTACGCAGTTGCTAGGACTGTCGAAGGGTTGGCAAAACCACCGAGCGACGGTGTGCGTTAACGGATAAATTTGCGGTTGGGTTTGGTTTGGATGGTGTTTTTTCGTTAAGACTCACCGTCGTGACATTTTTAACTCAGTTATGACGGTTGTGGGTGTTGAGTGTGTTGTGTTTATGTTATGACGGTTGTGGGTGTTGAGTTTGTTGTGTTTATGTTATGACGGTTGTGGGTGTTGAATCTGTTGAGTTTGTTTTTGTTGAGTCTGTTGTGTATGCGTTTATGTTTGTTGGTTTGTACGAGCGTTTTCTCTTCAACTTCTTCTTAATGACTTTGGGGCGGACCGAGTGCTGAGTGTTATGCAACCTCTCAACGTCCAATGGCAGTGTTTCCACCAATTGTACACGGTATTCGTCTTAGTATCAAATTGCGATTTATTAGCGCCGGCCGGGAATCGAACGCGGGTCCGCCTCGTGCCAGAGATTTACTCTAACCACTCAGCCACCAACGCTTGTTAAGTTACGGTGTTTTTCTAAAAAACAGCTTTAGCGAATGTCCTTTACAAAGTTATAACGTTACATCATTTTAAATATTTATAAATTATATTTATCTTATATTTAATTAAATATTTATAAATTATATTAATCTTATATTTAATTAAATATTTATAAGTTATATTAATTAAATATTTGTAAGTTATATTAATTAAATATTTGTAAGTTATATTAATTAAATATTTGTAAGTTATATTAATTAAATATTTGTAAGTTATATTAATTAAATATTTATAATTATATTAATCTTATATTTAATTAAATATTTATAAGTTATATAAATTAAATATTTATAAGTTATATTAATTAAATATTTATAAATTATATTAATCTTATATTTAATTAAATATTTATAAGATATATTAATTTAATATTTATAAATTATATTAATCTTATATTTAATTAAATATTTATAAGTTATATAATTAAATTTCTAATTACATATTGATAAATTATATTTATCTTATATTTAATTAAATATTTAAGTTATATTAAACTAATTCTTTTTCGCGCTTTAAACTTAGGATTTAGCTTCGGTAAGAAATACAGTAACTTTATATGTAACGAAAACTTTAATATAGAACAAAACGAAGTTACATTCAACTACGCGGTTAGATCAAAAAATGAATGAACGGGCGCCAACTAAGCCTATTATTTTTCTTCTTTTTAAAAGTACACACGCGCATATCCAAAAGCTCGTAGAAATTGATCTCGTTTTTAGGATCGTGAATTTGAATTATATAAAATCAATAAGACGGAATTTTTTACAAATGACCCTAATAATATATTTTCTTACTTTCTCCCCACCATGAACAACTTGTTCATAGCTATTCGTCTAACTCTAATGGGTATAACAAATTTATAGGGCGTTTAACTACAGTTCCATTTGGTAGTTTTAAGTTACACGAACGTATTCTTCCGTCTCGACCTTCAAAGACTTCTACTATTCTCGCTATCCTCCAAAGTTGACGTGGTTGGTTGTCGCCTTGTAATAGTACAATGTCTCCCTGTTTGATCGGTGATTTTGACGTGACGGACTTTAAATTGTGGGCAGTTTGTAGCTCTAACAAATAATGTTTCTTCCACATTTTCCATATTTGGTTTAGAAGGCGCTGTTGGTAGTTCCATCTAGATATTGCTTGTTTTCTGGAAGCCAGCTGTGATGGTTCAAGATTTCCGTTTGGTGGTAAAGCGGTTAACCTCTTTCCGCCAAGAAAATGCGCTGGGGTCAAGGCTTCAGGTTCTCCCGCTGCGTCACTTTGATAAGTTAATGGCCGAGAGTTCATAACTGCTTCTACTTCACAAAGAACGGTGTACATTTCTTCAAATTTTAGGAATGCATTTTTCAAAATTTTCTTTAGAGTTGTTTTAATAGTCTTTACGATTCTCTCATAAAACCCGCCCCACCAAGGGGCCCTTTCGACTATAAATTTCCATTTGATACCTGTTCGACCGAAGTAATTCAACACTTCTTCAGATTTTATGCTATTCCAAATAGCGGTCCAGTCTCTATCGGCTCGTAGAAAACTCTTTGCGTTATCGGAATAAATTGCTGCGCAAAGACCTCGTCTAGAGATAAATCGTCTTAGAGACATTAAAAAATATTCTGTGCTCATATCTGTTACAAGTTCCAAGTAAACCGCTCTTGTAACAGCGCAAGTAAACAAACAGATGTACGACTTCTTCGCTTTGTTGTTTTCATCTCTTATGTAGATCGGTCCTGCAAAATCGAGACCGGTTACTTGAAATGGAGGCGTCTCGGAAATTCTGTCTCTAGGTAACGGCGCTGTAATTTCTTCCGAATGTTTAACTCGCCATTTTTTACATACCAAGCACACATTTATTCGCTTTTTGACCAATTGTCTGGCTTTTATAATCCAATAAGTTTCTCTAAGTTTTGCTAACGTACTGGTCACGCCCATATGGCAGACTTTAAAATGCTCATCATCTACTACGAGCTCACAAAATCGGTGATTATTCGGTAATATAATTGGATGCTTTTCATTAAAAGTTAAGTTGGCTTCTTGTAAACGTCCACCCACTCTTAATAAACCGTTCTCGTCGAGGAATGGGTGAAGCTGTTTTATTACGGAAGTTGTAGAAATTTCTCTTCTTAATTTCAAGTCAGTTTCTTCGTACTGGAACGCTTCTCTTTGAACTTGTCGTATCCAAATTATTTTCGCCTCTTCTAGTTCCTCAGTAGTTATAGTAGAATTTGGTTGTTCAATGAGCCTTCTACTGAGTTTGATAAATCTCATTACCATCGCTGTAATGCGATAAACGGTGTATATTGAACTGTAGTTTGATAAGTTTAAAAGCGGTTCATTTGGTTCATTCGCGTGACAAATCGCTTGTATTATCTCTTTCGACGCTTTTTTTACTTCTTGTTCAATTTCCAATTTATCGGTTTCGTTTATGACATATTGACCACCGTGTTTGCCTTTCCATTCGTCGTCTTCCGATAAAAGCCAGCTTGGACCGTACAACCAAAATTCACTTTCATTTAATTCGCGCAACGATTTTCCGCGGGTTGGTAGGTCAGCCGGGTTTTCTTTGCCTGAACAGTGGTACCAACGCGAAGGCTGTGTTAAACGTTGAATCTCATCAACTCGATTTGCTACGAATGGGAGCAATTCTCTTGGATGTTCACGTCGAATCCATTCAATGGTGATGCGAGAGTCAGACCACAGGAAGATGTCGGTCTTAGGTACATTGACACTTTGACTGATCCGACTGGTTAAACGTGCACCAATCAGGGCACCCATGAGTTCCAACCGTGGGAGGGTCATTTTTTTGTTTTCACATGGCGCTACTCTGGATTTTGATGACAGTAAGCGACTTGTAATTTCTCCACTTTCAAATTGTGTTCGAAGGTAAATGACGGCGCTGTAGGCGACTTCACTCGCGTCGCAAAAACAGTGAAGTTGTTGATTTAAGATTGAATCTTCATTTTTATTTGGAAAAGCGAGACGTGGAATAGAAAACAATCGCAGATCTGCTAGTTCCGTATACCAGTTTTTCCATTCCTTTGCGATATCTGTGGGTAAGTCATCGTCCCAACCCAATTTTGCTACCCAAGTCTTCTGAAATATTATTTTGGCTCGAATGGTGTATGGAGTTATAAAACCAATTGGATCGAAAATTCTAGCTGAAAACTTGAGAACACTCCGTTTGGAGTTAGAAATGTCCCACATTTGTTGAATTAAAGAATCCACTTCATACCGGAAGTTATCTGTTGTAGGTTTCCATGTCATTCCCAAAACCTTCGTCGAGTAAATTGAGCTTATCAACGGAAGAGTTTTTTCATTTAACTCCAATGAAGGAGAGTCTCCCTCTGTAAAACCTTCGTGTATAAATTTCGCTCTCAAACTAGCTGAATTTGTTTCCCATTTTCTTAAATTAAAACTGGCTTCTCCTAAAATTGACTTTGCTTCACTAGCCGTCCTATAGGCAGAATCTTCATTTTCGGATCCCGATATTAAGTCATCCACATATAAGTCCTCTGATAGAATTTGACATGTTTGTGGATAAGTATCCTGATATTTATCTACGTGATGTTTGATTGTAGCTGACAAGTGAAATGGGCTGGAAGTGACTCCAAAAAGTACTCTATTAAACCGAAATTTGACTATATTTTGTGGCGCTTCCATCTTTGAGGGATCTTCTAACCATAGAAATCTTGTTGCGTTTCTATTTTCCTTAGCTATACGAATTTGAAGAAACGCTTGTTCTACGTCTGCTACCAGCGCTATGGGTTTCATCCGAAATCGTATAAGTACGACAAATACGTCGGGGTTTAAATTAGGTCCCGCCAAAAGATTGTCATTTAGAGACTTTTCATTTCGTTCGTGCGAGGACGCGTCAAAAACAATTCGAACTTTAGTTGTTGAGCGATCTTCCTTTATAACAGGACTGTGTGGAAGGTAATAGACCCTTGTTCCTTCATTCTCATGTTCAGGGGTTACACGCTCTATTATTTCTCTATCTTCGTAATCCTTTAAAACATCCCTGTACTTCAAGAATAAGGCAGTGTCTCGCGAGAACCTTCTGTTAAGACTTAGAAATCGATTCAAGGCCATTTTGTAGTTATCCGCTAAATTCGGATTTTCACTGACGAAAGGAAGGTTAACTTCATATCTTCCATCGACGAACTGTACTGAATCTTTAAACATTTTTATAGCAGTTACGTCGGCTTGAGTTTTCGCCGTGGGCTCATCTTGCAAAATACCTAATGATTCTGTTTCCCAAAACGACTGAAGCGTGTCGTTTATGGCCTGTTCTTGAGTTATAATTTTCATAGCCAAGACTGGTCTCGGCAATCCGTTTTCAGTGACGCAGTTAGATGAGGTTATCTGCGAAGGACCCTGTACTACCCATCCAAATATAGTTTTCATAGCTACTAGCGATGGAGTTAATCTAACGATATCAATGTTGACAATTTGCCAATAGTATTCAGCTCCTATTAGGATATCTATGGCCTCTTTTCCGTTGTATTTGTGGCTGCAATCATCGGCTAATTTTAGTCCTTTATAGTTAAGATGTTCTTTAATGTCGTCATTGGGAACTGATATCAAGGCTGTACTTATACGTGGTGTTTCTAGGGCTTGAATCGTTATACGCTTATTATCTACGAGGCTGTTAAGTTTCAATTCTACTCTTCTAAAAGTCGTGACGCTAGGATTTGACGAACCGAAAGTACAAACCTTTAAGGTCTCTTCGCCAATCAATTTTAAACCTAATTCTCGAGACAAATTCGATGACACGAATGTCCTTTGACTGCCTCCGTCCAGCAAACACCTTGCGACTGTCTTCGTGGCCGTTCCCGATACTGATACTTTAGCAGTCTGCAATAAAATATTATCATTTCCGGTTGTATGTGTTGCTACGCTAGTTGTCTTCGAGGAAGCTTTGATGTCTTTGGAAGTATTACAATCTCTTTCCTTGAAGGTTTCGCTCTCTTTGATTTTTGTCGACTCTCTACTCTTATTAGACACCTCGCTTCGTTTTCTCTCAATTTCTTCACACATTGCCGTGTGGTGGCGTCTTTTGCAGTGTTTGCACTGAATTTTAGTACGACAATTTCTAGAAAAATGTTCTCCATTTAGACATCGAAAGCAAATTCTTTTCTTAATTAATATTTCTCTCTTCTCTGTAAGCGTAGTGTTCTTGCAATCTTCTAATTTATGCGCTTCTTTTTCACAAAACATGCAGAATGATCTAGTATCATTTCCCATAAATAAAGCTGCTGAAGACGACATTCTTCTAGATGTGGAATCGTTATTTTGATTTGGGCTCTTAAAGCTGCTAGATGACGCTTTCTCTTTAGAATGGCCCTGAGTTAGCCTAAACGTTCGTTCCCTGCTTTCTAAGTCTTCTTTTACGTATTCCATAAATTCTTTGACTTTCCATTTCCCCTTTGATTGTGGAGTTTTATGGAAGCCAAGCGCTATCTCTTGTGGAATTAATCTTACAAGCATAGGACAAAGAAAACTCGCATAGCTTTCTGGTGAGGTCCCTAATGATTCCAAGCTTCGCATGTGAACCATACAGCTATCATAAAATTTTCTCAAACCTACTAAATCGTTCACTTTAGTAACTGCTTGTAATTCTAACATCTTTTCAGTGTGAGCGTCTATCAAGGTTTTTTCATCTCCGTATCGATCTTGTAATAGTTTTATCGCTACTTTGTAATTAACTGCGTTAACTGGTAGGCCATCGATTATGCTAGCTGCCTTGCCGCCTAAATGCGATAATAAATAATAAAAACGGTCCAAATCGTTTAACTCTTGGTTATTATGTACGGTAGCTTCATAATGGCTCCAAAACTTTAGCCAATGGCATTCGTCTCCTTCGAACGTCTTTATTTGGATTGTCGGCAGTTTAATGGCATTTAGGTTTGAACTTGCCTTTCGCTGTATCGATGCTTTCAACTTTTCGATAGCTATCTGAGCTTTTGTCTTCACAGTAATAATTTCTTCACGAATTTTCTCTACTTCTTGAAGTTCGGCTCCTAATTGATCCAAATTCACAATGTCTTCTATCGCATCGTCCAGTTTCTTAAGAACGTTTTCTCTAGGCTCAATTTGGTGAATAAGCTCCTCTAATTTACCGATGTTTGTTGGATCGCTGGTGAGGACTGTTTCAATCGTTCTGACAGTCTCTGCGATGAGATGTCTGTAGTATTTGCGCTTTTCGTTTTTTCTATCGTATTCCGACATTGCACTTCTTAACCACTTTTAACTCTCTAATTAAATCCAAAGTCCCGGGTTTCGGCACCATAAACTAATTCTTTTTCGCGCTTTAAACTTAGGATTTAGCTTCGGTAAGAAATACAGTAACTTTATATGTAACGAAAACTTTAATATAGAACAAAACGAAGTTACATTCAACTACGCGGTTAGATCAAAAAATGAATGAACGGGCGCCAACTAAGCCTATTATTTTTCTTCTTTTTAAAAGTACACACGCGCATATCCAAAAGCTCGTAGAAATTGATCTCGTTTTTAGGATCGTGAATTTGAATTATATAAAATCAATAAGACGGAATTTTTTACAAATGACCCTAATAATATATTTTCTTACATATATTAATTAAATATTTATAAATTATATTAATCTTATATTTAATTAAATATTTGCAAGTTATATTAATCTTATATTTAATTAAATATTTGCAAGTTATATTAATTAAATATTTGTAAGTTATATTAATTAAATATTTATAAATTATATTAATCTAATATTTAATTAAAAATTTATAAATTATATTAATCTAATATTTAATTAAAAAATTATAAATTATATTAATCTTATATTTAATTAAATATTTATAAATTATTCTAATCTTATATTTAATTAAATATTTATAAATTATATTAATCTTATATTTAATTAAATATTTATAAATTATATTAATCTTATATTTAATTAAATATTTATAAATTATATTAATCTTATATTTAATTAAATATTTATAAATTATATTAACCTTATATTTAATTAAATATTTATAAATTATATTAATCTTATATTTAATTAAATATTTATAAGTTTTATTAATTAAATATTTATAAATTATATTAATCTTATATTTAATTAAATATTTTTAAGTTATATTAATTAAATATTTATAAATTATATTAATCTTATATTTAATTAAATATTTATAAGTTATTTTAATTACATATTTATAAATTATATTAATCTTATATTTAATTAAATATTCATAAGTTCTATTAATTAAATATTTATTAATTATATTAATCTTATATTTAATTAAATATTTATAAGTTATATTAATGAAATATTTATAAATTATATTAATTAAATATTTGTAAATTATATTAATCTTATATTTAATTAAATATTTATAAGTTATATTAATTAAATATTTATAAATTATATTAATTAAATATTTGTAAATTATATTAATCTTATATTTTTATCTTTGGTTTTTTGAGATTATTTTGTTTTCACGAAAACGTACAGTTTCGGAGGAGACTTTATAGTGTGTAGGTCGTGTTGTTTAGCTTATCCGGTTTCATGATAATAACGTCGAAAATTCCTGTTTGTTAATGGTAAGGTGCCGCACTAACTATTCCGTCTACGGTCATTTATTGATAAACGAGCTGTGGTTTAGTTAAGTGGCTTTCTGTGCTTTGTGATGGTAAGTTTTTCGCTTCTTGTTAATTCATTTTTTATTGGTGTGGATACTTGGACATCTACGATTCCTAATGCAGTCATTGATTTCCTGGGTGTGCGAGTCATTATATGATATTGGAAATTGGATTGTATTGGTCTTTTTCATGCGGCATGTGTCACAACGTCAACAGGAAGTCTACGAGTCTTCTACTACCACATATCGAAAATAGCTATTCTACGGTATCTTCATCAACGGCGAGTGTTGAAATAAATTGAGCGTTAAAGATGCGGCAAGTATTTCATAAGCGAGAAAAATACAAATACCCTCTGTAGATATTTCTTTCATTAAAATTTGCTTCGTATTATATTTAAATGATAAACTTGTTCCGTAAATAGGGTTAAATTCAATTGTGCACTGTTTTAGTACGTCTAACTCGCTGTTGTAACTACTTAATTTATATTATTCTGAATAAATTAAACTCGGTTGTTTCGTCTCAATTATTTTAATTAAAATTAAAAATGTATACCGGGCGGGATTGAACGGGGATTACGTTTTTAGTAAATAACTCTGAATTGCGGAGGTATATCTTTAAGGGTCATCTCGAGAAATTAATACCACTAGGGACAATTCTTCCGAGGCGAGGTATATTTTGGCTTGCCAACTTGTTATTTCGTGCATCAGTTTTTAGATGTTTCTATTTTTTTACAATCATATGAGGAAATTTTGGGAGCTAGCCAAGCAGATTAAGCACGAGTGCAACTGTTTCCCACTGATTATTCTGTTTATGGTTATGAGCACTGCTTTTACGCAGCTGAGGCTCTTCACATTTGTTAAGTTAGAAGAGACCACCTATGGACTGTGAGAAGGATGATAAAATACGCGAAAAAGTTGATTAGTCCATAATTAATTAATTAATTAATTAATTAATTATGGACTAATCTACTTTTTCGTGAATTTTATCATCTTCACATTTGGGTTTCTTAAGATGAGAAATAGAGGGTTCCACTAGGGTTGCAACGGTTCCACTTTTTTGGACTATCTCGGTTCCGGTTCCTTAATTTTTTCTTTATCGGTTCCGGTTACGGTTCCAGTGTGTTTAGTATTAATTAAAGTTAAATACACAAACAATTCAAATGAAGTTAAAGATAAATAAAATACACCACATTTATTTATTTAGAATATTAAATTTGTTTTTGATAATTGTTTTTTAAATATTAGCTTTCTCAGTGACGTAGCTATGGGTTCGTTGGGGGGGGATGATTTACTTTCAAGTTTTGAGGAGACATTGCCTTCCCTTCTTCTCCTCATTTCAGGGGCGTAGGAACGTTTTAGAACTTGGAGGGGGCAAAGAGAAACGAAACGGGGTCTAAAAGCTTAGCCCCCGATGTAGAGTGAGTAATCGGTCGCGAATGTCATTAAGGCATTAACAGTAACAACAGTTATCATACGAAGTGTATTTTAGTCTTTAGAGTCGTTTATGAATTTAAGATACACGAATCCACAATAATAAAATGAGAATAGTTTTGAATTTTTAAATTAGTGTAGCTTCACCGAATGCATTGGCTACTGTTTGACTACTTTGTAAATTGGCGGGAAAAGACACAGTAATGAGAATTTGAGCTTTTGAAGATTTCAACTTACCAAAAAGTTGAAGGGCCAATAACATTAGTTGCTCCTCCCAGCAAAATTCTAGGGAGGGGCATCGCCCCCTGGTTCCTACGCTTCTGCCTCATTTCATTGAAAAAAAAAGACGTGTTTTCTATGACTCATTTTGATTTCAGTTGCGTGTATCGTTCTAAATGGAGTCCATATTATTTCGTTCAATAAGCATTGTCATTTGTGAAATGTAAGCAAACGCATAAGTTGAAATTTTAGATTTTCTAGACAAAAACTACCCAGGCCAGCGATTATATTATGCAAACGAATAAGCCTTACCTTAAAAACTTTAAATTCGGAAACACAACTTCAGTATGTTACTTTCATTATGTACGTTGTTTGGATATTTATGCGACGGTTATTGTGGTTGTATTTATAAAGTTTTGGGCGCGCCTGTTGAAACATAAAGAAATATCTGTAGCAAGTAAAACATTAACTTGAGCTGACAAGAGAAAAAACTAGACGAGGCCTCGCGCGGTCAGACTGTACACAGTCCCATAGGCAATTTGGGGGGCCCTCGAAGGAAGCCCCCCACCCCGCGTTGTGGAGTCTGCCGGGGCGTAATTACGCTGTTTCTCCTCTAAGTCGGATGCGAAGGGGTCAAAAATTATGCTTGCCCATTGCCCCACTAAATAACTGCTCGGAAGGCCCACTAGTAGCAGTAGACAACAAATATTTTTTGTGGCCTTTGCTACATTTGTGAAATTTTGTCGAGTTTTCCGACTGAAGAAAATAAAACTAAAACTATCGCGGATTTCCGGATAGTTTTTATAGCAAACATTTGGAAGACGAGCCCATTTTCAATTGGGAATACGTAAGGGTGTGACAGTTGACAGTTACGTAGAAACCCAATACTAAAAAACTTTATTTATTTTATTAAAATTTAGTTTTGTGATTGGGAGAAAAGCCTGTAGGGATAGGGAATAGGTGAGCCGTTTTCTTTTGCAAAAGAGGATTTAAGAGCCAATGGCGCCATCCCTATGCGAATACAGACAATTATAGCAACATAAAAGGTGTAATTATCACCAGCGGCTACATTTGATTATTGTGACAGAGCTCCAGCGGCTTCGTAGCTAATGATAATACAATCACTAACGAGTTCGCTACTCCTATAGGTTCATATTTCTTGCTAGAATTTAATTCCATAACGTAAACTAAAGTATATTCGTCACTTGTTGGTTACTTCACGAAAATCTTCTTCCGTTATTCCCGCGTAACTGAATGGTCCAAGTTGACAGTACTTTTATGTAAATTTTAGTCAATAAATTGTACACTAAAGCTGAATATGTAATAAAGATATTGTAAAAAGCAAGTTTATTTTCATTCTCTTTTAAGTTCAAACAAGATTCAAATTACTATGGAGGATTATTTTTAATTATTGTTATTTTCATAAAAGATGTTGTTCTAAAGTAAATGAAATTTAAAGTAGATGGCATTGTTTCAGGGCAATTACTTTTTGGTTTGTTAGAAGATGGCGTAAGAAACGTTTTGATTAAAAAATGAAAAATAGATGGCATTGCAAATTATCTTCCCTAAAAGAGCACTAGATGACACCGTGCACTTAATTTTGGAGTAGGGGGCGTTGAAACGTTATTTCCGGAACATAGGTCATCACGAGTCACGTCACACTAGTGACAACGCTGCAGCCCTTCAATTGGCCAAGCAAGAGGGGAAAGAATATGGAAATCAGTGAGCTCTCGTCGAATGGTAGCACCGAAATAAGTAGGCGTTTCCCTTCTTACTTGCGGGGTCATGCAGAATACGACCGTAGGTCTTTTGATTAGATGACTTTCACAAAAAATACAAGAGTAACAAAACTAGAGTTGAAATTTTAAAAAACCGCAATTCTTATGAACATCGTTAATAAATAAAATAGCCCGAAGAATACCATCTTTTTCGCGTCTTTTTATGCCCTTTACTTGCCCTTCGTCCGTCCGCCATAACCTTCGACCCTCAGTGGGGAGACAGGTTAACGCCTTTGGGGGGTGGAAAATTGAGATTGAGGGTTTAAGTTTGAGAACTAAACAAGGACGCGTATAAAAAGGATAAAGAAGAATTCCCTAAAATAATTTCGCCTTCTGGTTTGACCAATAGGTCAACGGCGACTGAAACGTTTATTGGCGGGCCATGATGTCTAAATCCACTTTGCAGTCTTTACTTTTATTTGACTTTTAGCAAAAAAGTAACGTACCCGTCATTTAATCGAGTCCACCTAAAGTTAATTTTTTATGGACGGTATAAAAGGTTTTTGCACTATCAGCTCGTTCCTACTGCTTTCCACGACGTTCCAGAAACCCACGTTAGACTGTGTATTTCCTCGGTGCATTTATTTGCTACATTCTATTCCAAAATGAGGGAAATCGTGCATGTGCAAGTTGGACAGTGTGGTAACCAAATTGGATCGAAGGTATGAAAATATCGTTGTTAAATTAAATAACTTTGACCTTCGGCTACCTTTACGTGAATATCCGAGCATTCCCTTAAGCCCAGTTCACACTATACAATTAATTGGGCCACTTAATTGAAACCAACTAATTGTAAGCAAGAAAATTGTAGTGTGAACAGAAAAAGTTGGAACAATGGTTACCATTCACACTGTTCAATTTTCTTGCTTACAATTAGTTGGTTTCAATTAAGTGGCCTAATTAATTGTATGGTATGAACTGGGCTTTAGTTAATGTTGCAATTTAGAGTTAAAAGGGTGAAAAAGTGTTAGGCGGGATATTGGTCTTTTCGAGTGTATAATAATGGCAGTTTAACGTCGCATGACGTCATCCATGCATTTTCCTATTGATAAATTTTCGCGCCCACAATGACGGCCATGGCCAGAGCTACGGAGTGCTAGTAATCTATTCGAATTTTTGAAACGAGTTGGGTTTTGAAAGGTAAATTTTATCGTCCGCTAGCAGTAGTGGTGCCAGGGTTTCTATAGGTTAACAATACTATCTAAGGAGAGCCTTTATTTTTATTCTTGGCCTGTTCAGTCTAATTGTATTCCCTAAAGCAAGCCCAACATGGTGATGCAGCCTTAAAATATGAATTTCTATGCCATCTCCTTTCAATTACGAATCTTGAAGTTAAACCACCATAAATGTTAGCTAATTTTACGTTTTTGTGGTTTCGTGGTAGGCTCTCGAGTATATTAAGTATTATTTCTTGATATAATTTTATTTAAAAGTAAGTTTAAAAGAACGGCTAAACTTGTTTTCTGTACTGCTGACTAATTCAAAGCTTGGCGGATGTTTTATATTGTAAACACGATCCTTTACATGTTCATAAAAACGTTGATTAAGCATTAGCTTAGTTCAAATTGCAATAAATATTCATCGGGTTCGAGTGATCAATTTTGTATCATCTTTTTCGATAAGAAACTTCCAGTGACGCGAACTTATTTTTATTCTATTTAAAAGCCGTACTTTAAATTTATTTTGGTGTAATTTCATTTAGTTCTGGGAAGTAATCTCGGAAGAACACGGAATTACCCCTGATGGCCTGTACACGGGCACTTCGGATTTGCAACGGGAGAGGATCAACGTCTACTACAACGAGGCCTCTGGTAACTGTGCCGTCTTTAAATAATTGACCATTTTTAAGAAATTTGAATTTGTTTCAATGCTCGTTATTTATTAAATATGCAACGGAGTTTTTAATTCTGTTTTATATTTATGGTGAATTATAACGATAAAATAAACAACTTCTGCTCGTCAATTTTTAAAGTAAGCCGATAAAAAAGCTGCAGTTTTGTTCATAACTGGTCTCCCCACGAAACGTCATAGTGTTAAAATAAATTTTCCACGAAACCAGTAATACCGAAATCAATATAAACCACAATTTCAGCTGAAAAATTCGTGCCAAGGGCCGTTCTTGTGGATCTCGAGCCTGGAACCATGGATTCTGTTCGTTCCGGAGTCTTCGGGCAGCTCTTCAGACCAGACAACTTCATACATGGTTAGTTAATTGCAACTGTAACGTAGATTTTACCGTAAACAACCAACGGTAACCTGATTTGGGGCCTTGAGGTAGATTCGGAAAAATAAATACGAGAAATTATTTTGGTTCAACACTAATTTCTAGAAAGTGCCTCAAAGTTCATTCATAATCCGAAGCTGATACGGTACGGTGTATCTTCTAAATTTTTATACATAGTGTTCATTAACAAGGCAAACTAGGCCTTAAATTTAAAATCTGTTAAAAAAGCGAATTTTAACTACTAAGTCACGTTGCAAGAGTTAGGAGTGCTGTGAAATATGAAGATTGCAATAACAGTATCCGTGTCTTTAAAGACATTCGAAATTACGAAGATCAGTGACTTTGTGATAAAAACAGAAAATGCCATGGTTTGTTAATCCAAATGTCTTACGGTTTAGAGTCCTCAAGTTTCGTGGTTTTTTAAGTCCTATTCTCAGCCAATAATCCTTGCACGATCAACGTGACTAAAACGTCGCTGCAAAAACTATTTATAATAGCTAGTATTTTTCATTTCCTAAAGGTCAAAGTGGGTCTGGTAACAATTGGGCTACAGGTCATTACACAGAAGGAGCGGAGCTTGTGGATAGCGTAATGGACCTTGTTCGCAAAGAATCCGAAAGTGTAGACTGTCTTCAAGGGTTTCAAATGACTCACTCATTGGGTGGCGGAACCGGGTCCGGAATGGGAACTCTGCTTGTGTCAAAAATGGGGGAAGAATATCCCGATCGAATAATGGCCACGTTTTCAGTGGTCCCGTCTCCAAAAGTAGGTTTTATTTAAATTATTTTATCTCCAGAAATATAATGTGTTACTTTTTTATAGGTATCGGACACCGTGGTGGAGCCCTACAACGCTACTCTGTCCGTGCATCAGTTGGTGGAAAACACGGACGAAACTTTCACCATTGACAACGAAGCTCTTTACGACATTTGTGTCCGTACCTTAAAACTGTCCAACCCCAGCTACCGAGATCTGAATCATTTGATATCGCACACCATGTCGGGCGTTACAACCTGTTTGAGGTTCCCTGGCCAGCTCAACGCGGATCTGCGCAAGTTGGCAGTCAATATGGTTCCTTTCCCGCGTCTCCATTTCTTCATGCCGGGCTTTGCTCCTCTGACAGCGAGAACAAGTCAAGATTATAAGACTCTGTCGGTTCCAGAGTTAACCCTACAGGTACATTGTTCGTAAACTGTGGCTTTTAAAAAGGAATTATATTAAGATATTTACCTAGACATCCCTTTGTTAAAACCATAGATATCTTGATCTATCCCACTTGAAGGTTTTGGTTTCGTAATTTGTGTAATCTACTGCCTAAAATGTGATATTTAGTTGACCATTTAATTTAACACATAGATGTTCGACGCCAAAAACATGATGGTGGCTTGCGATCCTCGACATGGAAGGTACTTGACGTGCGCCGCCATGTTCAGAGGCCGAATGAGCATGAGGGAAGTCGACGACCAAATGCTCAATATTCAGAACAAATACAGCAGGTACATAAAAATATCTTTTGGCGTTGTAGACTAATTGGCGCCAAAATTGCGCTTTGGAAACTTGGATTCGGAGAATTTGTGTAGAATGGCGCTAATGTTTCCTGACAAAGTCTTATGCATTTGTTCGTTTGCGCTTATATATCTCTCTTTATGTAGCTATTTCGTAGAGTGGATTCCGAGTAACGTAAAAGTGGCGGTGTGCGACATTGCCCCGAAAGGTCTGAAGATGTCTGGAACATTTGTCGGCAATTCTACGGCCATACAAGAAGTATTCAAGCGTATAGGTCAACAATTTTCTGGTAAATCCAAATATTTCTTTTGTTATACCTTAATGTTTGAAACCCGCGGATCATCATAAAAAAGATATACTGAACTAGGTTTTCTTAGTTACTCGCGCAGCGTTTTTTCCGAAACTATTCTTTATGGTTGAACTAAAAATTGAGCTCTTTCCAATATTAAAGGCGGTGTTCTTAAGTACTAAACTCTCTTCTTGCAATATGAATTTCAACCCCAAAAGAAGTTTTATTGGAAATTTGCTGTATTTTTGTTATATAGCTCGCAGTGTTAGTTTTCTGTAAATGGTGTCACCCTTATGGAAGTACATTAGACTTTTGCTTATATTGTTTATATTTACCTTCAGCCATGTTCAAAAGAAGGGCCTTCCTGCACTGGTACACAGGCGAAGGAATGGACGAGATGGAGTTCACCGAAGCCGAGTCCAACATGAGCGACTTAATTTGCGAATACCAGCAATATCAGGAAGCGACGGTGGAGGACGAAGGGGAATTTGAAGATTCGGAGGCTGAGACAAATTCAGTTTTTCTGTAATATTTTTTAAGATCTCGAAGCTTAAATTAGTCCAGTATTTATTTCGGCAATTTTAAAACTAATGTGCGCTACTGTTAAATTATTTTAAATCAAAACACTTAATAAAACTTTTACGCTTTTATCTAACCTTCAATGAGTTTATTGGGCTGATCATTTCTTCATAATAGGCGTTACATAGTTTCTCCTTAGATGCATTATTATTAAATTAAAACCACTCGTTACACGAAAAGTCTCGCGTTAAAGATGATCAGGCTAAGGGCCCAGCCACTTATAAAACAAGCAAACCGATTAAAGTCATATTAAACTTACAAGTAACTAGCCTAGGTGATTTTTAACTAATAAAGGAATAACGCTATAGGGAACTCGGTGCATGGGCTTTCATTTTGCCATGGCAAGTAAAAATGTGTTTTGGCAACCAAAAGGTTGAGCCCCCCCCCCCCTTTGAAAATAGTGCGGTAAAATCACTGATTGGTTAAATTGGACAAAATTATAAATTAGTGTTAATTTTTATTAAAATTAATTTAAATGTATACAATTTCGAAACTGTAAAACCCGTTTCGAATTAATAAAGTTCAAACTCCGATTGTGCAAATTCTGATGTATCCGTTGGCTCGTACCGATTATTTCACCGAACTTTTTTTTTAGGAAATTGTATGTATAATTATACCTTCGCGCTTCATATAATTTTCGAAAATACCGTCAATTGCGTTATATTTCAAAGTGATAATAAATTAAATTAATTAACATCTACGATGATTTAAAAACGGTTTTAATAATTTAATTTTAGTACTATAAGTGAGGCAAACCTAGAAAATTTCCGTTTGGTTATTAGGGGTAAGTATAGAACGGGAAACGGCGTTATTACCCCGTTTAATCAGCTGGGCTAATCACCCAAGGCACCACCTTAGGCCTATGTCATCAAGCCACTTTTAAAGCCATTAATCCAGGTGGCCGGGTTACAATGCGTAGGAGGGTTGTGGCAAGCCCTTCATGCCACGCGAGCCAACAGCACCCTACACAAACTATTACCGTTAACCTTGACAAGGTTTTATGGAAGGGGAAACCGAAGAACTCGGGGGACTGCATTCACCCCTTGAACGAGTGGGGAGATAAATTGTAAACTCCACGCAGAAGGAGTATTTTGGAATTTTCACCCAGTGCCACAAGCAGCTGGGATCGAACCCGGCACCTCCAGCTGCGAGGCGAAAGTGCTAACCAATACAACACCCCACTTTAGGAGCATAATACTAAAAATACGCTATAATGAAGCTTAAAAATACGCTATAATGAAGCTTCAAAATACGCTATAATGAAGCTTAAAAATACGCTATAATGAAGCTTCAAAATACGCTATAATGAAGCTTCAAAATACGCTATAATGAAGCTTAAAAATACGCTATAATGAAGCTTAAAAATACGCTATAATGAAGCTTAAAAATACGATATAATGAAGCTTAAAAATACGCTATAACGAAGCTTAAAAATAATAATCTACTTGAAATATTTATTGATCACATTGATAATTACGCAATACACATTTCTATAATGGATTCATATTAGAATTCAACAGAAAATAGGCGAAATTAGAAATTCCAGCCGGCGACCTACCGAAATTCGTGATAATATCTTTTCGCCAAATGTACCAAATATTTTGCCTTTTTTATTACTCGAAACATTTTCGTACCAGGTTGTTATTATCCACTTTAAATATGTTTAAAGCCATATTAAATTAAATTAAATAGGGATTTACTTAAATAGTAAGGAAATTATCACACTTGGAATGTTGAGTAAAATAATGTACGAAAAATCCAGACTGATCTAGCTGGCGGTTAGGGAGATAGTTTTTTTTAAATATTTCCTTAAGGGAAATGCCTTCCAATTTTTAAGCTTATGTTCATTTACTTCTGATAATAAAAATGCATTAATTAGTCTTGCGGAAACCGCTATCGCCATCTATGATTGTTAAAACTTATTTAATTTGGTCCAGCATCTTTTTTATATTTATTTCAGACGTCGCGAGCCCTACCTTATCGAAGACATTTTTCAGTTGAAATCTATAAATAGAAATTTTTATCTTATGTATGAAGCAACTCTACGTTATGTTTGTAGAGCTACACGATGTAGAGAGAAAGAGTAAATTTATCTTATGTTTGCTACAACTTTACGTTGTGTTCGTATTCTGAGCGAGAGCTAAGATAATATAACTACGTACCCTAGATTCGAAATCAAGCTCCTTCACGTAACGCAGGCTCTAACTGAGTTCTCGGCGGAAGTCGGAAAAAACTGCCTAAATGGAGCTGGCAGGGCTACCGACATCTAGTTAAAAAGTAAAGTTTAGTGAAAATTGCGCCGTGGTTTTTGACTTGCGGGGTTCAAGATACCAGATATTTTTGCATTAAATTGTTTTAAAACCATAATGGATCATACCTGTAGCTCTAAAAATGTGTCTAAACGAAAGAAAACTAAAGAAGAGTAATATAATCTTGGGTTATTTATTGAAATTCCTTATTTCTCACCCTGCTATGGAGGCCGATTTTTCAGACTTCCGGCGCGAACTCAGTAAAATCCTGACGAAAAAACGCGCTATCGAGAAACGCCGTGATTTCGAATCTAGGGTACGTAGTTATATTATCTTTGGCGAGAAAGAGAGTATTTTAACTTATGTATAGAGTACGAGCGATTGACGAGCAGCGCCTCTCGTGGCGAGCTCGCGCGTAACTTGGTTAAAGGTTTTTCCCCGCACCATTGAAATTAATATAAAGTTGGCGATAATTAAACGTTAATTAACCTACCAAATGATATAAGAAATATTCCACTGCCAATTTTTCCCGTTTATATGAACTTAAATCGTCTTGAAAAATCGTTTATCGCTTTATAAAATTCAAAAAATAATATTTTCCCACACCATGTAGATAACCGAACATCTACTCGTCTAGGTAAAGTTTGCGTTGTCAACGCGCGTATTAGAAAGCAAATGAAAGGCGGTGAATTTTTCCCAGTCTTAAGCCTCGGTTAAATCTACCACGTATTTTGAAACGGAAAAACCCGATTACTATCGTCATAAGTAACATAATACCCCTAAGTATGACACTTGTAGCCTTGCTCATGCATTTTTTATTACTACATCCGTTCTTCACCAACGATAAATCAGAAAAACGACTAGCAACTCTGCAACCCGGAAGTTTAATACTCTTTGGGATTTGATTGTTTTTATTGGTCATCGAAAAGGAGTCATAGTTCAAATTTAGCCAATCATAGCGCTACAAAATATTATGAGGTACGAAATGTAAGAAATAAAATGGCCGTTATGGTAGTCGACTTATTAGGCCTAACTCTATCGGAAAATTATACCTAAATACTAAATATTATTAGGGTCATTTTCAAATTTTGAACTGAAAAAAATTATTGCGTAATTAGTAATTGTAAAAGTTCTTCCAGAAGTTTGAAAAAGGTTAATTCTTACATTTTAATTCATCAATTCATTTTTATTTTGATCACAGCGGACAAAACCAGGCATTCATCCAGGTACAAAATACAAGTACATTCAAATTATAATAGTAAAAATCTGGAAGAAATTGTAATAAAATATTCGTAAACTAAATGAGAAACCTTTTTACATTAAAAGCATAATGTCAAGCTGAAGGTTTTTTAATGTCTACAGTATTTGGTGCATAACATTGATAAACATCAATGAGATTCATCTTCTCAATATACTACACTAGTGATCCACAAATTTCGAGTTGTTGGTGAATTTCTAATATTGCCCGATATAAAGATTTAATATTTTTGGGGAAAATACATACAATTTCTTTAATTTCTTCCGTTGTTAAAGTTTCCATGGCGAAAACGAAATTAGTGCGGCTATACGCCTTAAGCCTAAAAATGACTGTTTTCAAAACCGCGGGAATCCCGTTCCCGGAAGTTGGATTAAATTAGTTCATGCCGCCGCTACCGAGTGGCGCTATTTTGAAAACTTTTTCGTCTCTGTGAAGAAAGGATGTAGTAGAAAATTTTCCTAATGTCATACTTAGGGGTATTATGTTACTTATGCTATCGTTAAATGATGGCGAACGCTCCTTGAAATAAGATACACGTTCTAAGATACGTTCTAAGCCCATTTAACGCCAAAAATTCCACGTATTCCGTTATTTGTTTCGTATTACAATTAGCGTTCGCCATCATTTAACCTTGGAAAAATATCATATTATTAATCCAAGATTTAACGATAGTAATCGGGTTTTTTCGTTTCAAAATACGCGGTAGATTAAACCGAGGCTTAAGACTGGGCCAGATTCACCGCCTTCAAATTTTCGTCCTCTTTAAAGAGTAATTCTGAACGAACCAATGGATGAAAAGTTATGAAACTAGCTTTTAAATAAACCTTGTAACTTATTCCAAGTCATATTTATAATTCACTGATGACCAAATTCGCGAAAAGTATTAATATCGTTCCGAATTACAACCTACTTTCTAAAATCTCATTTTGCTTTCTAATACGCGCGTTGACACGCAAACTTTACCTAGACAAGCAGATGTTCGATTATCTACATGGCGAGTAAAAATATTATTTTTGAATGGTATAAAGCGATAAACGATTTTTCAAGACGATTTAATATTACATTTAAGTTCATATAAACGGGAAAAATTGTCAGTTGAATATAATAATGTCGTCTGGTTTGTTTTGAAACATTTCTAAATTCTTTGATATATTTGGAAGAAATCATTGAAAATATAAAAAAAAAACTAGATTATATAGTATAGATAATCGGTGAACACAGTTTATTTTAAATTTTAAGCTTAATGAGGGAGAGAACATGGACTATCACATTGGGAAAGTGAATCTTGAATCTAGTGGAAGGGCGTTCCAGTCATTTATTGACGTATTAATTTTTTACAAGTGGTTTAAATAATTTTGCCTGATGACCCCGCGTATGCGTGTTAGTGGAAGAACCAAAAAGTTCAAAATGAGCGGCGCCTTTAGAACACGTTGATAGAGAACAAACAAATAAACAAGATCGTTAACATGGTGACGGTTCACAGGGTCCAAAATGCCGAGGGTTTCATTTTGTTGAATTGGTGAAAATTTGTTGAGACCACGAGTAAGTTTCGTAAAACGATTATGCGCTTATAAGTCAGGGTGATTTGGTCAGCTACTAGAGCGCGAGACCACACAACCGACGCAAAGTCAATATTCGGTAGAAGTAGAGAACAATAGATGGCTCGTATTAGAGTATTTGAGCGGAAGTAAAAATTGCGGCGCGTCAAGCCGGTAATCGAGTTCATTCGTTTACTGATGGTTTGAGTGTGAGAGGAATATAATAAACGTTCATCAGTGATAACTCCAAGATCACGAATTTCGGTAAAACACTCAATAGAAGATTCACGGAGCGTATAGGAATGCCGAGGGCTGTTACTTCCAAGGTGGAGAATCATACTTTTAGACGGATTAAAAGCCATACGAAGATTGGAAGCCCAAACGTTAACACTACCAACATCGTCTTGTAGATTGATACAATCGTTGTCTGTAAGAAGAGGGTATCCTAGCTTCGTGTCGTCAGCGAATAAATAAGGCGTAGCGTGCGAAACCGCAGATGGAAGGTCATTGATGATGACCGAAAATAGGAGAGGACCAAGTACAGTCCCTAGATGAACTCCGCTTAGGGGACAATGGGCATCGGAAGAAGCACCTTTGAGAACCACCGTCTGTGAACGACCGACTATTAAGTCTCGAATCTAATGCAGAGCTAACTCAGTTATTCCAGCAGACTCTAAAGCGGCGAGTAAACCATCGTGAGGTATCGTGTCAAAAGCTTTGCTGAGATCAAGAAAGACAACATCGACAGCTTTACCAGTGTTGTATCTTTATTTGGAGTAAATACAACTCATTTTTATACTATACCAAACTATTCATTAATATTTTATCACACACTTATTACATAACAAAAGCGCTGGTACTGCCGTTACCGAACTGCCAGCTTGTATTTATGCGAGGTAGAAATCAGGTCCTCTCTCTTGAGAACTGACTACTGGCGCCGTCTATACAAATATACAACACTACCTTTTTCTTTTTGTTTTGTTTTATAGTTCACAAGTCCATTAAAATTCGTGGTTTCATGGTTCTGTTGGAACGACGTAATTGAGTACTCGCTTGAGGTGTTTGGGTAGTGGTAACATCCTGAACTGAAACATTTGAATCTAGCTGACCGGATGGTAAAGGTTCTGAAGAATGGTTGTTACTATTCTCTCGAACGTCTGATTCGTTTCCATTTGTAATGGTCGTATCCGAATTAAATTCACAGTGACGTGTCGGTTCTTCAAGCAGTGTACGAGGGCGTATCTGATCACGGTGACGTCAAATACTACCATTTGGTGTTTGGATATCAAACATGGCGTTTCCCCGATTTGCTGATATTTCTCCGCGAAACCATTTGTGCCCTTGACCGAAATTACGGGCGAAAACAGTGTCACCTACGTGGAATTTTGACTGTGACATTTCATTGCCAGATGGTTTAATTTGTTCCCTTGGCTTTGGCTTAATAAGATCCAAACGGGTTCTAAAAGGGTAACTCAACATCATGTCGGCCGGAGATAGTCCATTTGGCGTTACGGGAGTTCGTCGATAGTTTAGAAGTACACGACTGAGTTGCGTTCGTAGATCGTCTGTATGTAGCTTCGCTATACCCGTTTTCATGGTGCGGACTGCTCGTTCTGCAAGCCCGTTGGAAGCTGGGTGGTACGGAGCCGTAAATATTTGTGTTACCCCGTTCTTCTTTAGGAATTGAACAGTTTCGATACTCGTAAATGGCGTACCATTGTCCGATACTACCGTTTGCGGTATTCTAAATCTAGCGAATAACTCCCGGAGCTCGATAACAGTTGACGTGGTTGTGGCTGAATGGACAGCAATTGCTTCGATCCAGTTGGAATAGGAGTCTGCGACAATTAGAACCATTTTTCCGTTGACTTGTCCGGCGTAATCCATGTGAATCTTCTCCCACGGAGCCTTAACTTTGGGCCACGGAGAATAAACATTGGCTGGAGGCATTGGTGCGTATTGTTGGCAGCTTTCGCCAGTTTGTACCCAATGTTCTATATTCTTGTCAATCAGTGGCCACCACATTTTCTGTCTAGCGAGTTCTTTCATTCTTGTCATACCTTGGTGCGTGCTGTGCAATTCTTCCAGCAGCTTTCCTTGGAGTGTGAGTGGTACAATTACTCTCGATCCCCATAATAATACACCGTGCATGACAGAAATTTCACCACGTTTCATCCAAAAATAACGAATATCTTCCAGCTGTGTAGGTTGTTTCTTTGGCCACCCCGTTTTAACATACGTCAGTACTTGATGAAGTAAAGGGTCTTTATCCGTTTCTACGCGAATCGTGTCTGCTGTGACTATAGGACTGTCGTCCAAAGATTGAAAAAGTAAAACGAGTTCTTCCGGGATCGGAGGGTCATAATCGAGAGTCTGCAAAGGTAAACGGCTTAACGCGTCCGCATTACCATTGTGTTTGCCTTTGCGATATTTTATTGCGTAAGTATACGCCGCGAGAGTCAATGCCCAGCGTTGTATTCTTGACGCTGCGGTTCTTGGTATTTGCTTTTTCTCCGATAACAATGAGACTAAGGGTTGATGGTCAGTTAAGAGTGTAAACGATCGCCCGAGAAGATAATCGCGAGACTTGGCTACTCCGAAAATCAAGGAAAGTGCTTCTTTTTCCAACTGAGAATAATTCTTCTCCGCTGGTGTTAAGGTCCTGGACGCAAATGCAATAGGACGGTCGGGTCCATCAGTACCTGGATGTGACAAAACTGCACCCAGTCCATAAGGAGAGGCATCACAAGCTAATATAAGCTCTTTGTTTTGGTCATAGTAGACTAGTAACGAAGAAGCCTTGAGAGTTTCTTTAGCCGTCTTGAAAGCTAATTGTTGTTCACTGTCCCAACTCCAGGGAGTGTCTTTCTGAAGCAGTTTGTACATGGGCGCGAGTAAAGTAGCTTGATTAGGAACAAATTTACCATAGTAAGAGAAAAGACCGATAAATGATAGCAGCTGTTCCACCGAAGTAGGAGCGGGTGCCTTCATGATAGCATCCATTTTAGATGAGAAGCGGGTGTAGGCCTTCGCTGTCAATCCTGTGTCCCAAGTGTTCGATTGAGTCTTTGAAAAATTGGCATTTATCCAATCGCAATCGTAGTCCTGCTTCGTTCAGTCTTCGTAGGATTTCTCTCAAATTTGTAAGGTGTTCGTCGTCGTTCGGTCCCGTGACCACAATGTCGTCTTCGAAATTCGCGCTACAGGGTACTCCCTTAATAAGTTCTTCCAACGCTCTTTGGAATATCGCCGGTGACGAAGAGATTCCAAAAGGTAGTCGTGTGTAACGAAACAGACCTTTGTGGGTATTTATTACCACAATGTTCATCGAATCTTCGTCCAATTCTAATTGGTTGAATGCGTCTTTTAAATCCAATTTAGAAAACTTCTTTCCCCCAGCTAGTTTCGCGAAAATATCATCCACTTTCGGTATTGGGTATAATGCCGTATCCAAGTTTGGGTTTACGGTAATTTTATAGTCGCCACAAATACGGACTTCCTTACCTCCTTTCTTCAAAATATTCACCGTAGGCGTTGCATATTCAGAATGTTGAACTGGTTCAAGGACCCCTGAGGCACGCAATCTGTCCAATTCTTGCTCGACTAATTCTCTTAGCGCGTAAGGAACCGGTCTTGCAGCGAGGAACTTTGGCGTTGCGTTTTCCTTAAGATCAAGGTGTGCCTTGAAATGCTTGAGTCGACCAAGTTCATGTTTGAAGAGGTCCGGGAATGCATTCAAAATTGTTGCTAGTCTTGTATCTTGCTGCTGGGCTGAGATGTTAGAGGTTTTGCTATCCAAAACGTTCACCGAATTCAAGATTTGTAACTTTGAATAAATCCAATTTCTACCGCAAATATTTGGGCATTCTTCTGGTGAAACTAGCAAGTCTAACTCTTCAGATTTGCCTTGGTACGTAACCAATACCTTCGTCACTTTGTGGCCTTTGACTCGGTGACCAGTGAATGATTTTAAATTCGATTCCACCGGTTGTAAATTACAATCGGGTAGGTTAAAGTTTCTCCATTTACTTCATGAGATTAGAGTGTAAGCTGCGCCTGTGTCAAGCTCCAGATTAAATGGTATTCCATTAATCAGAATGTCTAATACCACTGGTTTTGGTGCAGGTGGCATTGAACGTAAATGAAACAACGTATACTCGGAACTTAGTGAGTGTACTGTTCCGCGTGGTTTAGTAGCTTGATCGGGGCTATTTTTAGCTCGTAATTGATCCGTGAAACATTTCTTCGCTAAATGACCAATTAGTTTACATTTTCCGCATTGAGTAGAAATGAAAGGGCAGTTTGAAGGAATGTGATCGGTTCTTCCACATCTAGAACATTCTTGGGTAGCACGATTCTTAGCATTTCGATTATTTTCAGTACTTGACTTCGAACATGATTTCTTATTACCTTTCTGCGATTGGTTATTAAATTGTTTCTGCCGACCCTTTGGCTTAGCTGACGTTGATACCGCGTTAACATGAACGGGTGGTCCCTTAGTACCTGATTGGACGGTCACAGATTGAGCATGTTGCGAAGCCGCTTCAATCGACTTGGCCAAAGCGATAGCCTGGTCGAAAGATATTGACGTGGTTTCTTCAAATAATCGTTCTTGAATCCGCTTGTGCCTTACTCCAATGACCAGTTGATCACGAAGCTCTCTGTCCAAAAATCTGTCAAAGTTGCTAGTGGCTGCCAGTCTTCGAAAGCGCGCAATATATGTAGAAAGAGGTTCGTTGGGTTCTTGGTGAGCGGCATGGAATTTCCAACTCTCCACAATTTCCGAAGGTTTAGGACAAAAGTGGGCGTTTAAAGCATCAATTATGTCTTTATACGTCTTATTCGATGAGTCGGGTGTGTCTGGCGCTAGCAAATCGTGTAGTAAATTAAAAATGTGTGGTCCAGCTGACGATAAAAATATTGACTTTTGCTTATTCGCATCGACAATGTCGTTTGCAAGAAAATATTGAGTCAAGCGTGAGGAATACCTGTGGAAGGGCTCCACCGTTTCGTCGAAAGGCGTGATAGTTCCGTACGTAGGCATAATGAACTTAGTAGCGTAGTAAAGCAAACAAAAGAACGGGCTCGTAAAGCGGTCATCCTTAAGCCTTGGCTCTCGACGAGGGGAATGTTTAACCGCAACGAAAAACAGCTATAACTTACGAAAACAGCGTGAATTCGTTTCGAAATCCGTCGCCAATTGTTGTATCTTTATTTGGAGTAAATACAACTCATTTTTATACTATACCAAACTATTTATTAATATTTTATCACACACTTATTACATAACAAAAGCGCTGGTACTGCCGTTACCGAACTGCCAGCTTGTATTTATGCGAGGTAGAAATCAGGTCCTCTCTCTTGAGAACTGACTACTGGCGCCGTCTATACAAATATACAAGAACCAGAATCTAAACATTTGGTCCAATCAATAGTAGCCGCCAGGAGGTTACTTGAACAGGATTTACCAGGAAGGAATCCATGTTAAGATTTGGAAATAAAATCTATTTCATTGAGGAAAGCTTCAATCTGTGGTTTCGCTATTCGTTCGGCTGTACGTGAAATTTGGCTAGTTAGGGCGATACCACGAAAATTTTCCGGTTCAGTACGACTACCAGACTTATGTATTAGAGTAAAATATGAAACATTCCACGAAACCGGAATTGTCACAGTATTGAAGCTGTGAGTGAAGATGCGATACAAAGGATCAGTGAGCAAACCAGCGAGAGATTTCAGAAGGTAAGGGTGAAGCTCATCAGGTCCTGCTGCTTCGTTAACATTTAGTTTTTGGAGGAGTTTGTAAATTTGATTACGGTCGCATTGGAATACCGAGAGATTAGATCGATCTGGATTCGTAGGTGGTGTAACGTTAATATTCGGCTGGTTACTTGACACTTTGGCAAAGTGATAACCTAGAGTCTGAACAATTGCATTTAATTCACCATCGACAGTTTTCATTTCACCAATTGTAAATTTGGTGTTGTGCATTTTATTGACATGGCTGTAGAACGTCTTCGGATTCGAAGAAATTTGTTTAGTGAGGGTATACTCTGATTACCTTTTAACTTTCCTCAACGCATTGGTAAGACCATTCCGAGCTTGTTTGTACTTTTCATAGGCAGCCTCCACAACGTCAGAATTAGCACCCCGCCTTTTAAGTCGTACAAAGTTAGTCCATTGTTGGCGTTTGAACGCGCTATAGACTTCGAAAGTCGGACGGTCGTATGTTGACAGGGAGATATACCTAAGCGGCGAAGTGGCAAGCTATTGTCTCTCAAATGTAATGTTCAATAATATATCCTTCTTCAGTAGTCTTCTGATCTTCTTTGTAGATTCCAGAAATCCATGATTTGTTGGTATAACTCTTTTGAGGAAGCTTTACATTAAAACGCCAAGCAATGTAGAGTTAAGGCATCTCGGAGGCCATTGATTCTTTTATCTATCGCCTTGGCAGCTCGGAGGTTTGACTCTCATTTAGAAGCGCCTGTTGGGCGTTTAGTATCTGGGGCCATTGATGAACTCTGGTCGTCGCTGGAAATTCCAAAGATTGATTGAGATAAGTTGGTGAGGACAGCGTCCTTCATGCCGATGTAATACATTTCTAGTATTTAAAACTTCCGACGTTTCCTTTATTTTGAAGTGACTAAGAACACAAACAAAGTTGCTTTGATCCGGTTTATTATTTTAATAGCGCCGTGTGAACATCGGTCTAACTCAAACAGCCTTACAATTATATTATCCGAAAAATAATTTCAGCATAAACGTTTGATTTTCTAGGGAAGGAGTTTTCGTAGGAAGTTACTTGAACTATTTTGACCGTTTTGTTCTCTTATGTAATCGTAGTGTTCAAAATATTGGACAATTATTTGAATTTCATTTGTAATTATTGAACTGGTGCTCTGCTCATAAGAGAATAAGGAAATAAAATAATCATTTAATTTTTTTTATCAGCTTAAAAAGTTTATAGTTATTGTAAATAAATAATATGTTATTCTAGCTTTCCCTGTTGCAATAGAATCGCTACTTGATTTGATATCTCAGCAAAGAAAATCACAGTAACATTCTTTCTTTGTCCATAGATAAAAGATTCCGCAATGTGAAAAATGAGATGCAAACCCGCGTACAAGATTATCGCTAGCACCAGACCAGCCCAAACCTGTAATAAAGATATAGAAAACCCAGTGGCGTAACTAGGAACTCCACCCCCCCGCGCGAAAAACGATCTGGGCCCTTCTAAATAGCACCGATTTTAATCATAAACGTTTGGGGGGCCCCTAGTTCTCAGGGCCTCCCCCGCGCCGCGGGGTCTGCGGGGGTGCAATTTACGCCACTGGGAAAACCAAGCATCGATAAGCATCGACAATGGTTTTATGATGACTTTATCCGCTTTAGTTTTAATATCACCTATTTAATTTTATACCTGTTAAACTTATTTGTAGTTATATAATATTAATGAGAATTTATTTATCCAAATACAAATCTATTGCCACCTTGAATCATAACGTGATACCTTATCGGTAATAGTTAGTGTAGGGAGCTGCTGGCTCGATCGCGTGGCATGCAGGGCTTGCCACCACCCTCCTACGCAGTGTAACCCGGCCACCTGAATTAAAGGCTTCAAAAGTCGCTTGATGACTTAGGCCTAAGGTGGTGCCTTGGGTATTAGCCTAGCTGATTATTATTATTATTATACAATAATTACGTATCATGAAAATTAAATTAAATATTTCTATGATATATTTATAAAACGGAAATACAAATACTTTAGAAATTATATGAAAATTGTCACTTCCGAAACAAAGGAGGGAGGGAGGAACCTTCGAACCTAGTGGGGGCTCCCCTCTAGAACATACGGATTAACATATCACTTTTTTTTTACTTATTACTTTTCTTACTAATTTCTGAGTGCACCACTGGGGAGGGAGATTCGAAAGAAGAGAGATGACTGAACTAAAAGTAAGCGAAGATGAGAAGAAATTTCAACCAATATAATAATAAAGTTCATTAAACCGGAAAAGAAAGTTTACACTTATTGCGCCCTGCTTTAGTAGGGAATGGAGATAATATAAAATACCATGAAAGTTACACGAAAATAAAAATGAAATGACAAAGGAATGGTGATGGATATGGCAAAATATAAATAATTTTTTATTTTCGTTTTAAACAACTACATACAAGAAAGATATTTACCACCCGTAAAACTTGTCAAGCCGACTCTAAAAGGCCGAACTAGAGGATTTAATCTTAATTAGGGAAGGGAGGCATTCCATGAGGTTTCTACTCGCTGTGTGAAGAAAACACGGCGCGAGGTACAAGCATTACGCTTTCCTACCCGTCCAGCGAATTGTAAAGAAGGAGGTGGCTGGGACGTCATAAAACTCATAAATTAGTTTGAAAGCCTCAACCAAATCATTTCTCAAACGCCTATTCGAAACGGACAAAAGACCAAGGCGCGCAAGACTTTCAGGGTAAGACAGAGAACGAAGGCCAGAGACCATCTTGGTGGCCTTACGTTGCACTCTCTCAAGCTTCTCAATATCCTTTACCAGGTGATGGGACCAAATACTCGAGCAATAATCGAGATGTGGACGGACATAAGATTGATATAACACCTTAAAGGACTTGATAGAGAAATATCAAAACGAACGTTTTAAAACATACAGGGCACGTAAGCCGCGGGCAGAAGCCACCCGACTGTGAGTGGTGCCCAACATTTTTCCATCCAACATGAAGCCAAGGTCACGAACAATTTCGCTGGCCTTGATGACCCGACCACCCAACCGGTACTGAAAAAAGGGATTGTTAGGACCACAATGGAGGACCGTGGATTTATCAGGGTTAAAACTCTTCCCATTTTTTGAGGCCCAGGAGTCCAAAGTGTTAAAGTCACTTTGCAACAATAGACAATCGTGGGATACTTTGATTTCGCACCCAAGTTTGGAGTCATCAGCAAGCAGCCTAATAAAAGATCCCCGAATAGCTAACGGGAGATCACAGATATACATGCATATGACGAACAATGTAGGTCCTAACACCGAACCCTGAGGAACACAACTATTAACGGGGCACCAGGAGGAAACGACATCCCCTAATGTCACGCGTTGAACCCTCTCAGTAAGAAAATTAGCAATACAGTTAACTAGCAAAGGGAGGACATCGAGTAATTATAATTTACGGATAAGGAGGGAATGAGGAACGGTGTCGAAGGCTTTACGCAGATCGAGATATATCAGGTCTACAGATTCACCAAGCTCCAAGGATTTAGTGACGAGATCTAAAGTGGCTAAAAGATTCGCCGAAGAAACCCATGCTGGTCCGGAGAAAAAAAACCACGAGAAGATAAAAAAGAAACAAGAGAATCTCTAACGTGCGTCTCTAACTGTTTACAAGGAATGCCCCAAAAGGTGTTAACTGAGGAGGAAGTGGGGGATTTACGGAGAGCGGTAACATTGGCCGGTTTCCAAATGGCGGGTAGCCTACCAGACTGGAGCGAGTGGCGATATATTTCCATGAGGGGTGAAGCTATGATGCATGCGCCTTCGCGTAATAGACGTGGATGAATGTTGTCAGGGCCAGGAGACTTGTAAATAGGTAAACGGTAAAGGTAACGGCGAACAGAGCTATAAGTGACACCAAAGTCATATAGAGAAAAATCTACGCTGTTTAGAGACTCAATTAGATCAATCCCTGAAGCAAAGTCTCCGAGGTAGACGGCTTCCAAGTGGAGTTCAGGTGTAATAACGGATTTAAAGAAGTCATTAAGCGGCTCAACTACGTTCTCAGGCTCACGGAGTGTATCGCCTTCGAGAGTTTCGACTAGAAACAGAGGCTTTTTCGGTTTAAGGGAACGAGAGACGTGATAATATAAGGCCTTTGGAATGCTGGGAATCTCATCAACGAGACGAGCTTCGTATTTGAGTTTTGACGCACGAATATGCTTGGTAAGAGCATTACGGCGAGTAGCAACCTCATGGCGAAGTGCTATAGTAGGGGAGCACGAAATGCCCGGAACGCTGTACGCTTGGCCCAAATGAGAGGCTCAGTATCTGACGTCCACCATGGTTCCTTACGGAGCGTCGAGCAACGTGAGGGTCAGACAGTTATTAGGGGGACACTTTCCTGTCGCGCTTCAAAAACAAGGCGTAAAAACAAATTGACCTTGGAATCGAGAGAGGGAACCTGCCGGATACTAGACCAGTCCTTAGTTTGCAAGGCCGCGCGGTAAAGGTCATAGTCGCCGCGACCATGGGAGGAGCCGGACGCGGTAAGGGGGCAGATCGTACAAAATCGAGGGAAAATGAAAGGATGTCGTGGTCGCTATTACCGAAAGGGGGAAGGTGAGAGATATTACGGGGTATAACCCAATCAAACGTGATAATTAAATCTAGGAGGGAGGGAACATTATTACCACGGTGATGGGTAGGACTAGTAATATATTGGCGCAATTTATAACTAGATACAATGTTGAGAAGATGAGCCTCAATAGAACGCACACCTTCGGTAGTAGTGAAGGAGGGCCAATTAATAGCCAGAGCATTAAAATCGCCTAACACAATAAGGCGGTCCGCTAACTGGCTGGCTCTCTCCACCGTTCCCACAAGTTTCTTGAAAAAGTCAGGCGGTGAGTTAGGACTACGGTAACAACACAATATAAGAATTAAGAAGGAGCTATTTTAAATTGGCAAGCTAAGATATTCGAGGAGGTAAGGGAGCGATTGAGAGAAACGGAAATCCACGGACGACAGTACAATAAACATCCACCACATTTGGTTAAGTCACAGTCAACTCTAATCGCGTCGTAACCATCGATATGGTAAAAGCTCAGGGCTCATATCTTTCCGAAGCCAAGTTTCAGTGATAGCTATGAGATCAGGGACACGTACCCAGGCGAGTTAGCGTAGTTCAGATAGTTTGCTCAGTAACGAGTTAGTGTTCGTGGAGAGAAGGTTCGAAGATCCACTAGTTGTAGGGATGAATGTAGAGGCGCTAGGAATTAAAACCGATAGCGCCACAGGGCGAGGAGTTGGATGGGAGTAAGACGCGATTGAAATTGACGGGAGCATGGACGAGGGAAGCCGCACAGGATTACTTAACGAGAGTGCGGCTGAAAAGAGTTTTTTGAAGGAAGCCGAGTGCTATCGGAGCATGGAGGTCTATACGTCGATGAGTTATAGATCGCATTAGGCGGATAGGAGAGACCATAACCTGGCGGAGGAAATGAATGTTGTTTGTACGTGTAGTTGGCCGCCGAGGAATGAGGGGGGGGGGGGGTGCTGGTGGCTAACGACTTGACTGAAGTCCTGTCACTCAGTTGCGGAGAGTAAGAATCCCGGGAAGGAGACAGTATTATTCCGAATAACTAGGCCAGATTCAACTCTGGCAACACGGCTATGTAGTTCGTCTAAGGCACGGCGATAGTCAGCTAGTTGTTTCGGGGTCTGATCAATCCGAGCGGAATAACTAAAATGCGAGTTAGTAGAGCGTCGAATTTTGATAATCGCAAGAAAAGCTCGTTTTGCAGCCACGTGCGGAAACACGACAAGGAAGGGATGAGGTCGTTCTCCTGTGGCTGGGGTTCTAGCGCCAAGTCGGTAATACGGTATGTTAGTGGGAACCCTACTTGAGGCAAAGTACTCAACAAGTATTCCAAGTTCGTCTTCAGGCAAAAGATCCTCACATACACCAAAGATAATGGCGTTGAGCCTTCTTCTTTCCACGGCCAGGTCATCCGAAGCAAATAGGTTTGCAGTTAATCGGTTATTTTCGACAGAAGAGACTGTTCCATGGCATCAAAGGTGACCTTGAGTGATGAGGCCAGTGTATGTTATTTTATATCTGTATTTAAAGGACAGAGAACTCGGAGCAAAGAGATATAACGGTACTAACAAGGAGACTACCCGAGGTGGTTATCACCGATTTTGTTGAAACTCGGGGGTAAGGTAGACCTTATGGTAGTATGAAAATTCCCAAAGGGAAATGTTGCAATGAGCTCTAGCTTTCCCATCAAAAATATTTTCGGTTGCAAAGGGAAAACTAAAGCCCATTGCAACAAACCCTTTGGCAATTTTCATACTACCATAAGGTCTACCTAACCCCCGAGTTTCAACAAAATCGGTAATAACCACCTCGGGTAGTCTCCTTGTTAGATAGAAAGGCTATTTAATACGCCTAAGCTGTAGGGGGGGGGTTTGTGGATATGCCGTCATATTTTAAAACTTAGTATTTTTCTTCAGCTCAAAATTTGAAATGTCAGTTTTATACAGAAGCAAAAACGTGCAAAAAATTCGAAAGAAAAATCGGCTGCCCCATGGTGACATCATTGGGCGAGTTTTCGTGGAATTATAGCAGAAAAACTTTTATTCCTAGAGACTATAGCGCGCGCTCTTGGTCTTGGAAAAGTAAGTGACTGTGACGAAAGAGCCACATTGAAACAAGAAGGCCACGTTACTTTATCAAAAAACCTATTGAGGATTCCACTTCCGGGTTGGCAATAGAACCTACGCTATGTTGTTATCCCTCTACTGTCAATCACTGTTGGTAAAGTAATGTTGTTGAACGGTTTTCCAATTAATATTAGCAGTGAGTATAAAGTTACAATGATGACTTTTTAAGGCTGTCTCAACTTAAAATGAGATTTTTTCACAAAAATTCAGTCAGCCTGGGTAGTATAACGGCGCTTCGCTTCTTCGAGGTTGCGCTTATGATCTAGCGTCTGTTACAGACAAATTAAAAAGTCATAAGAACGTTGTTTCTTAATTTTTTTCCCTGCCTTTAGTTTAAAAACCAAACGCCATGGAAGAGCAGTTGGACGCCTTAATATTTTGCTTAAATAAAACGTAAATTAATATTTTCTGATACGAACACGCAACTTTAAAATAATTTTTATTAACATAACCTTTTTTAAATTAAGTTACAAATTTCTAAAATGTGATAAAAGCGAATTGTAAGTCCTTAGTTAGATGGCCAATAGAAGTTTAACTCTTTCCCGGTGACTGAAAGTATCCAGTTCAGAAAAGGCACAACGTTGACGTAGACACCTGGAACGCCTTTTAGTCCGCAATTTATTCCCCAGGCAACAACACCCATCAGAGCGTACGAGCCATCAGCTCTGAGGCACACCAATGGTCCACCTCCATCACCCTGGAGGAGAAAAAAAAAGGTCAAACATTTCAGATATGGAATAAGCGAATGGTGTGCAAAGTTAAACCTCTAGACTTCATCTAGGCAATTTAACCTGTTATAGAAATGAACCTCACGGATTTTGATTCTTGAGATAACCCAAATGGTGTCGACCTAAGGCCTTAAACACCCACCACCTGACTGATACCACTACCAAAAGTGTTACGACTATTTTCCATGCTTTTTTTTCTCGATTGTCCTTTATAGTAAATGACGGTTTACTATAAATTTATTCCCAGTAAATGAAGGTTTTTTGTATTTGTACTTACTAGTTGCATATCGGCGATATTCTAGTTAATAATATAATAAGCACATATATTATTTATATATTATAAGAGTTTATTATATTGAGATCTTTATGGAGTTTTCCATTCGATTGCTCGAGATTCGCTCCGAATCTGTCTCCTTAGTCCTAGATCTCGCCCCAATCGACTAGAGTAAGACTGAAAATGGAACATTCCATTATAATATTCCTGCGCTTTGTGGTTTTTTTCGTCTACTATTAATTTGAATTATCTCGTCTTGGTCGGCCATTATGCCATTTTAATAATCGAACCTTTTAGTGTGCAAAAAAGTCGTGAATATTTTACAAGTAATTCGATTTATTTTTAATCATTGTTTTTTCCTAAATTATAATAAAATGCTTAAATTACGATAAATATCTCGGTGGGAAATAATAAGTACACAGATCAATTGTTGTATGTCGTGTTATTTTCCTTACCGCACAAAATTATTATCCCCCATTCGGAATTCCGGCAAGTTGGACGCTATTGTAAATACGTGTACGAAAATAGAGTTCAATCTAATTGCAATTTTGGCAACCATTTGTTTTTATAGAGTCTTTTTTGTTGGTGCAAACCCCTTAAAGCGCTACAATTTTTTATTAGGGTGGTCGAGAATTAACAAGTGCTGATTTTGTCCGTGATTTTCACAAAAACATTTGTAATTTACGTGGCACAATATGATATCTTATTTTCTTAACCTTTTTGAAACCGTGGGGCTCAAGTTAGAATGCGAAACTGCAAGCCATGTTCTTCTAGGGAGATTTAAAAAAAAAAAGCGATCGCTCTTTTTTGTTTTATATATTTAAATACAGAGATGGGTACATTCTCCATCGTTGTTAGACTTAGGGTACCTACTGCCCAAGTGGGCATTCTACAGCGCATGGCGAATTTGACCTGCAAAATGGTGATCTTCTAAGTAGGAAATTTTGGCAGATATACGAAAGATTCAGGCCTACAACTACGCGCTCTCATTGAGACCATAATAAAAGAACGAGATCCGGTGTACTTACCAGACAAGAATCGAGTCCGGCTTCACCACCAGCGCACATAAAACTTCGATCTAAAACAAAAAAGGACCCCAATCGAGTTTTTCTCAGGTCGTCTTGACATTGATTGAACTCTACGATTGGAACAGAGACTTGCTTCAAAACATCCGAGTGCTTGCCTTTATCTGGAAAATGTGCAAATTATCTATACAACGATAACACCTTTGGTTGTTAATTATGTTAGAGATTCAACCAGAAGAAATGGTTATTTTACTACTGCCATCTCAATGTTCGTTCCTGAACCATTATCAGGGGCGTATTTACTTATTAGGCGAAGTAGGCGGGTACTGCTTCACATTTCCATATACGTATCTCTTAAGCCAAAGAAACCGAGAGGTCCCGAAAAACTATTTTACGGGCGAAATTATGCAAATACATAAACACCAATAGAGGCGCTACTAATTGGTTTATGGTATGCTTCCTCTTTCTGTTGGAATACGAAGAGAGCGCTATGTATGCGTACCTCCAGGGTAAATGCAGAAGGTGAAATCTCGAACGCCTCTTACAGAATAAGAGGTGCTGAGCCGGCAGATAAATTCCTGCTTAACGGCACCTTTGGTCTTTCTAAAACTTGAGTGAAGTGTTTGCCAGAGCAAAGTTTTTTTGTCTAAGGCAAGCTTAGATTGGGTTAGGATAATTATATAGATATTAATGATGACATAAACGGATAAACATCTGAGTAATACATGCCTATGTGAGTAATTTTCTTTATTTGGTTGGTTTAAAGGGGCGCTAATATTTTCTTGGCCTATGAACGCTTAACACCTAAATACGCCACTGACCATTATTTAGTAGTTTATGGTTAAACATGAAATTAGGAATGATAGTACGTTAATAATAATAATAATAATAAATAATAATAAGAATCAATTAGGCTAATACCCAAGGCACCACCTTAGGCCTAAGTCATCAAGCGACTTTTGAAGCCATTATTTCAGGTGTCTGGGTTACAATGTGTAGTAGCGTGGTGGCCAGCCCTGCATGCCACGCGAGCAAACAGCTCCCTACACTAACTATTAACGTTAACCTCAACAAATTTTATTGGAAGGGGAAACCGAAGAGTTTGGGGGAAAACCACTTAAACTAGTGGGGAGAGAACTTGTAAACTCAACGCAGAAGGAGTTGTGGCACTGGGTGAAAAACTCAGAACAAGCTGGGATTGAACCCGGCTCCTCTTGCTGCGAGGCGAAATTGCTAACCACTCCGCCACCCCACGGTCTATGGTGTTGCTAGGATTTTTCTTGAGGTAGACTAACAGGTCATAAGCCCCTATTTATAAAATAACGCTAAGCGTTCAAACAGCGTTTTGTGTTCTCTGCTTCACTCAAATTAAAAAAATTAGCTGCTAGATTTCGAAAATTCAGCAATTCACTGTAAAGTGGCTATTTTGAAAAGGTAAATAACTATTCTATAATTGTAAGCAGAAATGGGAATACAAATCAATCCAAACTAGTTATTGAAAATCTAACATTTGGGAGTTTGTTTTAGGACCTTAATTTTCAATTATAGGCCCCATATTTGAACATTTGGGGGCGCCACTACTGATCACATTGGATCTGCCAGGCGCTTCTCCTTGTGGCAGGGTGGGGCTGGCTTATTAAACAGGTCAAATAGAACATCCTAGGATATAATCCTATTTTGGTAATGATGGGAATAGTAACTAATTTTTTAAATTTAATGCCTACCGAGAGAGTCTTTGCCCCAACCAGTCACTACGCATCTTTTGCCGTCATGGTTTTCGTCTATTTCAGGTAAACAAATTGATTTCACATTTGAGGAGTACGAGACAAGACCATCCACGACGAGTATGGCTATGTCGTTTTTCAGAGTGACGTTATTAAAATTTGGGTGCAGGGTAACGCCCCTGACTCGTAACTCTTGAGAGGTTAAACGCTCGTCGTCAGAAGATAGGTTCCAGGCTCCGACTCGAATTAGCAAAGCTTGCTTTTCTATGTTGTACACCTTGTGGGCAGCGGTTATGACGTGTTTTTCATCGATGAGTACACCAGCTCCCGCGAACAGCTTTTTCCCATCATTGAACCGTAAAATTGCCACCTGTAATAAAAGAGCAGACATAAGGTAAAATTGTTATTAAATAGAAGCCACCCTGTTTCAAAACTGTGCATCTAAAAATCCGGGGTGCCCAAATAGACGTTCCTTAGTAAAAGGCGAATTCGACCTTAAAATGTTTATCATGAAAAAATCTTATTATAGAAAATATCTACTCATGGGCATCTGCCAAGGGGGATCGAAGCAAATGCCCCCTTTTTATGTGCTTTAAATGCACTTATAAAGTTATGAAGATCCTCTCCCCCCTTGACTTTATATGAAGATTGCCTCCCTTTGAAAACTTTCCGCGGCGCCCCAGTATCTACTTCAAACAGCGTGACTTCGACCTTAATAAATAATTCAAATAGAAAATTTGTGTACCCCTGCTATAAATTTATCTTGTCTGATATTAAAGGTTAAGTAATTAAAAATATTTTCCAATCTGAATTTAACCTTAACAACATATGCTGCAACATCTATCTATACTGCTAATATAATTTGTCTGAAATCAGTAAAATAACGGAAGATTCTTAAAAAAATTGCAGGGTTATCAAAACGAATAGTGCTGCGAAAACCTTCTAAAACAAATACTTTCAGAAAATATGACTTAAAACAGTATTAAACATGAAAATGATAAAATGACAATTATTCCTTGTAAGGAACAGTAATTCCCAGTAAATATATAATAATGAGCTAAAGTGGTGTCAAGTCCTTCATGCCACGTGAGGCAGCAGCTCAAGTTTTTATTTAGTGACTAAGATTGTAGACATATGGCAGTTTTATCCCATTTTATCATCCCCATACCTTGGTATGCTTTGTACTTCTATGGGTATTTAAATTTTTAAACCATATCATACCTGCCAGGGATATTCCCCAAATGATGTGGTTCCACTCCTTCCGGTAGCAAGGATACGAGCATCGAATGGAACTATGTTTGGTTTCTTGGCGCCACATAAGTGTTGAGGGCGATCTATAATTGGCGCATCAGTGGAAACTGGAGTTTTCTCTTCTGATTTTGAAGGAAGGCAACATTTATGGAAGTCTCTATCGCAATTGGGATCCACTCGTGTTGAGTCCGGCTTACGCATTCGAGGATCTATTAGGCCTGATCCGTCAGTAATGATGTTCCCACTACTGTCACATTGGTAGAACGGAACGCACAGGCAATTGACGTTGCCTAAATAACCTGAATGAAAACGACATTAATCCATTAAGTGTACCAAACTAGCAAAAAGTTTCAAGCCAAAGGAAAGTTAGATATTTAAAAACATGGCGACGGCAGTGGAAGGTAGATTTAACGGTAAAAGAAATTGAAAAGAATTGTGGAGAATCTCTAAATAAAGAATAAGTTCATTTTAACAGCAGTAAAATAAAAGAACCACAAGCGCTGGTATTCCGGAATATCCAGTTTTGTGACTGCGGGGTCCCAACTCCATTCACCCAGGCCACAGAAAGAGTGTTTGGAGTTTTTCATGGAATCTGCCGTTGGAGGTGTAAACAACAGGAAAATAAGCGGAGTTTGGATGAATGTGAAAAGCCTGGAAGCGGGTTTTTTCCTCCTAACAACAGGCCCAACCACAACAAAAAGCACAGCTTATCTATTTCTTCTATTGACTCACAAGCGCAAGATTATTGAAGTTTAAATTAAACCGATGATAACAGAAATTTATTTGAAACACCAAATTAAAATATACCCGAGAACCAAGTTTAAATTCAGTATCGAAACAAGCAACGTAACAAATGAAGTACTATCTTTAATTCTTAATAGGCTAATTTGATATATACATGTGTCAGCAGAACGATTTAAACCAATTTCCAAAAAGAAAGCGTCAGCAATGCACACTCGTTTCATAAAATATGTATTTAAAATTCGGTAGAATGAATATGTTGAGATAATTTTTTTTTCGTTGCTGCCAATCCACCAGACGCACTAACATTTAGCTCCTTACACCAGTGGCGTAGCTAAGGGCGGGACAGTGGGGGTGGCCGTTTGGGCGTGATTTGGGGTGACACCTGACCATGAAAAAAAATAAAAACTTACACAAACTAGACGCAAGTATATAACACACCATGATATCGACCCCGGGTGTCACCCATGCTAGCTACTTCACAAAAAAAAGAGAACGGTATCTCATTTGTTCTAACTCGGCCATGACACCCGCCGATCATCTCAACAGTTATTCTACCCACTAGAGAAAAAAACACGCCCTTGTTTCGATAAAACTTTCAAACTCCATATGCCAGAGAGATTAATCATTCTTCCCCGCACTTTAATAATTGAAACAGATCCAGCTTGTAACGTTTGCAGATATATTTATTTGTTTAGTTGGAAATGCCCTACAGATCTATTAAGGTTATAAGACTAATATTTTTCTTTAGATGCATATAAAACGGGTGGTTCTGATATTTAAATTCTCACGACGCTCGTAGAGATTTGTTTGTTTTTCTTCGCGAGAACTGCTTAATATTTTAAGGTGAAGCGGCTCACGCGATTTTGCGACAGAAATTATCTCACACTCTGTCCGATATCTATAACAGTCACGTAATGCATATATTGCAATAATAATTGGTATAAAAACGTCACTGTATCTTACTTTTACAAGTCTACGAGCGCGTGCTAAGACTACACTAATTAAGCTTCGTCTTGTTGACGTAAGAGTATTAATTTGAATCTCTACTTTTTATTCCAGTTTTTTATTACTCTTTGTACTGCATAAAAACAATAACTCACCTTTTTCCGCTAGTGAACTCGGCGTTGTTGGATCAATGATTGATAAAACACGAGTAAAGAAAAAGGTACATAAAAAGTATTTTATCATTTTGACCGACTTCAAAGGCTACGAATTTAAACAAAGTAAAGATTTTATTAAAGCCTTTAATATAATATCGATAAATTTAAACAGAAGCGCTTTTCGAAAAGAACTATATCTAGCTGTTCTAAGACTGAAGTGAAATGAGAGATACGCGAGCAAGGACGCCTTGGGATAAAGACGCGTAACCATTGGCTGCGGTTTGAGAGCAGAATATAAAGTTAGTGAAGCGACACATTTAAAAATTGCGATTGGAACAACGGCTTACGGGATAATTAACATGAATCGTGTCGCCACCCGGTCTTCCTGTACGCTGCTATATATCGTCTGACTACATCCACTGTTCAAAAATAAAAGAAAATTATAAAAGAGGAAACGAAACTGATGCTTGTAAGAGGCGTTAAAACTCTCTCGGCACTTCAAAATCAATGCTTCGAGTGTTGCACTTCGAACTAATAATAGTTCATTTATCATCGTTTCATAACCGAAAATGAGTAGTGATATGAAATTTATATTCTTCTCTATCTTTTCTATGGTTTATTTGAAAGATAAGCAGAGCGGCACACTTAGGCTTGGTCTCGGGCTCATCTTGAGCATTTTCTCTAAGATCCTTCTCAAATCGAGCTCAAGCTCATAGAATGAGGCCGACAATGTTAAGGTAGGCCGATATGTGGGATTTAACTCTTAAAGAACTTTATTTAGTAATTGACAGAGGTGTACCGATAGGGGGGCAGAGGGGGCGTGTTGAATCGGGCTCCGCTCTACAGGTCTTCTGGGGGGGGGGGGGGGGGTGCCAAAAGGCCCACAATTATTCCAACTATAAACGTGACTTATATTCAAATGTTCCTGAAGGCCCTTTAGATACATTTAACGTTTCGAATTAATGCGCGCGTAGAATTTAGTTCCTAACGTGCTTAAGCTGGATTACGTTGGGTATCTAATCAGTATATAGCTCTCAGTAGAACAGAACAACGACGTAATGTGTGAGGGATAAATAAATATTTATTCCTAGTTTATTTTATTAATGACATACATCGGGGAAGCCATATCAAAATTACGAACCGGGCGCCACAGCCCCTCGGTACGCCACTGGAAATTGACCTATCTTTTGTACATGCAGTTAAGAGCCTTTTAGTGAGTGAGACTTCGTAAGAAACAAATTTGCTGTTGCTGACACTATCTCCAATCAGGGACGTAGCTATATGGGAAAGAGATAGCTACCAGATTTTGCAAATTTCGTTGGCTAGCACAACCCGCTTGGGTGGTTGTGAAGTTACTACCCCCATCAGCCCAATGAAAGACTTTTCTTTACGCCCCTGTTTTCAAAGACTAAAATAAAATGGTTATCTGCCGGGTATTAGTTTACCTTTGTTTTACCAAATTATCTTATTCTGAACTTCAATCCGCCATTTCGTATAGTCAGAGTAAATATACTCTGAATATAATACAACATTCTACAAACACAGTTAACGTAGTTAAATATTCCCCAAGGGAGGAAATTAGATATTCACCTCTTACTTAGAAACGCGGATAGCTTTTACGAAAATTGATTGATGCGTCATCGGTCGACAGTTTGAAATTTTTTTGCATGTAAATAAGAATTTTGTTAAAATATTCCATATGGTTCTTTTTAATATGATATTTAGTGGAAATTTAATTAAAAGTGCTTACAGTTAAATTTTCCTGACTTTGTAAATTAATTTGAGATCAATATTTCGCAATATAATATTTCATAAAATGGAATAAAATTATAGTGAAACCCTTTGAATTCTTACTAACACTTTCTATGAACTCCTTTTGCGCCTCACTTTATAAACTACTTAGGATGAACCTAAATCTTCCCAACTCCAAATAGCATCGTTTAAATAATTCTAATCTGCAAAGCAAGTGATGAAGTTCTAAATTAAATAAGATAAAACAGAAATTAGAATAGTAAAATGGAATGAAATTGAAACAATTTATTGGCCAATACAAGTGTGCATAGTCGAAAAATACTAAATTGTCAATTTTCTTCAATAATTATTATTAGAAAATTACATTTGTTAATTAATAATTTATCAATTTATTTTAACACTAAATTATAATTTGCTTAATTATGAAATTAGTATAGTGTTTAGCGTCTAATTTAGTTTTATTATTTTACAATTTATTAATATGTTTCATATGTTATGTATATATTTTGTTTATTTCAAATGAATGATTTTACTTAATCGTAAATTATATCAAAAGTCGAAATTTTATGCCAGCGATTACAACACTCTGGATGTATATTAATCTTAAATTCGTAATTTACTTAATTTTAATTTCGTTTTTTACTTAATTATTTTTCGTATTTTACTTAATTTTAATTTCATATTTTGCTTAATCTTTTAAATTCGTATTTGACTTAATTATAATTTTGTATTTTACTAAAACATAATTTATTTTTTAATTAATATTAATTTCGTATTTTACTTAATTTTTATTTCAAATTTTACTTAATTTTTATTTCATATTTTACTTAATTTTAATTTCATATTTTACTTAATTTTATTTTCGTATTTTACTTAACCTTAATTTCGTATTTTACTTAACCTTAATTTCGTATTTCACTTAACCTTAATTTCGAATTTTACTTAATTTTTATTTCATATTTTACTTCATCTAATAATGATTATTATTATTATTAATTTTATTTTCGTATTTTACCTAATTTTATTTTCGTATTTTACTTTACCTTAATTTCGTATTTTACTTAATTTTAATTTCGTATTTTACTTAACCTTAATTTCGTATTTTAATTAATTTTAATTTTCGTATTTTACTTAATCTTTATTTCGTATTTTACTTAAACCTCGTTTTGTATTTTTCTTATTTTAAATAACTTAATTTAAAAAAATCTCCTTAGAAAAACCACATTACACTGCAATTAAATCATACGACATGTCGTAGCACTTTATTAAGAATTTTAGCAACAGGACCTGGCAAATTATATCTTGCGATTCCTGTCAGGGACTTCGAAATCGGTTAAACCATTACTTCTTAGTGTAACTAATGGATTTTCATTTTAACTTAACTAGTGATGTCTTCCTACTTTGATTAGCAACGAGTTTCAAATGTTATACTCTGAACAAAAAGAAATTGATAATTCTTTTCCCAGCTCTATCATAATTGGCACGCGTGGTTTCGCTCTTAATCCTCTCGCTGTTTGTTTAAAACATACCTTATCTGAAACCTTTTATTGGAAGATGTTAGATTTTTGTAAAACTATCAATCATTATATTTAAAAAATAATAAAATGTAACTGAATCTCAAATTTGTATTTTATTGATATTCATAAAGAGGATTTCCGTGTAGAGATTGTTTACTAAGCCAATAGTAATTCTGTTCAGTAACGGTCTTGCCTTGTTTCGAAGTACCGCCTTTTAAAGAGTAAATCATTTAGAGCTCCGTATTATACGAAATATAGTTATCAGATTAGACAGCCTATAATTGATGACTATATTCAAAGTTTAGGAATAGAAAACTATCGAGAATTTCAATCGTTCGAATTGGAACCTTGGAAGAACACCACGAGAGATATGCGTCTAAATTCCACAATCAGATTTTCCACTTATAACGTGAGTACTGATTTAGATTCTCTTGACTATGGTTTACGTTAAATAGATGAGCGAAAAGTAGAAATGGGCTACAGCCTTTTGAGATTTGTTAAAATAAGACTATACTCGACAATTACCATAGGAAGGAAGCAAGGCTGTTTTATTGTGTTTGTAGGCCCTAGGCACTTTTTCTGACGTTTTTGTTTCAAATGTCATGTTATTTCATCTTATTTTACCACTTAACCATAATATGTTGCTAAGTTTAAAGGTAGTAGTAAGTGTAGGGAGCTTTTGGGTCTCGTATTTTTAAAAGCTTGCTAATATCACCCTCTAAAGCAGTATAACTCACCCACCCTAATTAATGTCATTAAAGGTCGCTAGATTAATTGAGACTATGTGGGTGAATAGGGTATTAGCTGATTATTATTATATTATTTACTGTTAAATAATGTGATCGCTTTAAAATAATAGTAATTAGGAGTTAGTTTAAATATATTGTCCGAAAGTAATATAGCGTAAAATATGTCACACGGCTTGTAAATAAGTTGATTATTTGAATTAATATTTTATCGAACTTTTTCTTCAAATTAAAACTAAGACCGTGAATGATCTATAAAAATTCTTGGCATTGATAATAACATCATCTTCTATGCAGGGCCAGATTAAGAAGAGTTTTGCCCGGGGAAATACCTCAGTGAGCGCGCTCTAATGAGCTCAGAATACCAGAGGGGAAACGGAACATCCCGTTTATGTTCCAAGTAATTTGGATTTCGTGATTTGATAGGGATATAACATTTGGATGGCGTCTGGGGGCACATGCCCCTCCTTAATCCGGCCCGGCTTCTACATTTTAGATAGCATAACAACCCTATTATACACTAATATCAAAAGTGTGTCAGAACGGTATAGTAGTTACTGAGTGTTTGTCGCAAAGTAAAATAGGGAAACGAAGGGGGGTCGGAAAATACGTCACCAAAATCGAGGTACGCCAGCACCGCCGAGTGAGGCGTTTTAGAACGTATGTCTACGGGCGAGTAAATCGAAGAGAGATAATCGCGCCAGACTATAGACTAAATATAATATTGCTAGTATTATTCAAACTAGTAGGTTATGTAGTCTATAGTGTGACTAGGTCTCACTAGAAATTTTAATAGGTGCTGACACACTTTTGGGTCTTATGCTACTTTTGCTAATATGTAACCAAGCGCTAAGCTATTCCATTGACAACGCTTCATATTTCTATGTAATTTAATTTTTCTTCGTGAGATTCAGTGTGAAATAAGATTGTTCTTTAACAAATGTTCCACTTATAAAGTTAAACTACTAATGGCTTAATTCCATGAAATAAAATCAGTTAAGATTTTACAAAATAAATGTTAAACAACTTTTTCTATCATAAAGATAGTGCTCCGAAATATACCGAACTGATAATTGCGAGTGAAAACCAAACATGTAGCAGATATCTTTTCAAATATCGAGCTATTTTGAAAAAGTATTACCAGAGTTAACCTCCTCAAATAACCAAATTTTCTAAAATTATTAAGAGGTGTATCAAATGAGATCTCAGCCAGCTAAATCGAATGCTGTATATTAATTTTAGACAATAATTAAAATTTAGATGAGCTCTTAAATTATCTGAATTCATAAACATTTCAACTTCAAGTTGATGCCTAAAAATAAGAGATACTGACTTTGTGCTAATATTACCTTATTTATTGAATTAAATGAGGCTTTAAGGGTAGTTCATGAAATCTCATGGGTTTAAAGAAAACCTTTTTTTAAAATTGTTTCTATATTTGCTCAATTTAAATCGACATTACCACAATGATCTGTGTTTAAATATATTACTTTGTCATAGCCCTGCAATTTAACCTACATTTGAGACCATATAAATTATAAAGAGGGGCATAGTTGAGAATATATGATTACGAGGTGCACCATTGACAACCATACCTTTGACCAGTGATGGGAAACGGCTGGCTCGCGGACCAGTGGTGACCCCCCTGGTATTTCCATATTGACTGTGTCTAACTTAAACTTAAGTGATTACAATGGAAAACGTTCGTACCGTTTTAGGCGCGCATAGTATTTGTAATGGGCCTCCGTTCGGTGAACAAAAATGTATAGCTATTATCATTTCATAGTCATTGGCTTTAGTGTAGTCTATATTTACATTTTGTTACTCGCGTGTTCTACTTTTTCCCAAACCATTTTTTTGGGCCACTCGATTCTTTTAGATTCGGAATTTCGCGCACCATCTAAACTACTTACTCAGTACTTGGTGACTTTGGCCAAATTTGCACACGTTTTGGTGGACATTCATTAGATGGTAATAGCCTTGAATAAGAAAATTACCTTATATATTTTAGCTACCACCATGGACGGCTTTGGAGAAAGGCAATGACAATTTGGTGTTAAAAGAATCCATTGTGAAGGATGTAATGACTTTTATTTCATCTATGCTCAATTTAACGTAAGTACACACGCCGCTGAATCCTAGAAGGCACTAAGTAGAAAGTGTTTTTGTTTCAATGTTTTTGGTTATATTTTAGATTGTAACGCCCTTTCGAAGTCTTAAAGGAATACTGCAGTATTGCGATTTTAAACGGCTATATATTCATTTTCTGTTTCCATATGTTAGGCTCAGTTTGATTAAAACATATATTCAAAAACATAATAATATAGTTGATCTAATTATCAAATTTTTAAACTATACCCAATTATCGTTGACGTTTGGCAAATAATTTATTATGAAAGTATAAGAAGGATAAAGTTTCACTACAAGAATAATTTTTGTTTTGTTCATGATTATATTATAATAAGGGATTTTTTTAAATTTGGACAAGTATAACTTTTATTTCATAAAAATAAACTCGTTATTTCTGAACTTAGATCAAACATTGGTGCTCCAAATATATTTTGTGATTTTAAGGTGGTTAATTAATAAAATGTCTTTTTATCGAAGCCATCTTTCCAGCGTCTTGAGAATTGCTTTAAAAAGTTATAATTTTTTTAATTATAAATTTTCAACACTTATTTAATCATTTGAGAAAAGTATACTTTGTCCACGAAAATAACTAATACGATAGTAAATAGAAGATTAAATGATAATAAAAATAAAATAATAAACTAAAATGGCAATATTTACGGTGATATTCCTGGTGAAACCCTGGTGACCTGTGGTGTTTCGGTCAAATATATATCCACTTCATGGCATTTGACAAAGATTTAGCAGTTTCATTTCGGTATTCATTACCCAACTTTTTTCTTTTAACCTTTTAGCTAGGTTTTAAAAACAATCTCTAATATGAAATGCTAAAAAAATCCATATAAAATACTGGAGTATGTTTTATTTAGTTAAAAATGTATTAAACCGGAATGTGGAAAACAGTGATAATTGAAAAAACCACCACACTATAAATCACGCAAAAAATACGTCACACATTTCAGCCACTTCTTACCTCGCCTCCCCTGAAATATTTAGTAACACATTTTAGATGGTTTAAAAAGTAAGGCTTTTGAATTGAACTTTAGGAATTCAACTCTTACAAACGCTTAACAAGTCTTTTTTTAAAATATACGTTTCGATGGGGATATGAATAAGAAATCTACGTTTTCGTAGAGAAACAGATCTTATTAGTGTTGTCCATTACTGAGTATATCCTTACCTCATCTTTTAGCAAAACTGTTACTACACGTTCGTAGTTTTTCACCTTAACGTTCAGTATGCCCTAATTAAGGTTAACAGCAAGAAATTACACATTCATTTTATTTTTAGATTTGTTGGGGTGCGGCCACCTGAAAATACTCATGGGAAAATGTTGTCACTTAATAACTGGACTGGTGTAATCGGAGTGTTAAAGAGAAATGTAAGCCAAGTACATGAACTTCATAATCTTTAAATTTAAGATGTACCTTTGCTTTATACAATTTCATTTGAGAGATAAGATAATTTTGCCAATCTATTGCAAATAATTTGACCATAGAGCGAAAACACTTAAACTATTTAACATAAATCTAACTGGTGGAATTTCCCTACATTGATAATATTGGGAGATTGAAGGGTATTTAGTCTTTACTTTCAGCTGAAAGTCGATTTCGGAGTGGATCTGTTGTGGCAGAAGAATAAATTCATTTAGAGTAAATTTAGTCGAGAAACAGACATTAACTATTTATTACTCGTTTATAATTTTGGTTTTTCTAGCTGTCTAACACCAAATCGCGGGACAAAATTGTTAAATAATAACGTCGAACGTATGTACTAGCTAACCTATCTCAAAATCGCAAAACAGGTGAAAGGTATCCTCCTACTTTATGTAACCCAATAGTTTTGATGTTCGAAATCGTACCACAGACTAGGAAAACCAGTTTTACGGGTCTTGGATTTTTACCCATCGTATCAGCAATTTATTGTCGAAATATCAACCCAATAATGATGAAAGTTCAATAAACATGACCTATTCAACGTGGTTAAAAGATGAAGTTAATTTTTAAAAATTATATAATAAAATGAAGCTAGTTTTGTAGCCGTGGATCCACATCAGGCGTCGTACAATATTGGTTATTGTAGGCAGCCTTATGAGGAGTCACGACTTGAAGCTCGCTACATTTTTTTTTATATAATTTAGAAAAATGCACTTTTAACCTCGTATCCCGCATGTAAAGTTAACTTGCATCGTACAATTGTACAGTGGATTATGTTTTTTTTTAAATTTATGATCAATCCCACCAAATACGTATTTCTAATAAAATAATGATGGGCTCTTCGAAAAATGTGTTTAAAAAATTATATGAACATTACTTAATTATGAGGATTAACTCCTGCGCGTTTATTTATTTTTAGGAAGCGGATTTGGGACTTTTGCCGTTTGGGTTCTCGGAAAGAAGACACGCAGCGATGGATTTCACGTCGCCTGTTTATTATTCGTACGCCACTATTTTATCCCAGGCTCCGCAAAGCTTCAAAGATCCATTTACGTTCTTGAATGCTATAGAAATGGAGGTATGCAAATTTGTGAGATTTTCACTTCATTGTAATATTATATTTAATACTTCAGTTGAAACCTTAGATCTACGTTTTGGCCAATTAAACGAGATGTTGAGAAAATTAATCTACTAAGTAGCAGGGGCTTTTAGAATTATTTGAAATGTTGAACGTGACAAGAAAACTTCAAACCCATTGTTTGATAAAGTCAAACACGCACCAGATTTAATATCCTTTATGAAACATTTTAGATGGAATAATTGAAATAATTTTCTTAAAAATAAAGATTGAAAACTATATGATAAAATACAGTTGAAAGCGGCACTTGAACATAAGTTGGATTAAAACCAAATCAAAATTCCACTGATTTCGGAATAAAACTTTTTATTATACAGAATTGTAATTTTATTTTATCCTAGAAAATTATTTAAGTTACCGATGTAGCATATAAATCAATTTCGATTTAACCTAAAAGTTCTAGACATTTACAAAAAGGTTTTAAACTATATACAAATAACTTGAACACATACCTAATTTTAAGATTGATGTAAATTGAGTTGCATATAACGTTGCAAACTCCTAAACCGTTTAATTTCTTTAATGTTTATACACCATTATAATTTAATACAAAACGCCATGATAATGTTAGCTGCGTTCAGTAACGCTCAACGAAATATCTAAATAATTATTTTCGTTGAGACCGTTGCTAAACGTGAGGTAAGATCTTGTGGTCAGGCTTGGAAATAACGGTGGTCCACTAGTCAAAAACCAGTTTATTAATTGCTTGGACAAGTTTTTTAATTCGATTTTTTTTCTTCAAAAATTGAGGAGGGACCAGTTTAATAATTCAGATTTTCAAACAATTTTCGGTCCTTTAACATTTGGTTATACACTCCTAGCTTAATAATTCTAGCAAAAGCAAATAGTCGCTCTAAGAGCCCCTTTAAACATGGTAAGAGGATCGAGGAGAGTCTTTCAACTCTTCTATTAGTTTCTGAACAATCTGTTAGCCTTGGTAATAGTGTTAGGTCAACTTAGGTAAGAATTAAACTAGTTATAATAATAAATAAATTCAAAATCAGAGGACGAATGACAGACAGCCATACAACAGAGGCCAAAATGCTATTGGACCGGTAGAAAAATAAATGGGGCCTGGGTCATTGGTCCCATGGACCACTTGAATAATTTGAGGAAAGAGGGTTCACTGGTCCCAAGTACCAGTTTAAAAAAAACCTTATTTCCAAGTCTGCTTGTGGAACGCTTTTTACGCTTGTGGTTAAATTTGTAAAATATCGTTTGTCACGTCTGCAGCTAGCCTTCCTCCGTGGTGCGACGTCTAATGACCGTTGATGAACGAAAATCTGCTCTTACAACCGATAACTTCGTTGCTCAACGGACGGACAACGCGAAGAAGCGTTACTGAACATAACTCATTAAAAGTTTAATACACAAAAAATATGAGGGCAAAAGTAGTAAAACAGTGGAGCAGACGACTATCTGATTGTCAATTGGCGCCAGATGTTGAGTTTCTCGTATTATAAATCTGGGCATTATCAAGTTTGCCATCTTAAAATTGTGCGGCTCTGCTCGTAGATGAGAGAGTAAGCGCGAGTTTAAACTTAATAACCCAGTAGTGCCGGATTACCCAATAGGCTAAGTAGGCTACAGCCTATGGGCCCCGCGCCATTTAGGGGCCCTGCGTCAAGTTCCGATAACTGATCAATATTATAGCAATTTAGTATTTAAAAAAATTTGTGCAATGCTTTTTTTCATTTAGTAGCCACTTCGTCCCCTACTTACATGTAGCTCAGTTCAAAATTATTTCTCTAAAGCGAATACACGACAAACATTATGCAACGTCATTGTAAATTGAATTCCACATGTCGCTCTTCATACAGGATTATTAAACCTCTTTAATAACTTTGTTTTGTATCAATGACCGCTATTTTTGGTCATTTTTACCATAATTAGAGCCGCTGCCTCGATATTTTATTTTTGCGCGTTCCCATCAGTCGAAAGGTTAAACCACGGCTTTGTTGTTGAAAAAACAAAGACCTTTGTACGCAAGCTTCACTCTCACGAACTAACAACGGTATTTTCTCGCATGTAGCCAAGAAAAAGTTTCAGCTTAGGTTTCAAACTTTGTATACTAACACAATCAATTTTAGACGTTAAAAAATTATAATTGTTACGTTAATTTACCGTTCGAAATATCCACTAAAGAATTTGTCTCTGAGTGAAACCGGGTTAGAAATAGTTTTAAGCTCTTCATATACCTAAAATGTTAGCACCTGAAAAAAAGAGGTACCAAAGTGGTGCAGGAAAACGAAGAAAACAGCTAGATAAATCGAAAAAGCTTAATGATGAAATAAACAAGACGCACAGTCTGCTCCAACTTGGCTTTACATGTAAGTCAACAGTGGATCAAAATGAGCGTTCCGAGGCCTCTTCAACGTGATGATTATATACCAAATTCCTGAACAGATTTTTAAAGTTGTTGATACTATTTACTTATTGGGTGCAGCTTCAACTGAATTGGAAGTTCAGTCACATAAAAATAGAGATAGCCTGGGGACAATCCGACCAGAGTATCAAAGTGACATTGGGTTGTGTTGAAACATTACCCTTGAAGTGCATAATTTTTGGTGTAATAGAGACGCTGTGGAATGTCAACACTTTGATGGTGATTTTTCGGCTTCAAGCAGGCAGTGTGAAAACCAAAAAAAAATTTATCGTTCCATGATATTTCGAAAACATGTGAGCGGTTAAAATATCAAAAGATAATGGCTCATATTATCTCCGTTCACAGGAAATGTGTACTGTTTCCCTTGCGTTCTATTTGTTGGAACACAAATAGGCCGAACTCAATTTTGAGATTGTATTTCTGATTGAAAAACGCCTCGCAGCGAATGAAAATGCACGAAGACAGAGCAATACAACGTATATGTGTACAGACATTGATAACTAGACGACGCGAACACGGTCGAATAGACAGCTCTTTGGAAGTTCAGTTCAATAAGGGACAAGAGTAGTGTCAGTTATCAAATTCCTTTCTTCACGTGGATAAGCATTTCGCGGTGATACAGAACTCTTTCGTTCTCAACATAACGACACCTACTTGGGTATTTTAGAGTTAAAAGCTGAGTACGATCCTTTTTAAGTTCTCATTTAGCCAAATATGGTAATCAAGGGCGAGGAAAACCCTCTTATTTGTCATCCACAATTTGCGAATAAGTAATCGAAATAATGGGGAATAAGGTTCTGAAAATCATCGATAACGATATCCAAGAATCTAAGTACTTTTCTCTTAGTGTTGATTCGTCACCTGACGGATCACATATTGACCAACTGACTGTTTTTCTTAGATATGTTGGATTGTCAGATGGTGAAGTGGTAGAACGTTTTCTCACATTTATCCCCATAACCAGCCGCACTGGAAAAGCGCTTGCCGAAACTGTTTTAGTTTTCTTCCACAAATTAATTATGCATTGACATTAAAAACTTGAGAGGGCAGTCTTATGACAATGCAGCAAACATGTCAGGGTGTTACAATGGTCTTCAAGCGCCTATTTCCAAGGTAAATAAACTCGCACACTACATTCTGTGCGCGGCTCACTCGCTAATTTGGTTGGTGTATGTGCTGTAGAAAGCTGTGTGGGCGCAATCACATTCGTCGGGCTAGTACAAGCAATGTTGAACTTGTTTTCGGCATCCACCCAGCGTTGGGTGGTTATGCTCGAATATCCTGAGGACAAAGATGGCGAACGTTAGCAAGGCACTGCACTAGTTTTAAAAAGATCCACTGACGCAAGGTGGTGTGCAAGGGCCGATTCAACCAGCTTTCAGAAGGCTTTGTGTTTCATTGCTGAAGATGTAAATCAGAAGTCATACACAATTCACGAGGCCAAATGTCTGTTAAATGACCTGTCAAAGAAGGAAAATACCATAATGGTAGCCTAGCTTCTGAGTGTAATCCTAGACTGAATAAACGGGGTCAGCAAATCCCTACAAATGGAAGCAATAGATTTTCAAACGGCCATTGGCCTTCTGAAATCATTGGTCAATTTTTTAACATCATGTAGAGAAATGTTTGATGAAAACAAGAGGAAGGTAAATGAGTTGATCGATGTCAAATACACTGATGAAAGCAAGCATGCGCGCACAAGAAAAATACATCACGAGTATGATGATGCTGAGGATTTTGTACTTCGTGGTAGAGAAAAGTTCAGGATTGAAACCTACCTACCTTTATTGGATAAGTTATGTGCACAGCTTACTCGTTGAAACCAATCATATAAAGAAGTTCATTCTTTATTTGGATTCCTCGTTGAGTTCCCCATGAAGACAGATAATAATCAGCTAGGCTAATACCCAAGACACCACCTTAGGCCCAAGTCATCTAGCGACTTATTATGCCTTTAAACAGGTGGCCGGGTTACAATGCCTAGGAGGGTGGTGGCAAGCCCTTCATGCCACGCGAGGTAACAGCTCCCTACACTAACTATTACCGTTAACCTCTACAAGTTTTTATGGAACGGGAAACCAGCGGGGAGAGAACTTGCAAACTCAACGCAGAAGGAGTAGTTCCAAGTTTTCACCCAGATAAAGAAGCTGCTCAAAAATCTAGATATACTTATCCTGAGGATATCGAGTGGGGGTTCGCAGAAGAAATGGTTCATTTTAGGTATTTTGTATCTCAATTAGATGATTTAAAGCTGATGAAAATATACTAGAATGACGATCGCACAAATTTATTTCTCAAATTATGATAAAATCCACTTTCCCAAATGTTATGACAGCGTTAAGAATTTATAGGTGTCTCATGAACAAAACTTATCAAAGTTTACACTTCTGAAAAATTGTCATCGATCTTCAATGACGCAAGAACGACCTAACTCACTTGCCAATATGGCAACTGAATACGACGTATTACAAAAGGTAGATTGCAAAAATATCCTGAAATATTTTACTACGAAAGCGTTAAGGAAAGTTAACATCTGAAATAGTGTTAGTTTGTAAAAATTACTGAATTTTTTGTTTACTATAATTTAGAAATACCGTTTATTAAAGTATGTTAATTGAATTAATAGCTTTAATAATTGTTCATGTTTTTATAAAAATTGTCCCTATAGAAAATCAAAAAGTATTAGAATTAAGGTGAAAGTGGCAGACAGGGGCCACGAGATTATGATAGCCTAGGGGCCCCCATAGGGCTTAATCCGGCACTGCCCAGTACCACGATGTGTTTACCCCTACAGTTTTCAAACTGAGTTAAAATAGGTTCCGTAAAATAATTACCCTGGATGTGCACACGTACTCTTTTATAGGCTAAAGGCTCAAATTTGAGCAGTGGGCTTTAAAATCTATAGATTTCGTCCAGATAAATATGCATATCAATTTATAAAATGGTTTTCGTACATTTTTGCAAAATACTAAAATATGCATTATGTTTTGAAGTAATTCTCAAAAATCTATCTAAATCTAAAATATCGTCAATATCTTGGTCGTTGATTTGTCTCAATTCACCCGCCTTTTTACATTAATTCATAAATATTCCAAAAACCCCATTGAAGTGGTCACTTATATGTTTTATCACTTGTCATTTTTAAATATCATTTTCGAAAATCTTTTTAAAGGTATGGATTGCTTTACTTCTGGCTATTTTGAGTATAACTCTTACATTGTTTGTAACTGAAAACTGGTCAATTAATAAAACATGGAATGAATGTAAAATGAATAAGAGGAAAACCCGATCACTAACAGTTTACAGCTGGATAGCTATCTCAGTGTTAATTCAACAAGGTTTGGACATTTTGGATTAATTGCAATTACCCTATTAAATAAATTATTATATTTAAGAACCCTAGATAGACAGAAATGTTAATTTTAATTTGATCACCGTTTTGAATTTTAATTCACATCTTCCTTGGAATTAAATCGCTTCAAGTGTTATTAATTAATTAAAAGAAATGTTAAATAATTCTGTATATTTTAAAACTTTCACATTATTTTATCAAAAATAAGATCTGAAAAAAACCTTTATACTTCATTCTATTAAATTATTTTGATTCGCAGAAGAAACCTATCATCCAGAAAGAAAAATTTCGAAGTTTGTGTTGATGTTATGGTACTACGGAAGTCTGATAACGGCAATGGGTTTCTCAGGAACTCTGATTGCGCTGTTCGCCTTGTCCAGGGACGTCAAAATTGAAAACTTGGAGGATATCTTAGTAACTCCCAAAATAAGAACAACGGTTCCAAAATCTAGTTTATTTCAAGATTTTTTCCAAGTATGTAATTATCCTAACTAAACGTTGACATTGAGTGTTGTACTAATTTTACTTTTTAAAACCAAAAAATATTTATAATGATAAGAAATTCACAAAGATTTGGAATATTCAAATTTTAAGTTAGTTTTAAAAATGTGACATGCAATTGTTCGTTATTGCACAGTCAACCATTTTTACTGTTTTAATAACTGGACAATAATCAGCTAGGCTAATACCCAAGGCAACACCTTAGACCAAAGTTATCTGGCGACTAATAATGCCTTTAAACACGTGGGCTGGTTACAATGCGTAGGAGGGTGGTGCCAATCCCTTTATGTCACTCGAGCCAACAACTCCCTACACTAACTATTACCGTTAACCTCTACAAGTTCTTATGTTAAGGGGAAAGCGATGCGATAAAACTTTCTATTAATTATCGGTCAAAGCGTTCCAAAACAAACTATAATGAAGCAGATAACTCTAACTTCAAGCATAACTCCCCCAATTTTCAAAATATAATAGTGTACACCTTATATTAATAAATACGGTATTCAAAAGGAATGAATAATTTTTAGTGTGTTTTAAATTCTAGTTGTCACCTTCACAAATACCGATGAAGGTGTGGGAACAAATTGAAAGAACGAAAGGCTGCGTCAGTGTCCCGCATCTTCTGACCGAGCAAAACATGGCGTCTATCAGAGCGGGGAAAACCCTGATGATTTGGGAAACTATTCCTGTCCATTTTCTAATTGCAAAGTCGTGCTTTTCGAACCAAATGTATCAAGTGTCTCCGCCACTGTTTTGGATTCCTCTTTCACTTGGTGTCAGGAAAGGTTTACCGCAACATCAGATGGAACAAATTAACTTTTCGTAAGTCGAATGCCGTAAAAGTGAATTCTTGCAAAGAGTAATAGAGTATATACTAGTGATAGGCACATAAGCTAAGTTTAAGCAGTGCTCATTTAAGCAACGATATCAGCTCTTCGCTCTGCCAATTTCGTTTTAGGAAATCGTTGTGAGATTTCCAAGACATTTTTAAACAAACATCAAAATCACTTGATTTAATATTTAATTATGCCTAAAGTAAGATCCTTCAGATTTCCACATTTTAATTATTTTATTGCTCATTTGAAATGCGACAATTTAATTGAAAGACAGCATATATGTCTTTTAGGCGATCTAAATGCTAACATTTAATTTGAAAATATAAAGGTGCGTGAATGCGTTAAAAGGTACGAATCCATAGTTTCTTTGAAATATTTTCGTGGCTTTCTGAAGTTCGATTAAACTAAAGCTACTCTTTACTATTCCATTCTTGAACTACGGCGCTCCACTCCTTACCCGATCATTTGAGCAATGAATTCGGCTCTCCTCTCCTTACTCGATCAATTGAGCAATTAATTCGGCTCTCCTCTCTTTCCTCGATCATTTGAGCAATGATTTTGGCTCTCCTCTCCTTATTCGATCATTTGAGCAATGAATTCGGCTCTCCTCTCCTTATTCGATCGTTTGAGCAATTAATTCGGCTCTCCTCTCCCTACTCGATCATTTGAGTAATTAATTCGGCGCACCGCTCTATTTCCGTTTCGTACGTATAGTGACGGAAATCATTCTGGCCAATAAGACTTGATAATTTGTTCAACATTACTTAAAGTTTACCGATTTAAACAATTAATTTTTCCTTATAGAATTTTAAATTACGTGGAAACGCAACAAATTTGGATCATTATGGAAAAGTTCTTTCAACCAGCTCGTCAATGTGTTTGGAAAAAGCAAGGGAAGTCTGTACTCCCACTGGGATTCAAAGAAGTTTCTGGAATATTTTACATCATGCTGATTGGTTTATTATTGGCGTGTTTTTGTTTCATCTTGGAAAACACGTTTTGCGCTATCGCAAAATTGAAAATGAGATTCAGTGAGCAAAACTTCAATAATTAATTGAGATATTTTTTACTATTGTTAACACATTAGGATTCGGATTGAATCCAATGGAGTTTAAAATAAGATTACATTTTTCACCGAGATGCTAGTCCTACGCTGCGGGTTTAAAGTCGATGGTATTTCGATCGCTTCACAGATGAAAAAAAGCTTTAATTATCAAATATTATTCAAAAATCTATATTTTTTGCTGTTTTAGATTTTTATAAAATATTCCATGTTGAATGACAATAAAATACAAAATGATTTTCCATTTGCTAAATTAAATACTATAAATTCTTCTATAAATTATTCTGATCAAAACATCAATTTCGTATATTGGTGGTTCGTATATTGGTGACTCGGTGAGTTTATTATTTAAAGCAATGTTTCACAATAAAAAAAATATCAAATTTACTGAAATCAACACATTTTAACACTTAACGATAACGATAAATCAGTACGTAAGCATTGCCAATAACTTTAAAATGTAAGTCCTAGTTCTTCGAATGACTTGATGCCCAAATAATCGTAAAAAGCTTTAATGAAATGCCAACAAATGGGTATTGGCAATAGAAACGATATTTTATAACTATTCGAAGATTATCCGAATGTATTACATGCAGTACCTGTTCCACAGAAGCGTGTAAGCAACTAGTACTTAATGTTTATTCAGAATAGGAAAACCGTTTCTCCACATCCATAAAAGGCCGATTGTGAACAAACGAGGTAAGTTCTGCCTAGAGCCATTGTCGTAATTAATTTTCCAAATCCCATTCTTAATTTTCCAAACGTTACATTTTTTACAATCTAGGTTTTGAAATTTTTTAAAACTGACGGTGATTTAAAAAGACACCTAAGCTATATTTCTCAAAAATATTATTGAATTATTTTAGCTTATTACGTTTTTGTACGACCACCGTTTTTATAGAGATAAAGAAATTTTTATTCTGCCAACTAACTTTTGATCTTTGACTGAGAAACTTTTACAAATATGTGCGTATAAAATAATTGGGTAAAGGCAGGAATCCATACCTCTACTCTACTTAGAATGCTCAACCTGCCGTATCGCATATGGTAAGATAATTCTGACGGCTTTGGCCCCGCCTACGAGAGAAAAAATCCCCTCTGCGAACGGTCCCCTCTCACGTCGTTGTTTGTTAAGTTAAGATTGTGACGTCAAAAAAACCGTCAGCCACATCGAAACGAATATCTGCCGCGATAAGCATTCCAAGTATCACGCTACCTCCTATAGCTACGAATAGAATATCCTGGAAGATTTTGGGGGCATTGGGAGTCGACCCCTTTCGCTTTTGGAGGGGCACAGGGTAACGAGAAAAGTGCAAAACTCTGTTAACTGTGCATGTGAATCATTTGCCAATGTATTGTGTCCAGGATGAAAACTGTATCTTTTCATCAAAGTAGATACTTATATCCAAACACTTGATAAACATTCGCTAATATAGAAAATGAAAGGTAGACCTCGTTTAGGACACTTATTGCTGCTTTCTTAATTATTTAGGTACGCTTTGAATCATGCAATTTGGTTGGCAGTCTTTGAGATATGTTATGTTAATACGAACCACCAAGGGACTGGAATTCAAACAATGATGGAAAATTTGACTGTTCCCTATTTATTCTGCCACTTTTCGATGATTTCGTAGTGCAAGGTGCACGAACATATTTAAAGGGGGATTGTGAACCTAGGAACGTCTAACAAGTTCGAACGCAACTTTGTTAATTAATCTGAACGAATTTCTCAAACAAAACTTGGGTCGTTATCATCGATCAAATCTATTCGTAAATAAAATAAATAAGGCACGTAACTAAAGCGATACAACAGCCGAAGTAAGGGCTCAGAGATAAAATATGATTTATAAATTGCGTGCTTAAAACTCTTATTTTGGGAGAATACATTATTCATAATAATTAATACAGTTCTCAATATTTAGTTCCACGGTTTTATGGAAAGTTGATTTCGATCAGTGATTAGGTTTGATTTAATTTCAAGGAATTGTTCAAAATTGGAAATTTTTACCAATGTGTTATAAATTGATTTAGTAAAATATCTAACCGAACACTACGCAACTAACAGCATCTAGAAAACTGGTAATGAAAGGAAGAAGCCTGAAACATCACCCCGGTGGTGGGTATTTTACGTTTCTGCAGCCTTCCCTTAAAAAGGCCCATATTCACGAAGCCCGCGAAAAGCTTTGCGCTCGCCATTCAAAGAAAAGATATGATAGAGAGTCTATGAAGCCCATTAGAGAGTCTTTTTGAAAAAATCAAACAAAGGATACAAGAGATAATATACAACTGCGTTGCCCAACATTTTGACTTGCTGCACGAGACTCAATCGTTGCTTAATCTTTATTTCAAAAAAATCTTCCGCTAAAATTATGACTATTTGAGAAGATGCGAGTGGTGCAGGCTGTTTTTCTGGAAAACATTAATATTATTTTCTTTATATTTATTTCTTTGGAGAACGTCGTTGTTTTTTGCCTCACTTTATCTTAGTTTTATAAATCTACGAGCGCGTGCCAATTGTACAAGTGCTACGACGTTAATAATAAAGCTCTGTCTTCCGTAACAACTTGTAGAGGTTAACGGTAATAGTGAGTGTAGGGAGCTGTTGGCTCGTGTGGCATGAAGGGCTTGCCACCACCCTCCAACGCATTGTAACCCGGCCACCTGTGTAAGGCATTATAAGTCGCTAGATGACTTGGGCCTAAGGGTGTTCCTTGGGTAGTAGCCTAGCTAATTATTTTTATTTATTTTTATTAATTTAAGACCGACATTTGAATATTTCTACTGTTTATTCTTTTATTTTATTGAAGAACTATTCGATTTGAAATTAGTTTCGCAACACGTTACTCGGAAGCGTGTTATATAATTTTATTTATTTTGTTGTTTTTCGTTTATTCAAGATAAACATTAACAAGGTAAGACATTGTCAAAGTCTGATAACTTTTTGTTTTTGGCGATGTTTCAAATTATTATATAAATGTTATACTTTAATTTTAAACAGCTACAGTTGCAACCCTAGAAAGAATTGAATTCTAATAGAGAAATTACTTTTAAACAATACGCAGATTATTTTATTTTCTGGAATATAACGCTAATAGCAACTGATAAACAGAAACCTAATCATATCTGGTACTCATATATTTTATGGAAATTGTACGATAATTTTCCACTTGTATAATGACAATTGTATAGTAAGGAGGAAAAATATATTTTCGGAATTTGATTGTTTCATTGAAAAGCCCTCATTTTTGAATTTAAGGCTCCTAATTTAATTATTTTAGAACCTATCTAATACTCAATTAGGTTTCAGCCTATCCCTGCCTATTGATGACGCTGTAACTTAACTCAATGACAGATTGAACCATTTCTGGAAAGATGATTTTGCGAATTTGCACCTTGACCCAGGATTTGACTTCAAGGGTATCGTTTAAAGGATTTGGTCTAGTTAGAGAGGGGTTTCATTATTTACTTATTAGCCAATTTTATCATTAACTATTATTTAAATATTTTATCCAAGACCTGTGGTCCCGAAAACGCCAAATATTTAATTGATTTTTTATTTCCTTTTATCTTTGAAAAAGATATACATCATTAATACAGCTCTCAAGTACTTAGTTCCAAAGCTTAATGGAAAGTTTGCAGCCTTATATCTTTTTGGGTCGCTCCTAAATATTGCAATTTTCTAAAGGTCAATAAAGAATACTTGTAGAAAACGACGTTGCAGAAACTGATCCAAGTGAAGCTCATACTTTAAACGCAATTTGTTACTTCCACGTTTGTACTAACTTTGTTGGGATTTGATCCCTAACTCTCCACTTGCCATCGTAAACGCCTGGCCTTAAGTCTTTACATGATTTTACCCAATCTTTTCGCGAGCAAATTCGGTTAAAAAATTACGCACTAAAAGGAATTATCCTTAGAGCTACTGCTTCAAAGGATTATGACCCGAGTTCAAAAACATTTCAATATGGATAATGGGGATTAAACAAAATGGCAGCTACAAACAATGGCGCATAATCTTGTAAATAAATCGTAGATAACAGTGCTTAATATTTTTCATTTCTCATCCGACCAGAAGCGCCGGCGGTATCTTAGTTTAACTGCCGAAAAAATGACTTAAAACTTTAAAAAAGTCTTGCTCACTGCAATCTCTGTTGTTTATCATAATGTAGGTGTGAACCTTTTGACATTTTCACTTATTTCGGTTTACAAAAAGATATTTATTATAAATTACTATTACAATAAACCTTGATAGAAGACGGTGAAAGTGTTAAATTCGAAAGTCTTGAATTTGAATATCAACGTGGCGTGCTCCATTGCAATTATACGGCAGTTATTTAGTCCCAGTTCGAAACTTTGGTAATCTCGCACCTAATACTCCAGGTTAGAGGAACTGCGTGAACGACATCTATCGTACCTTCCAGGTACTACACTAGAGCTGCTGCTTTCTTTAATCGAAATGGGCAAAATATTGGTGTATTTATCGCTTTGGTTACACACTAGTTTAATTTCAACCAAATCGGTCGACTATTACGAGAGTTATATGGAATATGCCATTTTCAAAGATGGCGTCGAACCTAAATACAATCTGTCTTATCTACTGGGTGTGACCAACACGAAATACACCTACCAGCCAAAATGACGAGATAATAAAAGAATGGCAACAAACACTACATTTCGATTTCAATACAATCCACAGCAGGCTTGGAAATAAGGTTTATTTCTAAACTGGTCTATTTGGCCAGTGACTCCCAACTCTTTAATTACTTAAGTGGTCACGTAGACCACTTGGTTAATAATACGGTAGATAATTTTGAATTCATATTCTGGACACTGGACCAGTGAACCCCTAGATTTTGAATAAAAAAACTGGTTCGAGCAATTAATAAACTGGTCTTTGACCCAGTGACCACCGCTTATTTCCAAGCCTGATCCACAGTATATAAATTTAAATACATATTTTTAAAGATAAACGAATATGTTGGTCTTTTCTATCATACACAATCAACAACCTTTGACTTTTAAAATACTTAGCTTTATAAGTAATAGAGTATCCATAAGTAGGACACCAGATTTGATTTTTTTACTGTATAATTTTTCAGTGCCAACTAACCCTTTCGAAATAGCGCCACCTGAGACCAATTTTGCGAACAATGCTCTCGTGAATGTATCAACTGCTTGAAAATTTAACGAACTGTTGAATCGGATTATAAATTTGAGTATTAAGAAAATTGGTTTAGGCTTTAGTAAATCGAATATGCTTAATTATAACTAAAATAACACTGCCTAGCTCACGCATGAACGATTGTTAATTTTATTACTCATTTATTGCTAGTAAAATTTAATAGTGATAAGATACAATGCAAGAACAAGGCTATCCAGCAAACACAAATCGTCCCTGGGACTTCCCATCAAGGTCCATAGAGCCCAGCTTGGTCCCGTCCAAAATTCGTCCTACGGGACGAATAACGGAGGTCCCATTTTAGTCCTCGTAGTACCAATTTCGCGACACCCGATATTCAGCCCAATCGACGTCGCATGGATCTCCACTATTCGTCCGAAATGTTTCGTCCATCAATGCTATCTAGAGGCGCGTTTATCAGCATTTAATTTTAATTTGTTTCACCTGTATTTGTAACTGAGCCGATAATGATTAATGAACCACTGAGAATTTCTGGTACAAACTAATCGGATTTATTACGTTACATCTTTCCACAATCTCATTTAAACCAGTAAATCGACATTGAAGCGGATCGATGATAATATCGAAAGTTCGATAAAATATGTTAACTCTAAAATAACTTTCAGGATCCGTTAAGCGCTGATCTTCACATAATTCGTCGAAATGTTTTTGAACCCTCCTTTGCCTTTTCATTTCAAACTCTGGCCGAATGGACCAGCTCCTCGCAAAAACCTTCGCTTCGGTTAACATGTCATTAAAATTATTCCTAACACTAGCGAGTTCACCCATTTAAGAGGTTAGCCGCCTTTATGAGATCTGTCTGTAGATTAAAAAGCTTTCGATACAACGTTCACCGTTTGTAAAATAAAATGAAAAACTGGCAAACAACGTTTAAGTTCTCGGTGGCTTTTTCTATACCTATGGTTTCATTTCGTTCATCTGTTTTCTTGCTAGTCAAGATTACTTTTTTAAAGTTTATTGAACGTCTGTGAAACATGTTTTGAGAGCAAAAATAGCATCGTAACGACCAGCCCAACGAGTAGGATTTCAGTTTTTTAAGGGCCGAAGCTATTCCGGCCGCATTAGCCCCCAGACGATATTTTCCAAATCGAAAGTTTCGGCCGGAATAGTCGTCCATCAGCTACCGGCTAATTCGGCCAACATTTTCCCGTAGTAAAAGTTTCGGCCGATTTATCTAGCCCAGTGAGGGCCGTCTAATCCGGCCGAAACTTTCCTTTTATAAAAAAATTACTAAACCTTAATTTTAATGGTAAATCGTGTATTATTGAGAAAAAGAAGCAAACTTATCGAACCATTAATACTTATCGAACCATAAATACTAACCATTTAACTGACTTTTTGCCAATTATTATTTTTCGTTTTCACCTTGGAGAGTAGAGACACGAGGCGATAAATTCCCAACGAACTTTATCTCGAATAATATTACTCTTCCGGTAATCCGGGACAGACGAAAAAAAGTTTTCGTTATGTTTCTAATAATGAGATAAATTCTTACTGAATATGAAATAAATTAATTGTTTCTAGTTGAATAAACATAAATATAGTGAGAGCTCTAAGTCGCACTGAACATTATTTTTAAAGGGAGTACGTAGTTTCATGTTTATGGTGGATCAACAAATTTTGCATGTCTGCCACCAGGTATAACAAAGCTAGTAGTGCTTGGCGCTGGTTACCCAAAAACGAGTTTAAGCAGACGATTTTTGTATTTACTAGGTACTCCCTTTAATGATAGTCTGTCGTAGAGCGATTGCGTAATCAGAAGTTTTGGATCAGGTACGTTTTTGCGTACTATCGGTTAGCAAAATAGCTGCCGATTTCACATCGTTATCAATACGAGCACAAACACGTTTATTAGTACAGGAAAGTTAGCTAAAAATTTAGGTGAACCCGCAACAAATTAAAACAAAGCTGAAAAATTTCTACTTTATAGATTTTGGGGTGCTCTTTCACGTGGTGTGGTCTCCGGTGGTCTCCCACAGGGTTGTTTGATTTAAATCAAGTTGATTTAAATCAGCGATTTAAATCGCGATTTTAATCAAATGATTTTTTAAAAAAAATCGTTGATTTAAATCAGTTCCTATAAACGGTTGTTTAAAAGGTATTGAATTTCCATAAATGAGACATTTACTATTGAATTATTATATTCTAGACCAATATTGTCATTATATTACACTATTACCTATCACTACCTCGATCCCTTCCCCACCTCATTTTTGGTTCTTTGAAAATAATGGACTATCCCAGGCTGAGAAATAATGAATTGTTTTAAACTGGACCTGTGGCCAGTAGAGCCTAGGTAGTTTAATTAAAAAACTGACCACTGGCCACTTACCATTTTTAACCTTCAAAATCAGGCTTTCATCATTTATGGTCAAATTATCTACTCTTGAGTCTTGACAATATGTGCTAGGGCATAGGGTTAGTAGGTTAGTTATTATGGGTATTTAAAAATTTTGGAGTGTTAAATAAAGAACTATAAATATTGAAGGGAAGAACTTAGAATTAATTAAGTGGTCACCAGGGCCACTAACACCCCAGGCAATTAATTTTGAAACTGGCCCAGCTAATTTTTAAACTGGAGATTGGCCTGTGATAGTGCCTTATTTATCACACTGTAATTAGTTTTACTTTTTAAGGTTACTCCTGTGATACAAATATACTTATTTCTTCGAATAAATAGTTTTTGACATGAGCCGGAAGCTAAGACCAATTTCACAAATTTGGTAATAATAGACGTTATAAGCATAATATAACGTTATAAGCATGTCTTAGGTAGAATTTTTATTATTGAAACACTGACATAGTTTCCTCCATTTTATATAATGGCGGAAAAAATAAATGTGACATCAACTTTGGTTTTATTAATTTAAGAAATATTTTTGGAACAATTTACTTTCATATTGTATAGTAAAGATTCTAGAAAACGTTATAAAATAAAACCTACATATCAAGCACAAACTATTTTTTAAAAGATATTATGAAAAATATCTATTCATCGGCATCCTCGTCTAAAAGTTCCATATCGAAATCTCACCGTTCATTGGTACAAGATATTCCCTCGCATCGCCTACAAATTGAGCAACAGATTAGACCAATCTTTCGGCATTCACATTTCAAATCGCAGACGTCTTTGCATTTACAAGAGATCATCTGAAGAATCTCGGCTGGTGCTGGTTCAAGAGTGGTTATGATGGGACGAAGTTCACTACCCACCTGTTTCCAACCCCAATCTGTTGCGTTGAGGCTGTTACCTAGCCAAGTTTGAACTTCGTGAAAGACACGGTATGAGTGTTGTTTCGCAGCTGCGCTATTTGGAGGTAGTGATGCTAGCTCAAAATTTGAGCTTACAGAAGACCCAGCGGTTGCTTTTGTAAATGCGTGGAACCGTTTTCCGTCCAATGTATCCGATTTATTTGCTCCATAAAGTCTCAACAAAAAACTTTCACCGACTCTAGATACTTCGTCATGGGTTGAGCTAGGCAAGCAAAATATTTTTACGGCTTGTCGAAGTTCTTCGTTCTTCTTTAAAATATTAAATGCCTTTTTCTTTCCTTGTCGATAAAGTGCTGATGTTGTATCGCAGCCAGCCATAGCGTGAAAGAAAGGTAAAATCTGAGTCATGTCACCTAATGTCTCTTGAACGTCTTTTATATTAATAATTTTATCGGATTTATTTTCGTGTTTGGCTTTACGAAGTAAATATAACTTTGGAACGTGGGACGCGAAAGCGAAAATTTTTTGTCCCGGCATGACTCTTTGTTTTGTGTGCCGCCGTAGTGCCCAGCGGAACGGCGGGGTACAAATACATAACCTTATGTGATACAAATATACTTATTTCTTCGAATAAATATTTTTTGACATGATAGGTCGCTGAATTTGGCCAACTCGATTTCCACGTAGATCAAAAGTGACTGGGACGTGAGGGTTTCAGCAACGGACGGTGTCATTAACCGAGTCATACGGTTGGATAGGATCCTTTACGTACCAGATTGACGTACCGATCTGATATCAGTCTCTAAGATAACCGACAGAGGTAACAACGTAATATTCAACAAATCTTCAGCCACCATTCGCAAAGTCAACGTTGAAATCATTGCACTTGCAGACCGAGATGGTGATCTCTATTTCCTGAGAAAGTCCGATCACATCGTCCATTCAGCTCAGACGAAAATTACTCCAAAAAGTAATCTTGAAAATTGGCATTTCAGATTGGGCCATTTGAAATAATAATCAGCTAGACTACTACCCAAGGCACCACCTTAGGCCTAAGTCATCATGCGACTTTTGAAGCCCTTAATTCAGGTGGCCGGGTTACAATGCGTATTAGGGTAGCGGCATGCCACGCGGCCGAGCCAAAAGCTCCCTACACTAACTGCCGTTAACCTCAACAAGTTTTTGTGGAAGGGGAAACCGAAGAACCCGGGGGAAAACCCCTTAAACCAGTGGGGAGAGAACTTGCAAACTCAACGCAGAAGGAGTTGTTCCGAGTTTTCACCCAGAGCCACAAGCTGGGATTGAACCCGGCTCCTCTTGCTGCGAGGCGAAAGTGCTAACCACTCCGCTCGAAAAGACTTGGTACTTAATCTTCACATTGAAAAAGACGGACGTCTGGATATATGCCAAATCTGCGTGAAAGGAAGCAGACGAAGATACCATTTCCGAGGTCCGAAGCTGACAACAGCTCCAATGTTTTGGAGATGATCTATGCGGACCTATGAGAGTTCAGTCACAAGGAGGAGCGAAATGTGTAATGGTTCTAACCGATGATTTCTCACGCTGGAGTAATATAAAATTTCTGAAGCGAAAGAGTGATGCCTTGTGGGTTCAAGAATTCCTGAACCGAAATGAACTAGAGACTGGAAGAAACATCAAGATTTTGCAGTCGGATAATGGAACCGAGTATTGCAACGCCGAATTTGATGTCTTTTTGAAGCAAATCGGCACCCGGAGACGTCTCACGATCCCTCAAACCCCGGAACAGGACGGTGTCGCTGAGCGGAAAAATATAACGTTACTCGATATAAATAATGATCCAATCGGGTCTACCACCATCGTTTTTGGCAGACGCAATGTCGACAGCAAATTATGTACGTAACCAATGCCCATCTCGAGGTATAAATGGTGGGATTCCGCATAACAAGTGGACCGGAAAGAAACCACTCCTGAAACACCTGAAAATATTCGGGGTAAAAGCTTTCGTATCGGATGAAGCCACTAAAAAGGGAAAGTTTGAAGCCAAAAGCAAGGAATCTATCTTTATCGGGTATTTTGAGGAGTCGAAGCACTCAGGCTATTTAATCCCCCATTCGACGGGCAAGAGTCCCGTTTTGGACGGTCCAGACTCCCCTTTTGGACGGTCCAGCACCCCTTTTGGACGGGCCAGACTCCCCTTTTGGACGGTCCAGACTCCCCCTTTGGACGGTCCAGACTCCCCTTTTGGACGGTCCAGACTCCCCTTTTGGACGGTCCAGACTCCCCTTTTGGACGGGCCAGACTCCCCTTTTGGACGGGCCAGACTCCCCTTTTGGATGGTCCAGACTCCCCTTTTGGACGGGCCAGACTCCCCTTTTGGATGGTCAAGACTCCCCTTTTGGACGGTCCAGACTCCCCTTTTGGACGGTCCAGACTCACCTTTTGGACGGGCCAGACTCCCCTTTTGGACGGTCCAGACTCACCTTTTGGATGGGCCAGACTCCCCTTTTGGACTGGCCAGACTCACCTTTTGGATGGGCCAGACTCCCCTTTTGGACTGGCCAGACTCCCCTTTTGGACGGTCCAGACTCCTCTTTTGGACGGTCCAGACTCCCCTTTTGGACTGGCCAGACTCCCCTTTTGGACGGTCCAGACTCCTCTTTTGGACGGTCCAGACTCCCCTTTTGGATGGGCCAGACTCCCCTTTTGGACTGGCCAGACTCCCCTTTTGGACGGTCCAGACTCCTCTTTTGGACGGTCCAGACTCCCCTTTTGGATGGTCCAGACTCCCCTTTTGGACGGGCCAGACTCCCCTTTTGGATGGTCCAGACTCCCCTTTTGGACGGTCCAGACTCCCCTTTTGGACGGTCCAGACTCACCTTTTGGACGGGCCAGACTCCCCTTTTGGACTGGCCAGACTCCCCTTTTGGACGGTCCAGACTCCCCTTTTGGACGGTCCAGACTCCTCTTTTGGACGGTCCAGACTCCCCTTTTGGACGGTCCAGACTCCCCTTTTGGACGGGCCAGACTCCCCTTATGGAGGGTCCAGACTCCCCTTTTGGACGGTCCAGACTCCCCTTTTTGGACGGGCCAGACTCCCCTTTTGGACGGGCCAGACTCCCCTTTTGGACGGTCCAGACTCCCCTTTTGGGCGGGCCAGACTCCCCTTTTGGACGGTCCAAACTCCCCTTTTGGACGGGCCAGACTCCCCTTTTGGACGGGCCAGACTCCCCTTTTGGACGGGCCAGACTCCCCTTTTGGACGGTCCAGACTCCTCTTTTGGACGGTCCAGAGTCCCCTTTTGGACGGGCCAGACTCCCCTTTTGGACGGGCCAGACTCCCCTTTTGGACGGGCCAGACTCCCCTTTTGGACGGTCCAGACTCCCCTTTTGGACGGTCCAGACTCCCCTTTTGGACGGTCCAGACTCCCCTTTTGGACGGGCCAGACTCTCCTTTTGGACGGTCCAGACTCCCCTTTTGGACGGTCCAGACTCCCCTTTTGGACGGTCCAGACTCCCCTTTTGGACGGGCCAGACTCCCCTTTTGGACGGGCCAGACTCCCCTTTTGGACGGTCCAGACTCCCCTTTTGGACGGGCCAGACTCCCCTTTTGGACGGTCCAAACTCCCCTTTTGGACGGGCCAGACTCCCCTTTTGGACGGTCCAGACTCCCCTTTTGGACGGTCCAGACTCCCCTTTTGGACGGTCCAGACTCCCCTTTTGGACGGGCCAGACTCCCCTTTTAGACGGGCCAGACTCCCCTTTTGGACGGTCCAGACTCCCCTTTTGGACGGTCCAGACTCCCCTTTTGGACGGTCCAGACTCCCCTTTTGGACGGGCCAAACTCCCCTTTTGGACGGGCAAGAGTCGCCCTTTGGCATTGTAGGATTTGAATACAAAAACTCTTCGGAATTCCAAAAATGTTATTGTTTTAAATATATAAATTGTTTAAATAAAACTGCAATAATTTTACAAAATATAAATTTTATTTTTTTATTTAGACATTTGATTTACAAAAGTAATTATGGATTCAATTTCGACGCCGCCTTTACACGTGGTGAAGTCTTCATTTCCTAAACAGATTTGGAGTGACAGTTTTTGGACTCTAAATAAAAATAATGAAAATATACAAATTAATTCGGAAAAAAAATGTTTAATATATGAGATTATGGTTCTTTAGCCAATCTAAACATAGTTGCAGCCTTGGAAGAATATAAGTTCTAGTACTAATATCGCAATGATATAACTGCTCATTCCCGGTGTGTACGACACGCATTGACGATTTCCGTTTACGTAGCTCTAGGAGCATTTAGGTTTCAGTCAGATATGACGGTATGCGCGCAACTAGCTGCACGCCACGCTCTCAATGAGGGGGTCGCATGTTCTCGACGCGAAGGCTTCCGCGTGCGGACTACCTGTACAATGACCAATGGAATGTCCCCCTTCACAACCTTCACGAAAAAGGGGGAAACTTGAGCCGTCACGAACAACTTTCTCGCTATGTCCATCATAAACTAAATAGGTTTCTTGGACCTGTCTTTGATGAACATTGTTACAAAATGGAAGCCTTTTCAATTTTTTTGTCAGGAACATAGTTGTCAGCTTAAAATTAATACTGCGGTGTAACCCAGAATTCTTAAGTTTAAGTATAAAAACATTTACCTTAAAGATATAGGTCGTAGTGATTTTTCCAAGTTCCGAAACAAAATTTCGAACAAAGCCACGCGTAGAGGTCGGCGGAACGAATAAATTAACCGTCAAAATTTAGATTAACCATAAAAAGTTGGGTTAATTGTTTTTTTATGAACATTTTATACAAATAAACAACGATTTAACATATTTTTTTTATAATTTGCGGTTAAAAATAAAAATAAATTGGATAATTTCTTATTCAAACACCGATCTCTAGCCACGCGGACGCTCGTTTCCAATAAAGTGCTATTTGAACGCGCTATCTGGTAAATAGGAAGTAAATTTACACGTATGATCCAAAGTTGGAATATTTCGTACAATTTTGGACAAACATCGGATTAATTTTTCTAAAAGTCCATATTTGGCTTTAAGAGGGCAAACTTGGATTTCATTTACTCGTATGATCCAAAGTTGGACTATTTCGTACAATTTTGGACAAACATTGGATTAATTTTTCTTAAAGTCCATATTTGGCTTTAAGAGGGCAAACTTGGATTTCATTTACTCGTATGATCCAAAGTTGGACTATTTCGTTCAATTTTGGACAAACATTGGATTAACTTTCCTTAAAGTCCATATTTGGCGTTAAGAGGGCAAACTTGGATTTCATTTACTCGTATGATCCAAAGTTGGACTATTTCGTACAATTTTGGACAAACATTGGATTAATTTTTCTTAAAGTCCATATTTGGCTTTAAGAGGGCAAACTTGGATTTCATTTACTCGTATGATCCAAAGTTGGACTATTTCGTACAATTTTGGACAAACATTGGATTAATTTTTCTTAAAGTCCATATTTGGCTTTAAGAGGGCAAACTTGGATTTCATTTACTCGTATGATCCAAAGTTGGACTATTTCGTACAATTTTGGACAAACATTGGATTAATTTTTCTTAAAGTCCATATTTGGCTTTAAGAGGGCAAACTTGGATTTCATTTACTCGTATGATCCAAAGTTGGACTATTAATTAATCCAAGTTTGCCCTCTTAAAGCCAAATATGGACTTTAAGAAAAATTAATCCAATGTTTGTCCAAAGTTGGACTATTAATAGTCCAACTTTGGATCATACGAGTAAATGAAATCCAAGTTTGCCCTCTTAAAGCCAAATATGGACTTTAAGAAAAATTAATCCAATGTTTGTCCAAAGTTGGACTATTTCGTACAATTTTGGATAAACATTGGATTAATTTTTCTTAAAGTCCATATTTGGCTTTAAGAGGGCAAACTTGGATTTCATTTACTCGTATGATCCAAAGTTGGACTATTTCGTACAATTTTGGACAAACATTGGATTAATTTTTCTTAAAGTCCATATTTGGCTTTAAGAGGGCAAACTTGGATTTCATTTACTCGTATGATCCAAAGTTGGACTATTTCGTACAATTTTGGACAAACATTGGATTAATTTTTCTTAAAGTCCATATTTGGCTTTAAGAGGGTAAACTTGGATTTCATTTACTCGTATGATCTAAAGTTGGACTATTTTGTACAATTTTGGACAAACATTGGATCCTTTTTACTAAGAGTGTTCGCTCCTGTCGTGCGGTCAAGTTCCATTCGACTAGTCATGGCTTTGGCAGTCGAGCTTGGCCTAGAAGTTCATCAGTGAATGTTGACACAGCATATCTCCACGGCGAAGTCGAAGACACGATCTACATGAACATTCCTGACGGACTGGAAGCTTCCCTCGAAAAAATTATTCGTTCTGGAACAGCCGGTGATCCTGTTATCACTACGTCAAAGAAATGGATCCATGAATTGAAGCGAAATGAAGGTCGTAAAATCTGCCAAGTCAAGAAATCCCTCTACGGACTTAACAGTCGTGTCGACAATTGTTCAGGAAACTTCAACAAAAACAATTGGAAATGGTTATGGTACCATTGACAAACGACCCGCATGTATATATAACAAGAAAAGGGGACGACGTCATGATCATTGCTGTCTATGTTGACGACCTCAATCTTGCTTGTAACAACTCTGAGTGGATGAAGGCTACAAAAAAGAACTGGGACGAGGGTTCGAGATGAAAGACCTGGGACCTTTACACTATTTTTGGGCATGGAGTTTCATCAGGACCTAAAAAAGAACAATATCAAGATCTAACCGGCAAAATACGGGAAAACAGTCCTGAGACGTATTGATATATTCGATTCGAAACCTTCGTCAACACCCTTAGACGCTAACAGCAAGTTGCAGGTTCCAGATACCACGTCCCTAGAAATCATGAATCAATTCCCGTATCAATCTCTGGTTGGATCTCTCACGTATCTGGCAACGTCAACGCGTCCGGACATCGCCTATGCAGTAAGCGCTCTGAGCCAATTCAACACAAACTATGACGAACAACACGGGGTGGCCGGAAAACGAGTTCTACGTTTTTTAAAGGGCACGCTGAACTATGGGCTACTATTCAAAAAGACTGGAAAGGACGTTGAAGGGTTTGCGGACGCCGACTACGGCGGTTTGCGTCAAGGTCCGGAAATCCTACAAGGGGTACATCTTCAAAAATTAAAAAATCTAATTTGGAAGAGTATAAATTATATTTCGGTACTTCAGGCGATGGGCCTTTCAGGCGGACATACAAATGAATAGTGCTCTTTGTGTTTCGCTCAGAAGGTCAATCGGTTCATGTACGCTTACAATTCTAATGAAAATATTATACAAATGATTAGATTCAATGATAATTGAATTGAAAATTTATGTATTCATTCTAATGGGATTTAAATTTTTATATTGGAGCATAAGGAATTACATTTTCTTCATGATAGGCAAGAAACTAACTTTATTTATTGAAATAAGGAAATTAAGAGAACAACGTTTTCAATACAGCAACATAAATTTTATAACTTCATTATTTTATACAAATATTTTTAAGCAATTTGTATTTTTAATCGTTGAAACAGTTCTGAGGGATTTCAACATTTAAAGGATGGAGTAATTTCTGAAAACATATTTTGCTAATTTATAAAATGTCATTAATTTCGAATCAAATCAAATCGCTCGACTTCGCCTTAAAAGATCTTTAAGGGTTAATATTGGAAAAGTGTACCACATTTCGTAGGGCAGGGTTCCATTTGATCTATTTCCAAATGATCAACAAGACGTCCTTTCGATTGACCAGCTTTGGATCGAAGATGGGGTTACTTGTTATCGACACGTTTTTTTAAATGGGAACATTTGTTTGACAAAAGTGACAGCATTGGTTTTTTAGAGGGACAAAGTTTAAAGTCTTAGGCTCTAGGTTTCGAGTATCTGTGTTTTAAATTATTATTTGTAACCTCTAAATGTTTATTTTGAAAGAAATAGCTTATCATTATCGGTTGGTGTTGGGTTTTTAGATAGTTCAATAAAAATAAATAATAATATTATTAGAGAACAGGCAGGAATACGCTAGTTCCTTTGATTGAATAAAAAAGCTTGGTAGTAATGGTCAAAGTTCCTAGTAACTAACTTTCAGGAAGCGCGTGACTCTTAGGCTGAAGCGCTTTCTTAAAATATCTTCCCCTTTTTAATATTTATTTAAAGAATTCAGCAAATATTTTATATAATTTTAAAATGCTACACAATCTCGATCAGTTCCATCTTCATCTCTGTTCGGAACGTTTTCAGAAAACCTTAAAAACTGGGGTTTAAGGGTATCAAGAATTTTTTTTAAATTTAAATAAACTTCGTCCATTGCTTAGCTTTCGAACGGGTTAAAGAACGAACCAATAGGACCGTACAGTCTTTAATAGTAGCCTCATGCGCAACCCTAGCTGTCTCAGTGCATAAACTCAACTCATGACGCTCACTCCACCGACAAATTTAGCAAGCCTCGGTTGCCCTGACATTTGACATTTCGAACTCTAGAAACATCTGTGTCTATCAAATATACTGAATGTTAATAATAGAGAAGAAATAGCGGATAATACCGGCTATTTAGCCTTGGCTCTTCTATAAAATCACAAGGCAATAAAAACACAGGTTCTTTAATCCGCTTTTATTGTTTCAGAAATATTACTTATTAACGGGGCCCAAATTTTTTGATCTGATTATTTTTCCTGTCAATTCCCTGATGACGCCCCCGAATGGACTAGCGAAACTAATCGTTTTATTTCATCTGAAAAAAATTTAGTTTACAGAAATTGGACTTGTTCTTTTTAGTACAGAATTTTAAATTGCGGACGAATTTAAGTTTTATATAGTTAAAAAGAGGCAACAAATAACGATGGAATGACTTCTTCATTAAATTATTAATTAGTGTCAAAAAAGATAAATCTCCGTTTGTTTTAAACATATTCGGCACATTTTCATTCAAAAAAACTTTGACTAACAAGAACGGCGCGGCATTGGCATTTTAGAAGGAAGGAACTTTAGTGATCGAACTTCGCCTCACTAAATTTCAATTTTTAATCGAGTTCGTAGCTACGTATTCACCAGCGCCAACCACGATTGCATCGAAAATAACGGCTATTTCTGAAATAACTAGAGAGGGGATAATGTTGGAAATTGTTTCTTACTTCTACATACAAGCAAATCCCTGGACCATTCGCCATCTTTTTTGCAACACACTTCTTTTTGAAAAAATCTATAATCACCAATAAATCCAGCGTTGCAGATCATCGTACAACAATATTTAGACTGATAATTGTCTTTTGAGCGGCAGTTTGACTGTGAAGTTTCCGAAAATCCTAACGGATGACAATCGAAAAATCCTAGATAAAACATTATTATCTATAAAAATCAACAATATGATTACGCGCTGATTATCAGGACCAAAGAAGTGATCACCCAATATTTTGTATCTTCAATTTCTAAGTTTGCAATTTCTTTGCCCTCGTTTTATTTCTGCTAGAAAACTATATTAGATAGAATGATGAAACCAAATGTATAACTATTATTTATTTTCCAATATCGTTCGTTATTTATCGGTTTCGTCCGGCAAAAATTTATAGTTTGGCGGGAACCGTCAAAACTTATTTTTGACAACCTTTTAAATATTGGTTCTACAGCACTGACTCGCGCCTTTTTGAATTCACAATGGTTGGTTCATATTTAGAAAGGGGAAAAATTATTCCTCTACAACCAACGGTTGAAAAGTTATCGCGTTTCCAAACTTTCGTCGAAACTAGGAAACACCTAAAATGCATCAAGCGATTATTAATAACGCAACTTCGACAGCGATCCAACAAGATTGAAAATATATTTATTTTAGGGACGGTTTAAAAAAACCAAATTCCTAGGACAACTTGGCAAGTGATTTTAAGAATATCCTTTTTTATACGCTAAAGCTTTTTAAAAGCTATTTGCGTTATAAATTGTTTATAATAATTGTTACCGCAATTTTAAACCAGCCTTTAATTAAATATATTTTGTTGGATCGCTGTCGAAGTTGCGTTATTAAAAATCGGTTGATGCATTTTAGATGTTTCCTAGATTCGACGAAAGTTTGTAAACGCGTTGGTTGTAGAGGGATAATTTTTCCTATTTCTAATTATGAACTGACCATTGTGAATTCAAAAACGCGCGAGTCAGTGCCGTAGAACCAATATTTAAAAAGTTGTCAAAAATGAGTTATGACGAAACCGATAAATAACGAAAGATATTGGAAAATAAATAATAGTTGCAATTGGTTTCATCGATCTATCTATTATAGTTTTCTAGCAGAATTAAAAAGAGGGCAAACATTTCACCTGTCGAAGACTTTTCAAACAGAGTGTTTACAAATACCGAGTAACCGAAGAGCTGTTACCAAGAAACCCTGGGAATTTTATTGACGCTGTTATGCCATTTATTTTACCAGATTACATATAATTCCAGAACAAATTAGCAATTATAACACCGTAGCACACATACTAAAAAATATTGTTCAGTTATCTATTTCGGAAGCTGTTGGACACGCGTTAAGCTACCGAGTGGCCTGCTTCTTCAACAAAAACGTTTCCTTTATTTTTAATTTTGTAAAAACAATGTTATATACTTAATAATAATTATTATTGTATAATATAAATTATCCTTTTTTAAAATTAAAGATATGAGAAGGGTGTGTTTGTATTATTTATAACATCTACCGTTTAAATACGCTAATTTTGCTAAATATTTTCTATCAATTGCTATTGCCTTCCGCCTACCAATGAAAAATTTTCAAATCTTAATTATTTAAAGAGTTCCATTATTAAAAACAAATACTGAATATTTCTTAAAATAAATAAATAAATCAAATTGAAACACCCTGTATAGGTTAAGCCGTTTGTTTCTTTTGTCCTGATATATCGTTTACCGCGTAAAGAAGAGTTGACGTATTTTTTAATTTTATATATTTATGATAAAGGAAAGCTATAGGGTAACCTATTTTTTTCCGTCGTTTCCTTTCTCCGCTATATCTATAAATGTATTATCATAACGATTGAGACCCTAAGGCTAATATAAACTGGGTCTTCACTCAAATTGTTTAAAATCCACGTAAAATATAAAGTTTATATTTGGTTGAATTCCACGGGTTCTACTTGATGGATTTCCTAAAAATAGATTTCCAATAGAAGCTACTTAAACACACGATACAATGACATTTAAAATATTTAGAAATAAAGTATCTTAATTTAAATATAACTTGACAAACTTTCATTGAAATGAAAAGTATTTTAGGTTTTACGCGCAATGTATTATTCTGAGAATCTTGAAACTTTAATTATTTACGTTTGACAACGTTGTCTATCCATTGTTTTTCGAATTTTCTTCACATGCTAATTAGTTTTAAAGATATTAAGTATCATGTTAATTTAAATTAATTTTTGACACTCATACAAACATTAACTTTTAAATATTTCAAAATTAAAACATTGAAACCTTCACTAGCTTTTTTTTAGATTATTGATTTAGTTACGTAGTTTTCCCATAAAGTGAATTTTAAACCATTTGGGTCAAGACCCAGTTTATATCAGCCTAAACTATAGAACGCTTCGTCTTTAAAATAGTATTTACAATATTTATTTAATATACATTCTCATATAATAAGAAAAGCTTGTCATAAATCCCACTTTATTTATTTAGCTGAATAATTTGAATACATATTCAATATTATTTTTATTTAGCTGATTAATTTGAATATTCATTATTAATTTTATTTAGCTGATTAATTTGAATATTCAATATTAATGTTATTTAGCTGATTAATTTGAATATTCAATATTAATTTTATTTAGCTGATTAATTTGAATATTCAATATTATTATTTAAATACTACAATACGTGCCAGGCACTAAATTGTAGAATGGTAAGCGTACTTTTAGAATCTAAAATCATACAATGTTCCCCTGCACGTTTGTTTATAAGAGGAGGGGGGGGGTAGCTTAAAATTACTTAATTTGGGATGTGGAAGTTTTAGGATCAGATTTCCAAACCGCAAAGAAAATTCTCTCGCGTTGTCTAATTCTTTTCTAGAGGTGCCAATTAAGTATTAGAGAGGTCCAGGTGCCAATTAAGTTTTAGAGAGGTCCAGGCCTCAATTTTCCAAAGTGTCGGGAAGATTGTTTGTAGTTTCTTATGGGAATTTGTGATTTTTACAACTAAATTTCCCGACACAAATATGAAATGAAATGAAAAATCTTTTTATTGTGCAAAGAAACAACACCTGTTACAGTGTCAGCTAGTCGATACACATTAAATAATTGGTTAATCGGTATAAATTATATAACAATAGGTAATGATATAAGAATAGGGAAATGTCAGCGAAATGTTATTACAGTGAATGGCCTATATGATAAGGACCGATAATGTTTTCATATCACATATTTTACAGTTACATATATCAACAACATTTGAATAATTGTTTGCGGTTTTTAAGATTCTGTTAATTGGGTTAAGATTACTTTAAGAGGTTTTGAATAGTTGGAAATGTCTTATATAATAGTTAAGGACAATGAAGTTGATCTTGCAAAGTAAATCCTCACTGGGGATCAGATTTTTAAACAATTTATATAGGAAAATAAGCTCGTATTTTTCGCGAGTAACAGATAATTGATCAATTTGCAAATCTTTTAGTAATTTATTGTAGTTGTAAATGTGGCATTTAAAAAAAATTGTGTGTAAGTATTCTATAAATTTCTTTTGAACTGTTTCGACAATTAATCTTAAATATACGCTACAGCCTCCCCACGTTAAAGAACCGTACATTACTTTAGAGCGAACTAAGCTTTTGTATAAAAGAATTAAATGAAATTTCGAATTTATGTTTTTAGTAAGTTTTAAAGTAACTCCGAACAATCTTCCGCAGCCATTAACTAAGTGATGGACGTGTTCCCGGAAGTATAACCCTTTATCTAGATAAACTCCAAGGTCTTTAATGGAATCTTTGCGGGGGACAGTATCTCCGTTAATTTTGTAAACAAACCTAATCAATTCAGTTTTCCTACTGAAAGAAATGATTACCGATTGTGTTGGATTAATGGGCAAATTGTTATTAGAGCATCAAAGTGAAATTTTGTTTAAATCTTCTTGGACTTTCAGACAGTCAATGACACTGTTAATGGGCCTGCATAGTTTGTTGTCGTCTGCAAACTGACAAAGACTAGAATGATTAATAATAAATTGGAGGTCATAGATGTAGACGTTGAATAAAAGGGGTCCCAGGGATCTGCCCTGGGGCACCCCGCAGTTTGCACCGTTACTGACATCGGTGGCAACACCGTTACACTTCAGCGCATTCGCACGGTTAAGTAGGTAGCTGCTTAACCAGCGCAGAAAATCGCCATGAATGCCAAGACTCTCTAGTTTTTTCAAGAGTAGCGGGTGTGATACACGATCGAAAGCTTTTGCTAGATCAAGAAAAAGTACGTCTATTTGTTTTTTACTTTTGACAATTTCAGACACTGTATTTAAAAATTTAACATGGTTCGTCTCAACGCTTTTGCCTTTGAGAAAACCGTGTTGGGAAGAGTTTGGAAAAGTATTGAACCATTTTGATAAATAATTGTGAATGATTCGATCGAATAATTTCGCGAAAACGCAGAGAAGAGAAATTGGCCTATATTTATTAAGGTTTCCGGCAAATCCACTTTTAAAAATTGGGCTGACAATGGACGTTTTCCACGAGGTGGGGAAAGTATTATATTAAATGATACGTTAAAAATGTATTCTAATAAAGGAAGAAGTAGATCGCCGCAACCCTTAACTACAAAAGCCGGAATATTATCAACGCCGGTCGAGAAAGTTAAATTTAGAACCAAGATTGCCTTTTTAATATCTAATTGTGAAATACTAATGGAGTGGTAGGTGTTAGAGTGATAATATTTTGTGTCGTAATCGGGTTGGCGGGAGTATTGTCGACAGAGATTTTAGAGAAATTTTTTTGAAATTCTTTTGCTAAATCAGTAGGGCTGGGGGCATTTTTTGTCCTTTTTCAGCCGAATATCCATGGGTTTTCCCTTAATATTTTTATTGATATAGCCCCAAAACATTTTTGGATGTTTAAGTGCCATGTTACAAATATTTTCGGTATTTCCTCTACTATTACTGTGTAATAAACGTTTGGAAAAAGTACGAAAGTATCGAAAGTTTTCAAAGTCACTGGGGTTTCTAGTCCGCTAAATTTTTTTATGGTAATAATTTTGGCGTTTTAGAGACGCCATTAATTCAGCAGAATACCAATTGGGGAAGGTTTTAGGGGTTCTGCGTATAGATTTGGGGATAGAAGTGTTCATGGCGGAGAGACCAACGCTGGTCAGCATATCGACGCATATATTCACATCGGTTTCGCTATAGAATCGTGTCCAATCATAATCAAGGATGTGGGTATATAGTTGAAGATAGTCTCCCTTAGCAAAGTTGTAAGATTCTGAGGATTGGGAAATAGCCTTCTCAAGGTCAGTAAAATATTCCAGGGTGAAAGGTGGGTGGGGTTTATCAATATTAACAAAGGATGTGTCCATGGGCGAAATTATTATGTTATTTGCATTGGTCAAGCAGAGGTCGAGTGGGTTTCCGTATGTGTTTTTAAGATCAGAAATTTGGCGCAGGTTGGTTGAGTAGCATACATCAAATATATGGGCCGCTTTTTGCTGTATATAATAGGCGCAGTCAATTGCGCTATTATGGGACCAATCGACCTTTGGCAAATTGAAGTCGCCTAGCATAATAATATCAGCGTCTAAATTTAAATTTTTAGTATGGAGTAGCCAGTGGGAGCTAAAAATTTCATAGAGTTGATCATTGTCACGTGGGGAGAAATACACATGCTTAAAACTATAGTATAATTTTACCTAAAAATCTACCGGGGTTGAATAGTGGTTAATAGTTCTGGAGCTACCAATATATATGAAATCTGGACAAAACCTTAAGGTTAAACTTCGCAAGGTCATCTGCCCAACATTAAATATGACTTGAAATAAGTTTCAAGGTTTTTTAAAAAGCTAGTTTCATAACTTTCATCCAATAGTAATTCGTTCACAATGTAAAGTAGACGAAAATTTTAAGACGGTCACTCTTGCCCAGTCTTAACCCGCGGGTTTAAACTACCGCGTATTATGAAACGCAAAAACTCGATTACTATCGTTAAATGATGGCGCACGCTAATTGTAATACGAAACAAATAACAAAATACTTGGGATTTTCGGTGTTAAATGGACATAGAAATTTGTTTAGAGAATCTACGTATAGAAAAGGTCGGCAATCGAACATTTAACGAAGACAGCTCAGTAGTTCAAACGCAATGAATACTAGAGACTTCGGTGACTAAAAAAGGTTACGATATAACAATTCATGCAAGAAATTTAATTTTAATTGTCATATTTTTTCTATAAAACATTTTTTTTTCATTATTTAAATAGATCTTGCAAGTAATGAGGGGGGAAACGCATAAGGTCTAGCGTATTTGATGTCAAGTAGCGTGATACGCGGGTTTTCTTTACCGAGAGTTATGAACAAGCCCATATAGAACTAATCCATTTTTCTAATTTAAGACCTTGCCCATTGTTTGATTTAACTACGTTCATGAGTCGAGACATTAGGACGTAGTGTTGGGGAGAGGACCTGCCGAATTTTAACCTAAAGTTTTTTGGCCAGATTTAGCTTACTTCAATGATGATTAAAACCTTCACTAAACAAAAAAAGAAAAGTACCTACTTTTACAGCGAGGTAAGTCTCCAGACCAATTACCGCTCTTCTCACATTCTCGACTAACTGGCGGGTCAACTACTTTGCCATCGAGTTTTAAAGAATAGCCCCCGGGACAAGAGAATTTGCAATTCCAAGTTTCATATGGTTTTCTAGGAGAGCATTTATTAATTCTTCGATCTGAATCACCCAGATCGCAATCGAAAGTCTCTAAAATAAAGAAATATTAAACTTAGTTTATGTAAATGTATCCTTATTTCTGTTACTGAAATTATTAGGTATCACGGTTAAAAAAAACCTTCTTTGTACCTTTATTTATATTATGGAAAGTTAATATTTGGCCCTGATTCTTTGATTTCCCCATTTTATGAAAACGTGTAGAGGTTAACGGTAATAGTAAGTATAGGGCGCTGTTGGCTCACGTTGAAAGAAGGGCTTGCCAACATCTTCATACGCAATGTAACCCGGCCACCTAATTAAGGACATTTCCGCCTATTTCCCACCATTAAAAACTGTGCTCACAACTAAATGATGGGGACTTTTGACCCTTAATATATTATGACTTAAAGAAAATGCCTGCAAAATTTCCGCCTGCAAGCAATTTTTCACAATTTTGGCGAAAAGTTTGACAAAAGTTACGGGACAATATATCTAGCCTCGTTATGCGATTAAATTAATTGGGACTCTTTTCAAAAATAGCTTGTTTAAATCTGATCCGTTTCGAGTTCAGCTTGGTTGAATATTTACCCGCACTCGACTTAGTATTAGCTTGAATCAGTTTAAACAAAGCTCCTTTAAGGATAATTTCGTGCTCTTAACCGGTTTGATTTACTTGATTTTTTCTTCTTCAAATTTATGAAGATTAAATACTCTTTATAGTTGTCACTTACAACTGCCTATTTTTGTTTTTTTCCTTACTCTGGAATACAAAGAAATAATACACTCCGTTACCAACAAAACGGCAAAAAATCTTATAATGGTTTAAGTTCCACAACCAAAAAAATCTCGAGTCCTACAATCATTCAACTCAAACAAACTTAAAAACACTTACATGAGCAATTGAAGGTCAAGTTTGGTTCCAAAATGTATGTTAAACTTTTTGGCGTTTCCCCAGTGAATATATGACCGGGTTTCTTACAAGTTAACGTACATTTTTTGTTTTCACAAAAAGCTTCCGCATTTATATTTTTTGCTTGACGTTCAACATAAATATAACCGTTTGCTAAAATAAATAAAATATTATATATTTGAAATTCAATCTTTTATTTTTAGGAGGCTGGAGGCTTCGAAGACAACCATTCGACATAAACAGCTAATTTGAAATGATTGTTTACAAAGTAACAACCGTAAGCATACATTTTTTTTATAATATCATGATAGCAACGTTATTCAAAAACCAGCTAATTCGAAATATTACATTTGAATAAACATTATTTAAATTTTAAAATGTTACGAAAAATTTGCTTGTTAATTAGGAATAAATGACTGCCAATGTTTTTAATTTTCACCTAAATTACAGAAAACATTTGAAGGAATTTAATAGTCTGCGATTGAAGCATCAAACCTTTAGTCATATTACAGCTAATAATAAGAATAAAATTTTAGGCTTAATTCCGTCTAGTTGCGTCTTGATCAAAAACATGTTTTTTTTCAGACATATTTCAGTCATATTACAAATTTTATGTAGTCTTATTCACATTTTCGGTAAACTGCAATTGTATACCTTAGCTTGCTCTGATTACAGTCAAGCTGTATCTGCTTCAATGCAGTTAAATTACAGTATAATTTGCAGTTCAGTGTAGTAGTGATTCAGGTGATTCCTACTATAATTAGCACTTCCGTAGAGTTCATAAGATTTTTTTACAAAAACATTTGCTTTAAATAAAAGCCTTTTTTGCGATTTATCTTCAAAGTAGTTTTTAGAAATGATAAATTTACTACAATAACAACCGCCGAGTTAATTAAGGAAAGATTCTTAAAATCCAAATTCTTTCGTCTACCAACTCTTAATTAGCAAAATCCCTAATGCATCTTATTAAGATCTTTAAGAAATAAAATGTAATCGCGTTCGACTCTCATAAAGGTTTGGAAAATATGAAGTATGAGATATAGAAATATTTCCAGTTACGAAATTGAATCTTTGAATTTTTGAAACAACTTTTTATCACGGCCAAAAAGTTGTTACCGAGCTTGAGCTTAACAAGACAAAATAAAAACAGAAAAGTACATACTTCTAACTTGAAATTCAAGAGTTAGAATATTAGTTTCAAGGTTAAATTGTGAATAGGTAAATGGTAAAGATGTCAAATACAACATAAATGTTGCGCAGATTCCCAAATGATCCATTTTTATTCAAACTTAGAAAAATAACGTGTATTAATTCTTATTTTTTCACACTTAACATTTGATGCACAATTAGAAGAAAATTGTTGATCCTTATTTTCTTCCATGAAATAAAAAAAATAAAAAAGGTCAATATTAAAGGTAAAAATAAATAGATATACTTTAGGGATCCCAAGTTTAAAAAGTAAATAAATAAAACTCAAAACTGTTTTAATATGATTAAATTTTAAATGATACAAAGAATTATCCAAGCAATTGGTTCCGAGTTTAATAAATAAAACCTTTCTCTGTATAATTTCAAAGGGTTCCAGCGAGGGTTTTTTTGGCGCAAAACAGTGAGGCCCCTTAGTTACTTGGTCGATATCTGATTTTCAATAAGTCAACTTTAAGGGGGAAGAATATAGTAAAAGCCTCTTTTTCGTTCAAGCTGTTTTAACAATTACATAATTGAATTTTCTTTTTCTTTTTAGGCTGAACCTTCCTCTAGTGCTTATAATAATTTTCATAATTATAATATTAATAGTTAACGAGATATAAGGTCCTAACTAAAGGGTAGTTTGGGCGCTTGCCCAACTTGCTTAGCTCCGGGGGTCCGAATTAAAACGTAATAACTTAAATACTTTTAAATTTAAAATTGTCAAAATTATTTTAAGCACTAAACAAGAGGCTGTTCTACACTTAAATATTAATTTTATAAGTTAAAATACAAAATTAAAAGAGTTCAGCTTGAAATAGCACGAAAGTAGACAATAGCAACTGTAGTCTTAACATAAACAAGGAAAATTGTTTTGCCCTTTAGTTCTGCTATTCAAATATTAAAAATACGTTAAGCCGTTGCCTACGTTGTTCTAAAGGTCCGTGCAAGCCTCCGGACCGAGAGTACATATAAACTAGAGAATGATTTGTTTTGAGGATTCAGATTTACTCCATGCACAATAAAATGTGGCATTGGAAAGTGCAAACTGTTGTAAAATGAGCAAATTGTAAAATAACATTTTTAAGCTTAATTAAAGAAGTTTGATTCCCAAAAACACAGCAAATGAAAGGTGAGGACTCATATTTAATTATTCAAATATTAATTTTGGTTTTGGTCTTTAATGTAAAAAGTTAAGCCAGAACGATTTTTAAATTTTATTTTTAAGTCTGAATTATACCTGAAAACACCACTCCCTTCAAAAATCATTTTTAGTCGAGATAAGCGAGCTATCTATAGTAAATCAAAAACCAATAAATAAACCATAGCGTCGTTAAAAAGTATTACCCTGAGGCCTGCACACGTACCATTCTAATGACGTAAGCATCAGACAGTCTTACCAGGCGGCTTGCTCAAATTTATGGTGTTATTTTCAATTAGGGTCAAAGCGAGTCCAGCGAAACGTTTGATTGCATATGAATCAAAAAAATTCAAAACCTTTTAAATATTCGAAATTTCATAAATTTGAAGGTGTTGAGCTCATGTTAGCACTTTTCCCTCGCAGCAAGTGGAGCTGGATTCGACCCCAGCTTGTGGATTTAGAGGGATTAATTTTTAATGCGTTGAGCTCTCTTCACACTTGAAAATTTCCTGAGTTTTTATGTTATCCCTTTTCTTTTAAATTTATGGAAATGAACGGTAATATTACGAAGCACTTCAAAAACGTTAAGGTTGTGGACGTATTTTTAAAAGCAAAAAGGAATGTGGTAAATTGTCAAATGCCTTCTGAAGATCAAGTTAAATTTAATTATAGGTTATGGAAAAAAACCTTTTAAAGTCAGCAATGAATTGTATGTATAAAGCAAAGGCTAAAGTAAGGGATGCCGCTTATACCCCTTCTTTCGCGATCATTTCAAAGGGGATATTCTTTTCTAACAGTTTATTTGCCGTGGTATTTAAATTGCTAATAAATGACCTTATTATCCTAAGGTTTTTATGTAATTTAGGAAATAAGAAAAATCTTGGATGATCATAACGAAACGGAGTTCTTTTAGCCAATCTGTGATGCTAAACAATGTATTTATCACATTTTTATCTTATTATGGACATGTAGTAGACGGGTCTTTCTTTAATAGCTGGCTTAACTGATTAAGAAAATTGGTAGTTAACTTATAAATGGTTAATTTACTAAGGAATGAAAATTTGTATTGACAAATTATATACATTACTGGGTGCCTATTTAATGAAACTAAAAATTTAATAATAAAGAAAAGTGCTAATGTACCAGTTAAGGAACTTAATTATCTGCTATAAGTAAAATGGCTTTAAGCTGTTAAAGGAAATTTACTTAAAAATGAAATTAGTATTTTATTGATAATATAAATGGGAAATTAACATTTACGGAAACGTATTATTTCCTTAGCCACTAATTAAGAAAAATAATGAGAAATTGCTGTTAAAAACATAAATTAATAATTACGGAAATTACTAAGATACTACATAATAGACTTAGTAATTTAATTACTAACAAAAATTGATTTTTGGCTAATAAAGAAAAATAATTATTTAAATAACTAAGAAAATTAAGCTTCAGCCGAACTTTGCTTTAAGAACTCAACGTTTCGAAAAATAACTTTGAACTTTGAGGAACTTAAGTGCGAGACATCTGCTCTTTATAATATCAATGTCCTTTAATAAGAGTGCGCTTTAAAGTAACTAACCTTTAAAGAAACTGACTTTTTAAATTAACATCTAGTTGTCGGAGCTACCCTTAGAAATAACAATCCCTTAAGTAAAACCAACTTTAGTTCAACTACGCTTGACGTAAACTTCCTTAGAAATGAAAATATGCAGTGAAAGCCTAAATGCATTTCCAGGAAAATTGAAGTAAAACCGAGACGCGTTTATGAACAATGCTTTTTGGAAGTAGGGAAGACCCAATATTTAGCCAATTTTATTTTAAGACGATTCAACAAAATTTCCTTGTCGTTGAATTCGCCAATTTGCCACAAACTAAGCTCATAATGTACCTCTCTTGGATAAATTCTGGCAGACAAAAATTAAAACTACACAAAACACCATCTAGTTCCATCTAATTGGATATCCAACATTTTGGATATATTAAAATAAAAGACATTAGACTTTGGGTCCCATGTGTAGAAAGTAGGTAAACACATCTTAACGTGGGTTATACCTCATGTTATTCAAAACCTTATCTTTAACCATACAATACAGAATCATCGAAATTGATACGTTCACCTAAGATTTTACGTGGAATTGATAGAACAGTCAAAAATATTAACATAAAAAATCATAAAATTAAATATTTTAACTTACCAAAACTGACATTAAGACTCTTGTTTAGAGACGTTTCGATCGTTTATTCAGGTTCAACTAGTCGTTTGAAAGTGCCACGAATCACTAACGACGACACACTCGTTGAACTCTTGACGTGGCGCGCAGATCCATTAACACAAGGCGGATGACGTTCCTTTAAACAATTAGATTAATTACGCTTTGTTCGCATTGTGGATGAATGCTTTACTAAACTACAAATATTATTTGCCTATTGGAAGAAAAATATAAAATTATTATATTCTTCCCCTCGCAGACTTTCCTGACAACTGTAGTCACGTCGCACCACCTGGGATGCGATGTTTTATCATTTAAAATAATGCCTTAAATTGTTAATGGTACAGAAAACATACACTTTCATTTTGTCTATTTAATTTTATGACTTTTATTAAACTGTCAATTTAGCAAGAAATGTACTATTTTAATCCATTGTTTAAAATAATAATTCCTTTTCAAGATTTAAAACTGGTTTTTGGGTGTTTTTTTTTGTGGTGGAAAACGATTGCTTTGCGAAACATGGAGTATAATCGTTGATCTAAAATTATTTCAAACGTCTTTTTAAATCCAGGTCGAATTTTAAGAAAAAAGTGGACGTGAAATACGCGGTAAATCACATTTGAGGAAAAAAGAGCTTAGGTGAGAGGTTTTATCACTGGTCACAAGAGCATTATAATGTTATTTAGGTGTATTACACTCGTGTCGAGCTTGGCGAAAATAAAATGACCCGTTACATAACCACTTTTGTTAATTCTTCAATTCCATTCAATTCAATTTCATATATATTACTATGGGTCATGCGCATACTTAGTGACTTATTCAGAAGCGTGCCCTATTTATTATTATTATTAATTTCGACCAAATTCACTTAATTCAAGGGAAAACATTGAAAATTAATTAACTCAATGAAGGACAAATCTTGTACATAATTTAGAAATTAAAAATAAGAAAAAACCACTGTTGTACAATTTAAAATGTTTTATTAAAAACAGCTACGGCCGTTTCGACGACAAACACCTGTTTTGAATTCCAAATAAACCTTGTTTTTCTTTCTGACTCGTTTATGCCTAGTATCTCTATTCGCGCTTTAATTTTTCCAAAATAAGGACTCTGTATCCCTGGAACAAGTTAAATCTATTTAGTTGATAATTTGTGTTATAAAATTGAAATGTTTCTTTCTGTTTAATTTTTTTCTGGATATAAGAAGTGTGCTCATGAAGTTTGAAAAAATGGTTCCTTCGGCCTTGAAGTCTAAAATAGTTGAAATATTTCCCATAAAAGCAATGTTTTCTGAAGTTGCTATCAAAAAATACTACATTTTGTAATATGTACTATTAATTTCATATAAGTACTAATGAATAATTTCAATGGCTGATCGACATAGAAGTCGCTTCTTAAAATGTCATTACACGAAAAATTAATCCCCGTATCCTTTAGCAACGACATACTGATTTTTTTATGCATTTCCATCGGAGGCTGATTCTTCAGAATCCGACGTTTCAAAATTTTCTTCCGTGATCAAATTCATCTTTTCGTTGTCAGATGATCATTTCAAATCACCTACTCATTTTTTGTTGATTTTGGCATATGAATTGTGGGCTGCTAGGTTGAGGCATAAGATTAACAAGGCCCTCCTTATTTTGAATTGGGCATAAGAGCGCATATAATCTGCCCTAGTGGGATAAATAAAAATTTGGCGCCACGCTACCTGGCGGAGAAAAAGTTCAAATCCTTCCCTTCTCCCGCACCCCTAGTCCCCTACCACCTGTACTACCTCTGGCCGTATACAGTGTAGTTTCCAGTAGCATGCATTGGGGGATTTGAGCTCAAGTGTCGATTTTTCACCACCAGGTGGAGGAAATTTTAAGTTTTAAGGTAAATCCTTCGGTAATTATTAAAAAAATATTTTTTGTTTTAAAATGAAAGATAAAATATTCAACCTCTTAGAAGTTTCAATTAGACAAATTGGATCAGCAAAGTTTACATAAATATATGTTTATATTTTATACATTAAGAAATGAAAGTGTTTAGCAACTTAACGGGTGGACGTTATTAAAAAAATAAAGGTTTCATTCCCTCCGTTGCGTTGAAGCGTTTTTCACTTTTCCGAAATACACGGTGTCTTTATCTGATCGGCCCAGGCATTTTTCTCAAAAACTATACCTTCTAGAAATGTGCTATTTTCGGAATGTACTATCGTTGTTATTTGTGAATTTAAGAAAAATCATGAAATTTTCCACGGTTTTAGAATATGTAGTTTAGGAACGCTAGGTGGTAGACGAAAAGTTTCAATGAGTAAGTATGGTCAAAATCGTACATTTTGTCACTAAAATAATAGGTCGTGAAAAATAACAAGTTGGTACTACCCAAAGGTTTTTACGCCTCATGTTATTGTAATGATTGTATGTGAAAAATTAACATGTTATAAGCAAAATCATTGATTTACTTTTACGAATTAAGTGTTAGAACAAGTGCAATTATTATAAAAAGGAACTACAGAAAGTTTCTTACTGATACGGTTCAATAATGCCACCGCCCGCTGCTATACAAATGCGTACGCGATAAAGGATATTCTGGAATGAACCACGGACCATATCTGGAGTAAAGATTTGGAACGCTGCAATGATTCTCTGGCGCAAGTCGTCTTCGCTAGTGACTGGCGTCTTGTATACTTCCTCCCCACAGGTAAATGTCCAGTGGTGTCAAATCTGGCTACCAAGGAGGCCATCGCACTGGACCATTCTTCCCAATCCAACGCTCAGGCAACTCGGTGTTGAGGTATTGCACCACATGTCGTTCCTGGTGAGAAGGTGCACCGTCATGCAAGAACCAAAGGCGTGGCAGGTTGACGAAAGGGACATCTTCCAATGCTTCTGCTAATTCATTTCGTAGAAACGCCAAGTACTCACCCCATTACGGCGATACGGAAGAAAAAATGGCCTAATGACACGATCTCCTAGTAGAGCTGCCCAGACGTTTAAGCGGAATTGTACTTGATTGTGATGTGGAAATCCCTAGTGCGGATTTACATCGCTCCACATATGGTTATTCTGGCGGTTAAATCAAACGGAGGAAATTTTCGTTGGCATCCACCATGGTACTTAACCAGTTACTGAAGTCCAACCTACGGCGCTGATCACCATCGTGAAGTACTTGATAGAGCGTGGCACGAAATCGGTGAAATTCATGGTGGTTAAGGACACTCCAGACATAATTGGTCACAAGTACACGACAAATCGAATTTGAAATATACTGTGGTTTCTTTATACTAATGATGGTAATTACAGTACCGCCTAGAACAAAGTTCACTAAGCGAGCGCTCGCTTAAAGCGAAGCGGGGGTCAGGCAGCAGCCCTAGCTCATGTCCCCCCCCCATAAGCGCCACTTTAAGCGAGCGCTCACTTACAAGGAGACGACCCGAGGTGTAACGCACCGATTTGGTTCAAACTCTGGGGTTTGGTAGACCTTCATGTAACTTGAAATATCCTAAAGGGAAATGTCTCCATAGGCAACCATTTTGCCATGGCAACCAAAAATGTTTTTGACAATACAAAATAGAAATTTTCCTATTGAATATAACATGGGAATCTGACCAAATGTAAGGGTACCCCTGTAAAGATTTTAATCAACTTCGAACTTTTTCATTATTTTCTTATTTATATTTTCTATTTTTAGCATTTTCAAAAATTAAACTTTTTTACAATTCCATTTTGTGTTGTCAAAAACATTTTTGGTTGCCATGGCAAAACGGTTGCCTATGGAGACATTTCCCTTTAGGGTGTTTCAAGTTACAAACCCCGAGTTTGAACAAAATCGGTGTGTTACACCTCGGGTCGTCTCCTTGTTAGTGAACTTTGTTCTAGGCGGTACTGTAAGTAGTGAAATTAAGCCAAGATGTCTTCTTTCGTTAACTTGCAGACCACTCTACAGCTAAACTTACTAATCCGATTTCCTTGAACACTTGTCTCTACCTTCATCCTGTTTTCCCATAGCAGCTTTTTAAAGGATAAGTCTCTCTCAGTGCCTTACGGTCGTTGGGTTGATTGGGACCATTATTTTTCCAACGCAATTTTATCAAAATGTTTGAAATAAAATGGCAAAAACGTAAATAGGATGATTAAATAGCTGACCTTCTAAATTGAAAAAATGAAAATAAACACAGATCATTTTCCTTAATGCCCTCACGTCGTCGCCAATTTATTTACCATTTTGGCAAGACAAAATATGCCAAGATATTACTGAAACCGATCTTCAGTCGATAATTTTCAACAAAACTACAAGGACATACTTATGTATGAGTATAACATAGATAAGGTGGCAGCGTTCGTTGCTCGCAGTAGGTTTACCGATCCAAAGGGAAATTAGAGTAGAAGTTATATTTTACTATATCTTTAACGAATAAAAAACTGTCCTTTATTTTATTGTTCTGAGTGTATCTAATAACCAAATAATAATAATCAGCTAGGCTAATACCTTAGGCCTAAGTCATCAAGCGACTTTTGAAGCCATTAAGTTAGGTGGTCGGGTTACAATGCGTAGGAGGGTGGTGAGTGTGACAAGCCCTGCATGCCATGCGTTCGAGTAAACAGCTCCCAACACTAACTATTACCGTTAACTTCTACAATGAAGGTCCCGTTACTTCGGTTATTTAAATTATAAAAAAATTCTAATATTCATTCTTAAGCAGCGTTCAGACTATGTGAAAATATTACGTTAGCATCGGTCGTGTCGTTTCGGTTATGTTGGTCGCGTCGCTTCGTTCATTTCACTGTTCAGAAAGGAACCAAACTTGAACGAAGATTAACATAAAAGGTGGTTGTTCATCCAATCAGAGCTCAGTAATAGCGGCGGAAAAATTGAAATAATTTTTTATCCACCTCTGATTGGTTATAGTATTTCGATAGTTCAAAAGGTCGCCACTACCTAGAGTCAGCGCTGATGAGGCATAAGGCTAATTTTCTGCTATGAACTTTAAGAGCTTTAAACCGAGACTCCATCTAGGCAGTGAAACGGAAGCCCATTGAAACTTTTCCCTTTAAGTTTTTTGGGATCTTTTAAGGTTAACATAACCCCCAAGTTTAAACAACAGCGCTGGGTTACACATTGGGTAAGGCTTTTTGTTAGATAAAAGAGCTATAATTAATTATTCAGTGTCGTTGTAGAACAAACATGGGACGGCTTTGCTCTCCTTCAGATTGAATTGGACGAGAAAATCCAGCACCTTGGAGCTTGCTTTAAGCCGTACAAGCTCTTCTTCAGCTTACACACTTGATTCGTACCGTCGGTGTTACCCTCGGGTTGCATCGTATGACAAGTCTCGCTTTGTAGCAATCTACGGAGCCATCTGGACGAAGTTTGATACGGTAGACCTATCTATTTGATAGGACCTTTCTCCCTGCTGGTAAGGCTATTTGATAGGACCTTTCTCCCTGCTGGTAAGGCTATTTGATAGGACCTTTCTCCCTGCTGGTAAGGCTATTTGATAGGACCTTTCTCCCTGCTGGTAAGGCTATTTGATAGGACCTTTCTCCCTGCTGGTAAGGCTATTTGATAGGACCTTTCTCCCTGCTGGTAAGGCTATTTGATAGGACCTTTCTCCCTGCTGGTAAGGCTATTTGATAGGGCCTTTCTCCCTGCTGGTAAGGCTATTTGATAGGACCTTTCTCCCTGCTGGTAAGGCTATTTAATAGGACCTTTCTCCCTGCTGGTAAGGCTATTTGATAGGACCTTTCTCCCTGCTGGTAAGGCTATTTGATAGGATCTTTCTCCCTGCTGGTAAGGCTATTTGATAGGACCTTTCTCCCTGCTGGTAAGGCTATTTGATAGGACCTTTCTCCCTGCTGGTAAGGCTATTTGATAGGACCTTTCTCCCTGCTGGTAAGGCTATTTGATAGGACCTTTCTCCCTGCTGGTAAGGCTATTTGATAGGACCTTTCTCCCTGCTGGTAAGGCTATTTGATAGGACCTTTCCCCTGCTGGTAAGGCTATTTGATAGGACCTTTCTCCCTGCTGGTAAGGCTATTTGATAGGACCTTTCTCCCTACTGGTAAGGCTATTTGATAGGACCTTTCTCCCTGCTGGTAAGGCTATTTGATAGGACCTTTCTCCCTGCTGGTAAGGCTATTTGATAGGACCTTTCTCCCTGCTGGTAAGGCTATTTGATAGGACCTTTCTCCCTGCTGGTAAGGCTATTTGATATGACCTTTCTCCCTGCTGGTAAGGCTATTTGATAGGACCTTTCTCCCTGCTGGTAAGGCTATTTGATAGGACCTTTCTCCCTGCTGGTAAGGCTATTTGATAGGACCTTTCTCCCTGCTGGTAAGGCTATTTGATAGGACCTTTCTCCCTGCTGGTAAGGCTATTTGATAGGACCTTTCTCCCTGCTGGTAAGGCTATTTGATAGGACCTTTCTCCCTGCTGGTAAGGCTATTTGATAGGACCTTTCTCCCTGCTGGTAAGGCTATTTGATAGGACCTTTCTCCCTGCTGGTAAGGCTATTTGATAGGACCTTTCTCCCTGCTGGTAAGGCTATTTGATAGGACCTTTCTCCCTGCTGGTAAGGCTATTTGATAGGACCTTTCTCCCTGCTGGTAAGGCTATTTGATAGGACCTTTCTCCCTGCTGGTAAGGCTATTTGATAGGACCTTTCTCCCTGCTGGTAAGGCTATTTGATAGGACCTTTCTCCCTGCTGGTAAGGCTATATGATAGGACCTTTCTCCCTGCTGGTAAGGCTATTTGATAGGACCTTTCTCCCTGCTGGTAAGGCTATTTGATAGGACCTTTCTCCCTGCTGGTAAGGCTATTTGATAGGACCTTTCTCCCTGCTGGTAAGGCTATTTGATAGGACCTTTCTCCCTGCTGGTAAGGCTATTTGATAGGACCTTTCTCCCTGCTGGTAAGGCTACTAGATCCCAAGTCTCATTTTCTGCCAGATACTCTATTTCGTCTTCCATAGCCCTCTTCCAACTACTGGAATCTTCCGAGTTGGTGGCTTCAGTGAAGTTTCATCAGTGGCGCCGCCAGGATTTTTTCCCACGTAGGCACAACAATTTGGGGCCCCCTCTTGCCCCCCAATTTTTAATATATTTACTTAAACCATAAGTAACATAAAAAACATAAGTATGACACTACCTATTTACCCAATTAATTTTTTAATAATGGTCTGTTTCACCATTGATAACGTAAATTAATATGTGACTAAAGACTAAAAACTCTCGGCGAATTCCTCTTGGTCTTTGGAAATCGCCGTGTGATACAGCTAAGGCCCATTAAAAATTAAAATGCTTTCAAAAATGTGAATAACGCTTACTTTGGGTGAAAATATGTATGCATTATTATATCAGGAGATAAAAATTACTATTATAAACATTAGCTAGTTATTTTCGAATTTAAAACATGTGTTTTCGCTGGTATGAATAACCATCTGAAACTATACTACTACTATAACTAACAAAGTTACTTTGTCAACTTATATACAGGGTGATTCAATAGTCAGTACATAAATTTCTGGTGGTTGTAGGGGATGAGCTGCGAAGTATGCAGGTTTTTGTCGCATTTCTCTGCGACGAGTTTAAAGAACGCTAGAGGGCTTCAAAGTTTGACCTACTACCCCCTGGAAGTAGGCTGCTGTAAGCACGCAACCATGAAGCAGGGGAAAAATATTTCAGGGCTTATATGGTTAAAATATCACGCCACTGAAATAGTTTTTTTCCTGCTTCGTGGGGCGTGCTTACGGCAGCCTACTTCCAGGGGGTTGTAGACTGTTAACAAAAAAGGGAGAGATACCACGTGAATACACCCAATGATGTTACCATGGGTCAAGTGATTTTTTTTTAAATTTTGCACAAAGTTTCGTCAGTATTAGGAACGATTAATTCTAAGTTTTTAGCTACAATTTCCTAAAAGTTATTGAAATACGCCCTTACAACCACTAGGCACTAGCCCCGGTTTTTCGTGAGCCGCGTTTACGTAATTCGCCGCCGTTGAATAAAAGTTGAATATCTTTCAATCCAACCATTAGAAATTAATGAAAAATTAGTTTCTAGGGTAAATTAGGGCGCAGAACGCAGAAGTCGTGTTAATTGTTTTGTAGATAGTAAGCTCTCTAGGTATTTCTTAAAATCGCAACTTATCACATTTCCACATCATCTTATAGTGTTTAGTACGTTACCCCTGAAAATACAAATATTTTCGACTTTTTCGCCTTTAACTCCTATACTTTGCTATCTACAAAACAATTAACACGACTTCTGCGTTCTGCAGCCCAATTTACAGTGTGTCAGAATTTATAGCCCGGTGTACCTAGTAACAGAGACCATACCACCGGAGGCCTATCATCATAGTGCCCTACGCCAGCGTCCCCAATTTACACAAGAAACTAATTTTTCATTAATCTCTAATAGTTAGATAGAAAGATATTCAACTTTTCGGCTGCCTCATGGCAAAACCTTTTAACCACCAAATTTTTGAAAAAATAGATTTTTTACGCATCATTATTACTAAGACATGTACAAAAGTACTGTAAAAGTTTCAGGTAAGGAGAAGTGACGGCCGCGTTATCCGCGTAAGGCACCCGTTGCGTTTTTGCTTACGCGCTTACCCCTGGTATTATACAATGGGTATTATCCGTTTTAAATGGAGTAAATATAAACCCATAAAATATGTGCATTAGTTGATAGTCACAAGTTTGAAATTTTTCTGCAATTTCTTTATTAATTCGGTTACGGAAAATTGACCAATATGAAAAAATAGGGCCCCTTTTTTAATAAATTTGGGGCCCCCTCTAAATTTCCACGTAGGCACGTGCCTACTCGTGCCTATTGCTGGCGGCGCCACTGAGTTTTATGGTTCATCAACATCTGATATCGTGGCTGCGAAGAATTGTTGAGATAACTTGTTGTCACATCTGGTATGTCATTTGATAGGATACAACGTATCTTGTTCTTCAGACTCTGGAATGACGGCCACAGTTTCGACTGATTTTGCGTCAGCAACTGGTTTTACAGGAAGTTCAGCAGCTTCTTGTTCTTCTTCTTCCCCTGCGTCGATATGGTCTAAAGGCGCCGTTCCACTAGGTTGATAATGCTGCTCTGGTTCGAAAACGACATCTCTGCTTAGGACAAGTTTGTTTGTTTCTCGAATCCAGATCCTATAGCCATCAGTTTCGTCGCTGTACCCAACCAGCATTCATCTCACGCCTTTCGGATCCCATTTTCTCCGCCTCTCGTCTGGGGTTTTTACATAGCAAGTGGCGCCGAAGACTTTAAAGTTGGTGATTCTCGGGAGTTTGCTATAGAATAGTTAGTAGGACGATTTTACGTTGACCTGACTTGTACCGACTTGATTGAGAGTGAACGTAGCCATGTTAATTGACGGCTTCAGCCCATAAGCTCTTGGGTAGATTCTTGGCTCTTAGCATTGTTCTAGCCAAGTCGATAATAGTATGATTAGTACGTTCAGCCCAACCATTTTGCTGCGGCGTGTACCGGTTAGACCTCCGGAATTGAGCTCCTATCAGCGACAGGCTTTCTTTGACATCATGATTATCGAACTCCCCGCCACCATCGGTCAACGTGGATTTGATAGGATAGCCATTCTGTTTCTCTATGAATTGGACAATGTCGTCAACGGCTTTCCGAACTTGGCTTTTCTCTTTTAGGAAGAAGATTACCCTGAATGTTGAGTAGTCATCGGTGAAGCAGACAAAGTATTTGGCGCCACCTAAGGAAGAAACTTCCATCGGAAAATGCCCCATAACGTGAGTGCTAGTGTCGTGTATTAATCTGTAAACCGTAATTTACGCGCTCTGGACGTTGAAAATTTAGGTATGGAGTGCACATTTTTACGAAGAAGCTATATTTGAAGGTTTCAGATTACTGGAAGTCGTGCAGTAATGTACGCCTGTAACCCTTGCCTTATTTTAAACAAATAAAGATCCATTTTTGCAAGCCGAAGAGGTTTCATCTGCAAAAGTAAGAGAAGTACACTTGCTATAAGGTTCAATTCTTAGACTAATTAAGTTCTTTTAGATATCGTTCATGCCAATGTACTACGATTAGATTCCATAAATTTGGTCTTTTGTCTGTACATATTCCTAAAGCGCAAACAAAATGACGGTATGGATAAGAATGGAAATAACTCAATACACGAAGAACTGGTAGGAACATTATTAAGTTGAGAAGTATTATTATTTTAACAATTGTAATAATGGTACCAAAATGTAGAAGGTGGCTTGATGGTTTGTGATTACCCATGACGCATTCATTTATATCAACTTAACTGAATGAAAACATAAACCAAACAAATTGTATAAAGTTGTTGATTCTATCTAAATTTGCATTCATTTATATCAACTTAACTGAATGAAAACATAAACCAAACAAATTGTATAAAGTTGTTGATTCTATCTAAATTTAGCACGCTTCAAAACAGAAAATTTCACGCTATACATCGAGCTTAAGTGTGATTTTCATCTTTTTGGTACCTCTATGTGAAAAAGTAACCAATAATCTTCTTACAGGGTAAGACGACCCACTGTTAGTCTCACCATTTTCAAAGATGTTAATGAAAGGTTTTCTGGCGTATCCCGTTCCCCTACGAGTGTTCACTGCGCCATGAAAATAATATCAAGTGCCCATGGAATGATCTACTACAATCAACACAAGATACTGAACTACGACAACGGATGAGGGCGACAATAGACGTTTTCAGAACAATGGAACAGAAAAGAAAAACGAACGCAAAATGTTTTACGAACGACGCTGTATAAAACAGGAAGGGCAATACAGGATCTAGAAAAATCCCACAACGAATAGTTTTCGGGAGTAAATTATACGTTTTCTATATTTAAGCAAAACAATATCGAATTTGTATATATATATTTGCGGGTCTCTAGCGGCCGAAATGTGGAGTGTTGGTCGTTGAGCCCAGCAACACGTTTGTTCGGAAGTACAACATATCCAAGTTTCAGAAAGGTTGGCCGAAAGTTACACACATTAAAAGTATTACTTTCCGGTTTGGGAATATTTCAAAGAAAAACCAAACGCATTCTACACCGAATTATAAAAATCATTTTTCGATTATGTTTCTTTTAAAGGCCCTTTTATTTACGCGTCAGTGAAGCTTGGTGAGAAATTATTCCTAGACAATGATAGAAACACTGATATCAAATTAATGTTTAGAGAGCTGAGGCGTAATTAGTTTGAAGTCGAATATGATCTGAGATTGTCCACAAACCTAGTGAAACTACAAAATAAATATTAGGTTAATATTGGTTAACATGATTCCAAAGAGATCGTTTAGACCATTAAAGTTTGGTTGGACTGTTACGACCAGGCTCGCTATTCCGAGAAAACTAGCCTGGGAAACGACATTCTGGGATGTTTCGTGGTACTTCAAAATTTATTTGTGAGGTGATTTACGGAAGATGATGCCACTTGGTGCGGCACTTATCTTGGCTTTTCCAGCTAGGGGTGTTCTATCTCTCGGCGAATCTGCACGTTTAGAGTTTGTAAAATTTAAAGAAGATGAAAAAATATAAACCAAGTAATTCGATTACTGCTTGAATGTTAGGATTTAGGACACTTTAAGCTCATTGGATTTAAAATTTGCCTCACAAACCTGTGATTTTACTAAAGTAATAATAAATATCAACTGCAACCCATTAAGTAAGGGTAGGAGAGTTTAGAGTAACTTAAACTACACAGGTCCGTTTGCAAGTGGATGCTCAGCCTCCTCAAATAATTTCCATTATGGCGATTTTAGAGTCACGTTGTTGGCTCCTACTAAAAGTGAAAATACGTTATTTTGCTCATTTTGATAGTGTTTATTTTTCTTATTTTCTGTAAAATTTTAGGAAGTCTTTTCCCCAAATCAAAAGAGCTTATGCGCATTTAAAAACATCGAAGTTCTTCGTAGCAATTTTTTAACTTTGGCGACGTGACGTTGTGATTTTTAAATAACGATATTAAATTTAGAAGGTTTCATCCATACGAGGTAATTTCCTGACCAGATTCACTATTTACCACCGAAAGTCTGAGGTTCATAGACACAGGCTATTTAAAACTGAAAACCGGTAGTAAATAGACCATGCGGAGTTTTTAATAGCCTTTAAATATCTCTAAAAGTATCTTAAACATAACCCACAAAAAAAAATTTTTGCGCGAATTTTAAATATTTTCTTTTTTCGAGAATGGCTCTCTATATATGGATGGTTTACGTTTTATTTTTTATTTTGTTCAATTTAATTACATTGTTATTAAAGTATTTCAAGATTAAGGTTTTGTGTTCGACATTACCTCTACATTATAAGATTTAGAATACTTATTTACGTGCTTGTATACAATATCATATCGACGTGTTTTCACGTGCAAAATTACATTAGAGATCAAAAGATTAGCATTTGAAATCGTAATTTAAAATTTTTTCCAGATACTTAGATAAACCAATAACATAGATCTGTTTAAACTCTAATGCACTCCCTGTCAGGCTGCGTTTCTTGTTCGTTTCTGTTATAATTATTATTATAATTGATTTTTTTGAAGTTCAAAACTCTTATTTTGTTAATGGACAGGGTGATTGACATTTTAATTGGTTTTGGTTTGAGACCAACTATCGAAAAATATTTCCGACATATCATTCGAAAAATAATAAATTAAGGAATATTTTACTTTATCATCTAATTGGTACGGCCAACAGAAAATATCAGCCAAAACGTCGAATTGTTGGAATTATATACTTTACCAGATAAAGTACGATTTTAAAATGAATTTAAAATATTGAAAGCACGTGACAAACAGTGGCGTAGCGATGGGAGGGCAGGTGTGGCATCTGCCCAGGGTGCCATTCATTATGGGGCGCCAAAAACTGTTTGACGACCTATTTCTCCACAAACAAAGTGACATTTTAGATATATTTAAAGCAAAGGTCCCCTTTAAGTGATTTGCCCATGGCACCACAAACCCTCGTTACGCCACTGGTGACAAATTACAGTTTTAAAAGGTGCATATATGCTTTTTATTTCTTTTTGATGTTTTAATTTATTGTCCACGTACTGCAAAATTCAGTTTTTAAAAAAGGTCCATATAATGATCAGCTAGACTAATACCCTAAGGTACCACCCTAGACCTAAGTCAGTTAGCAAATTTTAATGCCCTTAAGAAAGTGGTGGCCAGCCCTTCATGCCACGTGAGTCCATGGCTCCCTACACTTAATATTACCGTTCACATCGATCATGGTATTAATCCTGTGGATTTTATTGTCTGTAAATCTATGATTCTATGAGATATATCCTTGAACCACCATTTAATGAATGAAATAATTTAAATAACCATAAATATTAAACGACCATAGCTTATGTTTTGCAAACAATCAAGAGTTAGTTGGCGGTTCCACGACCAAAGTAAAAATTTTCAAAGCTTTTAGACCAGCAATTATTTCAAATACAAGTTTAGATAAAGATATAAGTATTCCGTAGAAAATTATCACAAATGGAAAATAGATTGAGTTGACGGAGATTTGAATGACAGCATTCGTTTCAATCGGCTCAGAAATTTTCGATCGGCACTTGGGAGTTTCCACTATTTTCTGTGCCAAATCGAAAAGCGCTAAGCCACCTTCGAAATACTTCTCGCAACTGAAAAAATGGCAAACCTTAAATATAACATCGTAATTTTTATTTATTTATTTATTATTTTAAATTTTTTTGTTTTGTTTTTTTCAGATTTATGGGTTAGATAACAATTCATCGTTAGGAAGTTTTACAATTTCAACTTTAAACTAAAGAGTTCCATACTTACAAGCGCTCCCATCTGAAAGTGAGATCTTGGTCGAAGTTCTTGCGAATCAGGAAATGGAAGGGTCTTTCCATAATGCTCTCTTCGGAAAAATGCAAATTCCCTGGAATGTCGCAAAGCTCGAAGTCGTTCATTGCCATCACCATGGTGTAGGGATCCAGTATTGAAATTCGATTTCCATCGAAAGCTCTTGTCAGTTCTTCAATTGGATCCATTTCCAAGATGTTAAATAATTTGCCATGTTTCAATGCATGCTCATAAACTTCCTTTCTAATTTTATTTTTAGAATGCTGAAAAGAGCGAGATTAACATTTCAATTCACTTGCATGCTACTTTAATTATATTAAAGTCTTAGGATAACGATTCACGTAAAATGAATAACATTTAAAAAATCTTAATATCTTAATCTTTTCCAAGTTAAATTTTTTTGTACTTTGAGAATAGTTTTCTGTAATACTGTCATACATCATTATGATGAAATTGGAACAATAAATACATTTAGTTATTTTCACAAAATAATGCTGTCGGTATTTGGTACCTGGAGCTCGTATTGTACTAAACTTTCAGCGGGCAAGAATAAAACCATGTCCTTTGCAGTCATTATGTCCTTCAGTTTCTCAATATAGCGTGTTGAATCGGGTAAGGTCATTTTTGCCAACAAATCACCGGCGAAAAAGCAGTTAAGTAGAAAATACGATGTCAGCCAACAAGTCCAAATTAATTTATATATGCTGCAATCAGGCTTTATTTCATAACCTAAATACAAGAAGCAAATATCACAAATAACTGGTGAAAAGTACAATTTAAATATGCAACAAGGAATGGAAAAAAGGGCAATGACTTAAATACATTTTTTGTGTTCATAATGATTTCAACCACGTGCACCTTCTGTCAACCTTTAAGAAAATGGCTTCCAATCATATCAATTGTAGTTGATATCCCGTTAGCTGAGACATAGGTCTGTAAGCTTAACACTATATTTAACCTTGTTTGGTCTGTTAACCATTCATTTAAAATATCAATTAAATCTACCAAACGTAATTAGAATAACCTAATCATCAGCCTGCCCTGTCTTCTATAAATAACGTCTAAAAACACTCTATTCATTGATAAATTACAGGGACATGTAATTTCTTTTTATAAGACTAAATTAATTTTCAAATAAAGGAAACGTCTGTGTTAATTTACGAAATCAAACGCGTTACTAAAATATTTGCTTACTTTGAGAAACAAGAAGTCCCGTGAAATTTATAATTTCAGTTACAAGTTGACTTCCATTTTCTATTTTACTGGGTAGATTTTTCAAGTGCATTATGCATGCGCAACATATTACAGAGCACGCGATAAAAATCCAAACCTATAAAAACCAATTTGCTTCAAAATGGGAACTTGAAAGGAATATGAAAATTGCATTTAAAAAAAAGGAATAGTTTCGTGAGAATTAAAAAAAGGAACAGCTTCATGAGAATTAAAAGAAGGAACAGGAATATAAGAATATGAACTAAGGAACAGGAGCGCAAGAATTTGAAAGAAGGAACAAGAACAAAATAATTTAAAAGGAACAGGAAAATAAGAATTTAAAAGAAGGAAAAGGAAAATAAGAATCTGAAAGAAAGAACAGGAAGGTAAGAATTTGAAAAAATAGCCAGTAATATAAGAATTCGAAAAAAGAAACAGGAACACAAGAATTTGAAAGAAGGAACAGGAACATAAGAATTTGAAAAATGGATCAGGAACATGAGAATTTGAACGAAGACTTAGGAAAATGGGAAGAAGAGTACGAAATTATCATTATTTGCAGAATAAAAAAGTCGGTTCTGAATTTTGCCAATTGCCATTACCAAAAATTTTAGATTGCTTTACTCAAATAACTAACAGATAATGTTTTGTAAATAACTTTCATGCTAAAGAATACATACATTAAGAGAGAATATTTGCAGAGCACTCATCGCGTTGGAGGTTTCTTCGATCGGTTTCGAAGAGACAACGCTGTAGACGAGTCTCATGTACGGAGCTGAGAACCGAACGTATTCAAAGTACTCGTAGTCTGTTATGCTCGCAGTCAGAGCCAAGTCGGATTCCTGAAAATACTTTTCGTTGATTAAGCTTGAAAGGGAACTGAAACATAGCTATGCTTGAACCGCTTTGATAGTTTCGAACTCAACTTGGCTTCGAAATGAAGTCGGATTAAAACAACCTTGACGGTTTGAAAACTTGGAATTATGTTAATTGGGTATTAAATTGAATAAATATAATGTAAGGTTTAAAATCCTAACCAGTGGGAAGGTCTTAATAATAAACTAATTAACTTTGAATTTTATCTTACAATTAAATTAAAAGCGATGTATTTTTAGTATGTTTCTTTAATAAATTAAATTGTCCTAAGAAATGTAAATATGTGGCAGCGCGATCATAAATTCAATTCCAAAATGAAATATAAATATTCAGATGCCTTTATATTGTTATACGTGTATAATGCTTACATTTCTTACAAAAAATCCAATCATTCCTGTCGCTTCCAGCGAAGAAGAAATTTTACCATAATCAATAAATTGGTTCGTTTCTCGATAATTGTCATCTGTTACACTAAAATACAAGCAAAAACGTATTTTTCAATAGCATGATAATCGAATTAGAATGTGGAATTTCAAGGTAAACAACTGACTAGGAAAGCGATGTTAACCCAAAATTTTAATCCCTTACAACTATTTAAAATTCTATCTTTTATTCTATTTATTATTTTATACTAATTAAATCATAATCTTTAACAAAGGGAAAATAAACTGACGTTCAAGCCGTCTTTGCTGAATTTTGAAGGAGCTACGGAGAATTTGTTTTAGAATTCCATATTTGCTTGTCACGAGTAAAGTGACGGCACTTTCTCTTATTACTGATATCGTTTAATAGCACAATTCATGAAGCTCATAAAAATACTTTTAAATTACAAATATTTTTAAATAAGAAAAAAGCATAATATAATACAAATGAAAAGCATATTAAAATACAAATTAAACTTTTCTAATTACAATTGAGTTTTTAAAATACAAATGAATTTTTTTAAAATACAAGTAAAACGCATATTAAAATATTTTAAGATAAAATTACAAACCATTAAAAACCATATTAAAATAATTTAACATCATATTAAAATAATTTAAGATCAAAATAAAAAAATTAAAAACAAATAAAAATCATTCGAATACAAATAACAAACATATTAAAATAATTTAGAATCGTAATGAAAATTTAAAAACCAATATAAACATTCGAATAAAAATAACAAACATATTAAAATTTGAAATATTTACATTTAAATTGCCTTGAATTTAAATATAGAACTAGTTTAAAAACTTATGAATGTCAATATTCGAAAATAATATTTAAATGCAAATTAAAGGTATAAATGAAACAATTTTATTTGATAAACTTACCGAATATTTAATTTAAAAAATAAAGAATTAAGAAAATGTTCATAAACTCCGGATGGGGTGTAAATCCCATTATTCTGTTTTGATATTTGAATCCAAAAAGGGATCTGGAATAATGTTCGAATTTTTTATAAAATATTAAAGCCTTATTTTGAACTAAATAATAATATTTTCGAAATTTATTTAAACATACATTACATTCTTACTAGCTATAAAAAGTCGCTGGATGACTAAGGCCTAAGGTGGTGCCTTGGGTATTAGCCTAGCTGATTATCATTGTTTTCCTTGCAAATGGTAAACATGAAGCCACTGATCGGTGAATTAACAAGTTGTTTAGATTTCAGTGTCATGTATTCGGGTTGAGTAAAAGTTTTTTTAAGCTTATAATTATGTATTAGGATGTTGATACGCAAGGGGAAAGATTATGCTACCGTTCAACTAAAAATGTTTTATTCATATTTATATTTAATTAAAGTTAAAGGTTTTTAGAATATTAACACAAATGTTATTTGCACACTATTGTAAAACTAACTGTTTTCAAAAGCCCGAACTAAGTTCTAAAAAGCGTGATATTTTAAGAATTTAATGTTTAGATTAAATTTTACATCTTTATTCAATCATTAAATAAAAAATTCAGGCTTTAATGAATAAATGAATAAATGAATAAAAAAAAATTTCTGATATTTTACCTGTGTGGCACAAATTCGAATTGTTGATACATTCATTTCGATTAACTGTTCAAGTAACTGACACTAGATTTCACGTCGGAAGGCATTAATTAACAGAACCTACAAAATCCTACAAATTAAAAATTTTTTTTATTAAAAAACCCAATGAAGCACTGGAAGAAAGACGCTTAGTTCGCAATTTCATATTTAACCACCTTTTAAAATAACCCTATTCTTCGGGTCTCATGGAGAAATTAACAATGTTAGTCGCAAAAACGACTCGTACTAAAGCTCGTACTACAGCAGTGCGGCAGCTGGTGGCCTAGCTTTGAACTAGATCGTGCCACCAGTATACCACTTTGCCGAACATCACGTTTTTGGCCTGTAAGACTTACTTTAAATATTTAGAATTTGGTAGTATATAAATTTACAAGGCATTTTTAAATCTTTGTTCTTCGCCGAGTTTTGCTCTCGTCTTTCCCTCTCGGCTCATTCATTTTGTAGTCAGATCTTCTAATCATGGAATGAAACGTAAAAATTGTAAAAGTGACTCTGCAGACCTTTTTATTTCAAAACGAAAACGTAACTGCTTAGAGTTTGAAAATTTTGCGCTATTTGCCACAATGTTATGGATCGTGATGTTTCACGTTTGTTCAAAATGAGTTATAAATTCAGGGTGAAAGCCCAGAGTCTCTCCACAGCTTTATAATTCCATAGTCTAATTTATATTTATATTCGATACACGCTATAAAAAGTTTTTAATTGTTTTCCATTACTGTTATTTTTGGGTGCCATATAATTTAGTGTTGGTCGAGCCTGACTACAGCGTGGGAAAATAGCCATGTTTGATAATTGTTCAAGGTTTACTTCCAACGACATGGAAAAATTAAAATATTATCAATCTTGAAGGTCATGGTTAAAAGTAATTAGTGGCGGACTGGCCATAGAGTGAACCTTCCCGATGGCAGGTGGGCCCCACGGACCGTTCATGAAGTGGGCCCCTGAAACATGATAGCGTTATAGTTGTTAAAGCCGGGACACTTGGTCTTCTGGCAGCCCAAAATATTAGACCCAGTGCGCCACTGAAAGCAAAGTAAGTTCCATTTCGATAGGTTTTAGTTTTAAAAATCGGTCAGTTCGAAACCGAAAAGGATAATGAAGAATTCACAAAAGTTCGGTAAGTGGTAAAAAATGTCCACCCCCTCTAGAACCTGCACGTGGAGAGAGAACGTGAGATTTCATTAAAGAAAAGTCGTTGGGTCTGCAGCGCCACCCTCCGTTAGTAAGAAATTTCGAAAATAAATCCTGGGTTAGCAGAGACCTGTTTTAAACGAAACCGGTTAGAACTCATAAAGCTAGAACACCGCCGCATTTCATACTGCCAAGTATCATTTATTTTTAATAGTAATGGTCTTATTTTTGTAACCCTGTTACCTCAAATATCTCAGGTCAAAAGCCAAATTGGGAAATTGGGAAATTCGTGTTGATAAAATATCTCTTTTGTTCTAGTTAAGTGCAACGTTATATTCGATTGGTTAAGGTTTACGAATCCTACGGCTTTGGTAAATATTTCGCCACTTGAGTCGGTTATAATGAAACGTTTCACCTCATAATGAGTTGTTACATGTTTAAAACATGGTGGGCAATATCCTCCGAGGCTCTCTATGAATTCCACAATGATTTTCCATTTCTGAAAAATCTGAAAGAAATCCCATATTCGACCAAAAAAAGCTACAAAAGGACCAACTCAGGGCAAAATATCAGAAATTCTCAAATATTCTAGAATATACCTCCTTTTTGATAATAATATTTACCCAAGTGGATGGAGAACCAACTTACCTGTAAGGTACAAGTATCAATTACCTTGAAGGCGATGCAATTTCATTCAAGCCAAATTAGTTGTTCATATCCATTGTACCATTTAATTGGTCACTTCTTTCCACCAAACAATGCGTTTATATGCATTTTTTTGGGTCACAAAAGAACAAAAATGGTCCACCAGACGGTACACGTTTTGTGCTCCTCCAACCGGGTTATTCGTGTTCTTTATTACCGTCTGCTTAACTGTTTTCCGTATGATAGTTAGGAATTATGTTATTTACATCTGCTTCTTCGATAATAGAAATATTAGATAAAACGTCAGTTGCGTCACAAAAAGCGTACATATGTTTTTGGTTAACACTGCTTATTTCACTGCCAATTCGTTCTTCGAGAACTGGCACTTCTTGAAAATATCGGATTCAATGTTTGTTATTACCATAGTATAGTTACCGTCAAAGATATAATCGTTACAGCGAAACCGTTTCTAGAAGAGATAGAGAGCGATACGGGAAAAAAACCAAATATAACGATATTTTAATACTGTGGAATTAGGGGTAAGTATCTCCTTCTTCAGCTTATGTTAAAAACGTTGCGCATCGTTTTTACGGCAATGTCTAACAAAATGACTTCATGAGAACGAACTGATCGATACAGTCGAATATCCCATTACTGAAATTTAAAACTTAGATCCTTCTAGATCTATAGTATAGAGCTGCTTTTGGGTCTTCAATTCAAGGAAAACGTCCATTCACAGAAAGATGTTAATAAATTAAACAATAAAATTTTATTCACAAAAATGGACATTAAAAATCCGTTAGGTTCCTCTATCGATAGAAATATTTCTCAGAACCAAATCGCCCTTTGAAATCAAGTGTACTTGTAATCTAAAATAAAGCACACTTCAGCTGGAATTTATACATTGTTTAACTAAGAAACGGTATGAAATATTCTAAACCATTGTTTTTTATTTGATATTGGGCCTTCGTGCATTTAGAGCGGGCAATGGTTTTTTTACTAGCATTCTTTGAAATACAAATATATCGAAACAAAGACAAATATTGATAAGCAAAAAATGTGTGCTTTTGGAAATCGAACAATAGCAAACCCAGAAAACTAAGTTTAAACACCGAAGTAAACAAAAAATATGTCGCAATTTAAGAATAAGGATATCGTCAAAATATTTCAAATAATTTCAAAAAATTATTTGTGAAAAAACGGTGTTCTTGCAAAATTTATGATTAATGAAATTAAAAACGACTTCGTTATATTTGCATATTTTATAAAATATGATATTTACAATGAAAGTCCGACTAGTTTCGTCGTGCCTAGCATGACATATTCTGAAGATGTCATGCTAGGCACGACGAAACTAGTCGGACTTTCATTGAAAATATCATAAATATTTTATTAAATATGCAAATATAACGAAGTCGTTTTTAATTTCATTAATCATCAACTACGCATATTGAACTTGCAAACCTCCTAAGCCTTGCAAAATTTGTAAAAACCACCTTCAATTTGAAAATGACAACATTCTTGAAATATTCAATTTCAAAATAACTGCTTAGAAATAAAGATAATTTAGTCTTTTTAAATCCTTCACCTTTTTCAGAAATAGCTTACGAATAAGACTTCAATTTTGGTTTGTTTAGAGCTAAAAATGTATAAAAATGAAACCAATAAATATTTTGTTATAGTTTCCCAAGAATATAAGAAATATAATCGTATTTAATTATACAAGAAAATTATGTTAAAGGTTCTAAACCATCAAGATCACATTGTGATCACGTGAAGTTACAACATGTCTTGGAAAAACAATTCTTGGTCGAAACATTTTAATACAGTATTTATTCTGTGAGAAAAGTGGAATGTTAAGATGGCGCTCGTCAACTGTAATAATAATCAGCTAGGCTAATACCCAAGGCACCACCTTAGGCCTAAGTCATCAAGCGACTTTGGAAGCCTTTAATTCAGGTGGCCGGGTTACAATGCGTAGGAAGGTGGTGGCAAGCACTGCATGCCACGCGTTCGAGCCAACAGCTCCCTACACTAACTATTACCGTTAGCAATAAACAGTTTGGTGTAACTAAGGAAACTGCTTCTCCACCTAGTTCTTTAGTGGATATTTGAAATCCCGACCCCAAAAAGAAAAACAATAACCTATCAATGTAAATTTTAAGTACCACCTGTTAATCAAAAGCGAAATATTTTTATACACAATTAGCAATGCAGCATATTCCAACTGATATTCAGAAAGAACTAAGGCTGGAAAGTTCCCACAAAAAGTATATTTTAAAAATTACAGGATAGAGAGGGGAATTACCGTCTGGTGATTGGAATATCTAATCACCAGATTCTCTCTGCTCTTATCGTTCTCCGGAATTAGTTTTCCTAACACAGTTTTTACCCCTACCCCCGAACACCAGATTTCTTTAACGCTTCCATTCCCTATATCTCCCCAAGCCCTCTCTTTGTTCACCCCGTTAACCATAATTTATAATCTCTAGGCAATAATGACAAGTTATTTATATTTAATTTTTTATTTTAGAACTTTGTTTACATGTTAGTAGGTACTATCAGATATTCCATTAGATGGTTATCTTGTACATTACACAATGAAAACAAATTAAAGTAGCTAAGTTTACAGGTTTATTGATTATCTACGAGTAAATTGGTAAAATCTTGTAGTACTTCCGAGGGTGATTTAAATCAGCCAAAATAAGATTTTACTTTATGGTACGAATTAAATTGATCAGGGTACAAAAATAAACCCTCGAAAGGTTTACCATATAATAATTCGTAAATTTTTTAAAGTGTTTTAACAATAGCTAAATACATGCATTCGATAACATTTTTATGCTCGTTTAAAAGATCTATTTGAAACCGAATAAAATAATTTTTTTTTGGAACTCACCGATTTCACGAGCTCCCAGATCCAGCTAGGTTGAGTTCAATTTGATAGTGTTCAAAGCGGCAACGACGGATACGTTGTTGCCGTGATAGTCCATGATGTTGTGGGTTAGCGTTGGTGCTCCGGTTTGCGTAGCGGCGAAAAGTTCTTCCCAAAGAGAGAGTAGATTGGTGAAAGCTTCGGATGTCAGGAACAGAATATTTTCGTTCGATTTTTTGAAGAAAAGAACTTGTAACTTGGAACCGTCGAAACCAAAAGAAATGTACACTGATCCTCCTAACGTGATTTATATGTTGATACGTCTTTCTTGGGCCCGGCGTTTGGATACGGTATGGGTCTCGGCTATAGAAAATGAAAATGTTAAGCCTTTACCTATTGAAATAGAGTTAATTTAGTGTTAAGAAGGAATGCTTACCAATAGAACGTTTTTCCATGTTTACGGTAGACGAAGGGAGCAAAGCGGATGCACTTCTTTTCAGTTCAGCGTCTCGGAGAGAAATGACGCGTGGGAGATTAATCAGTTCCTATCTTGTCGAGATTAATCCGTCTCGTGATCAAATCTGCAACTAATTATTCCCATTGTTTGACGTCACATAATTTTACCAACTTGAAAAAAAAACCCATTGTTTGACGTCACATAATTTACCCAGTTTAATATCTAAAGTGGAACCCATTGTTGACGTCACATAATTAACCCACTTGAAAAAAAACCAATGTAGATTCCTCTCGAGAGCTTTTGACGCAATCATTTCCTAGAAAACAATACAATTAATAGAAATTTACAATAAATTAGTATACTATTAATACCATTTTATGAACTTCAGTGAAAAAGTTACAATTTTACGGTAGAAACGGTTTCAAAATACCACAAAATGAACTCAAATAAGAAAATTGTAATTAAAATTATCACTACGGCAATAATTTTAGATGGTGGTTTCAGGACTGCGATCATGGCCGATGTTTGTACTTCCGAGTCCATATCGGAAATGAAGTTAAATGGAATATTATCGTAAATAAGTATAAATTTTAGAATAACCCTAATATATTCTCGAGAAGTGAACAAGTTCTTTGAAAATAAGAGATAATCTTACTATCTTCCCCTGGGCCCTATATAAGGGGGTCCTTGAACCGGGGAACGTCACTCTATTGTTGTCCTTTGTGCGTCTAGTATCAGGATTTTTGAAGCGCTCTCTCTCTACGTAAGTTTGTTTTGATTTTTTTATCGTAATTTTTGGAATTAGGTTTCATTTTCAAAGTAAATTGGCATAAAAATGAAAGGTTTACAGTACCCAGAAATTATTTTAGTTGACTCCGCTGAATTGATTGATATAACTGTTAACGAGCCCACGGAAGTACCCATAATTACTTTACCCGATTCTCCAGAAATGGAAGTAATAGATTTAACAGATAGCCTTGAGTCAGTACCCCCCTCACCAGAGTCTGTTGTAACAGATTCACAGGTTAAACGTTTAAAAGAAATGACAATGGTACGAGATTATCTTAGAGAATATCAACTAACCCGCCCTATCTGTACGCCCCCTATCGTGAATTTACCTTCACCCCTTTTAAGACCTAGTTCAGTCCCACCTGTCGCAGTACGTAATTCGCCCTCGTATACGCCTACGGATGTTCCGTCGCCGTTTCTAGAATCAGATGACACGCGTCAATCTTTATCTTCGGAAGATAATTGTATCGTGACCGTACTGGTCGAGATTAAACGGTTAGCTGAGAACGTTGAAGTTGCCCGACGGGACGCGGAGGAGCTTGCCGCCGCTGTCACAAGGGCAGTCGAAATGTTCGAGGAAGCTAAAGCGTTGTTAGCCGCCCGTACGGCTAGTAGTAGTAGGCCCCTTCGTAATATTTCCCCTCCTTGTAATAATGACCCCATAGCTGTCGCAGGCCCGTCACGAGCTCCACAGTATTCACCACCCTTATCTCAGGCTATGGAAATTAATAACGCGAACCCCGAGAACGCGCTTTTGGCAGAGTCCGCTTCGTCTCCTCCTCAAGTTGGAGGTGGGCTAGCTGACGTTCCAATAACGTCTCCGTCCTTTCCTAATTTACCAGGTTCAGTAAAAATATTAAATAATAATGTCAAAATTTTTCCAAATTTTGGACTATTGGGACGGACTTTAAATGTTAGGTTAGCAAATAATATCGAAAACGGTATTTATACATTAATGGAAACCCTATTGGAAGACTGTTTGCCTTCCGATAAGGTTTCGGTTTCATTTGCGAATGTCAACAAACCCAGCTTCCAAATTCACGTCAGTTTCCGGCGAAGGGAACAATTAGATTTGCAATGGTTGATGACGTATATCGATGAAAAAAGCTATAGATCCGAGAACGATGGTAGTTTCTTTGAAGGAATCGTTACGGTCACTTTTAACAGAGTTAGATTACCGCAAGGAGGAACTAGACCAGTTGGGTTAGGTATTTCCCTCGAAAAAGAGTTTTCCTTTTATAAACAATGTACCATTACAATAAATAACCCTGATAAAATTTGTTTAGCTAGAGCTCTTGTAGTAGCCATGACTCACCGAGAGCATATGAATAATAAAGACGATTTAGAACTTAAAAGAAAATATAACACCATAAGACGAAGTAGAGGTAAGAACTTTGAAGCGCAGTTACAGACCTTGGAGGCTAGGAAACTTTTAGCTTACGCTGTGTTATCCGATAACGAAAGCGCAGGGCCGGACGCTTTAACTCGGTTCCGAGAAATCTTGCCCGAATACAGTATTATCGTTTTTCGATTACGCGATCCGGCTCCTGTAATTGTTTTCGGTGACGTGGATGAAGAGCGGGAATGCCATGGACCTCTCCGCAAACGTCTTTACCTTTTAAATATTGACAATCATTTCAACGTAATTACTAGTCCAAAGCCCCTTTTCGCGTTTAATAGATTTTGCGAAAAATGTTTAGTAGGTTATAATAATCTTACAGATCATAAATGCTCACTTTTCTGTAACGCTTGTTGTAGAAAGCAAGATTGTCAGAAGGGAGTGACTAAAATAACTTATCAAACATGTTTAAGAGTTTTCCCTAATCAAAATTGTTACGATTACCATTTATCAGGACCCGAGCCCTTATGTAATAAAATTTACGTTTGTAATCTTTGCGGGAAATATGTCAGTATGTTTAAGCGTAATACAGTACACGTTTGTGGAGAGACTTATTGTCTTTCGTGTAGTGAGTTTAACCCTGCTGGTCATTTATGTTATATGCAACCTTTAAAGACCGACCGTAAGGATTCTGCCGAAAAAACTACTCGTTCTCGAGTAAATAGCAATAATAAACGGGTCCACGAATCTGACAATGAACAATCACCACCGACCAAGAGAAGTACTCCAAAAACGGAAGTCTTTGTTTTTTATGACTACGAATGTAAACAAACAAAGCGTACTGAAGCCAATGCTTTGATTAACGAACCAATTTTATGCGTTTCGCAAAACGCGTTTAAATTCTGTTTCGAAGAAAAAGATAATCGGTACGCGTGCATTAAATGCGGTAGTGGTCCTCGGGATAAAATATTTCTCTCAAAAGACCCCGTCGGCGACTTTCTGGAGTATCTTCGTACGCTTAACAGAGTGGCTGATAAGATAATATGTATCGCCCATAATGCTAAAGGTTACGATGCACAATTTATAGTACGTAAAATGGTCGATTTAAAGTGGACTCCTAAAGTCCTGACTGACGGGACCAAATTCATGAATGTACAGTATAAAAAATTAAATTTCTTAGATTCACTAAATTTTATGCCTTTTGCCCTTTCTCAATTCGTTTCCACATTCGGTTTAGATAATAATTTGAATAAGGGACATTCCCGCATTTATTGTTTAATACCGTAGATCATGAATTTGATCCAGCCCGTTCGAACCAAACCAATTACGTACTACATAATGACTTGCCTCCGATCGAAGCGTACGACCCTAATCGTTTAAGCGGTAAGGCCTACGATGAATTTATCCAGTGGTATAACGATTTCCAGTCAGAAGCTTGTGGTAATTCGGACCCCAACTTTAATTAATTTGATTTTAAAAGAGATTTAATCCAGTACTGTCGCCAGGACGTAAACATTCTTTTGCAAGGATTTATATCTTATCGTACTATTTTCATGGATAAATTCGAAATAGACCCGTTCTTAACCGCGATAACGATTGCGGGAGTATGCGGTTTTATCTTTAGGAAACACTTTTTACAGCCCAATACGATTGGTGTAGTGCCCCCTTTCGGCTATCGTATGAACTGTAACCAGAGTTTTGGCGCGATTGAATGGCTTGAATGTATGTCTCACTTACGAGAGAAGGAAATACAGTCTGCTTTTAATGATTTGAACCTAGAATTCTTAACATTAACGTGGACGGACTTCTCGGCAACGAAGTGTTTCAATATCACGGTTGTTATTATCACGGCTGTAAAAAGTGTTTTCCGATCAATACAAATTTAGCGTTATACGGCGATCACACACAGACCCATAATTCACGATACGCGTCAACCGTTGCTACTACAAATCGCTTGAAGCAATTGGGATACACTGTCCATGAGAAATTTGAATGTACCTTCATAACCGAGAGGCGTACTAGCCCCGCCATCAACGCTTATCTTTCACCTCAAAATTAAAAATTAAAAATTAAAGAACCAATTCGCCCCCGCGAAGCCTTTTTCGGAGGACGTACGTCAGCCTTGAAATTACATCACAAGTGTAAAGAGGGGGAGGAAATTAAATACATTGATATTTGTTCACTCTATCTGTGGTGTAACAAGTATTGCAAGTTACCCGTGGGACACCCTAAAATACACGTAAAATCTCCTTTCCCTGACATTTCTACCGTAAACGGTTTAATAAAAGCGACAATGTTGCCGCCTCAATCTCTCTATCATCCCGTTTTACCCCAAATAATAGGATCGAAACTAGTGTTTGCCAACTGTCAAAAATGTAGCGAGTCTCGAAACCAGCAGGATTGCCCCCACGAAGACTCTGAACGAGAAATAACAGGTACTTGGGTCGCTGACGATGTACAGTTAGCAATCGAAATGGGTTACAAGGTCATTTCTATTCACGAAATTTGGGAATACGAGATAGTAAAATACGATCCGATATCGAAAGAGGGCGGTCTTTTCTCCGAATACGTCAACGCTTTTCTTAAACTCAAACAGGAATCCAGCGGCTTCCCCTCGGGAATAGAGACCGATGAAGAGATTAAAAAATACGTTGACGAATATTACGATAAGGAAGAAGTAAAACTTGATCCTACCAATATCAAAAAGAACCCCGGACTTCGTACCATCGCGAAGCTTTGCCTTAACTCTTTTTGGGGACGGTTCGGTCTTAACCCGCGCAAAGACCAATCGGCTATTATTAGCGAAACCAAAAAGTTTTTCGATTTATTCTTAGACCCCGACATAGAAGTTAAATCGGTTATTCCCTTAAGTCAAACGCATTGCGTGGTCAAGTGGGCGTTTTTGAAAGATATCGATCTTGTTTACCCAAACACGAACGTAGTAATTGCCGCCTATAGGACCACAATGGCTAGGATCAAGTTATACTCTTATTTAAGGAGATTAGGCCCGCTTTCGTATTATTATGATACGGACAGCTGCATTTATCTAAAAGAACGTAATGGGATAGAGAGTGAGACTGGAAACTATCTCGGAGAAATGACAAATGAGTTGGAAAAGTACGGAGAAGGCTCGTACATACAAGATTGGCTACAGGTGGTGCAAAAAATTACGCCTTTAAAGTACTGAACCCTACGACCGGTAAAGTCTCCTACGAGATGAAGGTCAAAGGGTTAAGTATAAATCAGGGCATTAAAGATTTGGTTAATATGGACACGCTTAAAAGTTTGTTAGGCGTCGACGGAGAAACGAACGAGCCAGTAACCGTGCCCCAGCCGCGGCAGATTTTACGGCTTCCCTACCATACGGTCGTTTCCGTCGACCGCACTAAAATCTATAGACCCGTCGTAGACAAGGTACGATTACTGGACGACTTCACTACGGTACCCTACGGCTATAAAAAGCGAATCTAATTGGTCCTGAGGAAGGGGACGTAGCGGCTGCCAATCGCTAATTCTCGCTAAAAATTAAGCTTCTAGTCTCACCACTCTAAAGTGAATATAGGTTTCAGTCTTGCGACATTGAATATAGTCTCGCGACTTTTAAAGTGAATATAAAACCTATACGGGGTAAGGGACGAAATAGGTTATTCGATTATATTTTTCCTCCGCTGAAGAGTCCCATAAATTTAACCGAATTTTAATTTACATTTTCATTTGTACGCTAGTACTCGAAGGGATATAACCATGCAATTTATTCATCCGTTTAATTGCGTAACGGCAGGCCCGAGTCAGAGTGGGAAAAGCTATTTAATTGAATCTATAATTAATCACGAAGAGGAAATGTTTGTTCCGGGTTTCAAAGAAATACATTGCTATTACGGAGAATGGCAAGCTCTATACGATAAAATGAAGCACAGGGTAGTTTTTAAAGAAGGATTGCCTGTTTTATCGGACTATGACGGAAAAGATCCTATATTATTAGTTATCGACGATCAGATGAGCGAGAGTAAAGGTCAAATTGGCGATTTGTTCGTGAAAGGGACGCATCACCGTTCTCTAAGCGTTATTTTTATTACACAGAACTTATTCCATCAATCGAAAGATAGCAGAACAGTTTCCATGAATTCACATTATATTATTTTATTGAAAAGCCCCCGAGACCGTCAGCAAGTAGCTTATCTCGCTAGACAAATGTTCCCGGATAAATGGCGTTTTGTAGTAGACGTCTACGAAGACGCGACTTCCAGCCCTCACGGTTATCTAGTATTTAATTTAACTCAAACTTGTCCCGAAGATCAAAAAGTCTTAACTAATATTTTACCGGGAGAAACGTGCTACGCCTATCTCCCCAAATAAATAGAACTAACATTTCGTTATCTCAATCAGTTATGAATCATGTCTCGTAGAGTACGTATCGAGAGAGACGCTCTCCGTAATCTCGGTCGTTGCAAACCCGTTCAACGAAAATCCATTTTAGCTAAAGCCGACAAATCCCTCATAGACGCAATAGCCGAGTGTATTCATAATACTTTAATTGGTAACGTTAAACCTTCAAATACCCAAAAAGCCAGGTTATCTCGTCATAAAAATACCCTTAGAAAATTAGCCAGTAAACGTGTAGCTTGGAGAAGTAAAAATAAATTGTTAGTTCAGTCTGGGGGCGGTTTTTTCTCGTTTCTTGTACCCGTCGTTTCAACCCTTCTTGGTTCTATATTCGGAAGTAAACAATGAAACACCCCAGAAAAATGATTCTCGTCCCTAGCGACGTTTTAAAGCCCGACCCGTTCCCTCACCCCCTCGCTCTGACCGTCTCTGAATTAGACGCTAAGATGGACCAAATATTAAATATGAAAGATTTAGACGACGCCTCGAAATGGATTTTATACGAACAAGCTTTAATGAGACACGGAAATCTACGTAAACAGGCTTTGGCTCCTAAAGAAATTGAAATTGCCCCCGCGCTCGACTCGCTAAGTAGGGACTGGATAGACGATTTGCCTTTGATATATTATCATAAAGCGCAAAACATGGTGGATCCGTTGGAAACTGTTCCCGATAGAATACGGTGGGATGAAAACGGGGAGCTCGTAATAAACGGTTGACCAATTAAAGGTTCCAATATTAGCGAAATTGCCAAAGCGTATTTAAATCCTAAAACCTACCCAAAACCTATCGGATATTTCGCGTTTATTTCCAATTTAACCCAATTTAACTCTTCACCGACGATCCCCGGCTTTCCCGGCCCGCTAGCTCCGAGCGCACCACAACAAACTAGACGTTTTCCCGTTAAGCCAAATGTGAAGCGCGAGTACCCGGTTCCTAAAAGAGGGCGCGCGCGTAGGACAGATAAGCCCAGCTCCACACGTAGCCTCGACCGAGATCACTCCACGTCTGACGGGGACTCTTCTACTTCTCACTCGTATAAACAAACAAGGAGTCGCACGCGAAAGTCGAAAGTATGGGAGAAGCTATTTTAGAAAAAATATATTTTGACCCAAAACATCCGGCGTCATTCGGAGGCGCTGAAAGGTTATTCCAGTCCGTAAAGTCTCACGGCCTAAGTAGGGAAACTATTGAAAAATGGTTAAGAGGAATCGACGCTTTTACGATGCATAGGCCGAAATATAAAAAGTTTAAACGAAATAAAATAGTAATTAGTAATATAAGGGAACAATACCAGGTGGATATTAACGATATGCGTTCGTTAGAGGCTGATAATGACGGATAGAAATATATTTTAACAAATATAGACTGTTTAAGTAGAAAAGCGTGGGGGTTACCTTTTAAAACTAAATCGTGGAAAGAGGTTTTGGAAAATATAAAAATGGTTTTTAAAGACGGAATTCCAGATAAATTTCAATCGGACAAAAGCACGGACTTTAGGAATAAAGAAGTACAAGGATTTTTCAAAAAGAATAAAATAAAATTTTTTAGAACCGAAAATGACGAGATAAAAGCCTCTATCGTCGAAAGGTTTAATAGAACGTTAAAAACAAAAATGTATAGATATTTGACTCATCACTCCACAAATAGATATTTGGAAGTCTTACCGGATTTGGTCGAAGCGTACAATTCCTCTTACCATAGCGCAATTAAATTGGCCCCTAATGACGTTTCGGAAACTAACGTATTACGGGTGTACAATAATATTTACTCTAAATATTATGCCGATAAACTGAAAATAAAACCTTAATTCCGAGTAGGGGATTTGGTTAGAATAAATACAACTAAAATGATATTTCAAAAGGGTTTCGAAGCTAATTATACCGAAGAAATATTTAAAGTCGTAGCTATAGTTAAAGACATCCTCCCATTTATAAAATAAAAGATCTCGCGGGAAACGATATAAAAGGGACGTTCTATTTTCGAGAGCTTCAAAAGGTCAGCACGCCTCGTTCGCACAAGTTAAACAAGGTTTTACGACAGAGGACGAAAAACGGAGTAAAACAATTGTACGTAAACAAACAAAGCGTACTGAAGCCAATGCTTTGATTAACGAACCAATTTTATGCGTTTCGCAAAACGCGTTTAAATTCTGTTTCGAAGAAAAAGATAATCGGTACGCGTGCATTAAATGCGGTAGTGGTCCTCGGGATAAAATATTTCTCTCAAAAGACCCCGTCGGCGACTTTCTGGAGTATCTTCGTACGCTTAACAGAGTGGCTGATAAGATAATATGTATCGCCCATAATGCTAAAGGTTACGATGCACAATTTATAGTACGTAAAATGGTCGATTTAAAGTGGACTCCTAAAGTCCTGACTGACGGGACCAAATTCATGAATGTACAGTATAAAAAATTAAATTTCTTAGATTCACTAAATTTTATGCCTTTTGCCCTTTCTCAATTCGTTTCCACATTCGGTTTAGATAATAATTTGAATAAGGGACATTCCCGCATTTATTGTTTAATACCGTAGATCATGAATTTGATCCAGCCCGTTCGAACCAAACCAATTACGTACTACATAATGACTTGCCTCCGATCGAAGCGTACGACCCTAATCGTTTAAGCGGTAAGGCCTACGATGAATTTATCCAGTGGTATAACGATTTCCAGTCAGAAGCTTGTGGTAATTCGGACCCCAACTTTAATTAATTTGATTTTAAAAGAGATTTAATCCAGTACTGTCGCCAGGACGTAAACATTCTTTTGCAAGGATTTATATCTTATCGTACTATTTTCATGGATAAATTCGAAATAGACCCGTTCTTAACCGCGATAACGATTGCGGGAGTATGCGGTTTTATCTTTAGGAAACACTTTTTACAGCCCAATACGATTGGTGTAGTGCCCCCTTTCGGCTATCGTATGAACTGTAACCAGAGTTTTGGCGCGATTGAATGGCTTGAATGTATGTCTCACTTACGAGAGAAGGAAATACAGTCTGCTTTTAATGATTTGAACCTAGAATTCTTAACATTAACGTGGACGGACTTCTCGGCAACGAAGTGTTTCAATATCACGGTTGTTATTATCACGGCTGTAAAAAGTGTTTTCCGATCAATACAAATTTAGCGTTATACGGCGATCACACACAGACCCATAATTCACGATACGCGTCAACCGTTGCTACTACAAATCGCTTGAAGCAATTGGGATACACTGTCCATGAGAAATTTGAATGTACCTTCATAACCGAGAGGCGTACTAGCCCCGCCATCAACGCTTATCTTTCACCTCAAAATTAAAAATTAAAAATTAAAGAACCAATTCGCCCCCGCGAAGCCTTTTTCGGAGGACGTACGTCAGCCTTGAAATTACATCACAAGTGTAAAGAGGGGGAGGAAATTAAATACATTGATATTTGTTCACTCTATCTGTGGTGTAACAAGTATTGCAAGTTACCCGTGGGACACCCTAAAATACACGTAAAATCTCCTTTCCCTGACATTTCTACCGTAAACGGTTTAATAAAAGCGACAATGTTGCCGCCTCAATCTCTCTATCATCCCGTTTTACCCCAAATAATAGGATCGAAACTAGTGTTTGCCAACTGTCAAAAATGTAGCGAGTCTCGAAACCAGCAGGATTGCCCCCACGAAGACTCTGAACGAGAAATAACAGGTACTTGGGTCGCTGACGATGTACAGTTAGCAATCGAAATGGGTTACAAGGTCATTTCTATTCACGAAATTTGGGAATACGAGATAGTAAAATACGATCCGATATCGAAAGAGGGCGGTCTTTTCTCCGAATACGTCAACGCTTTTCTTAAACTCAAACAGGAATCCAGCGGCTTCCCCTCGGGAATAGAGACCGATGAAGAGATTAAAAAATACGTTGACGAATATTACGATAAGGAAGAAGTAAAACTTGATCCTACCAATATCAAAAAGAACCCCGGACTTCGTACCATCGCGAAGCTTTGCCTTAACTCTTTTTGGGGACGGTTCGGTCTTAACCCGCGCAAAGACCAATCGGCTATTATTAGCGAAACCAAAAAGTTTTTCGATTTATTCTTAGACCCCGACATAGAAGTTAAATCGGTTATTCCCTTAAGTCAAACGCATTGCGTGGTCAAGTGGGCGTTTTTGAAAGATATCGATCTTGTTTACCCAAACACGAACGTAGTAATTGCCGCCTATAGGACCACAATGGCTAGGATCAAGTTATACTCTTATTTAAGGAGATTAGGCCCGCTTTCGTATTATTATGATACGGACAGCTGCATTTATCTAAAAGAACGTAATGGGATAGAGAGTGAGACTGGAAACTATCTCGGAGAAATGACAAATGAGTTGGAAAAGTACGGAGAAGGCTCGTACATACAAGATTGGCTACAGGTGGTGCAAAAAATTACGCCTTTAAAGTACTGAACCCTACGACCGGTAAAGTCTCCTACGAGATGAAGGTCAAAGGGTTAAGTATAAATCAGGGCATTAAAGATTTGGTTAATATGGACACGCTTAAAAGTTTGTTAGGCGTCGACGGAGAAACGAACGAGCCAGTAACCGTGCCCCAGCCGCGGCAGATTTTACGGCTTCCCTACCATACGGTCGTTTCCGTCGACCGCACTAAAATCTATAGACCCGTCGTAGACAAGGTACGATTACTGGACGACTTCACTACGGTACCCTACGGCTATAAAAAGCGAATCTAATTGGTCCTGAGGAAGGGGACGTAGCGGCTGCCAATCGCTAATTCTCGCTAAAAATTAAGCTTCTAGTCTCACCACTCTAAAGTGAATATAGGTTTCAGTCTTGCGACATTGAATATAGTCTCGCGACTTTTAAAGTGAATATAAAACCTATACGGGGTAAGGGACGAAATAGGTTATTCGATTATATTTTTCCTCCGCTGAAGAGTCCCATAAATTTAACCGAATTTTAATTTACATTTTCATTTGTACGCTAGTACTCGAAGGGATATAACCATGCAATTTATTCATCCGTTTAATTGCGTAACGGCAGGCCCGAGTCAGAGTGGGAAAAGCTATTTAATTGAATCTATAATTAATCACGAAGAGGAAATGTTTGTTCCGGGTTTCAAAGAAATACATTGCTATTACGGAGAATGGCAAGCTCTATACGATAAAATGAAGCACAGGGTAGTTTTTAAAGAAGGATTGCCTGTTTTATCGGACTATGACGGAAAAGATCCTATATTATTAGTTATCGACGATCAGATGAGCGAGAGTAAAGGTCAAATTGGCGATTTGTTCGTGAAAGGGACGCATCACCGTTCTCTAAGCGTTATTTTTATTACACAGAACTTATTCCATCAATCGAAAGATAGCAGAACAGTTTCCATGAATTCACATTATATTATTTTATTGAAAAGCCCCCGAGACCGTCAGCAAGTAGCTTATCTCGCTAGACAAATGTTCCCGGATAAATGGCGTTTTGTAGTAGACGTCTACGAAGACGCGACTTCCAGCCCTCACGGTTATCTAGTATTTAATTTAACTCAAACTTGTCCCGAAGATCAAAAAGTCTTAACTAATATTTTACCGGGAGAAACGTGCTACGCCTATCTCCCCAAATAAATAGAACTAACATTTCGTTATCTCAATCAGTTATGAATCATGTCTCGTAGAGTACGTATCGAGAGAGACGCTCTCCGTAATCTCGGTCGTTGCAAACCCGTTCAACGAAAATCCATTTTAGCTAAAGCCGACAAATCCCTCATAGACGCAATAGCCGAGTGTATTCATAATACTTTAATTGGTAACGTTAAACCTTCAAATACCCAAAAAGCCAGGTTATCTCGTCATAAAAATACCCTTAGAAAATTAGCCAGTAAACGTGTAGCTTGGAGAAGTAAAAATAAATTGTTAGTTCAGTCTGGGGGCGGTTTTTTCTCGTTTCTTGTACCCGTCGTTTCAACCCTTCTTGGTTCTATATTCGGAAGTAAACAATGAAACACCCCAGAAAAATGATTCTCGTCCCTAGCGACGTTTTAAAGCCCGACCCGTTCCCTCACCCCCTCGCTCTGACCGTCTCTGAATTAGACGCTAAGATGGACCAAATATTAAATATGAAAGATTTAGACGACGCCTCGAAATGGATTTTATACGAACAAGCTTTAATGAGACACGGAAATCTACGTAAACAGGCTTTGGCTCCTAAAGAAATTGAAATTGCCCCCGCGCTCGACTCGCTAAGTAGGGACTGGATAGACGATTTGCCTTTGATATATTATCATAAAGCGCAAAACATGGTGGATCCGTTGGAAACTGTTCCCGATAGAATACGGTGGGATGAAAACGGGGAGCTCGTAATAAACGGTTGACCAATTAAAGGTTCCAATATTAGCGAAATTGCCAAAGCGTATTTAAATCCTAAAACCTACCCAAAACCTATCGGATATTTCGCGTTTATTTCCAATTTAACCCAATTTAACTCTTCACCGACGATCCCCGGCTTTCCCGGCCCGCTAGCTCCGAGCGCACCACAACAAACTAGACGTTTTCCCGTTAAGCCAAATGTGAAGCGCGAGTACCCGGTTCCTAAAAGAGGGCGCGCGCGTAGGACAGATAAGCCCAGCTCCACACGTAGCCTCGACCGAGATCACTCCACGTCTGACGGGGACTCTTCTACTTCTCACTCGTATAAACAAACAAGGAGTCGCACGCGAAAGTCGAAAGTATGGGAGAAGCTATTTTAGAAAAAATATATTTTGACCCAAAACATCCGGCGTCATTCGGAGGCGCTGAAAGGTTATTCCAGTCCGTAAAGTCTCACGGCCTAAGTAGGGAAACTATTGAAAAATGGTTAAGAGGAATCGACGCTTTTACGATGCATAGGCCGAAATATAAAAAGTTTAAACGAAATAAAATAGTAATTAGTAATATAAGGGAACAATACCAGGTGGATATTAACGATATGCGTTCGTTAGAGGCTGATAATGACGGATAGAAATATATTTTAACAAATATAGACTGTTTAAGTAGAAAAGCGTGGGGGTTACCTTTTAAAACTAAATCGTGGAAAGAGGTTTTGGAAAATATAAAAATGGTTTTTAAAGACGGAATTCCAGATAAATTTCAATCGGACAAAAGCACGGACTTTAGGAATAAAGAAGTACAAGGATTTTTCAAAAAGAATAAAATAAAATTTTTTAGAACCGAAAATGACGAGATAAAAGCCTCTATCGTCGAAAGGTTTAATAGAACGTTAAAAACAAAAATGTATAGATATTTGACTCATCACTCCACAAATAGATATTTGGAAGTCTTACCGGATTTGGTCGAAGCGTACAATTCCTCTTACCATAGCGCAATTAAATTGGCCCCTAATGACGTTTCGGAAACTAACGTATTACGGGTGTACAATAATATTTACTCTAAATATTATGCCGATAAACTGAAAATAAAACCTTAATTCCGAGTAGGGGATTTGGTTAGAATAAATACAACTAAAATGATATTTCAAAAGGGTTTCGAAGCTAATTATACCGAAGAAATATTTAAAGTCGTAGCTATAGTTAAAGACATCCTCCCATTTATAAAATAAAAGATCTCGCGGGAAACGATATAAAAGGGACGTTCTATTTTCGAGAGCTTCAAAAGGTCAGCACGCCTCGTTCGCACAAGTTAAACAAGGTTTTACGACAGAGGACGAAAAACGGAGTAAAACAATTGTACGTTAGTTGGCTAGGATATCCTCCATCGTTTAATAGTTGGGTTAATCAAGATGACGTCTGGGATTTACATAACTCTTCCTAGTAATACTAGAGATAAGAATAAAAACAACGCTGCAAATACTCTAGCCTCGTATTCTACAACGTTGGCCAAACCCATTAGTTTACGCGGTGATTGGGAAATTGCCCTGGTAGAAATTATTTATCATTTATCTTTTTATAACGTAAGCGAACCAATGGGATGCGGAATAGAAATTAAGGAATTACTATCGAACCCTCTAGCCCACATAGTAGATTACAAATATTCGTGCGACTACCGCGAGATACCTCAGGCCTACTACAAAAATCCTCATTAACTTTTGGCTGTACATAAGGAAAGTGCTAATTCAGAGTTCGATAATGATTCATTAGGAAAATTTTATTATAGTTTAGAAAGTGGACACGTACAATACACTTCCTATTGTAAACATTATTGCAAACTCGAGTTAACGTCGGAGTTGAGGAAAATTTTAAGATTTAGAGATAATTTTACTAATATTTCACCTACTCTAGCAATCAGATCAGATACCCCTATGCAATTAAACTTATTCGTGCCCGATCTTATGTTCGTGTATTCCGATTTGGTTGGAAATGAAATGGTAGGGGATACATTAGCCCACCTTTTGCGAACAATTGTTGTAGACCAAAAGGAGCTCCATGGATCAACCGTTTCTAAAACTTTCGATTCTCCACATTAAATTAAACTGAGTAGAAATTATTTTGACAGTATCAACATTAATATAAGAACTAGTTTAGGTGAATTCGTGCCATTTCAGTTTGGTACAGTCACGTGTAAAGTACATTTACGACGAGCTCCGTAAAAATGGCTTATCAGTACGTTGATAGAAATTGTCCCTACATGGAATATTAATTAAATCAGGCGGGGGGCGGAGTAGATTTACCTTATTTATCTGGGTTTGCGGGACAAAAATTACACGGAATTGGTAGCTTTTTTTCAGGGCTAGCTAGGTTTGTATTCCCATTCCTGAAACAGTCTGCCAAATACGTGGGAAAAAGGGCTCTTTCTAAAGGAAAGAAAGTACTCGGAGACGTCTTGCAGGGTCAGGACTTAAAACGTCAGCCAATAAACGAATGACAGAAACTGTGGACGAAATGGCTGCGCAAGAAGGTTCGGGTCGTCGCAAGAGAAGAAAAACTACTAAGAAAGCATTGAAGAAGCCCCGCGCAAAGAAAAAGAGTTTAGTTAAACGCCGCAAGTTCACGCGTACGGTTCGCGATATTTTTGCTCTCTAAAAATGGAAGTACTAAAAAGTGAATTAAATATTTTCAACGAACTACCAACTCAACTCAGCGTTGAAAGGGTCAAACGGTATGGTGTTAGCCAATTTAATCTTTCGACAGAGTTCTATCATCGAATTCGTGGTACCTGGTACGGGAGACTCTTACACAGATTTTGCAATGACAATATTATATTGTAAAGTCAAAATCGTCAAGACCACCGGTGACAACTTGGATGCCGGGTCTAACGTTTCGCTCGTGAACAATTCTCTGCATTCGCTATTCAAACAATGCGAAGTGAAACTCAATGATACGACGGTTTCACCATCGGCCGCGAATTACCCTTATCGGGCGTATATCGAAACCTTGCTCAACTTTGGGAACGATGCGAAAAACACTCACCTAGCGACTTCTGGATGGTACAATGACACGGCCGGAAGTATGGACCTCCTGACGAACACCCTTGCCGCGGATTCGAAAGAAATTGAACTTTACGGGAACATTTTTTGGGACATTTTTAATTTTAACAAATATTTAAATAATGGCGTACAACTTAAGGTTTCACTAACTAGAAATAGCGATAATTTTACCCTTTTTAGCGACACTGTCGACGCGTATAAAGTCGAATTAATAGACGCAGCTCTAATTGTACGTAAAGTTAAAATTATGCCTAAAATTTTATTAGCCCATCAGGAAGGATTATTACGTAGCAATGCCAAAGAACCCTTTACTCGTACCGAAATTAAAGCAAAAACATTGACTAGTTCGATTCAGAACGATAGTTTTGACAATATATTCTTAGGTCCAATGCCAAACAGAGTCATTATTGGTTTAGCCACCAACAAAGCGTATAAGGGTTCCGTTAAGTCTAATCCTTATAATTTTGAAAATTTCGATCTAAATTATTTGGCTCTATACGTCGATAACGAACAAATCCCTTCGAAAGCGTTGACCCCTAATTTTAATAGTAAACAATTTACGCTAGCTTATCATTCGCTATTCTCGGGAACTGGGATACACTACAAAGACGAGGGAAACCACATCGCGTTGGCTCACTTTCCTCTAGGCTTTGCCTTATATGCTTTTGATTTAACCCCTGACAATTCGGCCAGTGACGTCACGTTTTGGAACGCCGTAAAGAGAGGGCCACTACGTTTAGATTTAGGATTTGGTACCGCTTTAAAAGAATCTACGGTCGTTATCGTGTACGCCGAATTTCAATCTTGTTAACAGATAGATAAAAATAGGAACATTATTCGAGACTATTAAAATGACTACGATAAACGTTGACTTATCTCAGGCTCTGTATAAAACACCGAACTTTTTAGGCGTTTTTCTTCAGATAATCTAAAACCCGTCGCGAAATATCCACAATCGCTTATCATTAATTTTGATAAAAGGGGCGAAACAGGTTCTCATTGGATTTGGCTCTACGTTGATGGCCGAAAACGAGGATTCTACTTTGATTCAATGGGGCTTCCCCCGTTTTTACCACCAATCAGAAAATATTTAAATTCATTGTGTAAGACGTAGACATTTAGTAAAAGGCGATTGCAAGGACTAACTAGTAACGTTTGCGGTGAATATTGCGTAATGTATATTTTGCATAGAACTAAAGGACAGAGTACAAAAACGTACTACCAAAAGTTTTCAAAAAATTGGGAAAAAAACGACCACAAGATATTTTTATCTTTCGCAAATCATGCTAGAAAAATCATCACATCGAATTTGGCGATTCCATTAGCTAGAGAGAGAGGTATGGTGACTGACTGGAAAAAATCCGGTTCCAGAGAATAAAACAATATATTCCCACGCCATCTGGTATCTTTTAGAGATAAGACTCGACCCTCTCGAAAACATGCGCGCGCTTCTACGAGCGCCAAACCATTTACTATCGAATAAAATAAACCATCCAAAAACAAAAAAATGCATATAGAATCAGGAAGTATTGGTATAATAGTTAAGAAACGGGGTGGTTTACGCAATCTAGCATGAAAACAAAACATTGGTAGAAATATATTATTGCATTATTCCCGCACGTTCTATTTAAAGTACTTCCTAAAAGTCATTGAAATCTCTTACCGTCATGAACCATTGAAAGATGTTTTCTAACCGCCATTAACAATATATCTTTAGTACACGCAAAATAAGATTGGTGAAAAAACATTGCCTTAGATAATTTAACTGAGATTTAGTTAGCTTTGGGCCTTGTATTGATAAAAAAGATTGAAATTTGACTCGGCCATTTTATTTAATAATATAAACTCATGTACGCGAAAAAACAATTGTAAACAATTTTTCCTATGCAGCTTTTTTCACTCTTAATAAATACTTTAAAATGTAAAAAAAGACTTATTATTGAAAAAATCATAACACTTACACATTTTTTTAGCAATCTTCTACGTCGCTCAATTTTCCAAGAGGATTGTTTTCCGTAAACATTTTCAAGTGAGAGCTCGATTTTGATATCGTCAACGTGGTATTTCCAAAACTCTCCTTCGAATAGCAAAGGGTTTTTTCCAAATACTCAAGGGGTTTAATATGTGACGTCAATCATTAGAGGCAGTTTAAACTCAAACGGCCGTATTCTGCAGACTTTCCTAGGAAAGTTGGGATACGCCTTCTTTCTTTCAACTTTCTTCTGCGGTTTTCATTGGGCGCGACGTCACCAGTGAAGAGGGACCGTACATTTGCGACCCCTTTGTTCTGATTGGTTCTTGTTACGTCATGCAATGACGCCACACGAGAGTGATGTTTATTCTGCCATCTGTGCGAGCCCAATGGAGCTAGATCAGTTCTGTTCAGTACAGCACGTGTTTTGCTACCTAGGTTTGACTTATTTTTAGCCCTGTGAATTCTATTGCCATCTAGGCTACGCTGAAGGAGCTAGTTCAGCTCTGTTCGATTTAGTTGAATTTTTGTCATGAGCTTATTTTATTTATGTTGTTGCCATCTAATACTGTTTTGGTGTAATAAATGCGCCAATTTTGAATTGTACATTAATCATGTGGCGCTGACTGTTCTTTTTGATTTACTTGGAAAATAACTATTACTTAGAATTAATATGTATTTATTAATTATTTTATAAATAAAATTAAAATAAATTTGCATTGTTATAATTAAAATAGGAACAAATAATATTTGTAGGGATAGTGTTCATGCACAATGTCTGAGAAACAATTCACTTGTTAATTTGCTTTTCACGAGTTAACAAATAAATTTTATTTCCATAAAAGTTTCTTTATTTATGTAAAATAGCATATATTTAACACTTAAAATAGGCCATTTATTTTGAAATACAATGGCAAGTAGTAAAAGTTCCAGGTGGACTGAAGATGAAAAGGAGGCATTGATGTCAGCCATGGAGACCCAGGTTTATGAAGAGATTCGACTTCATAAAGGAGGGTCTCTTACTCAAGCCCAACATAAAAAGTGGGAAAGTATAACCGCAATGGTAAATTCTGCTGGGGATAACAACAGAAGCTCCGCTGATGTTCGTAAGAAGTGGAGCGTCCTAAAAAGTGAAGCCCGGAAAGCCGCAGCTAAGGTTTCGGTTTTCATAAAGAAAACAGGGGGTGGATCCGGTACAGACGCTCCACAAATGACGCCCACTGAGGAGAGAGTAAAAGCACTATTACCATCAGTTACCTACTCAGGAATAACTGGTGGTATAGATACCTCCCTACCTAGTTCAAGGTAAATTTAATAACTTTTCAAGAATAAAGCCAGTAACGTAGTTCAAATAGAGGGCATGTGTAACCACAGACATCGTTCAAAGGGGGCCAATGTCCAGGGTAGTGCAAAAATTGTAATATAAAACCTCGTAATTGCATAGGGAAAACGTTAATTTAAGGGAGATCAATGGGGCACAGACAGTCGAAGCGGGGCAGTTGCACCATTTGCTCCAACCTGCGGGTGCCCATAGAGGGGTATGTGGTCCCTAAAACATGTTTGCGTATGAAATTGTTTTATTTCACAATAATAAATGTGCTACCTCCCCCTGAACTAAAATCGTGGCTACACCGCTGACATCAACACAAAGTTTATAGAATTTTATTATAAAACAGTGGACAATCAACGGTGCCTGATGCTGGAAATTCTAGTAATAGTAGTGGTTTCCTTGCAGAGGGTTCTGAATTGACTAGTGGTACATGGTAAGATTTGATATGAAAATAATTTAGCCATCCTATACAAAATGTCCTGGTTTCAGTGAATCGTTTGAAGGACCAATTCTATCCCTTAGTGTTAGTTTTACGTTTTCCGAGTTCATGGAAGATTCTTGGGGAGTTGATCCAGAGGATACTGCAAATAAAATGTAAATATTAGTTATACATATTACTTTAAAAATGTGGTTTGATATATTACGCTCGCTATATAGCTGTGATGATAGTAATATTGACGATCCCATGTACTTGGGTGAAAAGTCTGGAGTGCCTGAAAGGTCAAAGTAAGTATATGTATTTATCTTTACGAGCCTTCGTTGATTAATAATAATCAATAGGGGTGTGCAAATACCTTTTTTCGGAGACCAAATCAAATATAAAATCAAATATTTTAAAAGTCAAATAATTTGGTCAAAAATATTTGATCAAATATTTCATAGTATTCAAATATCAAATACTAGATCAAATATCAAATAGTTTGGTTTTCAAATAGTGTCAAATAATTTGACTATTTGTTTTCAAATAGTGTCAAATATTTTGACTATTTGGTTTTCAAATAGTGTCAAATAATATGCATATTTGGTTTGCAAATTAATAAATTATTGAAATTATGCCAAAATTTAAGGGAAACGCCCGAAACGTTTTAAAGGTTAAAATAATAAAAAGTAAAATACAAGTTTAAATTCAAATTAGTAAAGTAACTTAACCTCCATTTCATTTATATTTAACAATAAGTCAATTACTCAATGAGACAATGAAAGCTTTTAATCCAGCATTATTAATGCAGGTTTGGCAGTTTAACATAAATTTAAATAATTAATAAATCTAACTAGTAACTAAATAGTATTATAGTAGTAAAGAGACCTCAGACCAAGTTTCTTTTACACTGGTCCAGCTTATACTTTTATTTTTGCTTTCATTTTTCCATTTTAAATTTTCCACTTTTCAGCCAATGGCAAACGTGCGCCAGCTTTAAAATTGTTTAGCGGGGAAACCCAGACAACTTCTAGCTGTCAATTGATTATTTGAGCAATTAATCAAATATTTGAAATCAACAAATACTATTTGAAGACCCCAAAGTATTTGATTTTGGAACTATTTGACCAAATACCAAACTATTTGATATTATCAAATACATTTTATAGCTACTTTCAAATATCAAATTATTTGATCAAGAAATCAAATATTTGACAAAAAGTTTTAAGCACTATTTGATTTGGCAAACCGGTTATTTGATTTGGTATTTGGTCCAAATAATTTGATAGTACCAAATATTTTGCACACCCCTAATGAACAAATGATGTTGATAATTTATATTGATAAGTTGTACGACATTTAAGGGAAATCTACGTCACCTCAAAAGTGATTTGCAGATTGGAAGTCACTAGGACATATTTATCTTATTACTGATTTCCAGCAATGGTCAATGTCAATTCCAGCGATTGTCGATGTCAATTCCAGCTAATTTCTATGCGATATTCAATTCCATTTCAAGCTATAGATGATGTCATTTCCGGTGATAGTTGATGCCATTTCCAGTGATTTTAAATGTTATCTCCCCTTGCATTTAACATAACATAGACCTTCAAATTGAATACAAATATAAATAAGAGTAAGAAATTAGGAGGTAGATTGAGACTTACACCTACTGAAGAAGATTGTTGATCAAATTAATCTAAATTTACATATACTTGAATTCAAAATAACTCAGTTAAACATTGCACAATGTAATAATACATTTGATATTTGAAGGGACACGGCTAACATCTTGCAAAGTGAAAATGATAGTGCACAGTAAGAAAGTCCATTGATTTTTAACTCGTATCCAATTCGTCAAATAGCATTAATATTTTCAGAGACAACATCTTTGAGCCATTTATCACTTCTTTTACTGAGCAGATCACTGGTAAGATTCTAAGCCTTCACAGTCATTGCTTTCATTCACGTTTATTTTATCAAAGGGTATCGTTATGAAACGAGTGTGGCTGGAAGTAGCTCTGAAGCGCAGTTTGCCGTCGGTCAAAAAGTGGGCCAGACATCTACTCCCATTTCCAAGGCAGGATCATCTACTGGTAAGGGTTTTAATTAATGGTGGCGACCAAAAATGGCTACTACAGTTACCTGCAATGTCAAGGCGTCTTGGCTATCCGCTACGAGACTATTGAGGACACTCTCCCCAATAGTTTCTGGCTATTTGGCCGTCGTCAGTCGTAGGTAGGTTCAGTTCCACCTCAGAGCATAATGCCATTACGATCTGTAGGTAACCAGAACAGAAAACGCCCACTCCCTTTCAAAGAGAAGGTTACGGCGACATTTGATGAGATTGTCCAAGACGAAAAAGAATTGCTGGTAGGCATTGAAACAATCAGTGCAAACCAGAAAGCGCTACTTCAGGAGTCAAAAAAACAAACTGAAGCAATGGAGAGGCAAGCAACTGCTATGGAGAGGCAAGCAACTGCTATGGAGAGGCAAGCAACTGCTTTGGAGAGGCAAGCAACTGCTTTGGAGAGGCAGATTGATGTCCTCTGGACGCTGTTGGCAGCCGTTACTGGACAGGTGGCGCAACCTCAACCTACAAATGAGTAGTCATTAATTTCTTCTGGTAATAGTGCCCGAGGATAGGCCTGAACACGATAGTGTTATAATGGGATACCTCGTTAAAAAAAACGCGCCTTTATTTCTACCTCTTGGGTGGTGTGGAAAAGAAATATCCCTATTGTGCTTGCTAAACTGTTGCAGAAATTAAATATAACATTACCTCTGCTTCTACACACAGGTCAACCAGGCTTTGCCTTAATCTACGCCCCCTCTGAAGATAGTTATTACCCTCTTCGGCAACAGCGATTACTTCTGGAGTCATGTGATGATCATCAGCAATCCTACGAATTGCAACCTCAAGTTGACCTGTAAGTATGGAAATAATAATAATGTTACCATTTGTTTAAAATCTTGCTACCTGGAGGAACAGGAATTGGAACATTTCTGTCAAGACAGAAGTTATGTAGCAGACAACAAGCGAAAGTTATTGCTACGACTTTGTCTGGTTGATAACATAGAGCTCCTCCTGTGGTATCAAGACATCTAAACCTTGATTTCAAGTTGCCATTGACCCTTTCGATGACATTCCTACCTGTTAAATATTTCTATAATTAAATATATATCACATTTCTACAATTCATAATAGATAGTACAATTGTTCATAAAAAGAAGTATTTTTTAACCTCTCTTATGGCGTTTATTAAATTCCAACTCTTTGAGTGTACTAGGGTTTAGGATTGGAGTTACAGGCCAAGGCTGTAGTCCATATCCATTATCCCCTAATAAATAACCAGAAGGCATTTCTCCATCTGCAAACCTCTGGTACAGCCCACAGTGACACCAAATAAACGAATCATGAACGCATCCGGGCCAATTGACTACAGCATCCAAAATTCGTGTATCATTATCAGAAACCTACAAAAAAGTGTACAATTATGGTTACAATAAATAGTGATACTCTAAGCTAATTAAAGTACCAATTGAACATTGATCGAGTAGTTGCCTTTACGATCTAAATATTCTTGGCTATTAACCCTCGGTTCCTCCATGTTAATGTGGGTGCAATCTACCGCGCCCAGAATATTGGGTAACTTACACCACCTCAAAAATGAAATCTGAAAATATACAGCAATATATTATATTGTCCATGCCTACAAAGTTTATGAAATTTACCTTGGTATTCTCAGTCATTTCATCTCCTAATGGATACGCTATCAAGTATCGTAGCTTTTGAGTTATGGCAGTTGTCACTCGTTCTATCGCCCGACTTACGGATGGCTGGCTCATACCATTTTCGTAATTCGCTGCCACAACTCTTTGAAATGACCCAGAGCCATAAAATAAAAGAGCAGCCAAGATTTCTTGCTCCACAGTAATCACATACTTGTTGATGATTTCTCTTTCTAAAAGAGGCCTCAATTCCTCAATAAGAACACTGACATCGTCCTTCCGCATTCTAAACTGATTGAGAAATTCTCTATCGGGCATTTGAAATGCATCTCGACGTGTTCTTCTATAAATTTCTTCTCTATTTGCAATAGCAGCAGCAGCAGCAACAATTACAGCAGCAGCACCAGGAAACGCCATTTTGAAAAAAATCAGACGACATAATATAGCTTCATAATCGATAGATGGCGATAGAGTTCATAGGGCTAAAAATAAGTGAAACCTAGGTAGCAAAATACGAGCTGTACTGAACAGAACTGATCTAGCTCCATTGGGCTCGCACAGATGGCAGATACAACATCACTATCACGTGGCGTCATTGCATGACGTAACAAGAACCAATCAGAACAAAGGGGTCGCAAATGTACGGTCCCTCTTCACTGGTGACGTCGCGCCCAATGAAAACCGCAGAAGAAAGTTGAAAGAAAGAAGGCGTATCCCAACTTTCCTAGGAAAGTCTGCAGAATACGGCCGTCAGAGAGAGACAGCCAATAGAATTTGAGGGTTAGTTGTAGTTTTGATCACGTGATGAATTAATCTCGACAAGATAGGAATAAATTAATCTCCCACGCGTCATTTCTCTTCGGCGCATTGACGAGTAAAGACCTGCTGACGGATCGCTCCGTCTTTTTTACAGCTCGACAAAGGATTTCCACCCGTAAAGTAAGTAACTATTTTTTTCTTTGTAATAGGCTATCGGGGGAATTCTGCAGACTTTCCTAGGAAAGTTGTGACACGCCTTCTTTCTTTCAACTTTCTTCTTGAAATTTCATTGGGCGCGAAATCACATGTCGCATTACGTCCTCAGGGACCGTAAAAATACGACCCCTTCGCTCCGATTGGTTGTCGTTACGTCAGAGAATGACACCACGTGAGTGTGAGGCAATAATCGCCATCTATGCGACTCCGAAGGACAAAGTTCAGTTCAGTTCAGCAGCCAGATTCAGCTGATGTGGTCCTGACGTATGCCTATTGTAATTGGCTCCTGAAAATTGAAGCGGGAAAGATTTCCCCCGGGAATTTGCCGTTATCTCTGACGCTATTCCGGGTAAAAGAACTTTTAGCTTGGAGGCGCCTTCTGTCTTTGAGCGCCAAAACTAACATCATGAAATTTCGAACGAAAGTGAGTATATCAAAATGTCATGGTCAACCAGAAAGAGTGCTGAAGGTCAACTTAAATTTCAAAATGGCGAGTGAAGCTGTGAAAAATGTCCCCCGATCGTGTGTGCTAGTGTCGTGTATTAATTTCTAAAAATGTCGATAAAAATTATATGTAAACCGTAATTTACACGATCTGGACGTTGAAAAATTAGGTATGGAGTGCAAATTTTTAAGAAGAAGGTATATTTGAAGGTTTCAGGTTACTGGAAGTCTTGCATTTGTGTATGCGTGTAACCCTTCCCTTATTTCAAACAAATTAAAATCCTTTTTAGCGAGCCGAAGAGGTTTCATCTGCAAAAGTAAGATAAGTACACTTGTTATAAGGTTCAATTCTTAGACTAATTAAGTTCTTTTAGATATCGTTCATGACAATGTACTACTATATGGATAAGAATGGAATTTTCTCAATACACGAAGAGCTGGTATGAACATTTTCATGTTGAGAACAATTTTTATTTTAACTTTTGTAATAATGATCCCAAAATTTAGAAGGTGGCTTGATGGTTTGTGATTACCCAACATTTTCATTGTTGATTCTAACAAAACTTGACACGCTTCGAGACAGAAAATGTCACGTTATACAACGAGCTTAAGTATGATGTTCATCTTTTTCGTAACTCTATGTGAACAAGTAACCAATTTTCTTCTTACAGGCTGGTCTCACCATTTTCAAAGAGTGACCACATGACGGTAATCGACAAACTTGTTAAGAGCTGCTCTTCAAAAATCGATTTTCTTGTTTACAGCAGTAAAGCAAGTAGAGGTGCAAACTTGCCAGTTCAGAGCTCTAAAAGTATCTACGATTCGTTCAACTGACGTGACTGTTGCAACCATGTCAAGGTTATTGGAATGGAATTCCTTGGGGCTACTTTAGGTATAATTGATATAAATGTTTCAATCTCCATTGACACTTCAATTGAATTAACTGAAAAGTTCTTTAGAGTAAGGAGTGTCAATAGCTCCCAGTTATATTTCATGGATGGTGAGGCTCAATTAACTGGAGATTCTTATGGCTTGTTCAATTGGTAAAATAGTATTGTTTGAATTTTCGCATTATGTCCAGAATGTGATTATAAAGCATTAAGATATAAGAAATGACCAGCTGAACTTTGTTTATTTACATAATCATCATATTTCATTATTTAATTAGATTATCCTTTAAAAATAATATATATTGTTTTTATTCAACAAAGATCTAAAAAGTTAATTAGTATTTTAAAAATATATAAAGTGTATTTTTGAACTCAAACAAATGATTTTGCTTATTTTTTTTTCAAATACGGGATAGATGGCGTAGTTTCCTTGAAAGTTTGTATGATCCAAGAGTTACGTTTTTTAAAGCAATGTTCAGCTTTTAGTTTCTTAACGTTATGCATCGTAAAATATCAGTAATAAACTGAAAATATATATCGCTACCGATATAACAGCGAGAAAATTTATTATCGGGGTCAGATAAATTGGAATATATTTAACACCCTATTAATCACCTTTTCATAAATATGCTTTTCTCTTCTGTGACATAGTTAATAATTGTGTAAAATAATTTTGAAAGCATTAATTGATAATCCTACGTCTAGAAGATTTATATAAGTATGACACTACCTATTCATATGCGAACGTTTTACAAGAGATACGCTACAACAGGCTGCGTTACCAAAGATACATACTTATGCAATATTGTGAATTTTTTAAACCTAATTGCCAAAACATAGGAGGTTTTTGAAAAATTTTGCAGATTTAAGACTTTTCTACCAACATATGTGTAAATTGGTTACAAAATGAACAAATTTACCATAGAATATTTCACCTCAACATAGTATTAAGGATTCAATTAAATGCTAGCCGATATCGTAATTTAACCTATACTGATTTTAAAAATTTACAATACTATTATAAGTGATTTTTTCCAATATCAAGTTTAGTGGCGCCATCTGCCTTGTTTTTGATAAAATAATTTTGAAAATATCAGTATCAAAGACGTGAACCAGTTATTGACAATAATCACGATATCAGTAGCCTATCAACTCCTAACATAATCAAAAAGAAAATGCTGAATAAGTAGCCTCTCTTATCCATATTTGTTATTATTTACTGCGGAGGATTTGATATTGACACGCAAAAAGTCAATAGTGTCAATTATGAACTGGCAGTTTGTAACTCTGCAAGAAAAAAGTCATAATTAATATAAGAAGATGAGGGTTTTTACCATCTCTTCTTAGAGAATGAGACCAGGCCATTGTATGAAACCCAAACCATCAAGCTACCTTCTACATTTTGGTACCATTATTACAAATGTTAAAATAAAAATACTTTTCAACATGAAAATGTTCATACCAGTTCTTCGTGTATTAATTAATTTCCATTCTTATCCGTACCGTTATTTTGTTTGCGCTTTAAGATTATGTACAAACAAAAGCACACATTTTTGGAATCTAATCCCAGTACATTGTCACGAACGATATCTAAAAGAACTTAATTAGTCTAAGAATTGAACCTTATAACAAGTGTACTTATCTTACTTTTGCAGATGAAACCTCTTCGGCTCGCTAAAAAGGATCTTAATTTGTTTGAAATAAGGGAAGGGTTACACGCATACACAAATGCAAGACTTCCAGTAACCTGAAACCTTCAAATATACCTTCTTCTTAAAAATTTGCACTCCATACCTAATTTTTCAACGTCCAGATCGTGTAAATTACGGTTTACATATAATTTTTATCGACATTTTTAGAAATTAATACACGACACTAGCACACACGATCGGGGGACATTTTTCACAGCTTCACTCGCCATTTTGAAATTTAAGTTGACCTTCAGCACTCTTTCTGGTTGACCATGACATTTTGATAAACTCACTTTCGTTCGAAATTTCATGATGTTAGTTTTCGCGCTCAAAGACAGAAGGCGCCTCCAAGCTAAAAGTTCTTTTACCCGGAATAGCGTCAGAGATAACGGCAAATTCCCGGGGGAAATCTTTCCCGCTTCAATTTTCAGGAGCCAATTACAATAGGCATACGTCAGGACCACTTCAGCCTATGAGAACTCTTAAACACGGGCCCCCTGAATCTGGCTGCTGAACTGAACTGAACTTTTTCCTTCGGAGTCGCATAGATGGCGATTATTGCCTCACACTCACGTGGTGTCATTCTCTGACGTAACGACAACCAATCGGAGCGAAGGGGTCGTATTTTTACGGTCCCTGAGGACGTAATGCGACATGTGATTTCGCGCCCAATGAAATCTCAAGAAAAAAGTTGAAAGAAAGAAGGCGTGTCAAACTTTCCTAGGAAAGTCTGCAGAATTCCCCCGTATATTTTTAGATAATTTTAAAACAATTGGGATATTGAAAAAACCGTTTATATTGAGAATTTTAGCGTAGAAATTTAACCATATTGATAAAACTAGGTTTAGTAGGCTTAGTGATAAATGTAGGCTTAGAGAATGTATCATTTGAAACTATAGAAAAGTATTTGGTCTAGATCAGTTATGGACATCGAAGCGTATCGACTTGAAACGTTTCGTCACTGGAAAAATCCGCACGTCACTAAAGAGAAACTAGCGGAGGCTGGATTCTACTATATTCAACGGGGCGATGAAGTACGATGTTACAAATGCCACGGAATCTTAGTAGACTGGGAATCAGGAGACGTACCAGAATGGGAACACGCCAGATTCTTTCCACACTGTCCGTCGAGGGATAATTCACCATCGGAAAAAAAGTACATTTCACAAGAATGGGAGGTCCCGGCACCACCAAGGTCAGCGGCACTGGAGGAGGACGATTTCATCTCTATTCCGGTCAGACGTGGTGAGGTAGAACTTTTAATTAAATTATTGATACAAGCTGCACTTGCAGAAGGTAGTTCGTTTCAACCCTTTAAATGAAATTGTTTATATCCCTTACGAAGATCGAATTAATTACAATTATATAGATAAATTACGATGCAAACGGATTATATATAATATCGGATTAGTCGTAGAACCATTTTTACGTAATCATGTAAAAAAAATTCTAAAATGAAAAATTAAATGTAAATAACTTGTCATTATTGCCTAGAGATTAGAAATTATGGTTAACGGGGTGAACAAAGAGAGGGCTTGGGGAGATATAGGGAATGGAAGCGTTAAAGAATTCTGGTGATCGGGGGGGTAGGGGTAAAAACTGTGTTAGGAAAACTGATTCTGGAGAACGGAAAGAGCAGAGAGAATCTGGTGATTAGATATTAGAAAATATAGCCATAAATTTATGGAGTTTAGGGAAGGGGAAAGGGGGGAGTGGTAAGCAGAGAGAGAATCTGGTGATTGGAAATTCTGGTGAATGGAAACGATAAGAAAAAGCGAATGGGGATGGGAGAGCAGATAGAATCTGGTGATTGAGAGGGGGGGAGGAAGCAGAGAGGATCTTGCTATTACCATCTGGCGATTGGAATAAGATATCAGACTGATTATTCCAATCACCAGACGGTAATTCCCCTCTCTCAGGATGATCCGTTAAAATTATCTTATTGTAAATTTAATATTGTATATTAAAACTTGTTAATTTTTATACGAAAACTACGATTTATTAACAATATTTAATATAAATCCGCAGCATAATGTTACCGAAGAAATAATCATTTAAATTTTTTGTAATTTAAATATATTAAGAAATTTTAAAATTGACAATGAATTTGCATTTGTACAGGTTTTCAGATGATCTAGGCGGTAAAATATAGTACTATTTTATTAGACTAAATGAAAACTTACTGGTTCCCAAATATCGGTTAACCCTGTATGGAAAATCATCTTCATTATTTAATTGGAGATTGATAAATTTAGAAAAAGTTTTCTTATTAGGGGCCTACGCTCTGTTCGTCTGCGCCAAACAATTCTGTAGCCGCTACTGTGAATTACACTTATGCCTTACTTAGGTTGAAATATAAAGTCAACTAAAACCCAATTTGATATTAATTAATAAATCTTTATTTGAATTCGTATTTTATGAATGAGACTATATTAAAAATCCATGTTGCAGTTTAATAATATCCGCCGCCTTTTCCGCAATCATTATTGTGGGCGCGTTGGTGTTTCCGGAAGGAATTCGTGGCATTATAGAGGCGTCGACTACCCTTAAATTCTTCACTCCTTTTACCCTGAAAAATTAAATCATTATTTCTGTTCTTAAACCTATAAATAAATGCATGGGAAATATTTCTTCTGTCAGTGGTTACCCGGACACATTGAATGTATTATTATTAATGCTTTAAAATATTAAAGCTAATAACCGAGGATAAAATCAGATAAATGTTTATTCCGTTTTAAATAGCTTAATGTGTTCATTGTAAATATATAGTTTAAATCTTATAAATTATACTTTGAACAATTTTTATCGTTTGTCTAACCGGCCAGAGTGAAGGCTTTTGGGATAAGTAAGCCATCTGACGTCACGTCCGGGAACCCATTAAGCAAGCTCTAAGTACATGATTGAAAGATACCCCATCTATTAGCAATTTGCGTATACATAACCCCTTTCACAATACCATGTGTAATTATTGGGTGTGGTATGACAAAAATAGTTAGATTCCTTGATTGCTCCAAATTTAGTGGTAATTGTACCTTGTGACATGTTTATTTGGTCATCATTGGACTATTAGTGTTAATATCCGAGATCAATTTTCTGATTTATTTAATTACGTTTTCGCGAAGTTTAAACTTTAAACAGATTCCATAATAGGGACTTGACAGCATGACGTAGATAATACGTCACCAATGCTTTTTCCAATTGCAAACCAAAACATAGCAGCATGGCGGTCATAGCCGAAGGTACGGCGTGACGACATGTGGCCAAGTCCGTATTATTAAAATATAAAAACAATTATATTTGATATAAAAAATTAAAGATATTAAGAAGTTTTTGGGTTTTCATTTCCCCTTGACTGTTTTGAATACGCGAAAAGGTTCTGAAAAGAGCGCATTCAAATGATTAAATCACCACTTTTTCGAATCATTGCATGGTAACCTCAAGAGTTTTAGTTGAAAATGTCATATGTCTAACATTAAAATCTTCTTGATGGTCTTACCTTAAATATGGATCAACAACCGTTGTGTAATCACTTATGGCACCCATTTTGCACGTGCCCACAGTGTGGTAGTCGATATTGGGAATGGTTTGAACTAAACATTGCAGGTATGAGTCGGAAAGGAACTCAAAAGACTCGCATCCTATTACTGGGCCACCGATTATTTGCGGGTTAAACTTTCTCAGAGGCGCAGAGTTCATCAAGTTGATTATTAACTTCAAGCCTGAAAAATAAAGGGTTGAAATACGTATTTAGACATACTCGTTATTAATCAATGAAATACAGGAATTAATTGTCTTAATGAAATTCTCTGAATATTTTATAATTGGAATAGAATTCGTAGTTGTATAAGTCTGTCATACTCTATTCAAACGGGCGCCATAAAATAGGGTATTATCTCCTTTTACCACAGTTAACGTTTCATACTTATATATGAAAAATACACTTTTATATAATAAACCTGTTTTTTAGACTTCGTCGGAAAAGGGTATTACAAGTTCCAAATTAATAACAAGACTTTCTGTTTGTTAATTGGATGGAAAATGAAATAAATTAAATTACTTATTTAAATGTAATTTATAATATTTCACTATATACTGTTGAATTAGAACCTACGAAATATTGGGATTAATTAGTTTTGATATTAAAACTATAATTAGTAATCTTAAAATCGCTTCAAGTTAGATAATTTAAAAAAAATTGGGTACGAATTGAACTCGGCTTAAATTGAACAATTTTAGTTAAGTCAATTTCCCGCCATAACCAGATAACGGAAATGACCGCAAAAAGAAACTTCCGGTAGTCTTAAATTTTAGATTTGCTTGAAAATTATTTAGTCGCCCGCTGAAAGACAATTGGGAAAGATAGCTTTAAATAAATTAGTTATAGCATGAACTTATTTGACATATGAATATTCAATTGGAATACCAAATATCGGCTCTCAAAATTTTAATTCAAAAAACTTTTCGATAAAACTGGTGATTTTCAACGCTCTCAATATGATTCCATATTTATTTTTGTTTACCTTAAAGAGTCGAAACACTATGCAAATAGTCAAAAAATTAAAAATATATTTTTGGCTTATATACCTCTTGATCGAATCCCACTCGACTGAATGTTTCGGTAACATGTTATATTCGCATAGCGTAGCTTAGGTGAGGTGTTGTTAGGTTGGTTTACGTTATGTTAGGATTGGTTAGGTTAGGTTATGTTAGGATAAGGTTTGTTTTTGTTGGGTTGGGCAAGGTATGCTATGCTTATAGAGTATACGACAAAAATGTCCCTAAAACCGCCTTCAACCGCGGTTTTCGGTCGAATGATTTTTTACTTTTCGTAACTCCAGTTAACATTTTAATATCGAAACCTTTTTGTATTTCAAAATGTGTATAGTTACATAACTAGGTATATACATATTCTAAAAGTTTTATAAAAAGGAAAGTTAATTATATCACGCTACCGGGCGTCGTTTTATCGGTCGCGGGTGTAGGAGCGAAAATAGGTATTAACTTTCGCCTTTGGAGGGTAATGAGAGAGTTAAATATATTCATAGGTTAAATACGTTCATCGTTTTGGCGACATGTCGCGTAGTTTTCTACGAATCAGTTTCGAGCCTTTTTTACTACTACTAGACTTGATAAAGTTTCGGCACTAAATCTACGTATGAAGGAACATTTTTATTGCTTTTACAATTTTAAAGCAAAATTATTATTTCGACCATTTTAAAGCAAAATTATTATTTCGACCATTTTAAAGCAAAATTATTATTTCGACCAATTTTAAGCAAAATTATTGTTTGGACCATTTTAAAGCCAAATATTGTTTGGACCATTTAAAAGCAAATTTATTGTGTGGATAAAATTGATGATGTAATTCTAGATTACGATGAATTTGGTAATTGCTGTTTCCATTATTAAATAAACTGCGTTGCAGCGCTGCAATAACATGGTAAATAAGTATGCATTATTTTTGTTCAGCTTAAGGTTAAGTGAGTACTAAAAATGTGAAACAGTAGAGAAGCCCTCAAGTCCATCAGGTAAGGCATCAAAAATCTAAATTAGAAGAATTTAAAGATATTATAAAACGTAACGATCTAATCGAACACACAGATTTTTGATCACAGAAGTTTAAAAAAACAACCATAATTGTTAATTGTTAGGCTAAACTTCTCGGTTTGATTTGTATGTCACACCTCAGATTGTATGTTAGAGATTTTAGGTAATTTCTTTAATTTTTAATTTGTTTTGGACTATGATTTATTCAGTATGAGTTTCGCATATTTATTTTATTGTCGACGGCCTTGTTATGTTTTATAATATCTTGAAATATTTCTAGGGTTTAGTTGTTTGGTTCCTTATATGATGAACTTCTCCATCCTTTGGCATTTTTAACTAATGTCGGAATTATAGTTGATTGGTGGTTCGTCTTAACTTAACTTAAATACTTATTAATTGAATTGTCGATAAGAATGCATCGCTTCTCTGCCTTTTGACTTAGATTAAGCGTTAAGTTAAAATGGCTTTTGAGCCTTCAATTCAAATGGTACGTTAGGTTAGGCTAGGTAGGGTTGGGTTTAGTTAATTTGGGTCGGGTGAAATTTTTTAAACCCCGAGATACGTATACTGACAAAGCTGACAGGCATGTTTATTGATAACTGGTTTGTCGGTTTTGCTACAATATTTTCGAAACAATAATTTTTATATAGTACTGTCCAAACAAACAAAGTTAATTCGTGAGTTTTCCTTTACCGCTGTCATTTCGTCACTAAACAATGAAATGAAACAGGGTACACGACAAACAAAATTAAGTTGGACATAACTAAAACCGTCATAGAAGGCTATATTTTATAGAAATATTCAAAAAGCGAATAACTATTTAAAAGTTTTTACCTGAAATCACAATATTGATATCAACTTCGTCTTTGAGAAAGGGAATGTCGATCAATGGACTGTCTCTGGGATTGGCGCTTTGCAACGTCACTTCTCCTCGCGATCGCATACGCAAAACCTCCGACGTCACTGTAATGGCATTCGTGGCTACGTAAGGACCGTAAACTTCCAAGTACTATTAAGAAATAAATCATAACAATACTGAGTTGTAATAGTCGTGCACGGTTGGTTCTGGGTTTAAAAACCATTTCTCTCAAAAAGAATATAACTCGATTTACCAAATTTTCAAAAAAGTAACTCTATAACTTCAGATAACTTCAAAAAATAACGGCTACTGTGAATTGTCTTTTTGCAATGGTAGATGGTTGACAAAACGTTTTATTGAGAAAAATTTAGAAAATTCTCAAAAAACGTACAAATATAGCTAGTACTCGTAAGAATTTCTGATCTTTCAATAGCGCTCAAAAGAATGCACACAACACAGCATGACCCATAACTCGGGCCCGTACATAAGAGGGCTTAAAGGGATGCTCAGAACCCCAAAAATGCATAATTGGGCATCCTACCATAACCGAATGACCCAAGATGGGATGAAATTTTTATAAGGGCGAGGCATTAGCTTCCCCAAAAATAAATATAGTAAAAGTTTCGGTCACTGGATATGAGCTAAATGAAATTTTATATTTTATAATTATTTCCGAATACTTGAAAAGAACACGATGTTATTTGCATTAATAGACAATATTTATAATACAGGATATTACACGATAATACACGACATGCTAGTGGGACTTGGGATTTTGTAGTCATTTTCATTAATCTTAATAGGATGCAAGTGTTACCTCTGGCTTTAGACTGGATGAAAGTTGCACGGCTTCAATTAAGTTAATCATCAGATCGTTGTAATCACCGGGTATTTTCTCGTACTTTGTCTTCAAAAATCCAACGACACTCACGAAATTCGTCGTAAACAAGCCAGTCAGGGGTTCTAAAACAATATAACATTAAAAATGTTTTCATAAACAATTAATTTTAGTGGAATTCATACCAAAGAAAGTAATAGTAACTCTTATTAATATTTTTTGAGGTAAACTATAACTCGAAATCACTGTTACCTACGACCTCTACCAAAGGCGGAGATTTTTCGACTTCCGCCGGAAATATAGTCCGATAGAAAAAGTGATATTTGTGAAATATTATTAATACTATTAATAATAGTAATTAATATGAAGTAAGAGCTTGAAAGGACATTAAAAAAAATTATTGTAATTAAAATATTTTCCAACTTAAAAATTTAACATAAAGTAACACAGTGACGTAAGTATACTTAACCACCGTCATTCGTAATAACACCCGCTTTCACCTTAAAAAGATCACGGAAACCCTATTTTAAAATATATTACAACTAAGGGAAAACGATTGCGAAACTTGAGTGCAAAGTCCGGAAGTTGTAAGATAATGTATTATCTGTGGGTGCTGTTATTTGCAAAATGCGCCTTTAAAAAACTTTAGAGGACTAAGGCCAACTATTAATTCGTTAATGAAGAAACTCGGGCAGATCTGGGCAAAACTCCGAGTGATATTTCGCGAGTGCTGCCGTCCTCCAATTTTTTTACTCCACTCTTTGAAAATTCACTCCACTCCTAAGAGTGAATTTTCCGCTTAATCGTCACTCCCCTAATTAGAGCTAGCGTAAGAGAGTGAGAATAAAAGGAATAAAATATTTTCACTCTCACTCTAGAGTGAAAAAAGTAAAATATTTTCACTCTCACTCTAGAAAGAGATAAAATATTTTCACTCTCACTCTAGAGTGAAATAAATAAAATATTTTTACTCTCACTCTAGAGTGAAATAAATAAAATATTTTTACTCTCACTCTAGAGTGAAAGAATTAAAATATTTTTACTCTCACTCTAGAGTGAGATAAAAAAATCACTATTATCGTAAAGCACTCTCTTCCTAGAGTGAATTTCTTTGTTGTCACTCATTCCACTCCAAAATTCAGTGGGAAATTTGAATTTGATATTTTATTTCAAATTATTTGTAAACATTTATTAGTTTTCTAATGCTCCCAAAGGCTCAGCTGAACCACTGCCGTTTATATTTAACAATATTTATACGCGGGTGTTTTTTAATAACCTTCGTCGACTAGCAAGCGAACGTAGAAATTAGCATATGCAACTAAGCTTAGTTCAAATAGGCGTGAAATAGGCTTAAGAAATCTTTATCTGCCAAAAACGTTCCATTAAATAAGCTTGTACACCCTCTTCGTGTTTTATTAAAAAAAAATAAGCGGTCTAGCAGTATCCCCTCGACAAAATGGCATCATAGAAATCGGATAATAAACTAGAACGCTTAATTGAATGGCTGACAAGGCACCGATTAGATTCTTGGCTAAAACGACAGTAACGCCATCTGCGCTGCCTCTAGAGGCGAGCTCGCGCGTAACTTGGTTAAAGGTTCCCCCCCCATTGAAATTAATGTAAATGTGGCGATAATTAAACGTAAATTAACCTACCAAATGATAAGAAATATTCCACTGACAATTTTTCCCGTTTATATGAACTAAATGTAATATAAAATCGTCTTGAAATATCGTTAATCGCTTTATTACATTCAAAAATAATATTTTTCCCGCACCATGTAGATAACCGAGCATCTGCTCGTCTAGGTAAAGTTTGCGTTGGCAACGCGCGTATTAGAAAGCAAAATGTGATTTTAGAAAGTAGGTTGTAATTCGGAACGATATTAATACTTTTCGGGAATTTGGTCATCAGTGAATTATAAATATAACTTTAAATAAGTTTCAAGGTTTATTTAAAAGCTAGTTTCAGAACTTTTTATCCATTGGTTCGTTCAGAATGTATATTTAAAGTAGACGAAAATTTTAAGGCGCTGAATCTTGCCCAGTCTTAAGCCTCGGTTAAATCTACTGCGTATTGACGGATTTTTAAATGACGTTTTAGCGCGTGACACTACAGGTACATGTCTTGGGCACACAGCCTTCTTTGCGTGCTTTTATGACCGTAACCCGTCAACTTTGAAACGGAAAAACCCGATTACGTTTCAAAATACACAGTAGAATAAACCAAGGCTTAAGACTGGGCAAGATTCACCGCCTTCAAATTTTCGTCTACTTTAAAGAATAATTCTGAACGAACCAATGGATGAAAAGTTATGAAACTAGCTTTTAGATAAACCTTGAGACTTATTTTAAGTTATATTTATAATTCACTGATGACCAAATTCCCGAAAAGTATTAATATCGTTCCGAATTACAACCTACTTTCTAAAATCACATTTTGCTTTCTAATACGCGCGTTGACAACGCAAACTTATTATATTATTAATGTTAATAATTTTAATTAATATTATTTTTGATGGTTATAAAGCAATACACGGTTTTTCAAGACGATTTTATATTACATTTAAGTTCATATAAACGGGAAAATTTGTATGTTGAATATTTCTTATATCATTTGGTAGGTTGATTCGCGGGCGTTCTAAATGTCGAACAGTCTCATCGGTGTCGTGTTTTCTATTCAAAGCATTAATAGTGGTCTTTTGGATTTATTCCTTACGGCAGAAAATATGAATTTAAAATGAAGTGACCCATTATTCCGACTTTCCCATCATTTTGTCTCACACAACCATCACAATAGCTTCATTTTCAAGAGATTTATTGCATAAATAACAAGAGTTAGCTGGGTGGTAAAATAAAACGCGGTTACACGAAGAGCGGAGGGCGCGTTTTAAGTCAACGAAGGCGAAAAATTGTAAGACGCGTTTCGGGTACAATGTTAAAACCGCGAATACGACACAACGATTGCTCGTATGTAAAATGTTCATAGAACATTTTTGTGGGAAATAGCCGGACCCTAATGTTCATACTTGGTTTTATAGCCCGCCGTACATACAATACTAACGAAGATATTCGCGATAAACCGGTTTCCCCCATACCCATTTCTCGTAATACAACTATTTCTAACAGTAACCTGTGAAAAGATATGCTTTCTTTTGAGTGTGTACTCTTACACGATTTGATTACGCAGTTTTGAGCCATTCTTCAACTTTAATAGGTCTTTCAATAAAAGTTACGTCCCCCTTCCATCCCGCCCGCCGCGTAAAACCGGAACTAGGTGATTCAATTTCTGTTACACGACTACCAGATTTTATCGGGTAGTTGTACAGTCAACCCTCTTTGAAACAGCCAACTTCAATCCAAGATATCGCTTTAAACTGTACGCCTCGGCACACGCGTTACCGTTCTCTGTGGTCCTTCGTTAAGATATTTAACGCTGGGTAAGTTAAAATTTTAATTAAATTAAATAAATCTAATGTAAATAACTTAGTTATTTCTAGTTTTCAGTTAAATAGAGAAGATATGGAGCCACTAGAAGGTAATAAAACCACAAAACCAGCAAAAGTACAGTTAATCTACGAATATATTGAAGGAAAATTCAAAACGATAAAAACTGATCCCATTAGAAGTGTTTCTTTTAACCCATTAAATATTTTTGCGCGCGTATTTAGTTAAAATAGTAGAAAAAAACTAAAATTATGTTTAAAATAGATACTTTTAATGTTAGTAAGAGATTAAAAATGCGGATAAATACAGAATTGAATTAGGGTTACGGAGAGAAAAAAATATTTCTTTTTGACGGTTGCTAGTACGTTTTTTTTTATTTTTTGCGCGTGCACACTTTTTTAAAACCACTGTCAGCGCGTGCTCATTATCTTCAATCTTTTTTACGTGACGCAGACAAAACATTATGTATTTTCTAAGTCTATTTTTGCTTTTTGGGGAATATATTTTTACATTCCCCCGCGATGAACTTGTAGAAGTTCTTAATATTTCAGTTTTGTTAGATTGGGCATAACAAATTGATTGCTCTCTTGATGACTGCTCCACCCGCTACACGCAGATTGCAAGACCGTACGTGTCCATCTCGTCCTGGAAATGTCTCGCGAATTACGGCCAGCTTCCATAGATGTTTCGGTTGGTTAGCGTCTGATAGAATAACGACATCTCCTGGTTTAAATTCTGGATCATTTGAGTTTTTTATTCGGTGTGCTGTTCTTAGGTCCAAAAGGTACTCTTTTCGCCACCTTCTCCAGAATTGTGTTATGAGACTTTGACGATGTCTCCATCTCATTTTGATATCGTTTCGAGTCGGTTCGTGTGGAAGGTTTTGGAAATTTTGATCCGGCAAGCATGTTAGACGTCCGCCAATTAGGAAATGTCCTGGAGTTAGGGGACTTGGGTCTTGGGCGTCGTCGTTGACGTACGTCATTGGGCGGGAATTAATCACCGCCTCAGCCTCTTTGAGTATGGTCATTATCTCTTCAAAGGTTAGTTGCGCTTTTCCAAAAACCTTTTTTAGTATGGTTTTTGTAGAGCGAACCATACGCTCATAAAAACCCCCCCACCAGGGAGCTCGTTCCACGATAAATTCCCATTTTATGCCTTTTGTTCCGAAGAACTTCAGGACTTCATCTGATTGAAGATTTTTTCACAAAATCTCCAATTCCTTATTGGCTCTGATAAAGGTTTTTCCGTTATCGGATATAACGACTTTACAAATCCCTCTCGTCGCTATAAAACGTTTAAAGGCCAATAAAAAACGCTCTGTCGTTAAGTCTGTAACAAGTTCGAGGTGTAAAGCCGGGTTTTCATGGACGCTTGTAGCTTGAAAAAGAAAAGATTGAGATTTTTCCATTTTGTGGGAAGCGTATACTTTATTTTATATTTCGCGCTCAAGCTGCAAGGAAAGCGCTTCGCGTTTTCACGATGCTAGATATTTCTAGCGTGCCGTTTGAGCTGGCGGTTGCCGCGTTAATTAAATATGGCGGCTCCGAATCGCGGACGTCTTTTGATTAAGAAAAAAATGTTATTACTTAAACTTTTAGTAATTATTAAGGCCAAAAACAATAAAAGAAGGTGTAAAACAAAACGATGTGCACCCTATTTACATAATTTTGCTCAACTCTATAAATGCAACATTCACTGCATCTCTGTCTCGGTGTTCTTTTAATTTTCGGTTCCAAATTATTGGGTTATCCTTTACATGGCTTATAAAATTGTTCTTCACTTCTATTTCCCTTTGTTGTTTTCTCTTCTTTTTCTATTTATTTTTGTTGCTTTTTGGTTAATTTGGTTGTGGTTGAACTCATTGTTATTTGTTTCGAACAGCGTACAATAGTGTGATAAGCCTCGGTACCAACACTAGCACCTACTACATAACCACATGGACCGACGTCACGCGCGAAATTTTCGCTTGGGCGTAAAAATATCTAGTTGGTTTTGATCGGCGCTAGAAGCGTGTTCCAATCTATTTTCACACGCGCACGCTCCAAGTGCAAAACACAAGTGTTCTTGAAAACAGAAGCGATTGCAGCGTGAGCGCGAACTTTAAACTATTTCTTGCTCAAGCCAAACTTTTTCAAGCTAAAAGCGTCCATGAAAACCCGGCTTTATGCTCTTGTTACAGCGCATGAAAATAACGCGATGTAGCATTTCCTATTTTCCTTTTCTTCGGGTGTGTTGCGCTTCTTTCGTTCTTTGGTGTCATTGACGTAGAGAATTGGGCCAGCGAAGTCGACTCCTGTCACCTGAAAGGGCGGGGCTTCATTGACTCTTTCTTTAGGAAGTGGCGCTTCCATAATTGTTGACGGTCTTGCTTTGAATTTTTTACAAACCACGCATTTGTTTAAGACGGATTTTATTTGTTGTCTCCCTTTTATCACCCAGAATTTATCTCTTAACTCAGTGAGCGTTTCAGCCGTTCCTTGGTGTAGTATATTCAAATGAGCTTTAATTATCAGGAGTTCGGTAAATTTCGTATTTGGCGGTATTAAGATCCGATGCTTCTGGTCGTAGCTCGCTCCTGATTCTTGTAATCGCCCTCCAATTCGTATTATCCCCTTGCCATCGAGGAATACGTTAAATTGTTTTATGTTGGAATCCTTAGGGATATCTTTATTTTGCTTGAGGAATTGTAGTTCACGTGCGTATTTTCTTTTTGCGTTTGAATTACCCAATCAGTTTCAGCGTCGTTAAGTTCTTCTACGGTCAAACGGCCAGAGATGTTCTTATCGGGCTCTTTGATGTATTTTGTGAATCGCGCAAAAATCGCCGTTGTTCTAATTACTCGGTTTAAATCGCTGAAATTGTGTAATTCTAGAAGAGGTTTGATTGATTTCTTGATAGAGACGGTCGATACGTTGGCTTCGATCTTCTCGTCATCTTCGTTTACGTCGGATTCGTACTCTTCTCTGGAATTGATTGGCCATTCATTTATCGGTCGTTGAAGCCATTCCGGTCCCAACCACCATGATCTACCTTTGACAAGTTGATCAGCCGATAATCCTCTGCTGCGGTGATCAGCCGGATTACTTTCCCCTTTGCAGTGATTCCAATTTTCAGGGTTGGTAAGTAGTAGGATTTCTCTAACGCGGTTCGCAACAAATGGTTTTCTTTTCTTTTTCATTGTGATCCAATTTATGGTTATTAAAGAATCTGTCCAGTAGTAGACCTTCGAATCTTCAACTTCAAAAAGTTTTTTCATACGAGAAGTTAATATGGATCCTATTAGAGCAGCCATAAGCTCCAGCCTTGGTAAAGTTAGATTTATTTTGCTAGTCCCGCGCGACACGTGTTTTGGACGTTATCATACTTGTTCTTATTTCGCCCTTTTCCGTTCTCATTCTTAAATAGATTACCGCTGCATATGCGCTTTGGCAAAAGCAATGTAACTGATATTCTATGACCCTTTCGTTGTTACATGTCGCCTCGTAAAATCTTGGAACTGTTATTTTCTGAATTTTTGGTATTTCAGAACACCATTTACTCCACTTTTCGCTCAGTTCTATGGGTAGAGGGTCGTCCCAATCCTTTTTTGCTTTCCACAACTCTTGTAGGAGAATCTTTGCTCGGACTGTGAACGGAGAAAGGAATCCCACAGGGTCAAAGATTCTTCCGATCGTTTGTAAAATCCCTCTTTTCGTTGTTTTGGAAGTTTCGATGAAGTTTATCAAGTCTTGTACCTCAAATCTGAAAATGTCTTCCTGATGGTTCCAAGAAATACCTAATACCTTCAAGGTAGAAGGAGCGATAATGGATTTGCCTTCGGTCGCTTCGCCTCCATTCCAATTTTCGTTATCCCATCGTTGTCTTAATTCGGGGGAATTTGTCTGCCATTTACGTAAGGGCATACCTCCCTCTTTAAGAATAATTTTTGCTTCATTTGCATGTTGGTATGCTGATTCCTTGTCTTTTCCTCCCGAAAGAAAGTCGTCTACGTATAACGAGTCGTCCAATTTCTTGCAAGTTTCAGGATATGTTTCTCTATACTTTTTCGTGTGAAATCTTACCGTTGCGGCGAGTAAAAAAGAACTACACGTCAATCCAAATAATACTCTAGTCATTTGGTAACATTTGATCGTGAGGTCACCTTTAAGATTTTTTTCGTCATTTTCGTCTACCCAGAGAAAGCGTACGTAATTTCGGTCTTCTTCAGCTAATGAAAGTTGCAAGAATGCTTGCTGTATGTCGGATGTAAAAGCAACCTTGAAATTTCTAAATTTGATCAGTATGTCCAGTAAGTCTGGATTCAAGTTGGGACCAGACTGAAGACAGTCGTTTAAGGAATTTGCTCCTTTAGTGCGCGATGAACCATCAAATACGATTCGTACTTTTGTCGTAGATCTATTTTCTCGAATCACAGGCTGATGTGGCAAGTAAAATTGTCCGTCTTTGTTATCTTCGATAGAAGGGACCTCCTTGATTATACCGTCTCGATCATAGTCTTGGAAGATTTCTTTGTACGTTGCGAAGAGATGTGGCTCTCGTTTGAATCTTTTGAACATGGAGCGTAATCTTCCATTGGCGTTATTGTAGTTACTTGGAAGGTTGCGTATTTCGTTCTGCCATGGTAGCTTAACTTCGTATCGGTTGTTATTGAATTTGATTTCGCTTTCGAAAAAGTTGACAATCGACTCTTCAGAATTTGATAGCGATAATCCGTCTGCGTCTTTTATGCCCAGATTTTCCAATTCCCAAAAACTTCTTAACTGTTTTGAGATATCATTCACATCGTCTCTAGGCGTTTGGTTTGTTTCTTGGATGGCCACGTGTTTCACCGTTGTGAATTTCATTCCCAAATGCATGCGTGAAATTGCCGATCCTGATGTGAATCCGGAAAGTACCCATCCTAGTAATGTTTCCATGAGCATCAGATCCTAGTTTATTCTCTCGGTTTTTCCAGTAGCGATCCGCCAATAAAATTCCATGCCGATGAGGATTACCACTTCGTTGTTGTCGTTGGTGGTCTCCTTCGTAATCTCGTCAGCGAGATGCAGCCCGTTGAGATTTAAATTGTCTTTAAAGTTGCGCCCAGGACTTCTCAAATTTGCGGAGCTTACGGTTTAAGTTTCCAAGGCTTCGATCGCGATTTGATTGCCGTTAATGGGATTTTTCAGGGAGAGTTTCACTCTGTCGAACGTTATTACTTCTGATGAGTTTTTCCCAAATACGTATACTTGGCGAGTCTCCTCTGCAATTGTTTCTAGATCTACGGATCTAGCTACGTCTTGACGTATAAAGGTGACTTCGCTTCCACTGTCAAGGAAACAACGAACTGGTGTTTCTAGACCGTCTTTTCCTGGTAGAGTTGCTCGGGCTGTTTGTAGCAGTACTTCTTTATGTTCGTTGTCTCCTGAAGTCGATACAGGAGTAACGTTCTTAACGGAAGTTTCCTTGGATTTTACAAATTTAGCGTAGTCTTCGTCTATGACTTCGTGATGCCATCTGCCGCATTTCGCGCATTTCAGGTCGTTTGGACAATTTCTCGATCGGTGCGTACCAACTAGACTTTTAAAACATTTGTTTTTCTTACGTAAAATGTCTTTTCTCGCTTCTAATTCCTTTATTTCGGGACAGTCGATATGTTTATGGTTTTTATCACAGAATACGCAAGAATCTGATAATTCTACTGTTAAGGTTGATGATGAACTGTTGTATCGTTTCGACGGTTGTCTGTTACTCGAGTTGCTAGCGTGGTTCGGATGACTCTTCGAGTCTCGTGAATCCCGTTTATCTTTTTCTTTCCGTTTTGAATATATAAGGGCTCGTTCGCGGCTCTCTATATCCTTTCTGAGGAATCGCGAGAGTTTTGTTACCTCCCAATCTTCTTCGTCGTCTTTCAAACGGCTGCAAGATAATTGGAATTAAAATGGCATCGTATCTGTCCGGTCCCCATCCTAAGTTATCGAGGCATCTGGTTTCTACTTCACATTTATCGTAGAATTTTCGCAAAGCTACGACGTCGCTAGACGATTCCACGGGTGTCAAGGCCAAATCTAAAAGATTATTCATGTGGGCGTCGATAATGTCGTCCTTTCTTCCGAAACGTTTCTTGAGCAAACTCACGGCCGATTCGTAGTTTTCCGCGGTATTGCTAAATCCTGCGACCACAGGCGCGGCGTTTCCTCCCAATAAAGATTTCAGATAGGCAAACTTGATTGGTGCGTCTTAGTTCGTATTTTCTATGGATGTTTCGAATTGTCCCCAAAAATCTTCTCATTTCGATTTATCACCGTTAAAATGTCCGATATTGATTTTTGGTAAATGCATAGCCGCGGCGTTATTTCCGCTTACGTTTTCTCCGGTTGGAAAATTAAGATTTCGGTTCGGTGGTAATCTATCCAGTGGCCTTAATCTAGCATTAGCTCTTTCTTTACATTCGAAAATCTTATCGAACGTTATTTCGTTATCTTATATTTCCGCATTCATTTCGTCTTGGTTCGTTATGAATAAGTGTACGTTACGGTTATACTCTTTCAACGTCTCTGTTTTCTTGTCAAGTTTTCGTAACTCGAGAGTGAGCGTCGGTATGTTTATACCTAACGGATCATTCAACATTCCGTCTATTATGTTTACGGCCCTTGTTATCACTCCTTTATAACTTGACTGCTTTCGTATTACGGAGTCTTTCGTTTCCGCTGGTAAGGCTGCTGCGCCCCCTTCTTCGTTTGGCATTTTCGTTTCGTTACGTAATTCCACTAACCTTTAAACTTGATGTTCGTAATTGAGACCGTCGATTGATCTGTTGAATTTCGTTGCGTTATCAATCTAAGGTCCCGGGTTTCGGCACCATGAAATATTTTTGCGCGCGTATTTAGTTAAAATAGTAGAAAAAAACTAAAATTATGTTTAAAATAGATACTTTTAATGTTAGTAAGAGATTAAAAATGCGGATAAATACAGAATTGAATTAGGGTTACGGAGAGAAAAAAATATATTTCTTTTTGACGGTTGCTAGTACGTTTTTTTAATTTTTTGCGCGTGCACACTTTTTTAAAACCACTGTCAGCGCGTGCTCATTATCTTCAATCTTTTTACGTGACGCAGACAAAACATTATGTATTTTCTAAGTCTATTTTTGCTTTTTGGGGAATATATTTTTACAACCCACGTAGCTTTTTTAGGCATTTTAGAATAATGAAATCTCGACTTATTATCTGTATCTATGATCCCGAATTCCAAATTAGGCCTAACGTTTACAGCGTCAAAAATATTTCCTTATTTCAGGCACCAAGCGACCACAAGTGACAAAGACTATACAAAAAGGAATCTGTTAGTCCAGGCGCGGAATGTTAATACTCCTTGGCGAGTGCTGAACAGGTTTCATTGAAAGGCCTATTAAACATAAGTTACTTTAAAGACTTAAAAAAACCGCGTTAGCGTCGAGCTAAAGTCGGACATTTAATTTTAGGCGAAATAGGGTGTTAGTTAACCAGTTTGGCAACGATGGCGTAACTTTCGTTGCCAGCGAAACGAAAAGCATGATCCAAAGGCATGGTTTTTAAAAGTTCTAATCGGAACCCAAGACAAAATTTCAAAAATCGTTCTAGTTTGTTATCCGATTTCTATGAATGGCATAAAGCGTCACAATTTCAAGGTTTCAGTTTAAATGAATTCAACTAATTAACTGAGCTTTAGAAATAATTACAACATTGTAAAACTTCTTAAAAATAATTCAACTGCGGCTTAGAAATAATTAGAACATTGTAAAACTTCTTAAAAATAATTCAACTGAGGTTTAGAAATTTTGAGAACACTAAAACTTCATACAATAATAATTTAAAATATGATATTCAAATCTCCCGCCGTCCTTTAGAGTGAAAAAAATGACCTTGAAGAATTTCACTCTTTCCCCGCCAGTTCACTCGGCGAGTGGGAAAACGGTAAAAGTGAAATCGGGGAATAGTAAAAATCACAATTTTTTCCAATCTCATTCTCTAGTGAGAGTGAAGCTATTTAATTTTATTCACTCTCATTCTAGAGTGAGAGTGAATTTTTTTAATATTTTTCACTCTCATTCTAGAGTGAGAGTGAATTTTTTTAATATTTTTCACTCTCATTCTAGAGTGAGAGTGAATTTTTTTAATATTTTTCACTCTCATTCTAGAGTGAGAGTGAATTTTTTTAATATTTTTCACTCTCATTCTAGAGTGAGAATGAATTTTTTTAATATTTTTCACTCTCATTCTAGAGTGAGAGTGAATTTTTTTAATATTTTTCACTCTCATTCTAGAGTGAGAGTGGATAGTTGAAATTCAATTGTAATTTTGCCCAGGTCTGAACTCGGGTGTTTCTTAATGTTAAATATCGACGTTCTAGACTGTCGCGCCACCTATGAGCAATGAAGGAAGCTTGACCTTCCCTGCAAGGGCAATATTCTCTTTAAGCTAAATTTGTAGAAACTGTAGAAAAGGAAATGAGATTTTACGCGTATATCTTTTCTGATAGTAAATGGTTCGTATCAACCGTATCAACTATATATAAACACGTTAATTCAACAATGCTATTTCCGAACTATATAATATGACAGTGGTATTTTTAAATTAAGAAATTGATTCTGTTAAAATTTTTAATGGAAATGAATAAACGAACCAAGGATTTGAAACCCGTATCGGTAGAAGTTGTCGGTGATCTATAGGCGTTTAGAGCCATGCTTACAAAACAGTTAAAATCTTATATCTCGATAGTTATTTACACATTCCAACGAGTTTCCAAGATACTTGTTGTATACCAGGTTTGGCTGCGCTGCCGGGTTTGGGAAGATACGCGAAGAGGATTCGGGGTGTAGTTCTGACGGATAAAGCTATTTCTTTGTCTTATTTGTACAGTAAAACCGGATACACGAAAAATAAAAAGCGAATGGACAATACTACAATAACTTGACAGCCTGACGAATACCAATTTTTTTCTATAAGGCTCGTAAATAAACTAACATTCAAATTAACATCAACAAATTTTTTTAACCACCGTAATATACCGATTTTGTTCACTGCTTAGATCACGCTTTATGGCAGTTTCTTCATAATGCGTATATATTTGCCAATTTTTAGACGTCTCAGATTTTAATGTTGCATATTTCTTTTACGAAAGAGTAAAGTATTAAACAAATAATTTGTTTACATGATATCCCGCTCTGTGTCTTTTACCCGTTGGGCTTTTCAGGGTACCGATGACGTAGCAAATTGAAATGATTACTAAGAGGAGATATAGTAGTGAATTTCAACCTTATAAGTCAGGTATTCAATTTACCTTGCTGCTGTAGAATTTATTTAGTGGATCTAATAGTCCTTATATCTTAATAATGATTGGTGTTACGAAACATATTTTATGAGAACGGGAGGTTTCCTTAAGAGAGTATAAAGAGTTTGGATAATTGGAGGTAGCAAGTTCATTTTAAATCCTCATTTCACCCTTAGTCAAATTTGAACTCCGCTGCAGAAGATTTCCTTCAAACTTGTGCCGTGAGTTGCAAAGTAGGATCTTCTTTGAAAGAATCACCTTTCACTAATATAAAACAATTTTTCATAAAGCAGAAGGAATAGCACCACTCACAGGCGTTTCACCTAAAACATTATAATCAACAGCGTTCCTAGCGAAAAAACCGGAACTTTGTGACTCGATCAACGAAAGTTCTACATAACACTCCCTTCAAAGAAGAATATTTATTTTCAGAAACTACCTACCATTTAATTGAACGTTTTCAGAATAGATTCTTTCCCAGTCTGCTACCGGATTTCCATCGATTACTAAAAAATTAAAGCACTAAATAAAATTCATCTTTAAAATTGAATGTGAAAAATTACAAGAATAATTTTTCAAATATTTTTTTTTTTAAATAATCTAATTTGACCAACTACTCTCCGGGAGTTCTAGGAATGGATTATAATAATTGCCGAAGGCATAATGAAAAAAAGAAACAGATGGTCAATATATGAAAAGAAAAGTTAACGGGTTTCTGTAAAAGTAGAACTTCTTTTACCCAAGGCACCACCTTCCTGCCATGCGAACCAACGGCTACTAGTTAGTGTTAACCTCTACAAGGGTTTATAGAAAGGGGATACCGAAGAAATCACTGAAAAACCCCTTTAACCAATGGGGAGAGAGCTTGCACATCAACGTAAAAGCTGGGATAAAAACCGACAACTCTTGCTGCGGGTGAAAGTGCTAACCTTCCCACCACCGCACCACCCGATTTAATTTTAAAATTAGTTTTCAATGTTTACGAACGTGTTACCTTTAATTGGAAGCGACGAGCTCAAAAGCTGCTCCACGACAGGTGTAGTTGTCAAATTTACAGAATAAAATAAGCTTGCAATGACATGATCTTGCAGATTCTTTCCAACGGGGAGATCAGCTATTACCTTAATCTGGTTAAAGGGGCAGCCAAGCACCCGAGTGTTAAATTAAGTAATATATTTTATCATTTTTAAATTAAATTATTTAACAATTTATCATTTCGAAACCAGACAGAAATTGAAGTTTTTCGTGGCTACCTTTTTTTGTTGCAGATGACGTTTAGGACCAATTCCGGAAAGCATAAGGAGTTGCGCGGAATTTATGACACCGGCTGAAATTATCACTTCTTTCTTTGCCTTGAAATATTGCTCCTCTTGGTTTGCAATTTCGACGTATACACCTTCCGCGACTTTCCTGTCATTGATTTTAATCTAAAATTAAACATTAAGAGATATCTTACAATGTTAAATCAGTTAAGGAAACAAAACCAATTTTATGGAAAATACTTCTTTAAGTTTTAGTTTTTTTAGTGACAAATTCACAATATTCAGTTTTGAAAATTGTTGAAAAAAAGCTTAAAGTGGGTTCGTAACTTTCATTGCCCAAATCAAGCGAATTGGACACTCATTATTCAGATAACGATTTTAAAGAAACCTTTAAGGCTTTTGATGTTTATATTGATGGTTGGGACCAGTGACGCATTAATCTATAGCAGAGCTCCTATGGCAGAGCCCCTATGGTTGAGCCTCTAGGCTACGAGCTTCTTTGTGTCCTTCGACATCGCCCTTTTGTCTTTGAAACATGGACCCATTAACTTATGCTTAATGCTGAACCATGTTCGACTAAAAATGTCTGGAATCATTCCTTAAAATAACTTCCAACAATAAGTCATATTTAAAAGAATACACAGATTTAGAATCTGAAAAGTATCAGGGAGTGTAATATTTTCTTTGTTAGCCTTTGGATCAAATTTTGGTTGATAAGTTAATGCATGCTAATCACATCAAATTTAATCAAATTTCAAAAATAAAGCAATCCTATTTTAATCTTTCAAACTATGCCAAGTTACCTACGCAATCGAAAGTGGTATGAGTGTGTGTCCTTAGCTCCAATACCAAAAATTCAAAGATGATATAGGATTCTTTTATGATTTGAATGAAGATATGAATTATATAGCAGACTAGAATGTTACGTAATATTTACATATGGAAAGGTTACAATTACCAGCAAGATGAAAATTTCGGTACAAAAGGGCGTTATGGACGTAAGTCAAATTTCTTTAGATATCTATTAGCGCAGTGAATAGACTAAAGCTCCATGTTTAAATACTCCCAAAATATCATATATTTAATTATGGGGACCACTATATGAAAAAATTAACGAATTCATCCTTTGCATTACAGTCCATAGGTAGTTCCTTTTAACCACTTTATGAAACTTGTATGTCCCTGACAAAGGATAAGAAAATGAATACTTGCTTTTGTTACAAAGGCTCTCGGAATCACAACGAGATTGCTCCTTCTGCTGGCATCTCTCAAAAACGCTTTCTCGGTGCTGCAGCGGTATCCGTTTCTTTTGTTTAGAGGTGTTCTAGAAAAGCCTGGAACAGAAGTTTTTGCAGGGCTATTGGATTTAAACAGCTTAAATTCAAATAGCGCACGTAAGTCAGACTTGCTTTCTTTAAATTTGCCCTCTTTTATCACTATTAATTTATTTTAATTAAATAATAATAAATTAGTTATTTCTAATTTATAAAAGTAAATAAATTTGGTTCAATTATTTCCAAAATAAATCGACCTCACTGTTGTTTACTTATTTTCCGCGAACTTCTGTTTATCTCGAATAGTATGAGCTGTTAAAAAATAATCATAAAATAACCCTTTTTCAGTCGTGAGGGGGGGGGGGGGAGGCTGACGTTTAGTAGGAAACACATTATAACTATTAGAGCTTTAGTGTTGTAATTTACCTTCGAAAATTTAAATAACCCTGGTTTCTGTCTCTTATTTTTATTGAAAAGTTAATAGGCATGATTAAAAAATAAATTGTGCTAGCATGTGACGTCAGACCTAGAATGTAGAAAATAGTATTTTAAAGACAGCACGCAACCAATACCATGGATCACATTTGAATTGCGCCATTAGCCTTAAAATTATTTAATTTTCATTTAAAATTAAACTAAATTAAATTATTTATTTCCTATTAATAATGAATCTCAGGAATCCATACCTCTACTTGAAATGCTTATCGCGGAAGATTTTCGTCTCGATTTGGCTGACGGTTTTATTGACGCCACTTAGTTAACTTAACAAACAACAAAATTGACGTGAGAGGAGAGCGCGTGCAGAAGGAATTTTTGCCTCTCGTAGGCGAGGGTTAGAGTGTACAATAACTGGTGGCTTTACCGGTTAGTCGGGGTGCGGCTCTTGTAACCCATAAGGGCGCTGACGCATAGGGAGATGTTAGTTCGGACCAAATGGTCCTATCTCCACTTCCGACTTCGGTCAGGTTTGGGCTGGAAACTGAGCTTCGGCTGAGGCTAACGGAGAGGGTCCAGGAAAACTGGTCAACCTCGGCAGATTGGGTAGCCTGCTGTGGGGCGGCGGGCCTCCGTATGAGGGCACGGTGATCCTGTTTCTCGGAATTTTGGAGCCCACCGGGATCTCCGGTGGCAGCGGTGCCGGGTTATGTGGACCGCTGTGTGCCCGTCGTTCCCCTTTAGGTGCTCTCTCTCCAAAGGGTTTGACTCTTTACCTACGTCGGTTAGAGTTGCTTTAGAATCCACTATTAATCCCACTGTGTGCGAAGTGGGGATTGGTCCACCCGTTGCTGCACCTTCTGCGTCTAAGGTGCGACCATCAGTAGTAGGGTACTACTTCCCATGCTAGATTTAACACCTGTCCGGGCTAGGGGACGCTGGCGTAGGGCACTATGATGATAGGCCTCCGGTGGTATGGCACCTGTTGCTAGGTGCACTGGGCTATAATTTCTGACACACTACCTCGTAGGCGAGGCCACAGCCGACGGAGTGATCTTACCTTACGCGATACGGCAGGATAAGCATTCCAAGTAGAGCTATGAATTACTGTGAAACTAAATATACTATATTTTACGAAGAATTACTACGTTGAAGTGATCGGAATACTTTGTTCCCAGAATCATTTCCCAGCTAGGAGTAACAAACATAACACCCCACACAAGGAGACCGCAGCTAGCCTTTAAACACGCTAACGCAGTGTTGTCTATTAATTTCATTGGACGAGCCTTTACGCTGCACGTTTTACAGAAAGGGGGAAGACAATTTCCAAATTTTTCCCTTCCAAAGGCACAGGCGCTAAAGCGTCTAACAAATTAAAATTGTACACAATAAAATAGACGACTTTTGATGGGTTGCGTTCTCCTTGGGTGGGGTGTTGCGTTTGTTGCTTCTTGCTGCCAGGTAAGTTCGTTGGCGACATAACAGCTCAAACGCGGTTTAGTTTCAAATTCGTAAAACAATTACTTCATTTCTATATAATTTTGTCGAACTAACAGATATTTTTACGTTTCAAAGAATATACGTAACTAGCCTTTTCGGGTTACATAGATCTCCGTAGTGCTAAACGAGATATGATAATGAACTGTTGGATTTACGTTTGCTAAGCAGGCAATTAATAACATAGCGTCAGCTTTGCAGACGAAAATCCCTCAGCTTAAGAGCTTGTCACGTTCTATATAAAAGGCTTATTTTAGAATAACCCCTGAGAACTCAAAATAATACGGACAAATCAACTCTTACCTCTTTGTATTGCGCCGTTGATATCTCTTGTTGGGAAACCAAAGCTTTCAGCGGCTTTCAAAAACGGACCCTGCAGTTGCGATGCGAAGGAACTCGTCTCAACGGTTAATGGCCCGTCTGTGTTGTGGTATCCTAAAAATTAGTTTTAAAATCAGAAATATTAATTAAAACATATCTGACAGCGCCCACAACAACCCACCTTCGTCAATTGTAGACCAAATTCGATTTCCTTCAGATTTCAGGAAGTATGGAAGTACTTCCTCGTAGCTCCATCCGGTAGCTCCACCTTTCGCCCACAGGTCGTAATCGACTCTGTTCCCTCTAACGTATATCATCCCGTTAACACTACTTGATCCTCCGATGCATTTTCCTCTTGGATATGTTGTTACCTGCCATTATTAAAAACTAGAATTGAAATTTCAAACTCCAAAAGCCCGAATTTTTGGCCAATTTGTAACACAATTTTGATTTTAAATAAAGCGATCACTGACTAATAGATTACGAAAATCAACTAGACCTTAAAAAAGGAGTAGAATTAACTCTAGTCAAAACCAAACCCGCTGTCCAATGAAGCAGCGGTTCCTAATTTTTTTTACATGGAACCCTAAATTATCAACCTAATTCTGGCGGAACCCCAATTATTTTTTTTTATTTATCTTAAAAGACTCTTGACACAAACAAAGACGGCCACGCTGCGAATTCTCTGAATCCCTGTGACCCTTCCACGGAACCCCATGGTTCCACCGAACACCTTTTGGGAACCCCTGCAATAAAGCATCGCGTAAAAGACAATGATATATTTAAATATCATTTGCCCAATAATTTTTACAATTTGGTACAATCTCTCCGGTCAGTTTTCAGAAAATTACACAACATCAAAAAGGAAGCAGTTGCGCCGAAAACCACGTTTTCGATTTCTCAAAATATTTGAACAATTTTCCAATTATTATTTTTTTACCACTAGATTCTACTCCAAATTTCTCATCGCTTATTAAGTTTCGTATTTGCACGATAGGTAGCGCCATAGTCAAGTGTTCGAAATGAACAAAATGGGGAGAATTCCGGAAAACATAATATTTGTTCATTTTACGGAGATCCTTGGGGAAACTGGTGGGATTATTTTGGGAATAGACCAGTGGCGTAGCTAAGATCTCCGCCCCCCCTCGAAACTCTTTTGGGGGCCCTATAAACAGTGGAGTTTATAAGGGGCGAGTGGAGACCCCTCTATTATGCGTCGACGTATGCAAATGCTTCGGTTCGCTTTAGAAATAATGTGAACTAAGAAATCATTTAAATAAAAGAAGCATTTTAATTCTTAATTACATTTTCCCGAAACGTTTTTGTTTGAGTGTCAGACATTTATCTACGACTTCATTTAAGTCGAGTTTACGACAAGTTTCATGTTCAATGCTCATCACGGCTAAAGCACTTAATCTAGATTCTGTCATGGTATTCCTTCAGAATGTTTTTATTAACTTGAGTTTAGAAAATGATCTTTCAGCTGACGCAGAAGAAACAGGTAAAGTTAAATAGTATAGCTGAATTGCTGTAGGTATATCAAGCAGACTACTTGCTAGATAAGTGTTCTCAACAAATAAACGTTTTGCTAATTCCTTGATAGACTATAATTTTCTTTTTTATTTCTGGTGTCATTATTGTTTTGAAACTTATCACTTGTTAAACTAAAACGTACCATAAATCCGAATCGTATTTATCTACAAAGTTCGTAGCTTTAATTTGAGCTTCGTCATTCACGTTCATTGGTCATGTTCAATAATTGGTTTGGGTTTAAGAACGAAAAGTTGTCATTAATGGTTTTCATACTAATGAAACGTGTGTTTAACTGCTGAATTATAATGTCACATGATTCGTTGAAAACCGTTACTTGGAAACGTTTTACCGCATCTTCAATTTTTTCATCTGATGATAGTTCGTCGTGAAATCACTTCACTCGCGATATTCGTTTCGAAACTAGTTTACACTCTATATTATATGACTTCGCTAATTCACTTACTTCCTCTACTACTTTTGCAAAATTGGCCCTCACCGTAACCAAGTTATCCCTGGCGTCTTCCAATAGTGTGCAAGCTTTCTGGAGATCAGCATTCGAACTCTGAAGCAATTTTGAAACTAAATTTATATTTTCTACAACTTTGCTTTGGAATACATGTAATAGAACAAAATCGAAAGTCTCTAGTTTTTTCTAAGATTGGCGGCTTCTTGTCTTTCTTAGGTTTTTTGGCTTTTAAGAATTATGTAAGATGAACATTGCGTAACATTTTTGAAATTGTATTTTATCGCTATGAGAGAGTCATATTGAGAAGACCACCTTGTTGGGCACTATTTTTCTAGGGTATTTGCTACGCATTTGTCATTTTCCAAAGTAGTTTGAAATTCGTGCCAACGAGCTACACTTTCACTGAAAAACACATCAACGCTCTGCACTCTTTCGTCAAATTGGTTCAATTCGGAAATTGGTTTTACGGAGTCATTTTGCACTAAGTTTAAATTGTGAGCAGCGCAATGCGCAAACTCTGCATTTTGTACCCGATTCTTTATACGAGCCTGCAAACCCGTGTATTTTCCGCTCATGTTTGCCGCGCCGCCATAGCCCTGTCCCCGGCATTTTTTCAACTTAATACTAAAACGGTCTTAATCGATTATTTTCCCATTTTAAACGGATTTTCGCTATTTAAGAAAGGGCCTACCAGTGGCCTACCTCCCGTTTGTATCTACGAGGAGAAAAGGCATACCATCAAGACATCGCGTTGGATTTATTTTATACGAGTCCCACCCAATTTTATCGTTAACTTTACTTCGGTTTAATTCGTGTTTTACTTGAGCGAAGATAAGATTAGCAAGTTAATGCCGCGTTATTTAAAGTATTAATGAACACTATTCAATTTAACGTTAATTTAAACTATTTTAGCACCAATTCGATCCATTTTTAAAATTCATACTTTCGCTTCCAATCGATTGATTTTACTTAATTTTAATGTGAAAACGTTGAGCTTTAGATTTTTTATATTCAATTAAAACATTTTGTTTACAAATTCTGAAAACCATTTTTTTGGAAATTTGTTAGTAGTATTATATCCGAAAATTAATATATCTTTCAATTTATTTATTTATATCTTTATTTATCTATTTATTTATATCTTTATTTATCTATCTATCTATTTATGTTTATCTTTATTTATCTATCTTTCTATATATTTATTTATATCTTTATTTATCTATCTATCTATTTATTTATATCTTTATTTATCTATCTATCTATTACGGTATTTATCTATCTATCTATTTATTACTGTATTTATCTATATAGCTATCTATTTATTACTGTATTTATCTATCTATCTATCTATCTATTTATTGCTGTATTTATCTATCTATAAATTTATAACTTTATCTTTCTAAATCTTTACTAATATTTATCTCTCTCCCTCTCTTTGTAATTATATATTTATATCTATCTATATATATATATATATATATAGAATACATCTATCTTTTCGAATATATTTTATCTATGGAACATTCCAATATACCGCTTTGTCCATTTTTTAGTATTGTTAATTTTCCGGAAAAATAAAACGCTTAAAAATTTCCAGAAAATTTCCCGGAAATTTTTCCGAATTGCGTAAAACTTTCCACAAATCGAAAAATAAAAAATTGAAACATAAATTACTTTTTAAGGGTTTTTAATGTTTTTAACTTTTTATCGATGTAAAATGTCTAATATCAGTAAACATACTAAAAAACATTATAGTGTTACATTGTTAATCAGTTTAAACTAGTCTAGAGGTTTAGTTTTACTTTTAGATTAGAAAAAATTAGGCGAAAATGCCGCTTTATTTAAATTTGCAAACAATAATTAGACTAATCATGGAATGAAAACTTTTTTTCGGAAAAATACGGAAAAATTTCCGAGCAAAATTTTAGTCTATTATTGTTTGCTTTTTTGCCTTTTCAATTGGTGGTCAAACTATAATAATAATAATAATAATCCGCTAGGCTAATACCCAAGGCACCACCTTAGGCCTAAGTCACAAGCGACTTTTGAAGCCATTAATTCAGGTGGCCGGGTTACAATGCGTAGGAAGGTGGTGGCAAGCCCTGCATGCCTCGCGATCGAGCCAACAGCTCTACACTATGCCAGTGGTGAGTAAATGGGCGATCTTTTTAGTAAATTGCCATGTCAAACTTTATTAATTTATTATCTCTAAAAGATAATAATATCCTATAATACAGATCAATTACTATTAACATGACGATTTTGACCTATAAAAGGGCTTTCTTTGGGATCACCGCTGTATTAGACTATAATTTTAAACATCGTCTACTTACCGAACAAAAGTGTTGTGCTTTATTCGTTAAATTACGGTGTAAAATACACCCTCGACGCATTCAAATCTGTGATTAAATTCACTATAGATTAATAAAATTGTTTGTCCAATTAATTGGTGTAGTTAGGTTAAAAAGAACGATAAAAAAGTAAATCTTAAAAAAATTCTAGAACTAGATATTTTATCGTAGTTCAAGTGATATTTCCTAATTTAATTGACGTGTTTCACAAATTATGTAACGCCCAAAAATCACATTCCCCGTCATTGAAAAGGGAACATTAACAACCCGGAAGACTCACTTTGGTCGAAAGATTTAATGAAAGGCGAACCGAAGGTCGCGAAAAAGAAATCAGTGAATACAGTTTTTAGGAAGGTGAGAGTTTGTTCAACGAATGCGACATTTGGGTGGAGGACGATTGCTTGTGTGGTTTTTATGCGGAAGAAACATGGATATAAGGTTAATTTCAAAGGCATTGAAAGTCGCTAGATGACTTGAACCCAGTGGCGTAGCCAGGGGGGGGGCACAGGGGACACATGCCCCCCCGAAACGTATGGTCGTACGTACAAATATTTTGATTTTTTTCCTTTTTTTTCAATGGTGTGCCCCCCCCCCCCCCGAAACAAAATCCTGGCTACGCCACTGCTTGGACCTAAGGTGGTGCTTTGGAAATAATCTTAGCTACTTATTATTATTAGTATACACTGAAACTTCATTGACCGTAAACTCAACAACCCTAACCATACTTCGTCAAAGTGTCGCATTCGTCAAAGAAACACCGAAACGTTGTGTTCAACCAAATATCATCTGATGATATTTGGTTCACCGAATTCTTTTTCGCGACCTTCGGTTCGCCTTTCATAAAATCTTTCGACCAATGTGAGTCTTCCGGTTGGTGTTTGTTCCCTTCTTTTCAATGACGGGGAATGTGATTTTTGGGCGTTACATAATTTGTGAAACCCGTCAATGATAATTTATTTAATAAATATCACTTGAACTACGATAAAATATCTATAGTTCTTGATTTTTTTAATTTACCTATTTTTCATTCTTTTAAACCTAATTACACCAGTTAATTGAACAAACAAACTTATTCATCTATAGGGAGTCTAATCGCAGTTTCGAATGCGTCGAGGGTGTATTTTACACCGCCAAAAAGAATTAGGCACAGAACTTTTGTTCGGTAAGTAGATTGTTAAAATTATTGTCTAATACAGCGGTCGAGGGGGTAGCCACTAGGAAAATAATTGTACACCAGATTTCTGATTTCCGATTTTTCTCAAATATTTCCGATATTTCTAATATTTCTCGTGGATTTCTAATATTTCCTATATTTCTTGTGGATTTCTAGATAATTATTTGTATTTCTTGCTATTTGTACACCAAGTTAGTGATCCCAAAGAGAGCCTTTTTTAAGGTTGAAATCGCCATGTTTAAAGTAACTTTTTAATGTATTATAAGATTTTATTATCTTTTAGAGATAAAAACTTTTAAATTTGACATGGCCATTTACTAAAAGGATCGCCCATTTGCTCACCTATGGCAGTGTAGAGAGCTGTTGGCTCGATCGCGAGGCATGCAGGGCTAGCCACCACCTTCCTACGCATTGTAACCCGGCCACCTGAATTAATGGCTTCAAAAGTCGCTTGTTGACTTAGGCCTAAGGTGGTGCCTTGGATATTAGCCTAGCTGATTATTATTATTATTATAGTTTGAAGAACAATTAAAAAGGCAAAAACAATGCAAACAATAATAGACTTACTCATCAACATTGTAATTTAAAATTAAAAAATAAATTATTCCAGAGCTGCGGAGGGATAGGGAAGCACCCCACATCACAAATCAGGGATGGGGTGCATTTGGCCGAGTCCTTATTTGGCCGAATGCTCATTTGGCCGAATGCTCATTTGGCCGAATGCTCATTTGGCCGAATGCTCATTTGGCCGAATGCTCATTTGGCCGAATGCTCATATGTCCGAATGCTCATATGTCCGAATGCTCATATGTCCGAATGCCCATTTGGCCGAATGCCCATTTGGCCGAATGCCCATTTGGCCGAATGCTCATTTGGCCGAATGCTCATTTGGCCGAATGAGCAGTCGGTCAAATGAGCAGTCGGTCAAATGAGTAGTCGGCCAAATGAGTAGTCGGCCAAATGAGCAGTCGGCCAAATGAGTAGTCGGCCAAATGAGCAGTCGGCCAAATGAGCAGTCGGCCAAATGAGCAGTCGGCCAAATGAGCAGTCGGCCAAATGAGCAGTCGGCCAAATGAGCAGTCGGCCAATTGACTAGTCGGGAAAATGAGCAGTCGGCCAATTGACTAGTCGGGAAAATGATCAGTCGGTCAAATGCACTGTCCATTGGTCTGACTGCCCATTTGGCCGACTTCTCTGAGAAGTCGGCCAAATGGACAGTCGGCGTAACGTGTATTTTGTGGTCGGCCAAATGAGACGTCGGCCAAACGAAACTCTCCCAAAATCAGTAGCTATGGATCGCTAATCATGAAATAAAAAATGGACGAAAAACGATGGAAAAGCGGGATAGGCAAGAAACTGCAAGAAATAATGCTCTAAAAAATGCCTACGTCCCTATTAATTCCCTTCAACCACCATTTTCGCAGAACCTAGTAACCAGCTATTTTGCAACCGCACCTTTACGGCGCGAATTCAACAGACACCATCGTGTGGGCAATACTATCGTGCAACTACACCTTCACAACAAACTGATGGAGGTATGCCTTTTACAACTCACAAATGTTTCAACTTGGCGGACCATTTCTACACTCACAAAGCCGTTTAGTTTGCCCAGCCAGTACTGAGAACTACAAACTGTAGTTGGTGTGGACGACTAGGCCATTTTGAATAACTTTGAAGAAAAAAAAAGCCAAACTGAACCAACATAGAGATTATATTTAGAAGTCAAGGTCATTTTCTAAAATGTGACTATTCTGTAACTCTACAACCGCTCAACCGATCTTCTTGAAAATTGAACATTCGACTACTACGGCCCAAATAACCTGCAATACAAGTTTTCACAAAAATTGGCGATGGTAGGGCGAACAAGTCGGTGAATCTGTCCGGGAATTACCCCAGGAAGCGTTGATCCAAACTCTGATTACCAATCAAATGGTACATAGTCCAGTGGCCACGAAGTCTGAACTGAATAAAATCTTCAATATAGATATGGAGGCACTTATCGATACCGATGCTTCAGTAAATATAATAAACTATCCCTAATATTTGAGGCTAGCACCACCACCTACTCTTAATGCGCCAAAACTCAAGGCTAACCCATTTGCATCCTAGGAACCCTTACCGCTTCTTGGCACATTCGCTTCTACAATTTCAATTAACTCTATCTACTGAAGCAACTTTTCATGTCTTACACCGATCTAAATGATGAACCAAGCCGACGTAATCCGGCGATCAATTGCACACTCTTTCAATCTAGGAGATAAGGTCCTCCCTAAACTCATTCCCCGACATAAATTTCACCCATTGTATGACACCAAACCGTGGAAAAGTGTTGAATCAGAGGATCAAGCATAACAATAAAACACCAAGGGAGATGTCTAATTAGGAATTGTTCCTTGCTAAAACCCTTCAAGTCTACCGCAACTGTACAAAACGAACAACCATGTATTGACATTTATCAGAATGCATATGATGACCCCAAAGGATTGCCACGAATCTACCCTCAACGGCATCTAAATCAAGCACCAGTACATCAAAACCCACAACGGAATCAAGCACCAGTACACCAAAACCCACACGCTCAGGGTGTAATAATTCAAGGACGGCGACCTCGTCGAAACATATCGCACCTGAAATGCAGAGAAATTGCGATGGGAGAATTACACTTCGCCCAAGAGTAAACATGAGATCGCCGAACCATCCTAATTCATAAAAAAGGACGAGGAAAGAAAAAGTGTTTTGGTTTTTAGTTTTGGTTTTTTTCCTCTTCAAATAACCTGTTAAACCAAATGTTATTTTCGCCAAAAATGTAGAAATGTAACATCTACCATATTATTTTATATCACTCTTTTCTAACCTCGTAATTACAAGGAGCTGCCACCCGCGGAGATCGCGTGCTTTAATAAAATTATAAGCACGAGGGATTCTTGGTTTTTAAAAAGAAAAAGCAAAAATGATGGAATCAAAACGGTTTCAATAAATTTTGGTTCATTTAATTTGATTTCTGCATTGTTTAATGAACTTTGCCCACAACAACACTAAAAATGGGAGGTAGGCCACTGGTAGGCCCTTTCTTAAATAGCGAAAATTCGTTTAAAATGGGAAAATAATCTATTAACGGGAGGCAGGCCACTGGTAGGCCCTTTCTTAAATAGCGAAAATTCGTTTAAAATGGGAAAATAATATATTAACGGGAGGTAGGCCACTGGTACTACTGGTAGGTCCTTTCTTAAATAGCGAAAATTCGTTTAAAATGGGAAAATAATCGATTAACGGGAGGTAGGCCACTGGTAGGCCCTTTTTTTTAATAGCGAAAATTCGTTTAAAATGGGAAAATAATCGATTAACGGGAGGTAGGCCACTGGTAGGCCCTTTTTTTAATAGCGAAAATTCGTTTAAAATGGGAAAATAATTGATTAACGGGAGGTAGGCCACTGGTAGATCCTTTCATAAATAGAGAAAATTCGTTTGAAATTTTAAAACAATCGACGAACAGAAGAAAAAAACGATTAATCGTCGGTATGTCTCTGGTAGGCCCTTTTAAAGGTATCGCAAATTTTACCTTTTGAAATTGTTAATGCGTTGTTTAAATATACAAAATATTAAGTAATAATAAGTTTAATTTAATTTAAATAAAGCCAATCTTTTAAAACATAGCGTAAAATGCAAAGGAAACAATCATAAAAAGTTGATTCAATTCGCAATTATCTTGGCTAAAGGTAGGCCACTGGTAGGCCTTTTCGTTGGTAGGCCTTTTAGTATTTGCCTATGTCAGTACTTAATAGGAGTTTCTCAGTGGATATTTTCTGCCGTTGAACTCCTTCAAGTTTGTAAATTGTTGACAACGCATCACCATTGCCACGAAGGCGATTATTTTCCGAAGATTCGCTAGCGAAGTTTAAATTCATCGTTACCTGAGACAATGCTACCTCAGGTCCGATTTGTAAATCGTCTTTTAGGTATTGGTGATTCTACTTTCTTCCGTGACTGTTCTGCGTGTGTAGCTTGAAACAAAGAGTTAATTTAATGCTGCAGTGTCTGTTCTTCTTCCTTCATTGTTTTTAGTTTTCTTTTCTGCGCACCGTTTGAATATTTACGTGGCAAAGGCGGCATTTTAACTTTTGATACGTGTATTTTTTACTTATTTAACCCTAAATATATTACTTGTCAACTTGTCAACGGGCTCAGGCTATTAGGTGCCCAATAATAAAAATGCAAGTAACATGTTACTCGCGACGTTATAATAGGGAAACAGACTGAGACTGTGAGAGAATGATAAAACTGCGAAACAATCAAAACTAAACTGTGGCTTATGACAGCCTTTTCATTTAGTCAGCTCATTATAATTTTAACAATTGAGTAAAGTAGAACTCCCTATTCTATGTTACTTTCACTATGTACGTTGTTTGGATATTTATGCGATGGTTATTGTTGTATTTATAAAATTTTGGGCTCACCTGTTGTTACTATGGGATTATAAAAGCTAGAGAAATATTTGAGACAAGCAAAATATTAATTTGAGCTGAAAAGAGGAAAAATAACAGTTCCATAGGCAATTTGGGAGCCCCATGACAGCGGGGTCTACTGGAGCCTTATTTACGCCACTGGAATAGACTAGAATCGAGAGTAATTACATTTTCCATTTAGGCCCTTAAAATTAATTTGTGAAGTAATAAGTAAGTTATCTCGCTGCTGGTTAGAAGGGTTTCCCCTTTCCATAAAAACTTGCCGAGGTTAACGGTAATAGTAAGTGTAGGGAGTTGTTGGCTCTCGTAGCATGAAGGGCTTGCCACCATCCCAGGAATCCATATATCTACTTGGAATGCTTATCGCGGCCGATTTTCGTCTCAATGTGGCCGACGGTTTTTTGTTAACTTAACAAACAGCAACGTGAGAGGGGGGCAGGACCGTCATAGTGATCTTACCAACGCGATAATTCCAAGTAGAGGTATGGATTCCTGACCATCCTCCTACGCAATTTAAGCCGGCTTCACAAGTCAGTAGTTGACTAAGCCCTGGGTGGTTCCTTGGGTATTACCTTAGCTTATTTTTATTTTTAGTATTATATTTTAAATTGGCATGTAAATGGTAAGTTAATAAGAACCACCTATGATGACTTAGGCCTAAGGTGGTGCCTTGGGTATTAGCCTAGCTGATTATTATTATTATTATTATTATTATTAAATAGTACACTTTGGGCATCTATTTGCATCGAATGAAAAATTATAATTTAATATTCCACATAGCATTTCTTAACAGGTCCCAATCATCTCTAGCAACGGCCCATTTCTTTTCGGTGAATATTTGGATTATTTAAAATTTGATGTTTTAGACGCGTACGAGAATAGGGTTCTAAAACGCCTCTAGTCTTTCATCCTAAAACGGCAATTCAGCGCGAAGATGTAGACACGTTTATCCCATCTAGTGTCAGACGCCTGAACTAAACATTCGCAACAGATTTAGCTTCGAACTCTTCAAATTACACGACGGAATGCGTTCGTCAATTATCATAATACTGTTTTTTTCATTATCGTTAAACTTACATTATTCACAAATCCTCTAAAAGCGTATTTTTGAGGTTGCAGAGAGTAATTCCAGTCCAGAGGTCCTGATTGGACAAATGGGGCTATAATTGGAATTTCAGCGATGAGAGGTGGGGAATCGCCCGCTTCCAGCAGCAAGACTGACACTCTACGGAACTCCGATAACCGGTTTGCCAAAGTCGCTCCAGCTGAACCACCACCAACTGAAATAAGAAATATTTATAAAACCAAATAGGCCAGTGCAATTATAGTTTTATACGGATAATTTTAGGTAAAAGCTGGATTTTGGCATGTAAATAAAACTTACCGTAAAAAAATATACTGAAAGTCCCAATCTGAAGGACGCTTGCGTTCCAAGATAGCGGCCATTCAAGATGGCCGACGCGCGATTCACTTTATTGCCTATAACTTCGGTTCTAATTGTCACAATGATTCTTACTATACAGGGTGTCCACTAAAAACGATCCAGAGCGAATATCTCAGAAACCGTTTTCTCTAGGAATTTAAAATTTTTATGTTAAGTAGCACGTGCAGGGGGCCAAAGAAGAATGATATCTTCGATGACCTTGAACCATCTCTTCAAGGTCATCCAGAAACTATCTCGAGAACCGTAAGTGTTAGAAAGTTGGTTTCAATTAGAAAAGTGTTCCCCGTCACGTTTTATGCCTACATAGTGTGAACATGATCGGATTCGACCAATAGTAAGCCGAGAAATGTTTTACCAAAATCACAAAGGTCGTAAAAGGGAAAATTGCAAGATAGCTAATAACTCCAAAACAAGTCGTGCTAGATTATCGAAATTTGCTAGACAACCGCATCATGGTAGGAGATTTTAATATTTGGAAAATTGAATGACCTTGAACCATTGTCTTCAAGGTCATACTAAAATTATCTCAAGAACCATTACGGTTAGAGCAAAATTTCAAATTAGAAAGTTGTTCTTCGTCACATTTTATGTATTAATAACTTTAAATTATACTTTATACTTGGAATTTTTCGAGGTGTAAGTCACTATCTGATGACCTGCACACCGAGTTCGCGTACTTAGTACTGTTAAAGGTACGGATTTTAAAGAGTTCACTTACTCTTATTAGCAAAGACAGAGGTACGACAGTGTACACCGAGTTCGTGGAGTGACCCACCCCTCGGAATTTTTGCTCTAAACCTAATGGTTCTCGAGATAATTTTAGTATGACCTTGATAGCGCTGTCTTGCAATTTTCCCTTTTACGACCTTTGTGATATTGAAACCAATTTTCTCGACTTATTATTGGTCATGTTCACGCTATGTAGGCATAAAACGTGACGGGGAACACTTTTCTAATTGGAACCAACTTTCTAACGCTTACGGTTCTCGAGATAGTTTTTGGATGACCTTGAAGACATGGTTCAAGGTCATCGAGGTTATCATTCTTCTTTGCCCCCTGCACGTGGTACGTAACATAAAAAAAATTAAATTCCTAGAGAAAACGGTTTCTGAGATATTCGCCCTGGATCGTTTTTTAGTGGACACCCTGTATATCAATTAAATGCTACAACCATTCACTATATTTCATTTCATATAATGTTATTAGCTATCTGTAGCCATTTTTGATATTCCACGCTTTTTAAATTGACCCACCCACTTTTCTTTTGACAATTTTGAATATTATTCAAAACCCACATACAAATTAAAATATTTGTGTTCATTGACAAATATAATTAAAACATATCTTTCATTCGAGATATTGTGGAAGAAAATCCAACTGACAGGAGAAAAGATATTTGTAATTTAATGTTTCGAAATTTCAAAAACAAGCTGGGCAAGACCAAAATAAATAAAGCCGGTTGATTAATTAATTAACGAATTAATCCGCCAGCCGGGAGTAGTGGCTCACTCCTGTAATCCCAGGCGTCCGGGAGGCAGAGTTTGTGGATGGCCGTGTGAGGACGACGACCAATCCCACAACGGGTGATCGGAATACTTCCGCCACGGGTGTCCCCACCCCTGTCCCCCCGTATCCCCCCGTTGGCGTGGCCGCTACACATATCTCGCCCTGATTAATCAGTTATTGTGTGCTGGTGTCTAAGGCCTTGGGTCGACACCGATGTGTGGATGTCAAGAAAAAAAAAAGAATTAATCCGCCTAGAGATAACAATGACGAAATAAATGCAAATATTTATACTTTTATGTTAAGTCTTTAGCGTTCTAGTCGTCATCATTTTCCAATATGGACGCTAATTTACGCTTATATTTGGGCAGCGGAAGTTGCTAAAAATACAATTTCAGCTGCAAAATTACTATCGAATAATTTTTCGACGGCTTTTTTATTTTTAGCTGGGTCTCTTTTTCCAAGGTTTTGCGATTTTTAAAAGGAGTAGATTTTCGTGACGTCTTCCCGGCACGCTAGTGACGTCTGGCGCTCAGAACCTCATTTAAATTAACCGGCCATCGAAGGGGGGGGGGCACAAGAGGAAGCCGACCGATTTATTGTGGTTACTGCAATTAGCGTAGTGCAAAAAAAAATAATATTCCTGTCACCATAGTCTGGCCGTAAATGGGTTAGAGTGTGCAATAACGGGTGGCTTTACCGGGGAGTCGGGTCCGGCTCTTGTAACCCATAAGGGCGGTGGCGCACTGGGAGATGTTAGCTCTGACCAAATGGTCCTATCTCCACCTCCGACTTCGGTCAGGTTTGGGCTGGAAACTGAGCTTCGGCTCATGCTAACGGAGAGGGTCCAGAAAAACTGGCCGCCTCGGCGGATTGGGAACCCTGCTGTGGGGCGGCGGGCCTCCGTATGAGGGCACGGTGGTCCTGTTTCCCGGCCTTTTAGAACCACACCGGGATCTCCGAGGCCAGCTTTGCCTGGTTACTTGGACTGCTGTGTGCTCGTCGTTCCCCTTTAGGAGCTATCTCCAAAGGGTTTGACTCTTTACCTACGTAGGTACGGTGTCGGCTGGAGTTGCTATAGCATCCACTCTTAATCCCACTGCTGTGTGCGAAGTGGGATTGTTCCCCCGTCGCTGCACCTTCTGCTGGGTTGAGGTGCTTGCGCCTAAGGTGCGACCATCAATAGTATGGTATTACTACCCATGCTGGATTTGTCACCTGTCTGGGCTAGGTGGACGCTGGCGCAGGGCACTATGATGATAGGCCTCCGGTGGTATGGTCTTTGTTACTAGGTACACCGGGCAATAAATTGGGGACAGTGACGGAGCCAGGGGTAGGCTACGCAGGCTACAGCCTACTTTTATTTTGCTTGTAGGGGCCCCAAATCTAGATGAAGGGGCCCCGAAAAATGATTTGCGAAACTAGAAATATCAAAATCCGAATTAAAAGCCTGCTGTTTTTAAGTTGCGAACACTGAACAGTGATTTCTAATTTTTTTTCGAACGCAGCCTTGATTCGTTTTAGTTGCTAAACTAGCTACTTCAAAAAGTGTTGCGTCGTTAGACAGATAATAAATTGAGCGGTTTTCCGACTCTCCAAGTTCCAATTTCCAATTTAAAGATAAAGTAAAGCGTGGCAACTGGCAAGTGTTTTTGCAACAATTGTAAGTGAAAATGGAGAATGTTATTGGAGTATGTTGCCCATATGCAAGGTTTATGGAGAAATTTGTAGGCCCAGCCGCCCATATGTGCATTTTTATGCTCATGGACTAAAAAAAATTACTTCCGAGTACATTTTGTAACCGCCCCAGTAATATTTTTTGATATTCATTCCATTTGATATTTTATGTAAAGTCCCCAAATGTTTCTAGGTTTTCCGTACTCCTCACCTTATTTCGAAATCCGGTAAGCGAAGTAAGTCTTTATGAATGTCCCCTCGAACTTTTCGTTAGTATGTGTTTAAGGTTAAGCTGACGTAACTAACGTAATATCGATATAATAAATTAGTTTCCTAAAGTACCCCCCTGTTATAATATGGAAATATCTAAATCTAAGAAAGGTTAACTATTTTAAGTACAAATTTAAGTTTAAGTCATGTATATAATAAAGGTTGGCCCCCTAGTCATTTCTAAAGTTTAAAATCCCTAAGGAACTATATGACCTGATGGCCCAAGATTAGAAATGTAATTTAAGTGTGATCTATATTAAGTTTTAGTCAAATATTAAAGTTAAATGTAAAGTAATGTAGATTTCAGTGTTAAGCCTAAGCCCCAAAGAATTCAATAGAAGGAGGCAGGGAGGAGAGTTTTTATTGTCACTTAGAGAGAGCCCCACGCAAAAAACCTTGAAACTATCATAAACTTCTAAAAATAGCCATACTATAAATCGTGCATTGGATCCCTCAGCAACAAGGTCAAGGTTACCAAAGACGCGATAAGATCTCAAATTCGTCAAGTCACGTAGACCCCAAAAAAGCATAGTCAAAGGCGTAAGCCACCCCCATACGTCCCAAATACCCAATGCCAAGAAGAGCACCATCAGTAAGGAATGAGTGACAAGACCGAGGGTATAAAAGGACCCCGCACCCTCAAAACAAAAAAGAGAAAACCAAAAGAAACCAGAAGAGAACCCCAAGAGACTTGCAGGCGGAAGCTCTGTTCCGCCATGGCCCGACCTTTCACTTAGAAACTTTAAACCAAAACTTAGAAATTTAGCGAAGTCGAAATGAAATCATGAGGTCCCCTATCATTTAACATTCATAATAATGACGTGCAGCGAGTCCCCAGACGTATCCAGCTACGAAAATCAATGAATCCAGAAAGAAGGCCAATACAAATCCCAAGAGAGCGAGAGACGTAAATCCAATCCAGAGTTCAAAAATCCCGTTCATGTCCGAAAGAGTTATCCCGACGAAGACTGCTGGGAGCCTACTTGCGTAATCCGGAAATCCCGGAACCCGGAACCCCGTAAACCGAAGAGACTACAGCAGAGTCGTCAAATTCCAGAGAAAGAGTCCCCAGCCTTCCATTGCAACTTCGGGTCAAGCGACGCATCGTGAACCAGGAGAGAAAGAGGGCTCTGGGAGCCGCTGCGATCTGCTGCCTGGATTCATCCCTTGCCGTTCGGGGAACGTGCAACCCTTCCGCGTGCGTTTGAACGAAGTGTTGTGACTGTTTGTCCCCCCCCCTCGGACTGTGTGAACGAGACCCCCGCGCGAAAGAAGAGAAGAAATCCCTCCTCTCCAAAGAAAAACGAAGACGCCGGACAAAAGGACAATTGATAAGTAGTAGATTCTCCTAAGTTTCCTTCTAAAAATTCACTGGGTCAAATAGCGAGTCAAGTAAAGTCCCCCACCTTCAAACTGACAAAATCAACCCAAATCTAGAGTTTCCCTTCTAAGACCCAATCAAACAAAGCAATCAAGTCCCCTAACCCTACGTAAATTTCCATTTTACCCGCGAGTTCCCGAGCTATCAGTCACTAAGGCCGAGAACCGAAAGAAAAGAGTAAGTTCCCTTTAAGATTTTGCCAGGTCCCCTCGTATTATATCATTATTGTGGTTTATGTCCACATTACATTATTTTTAAGAGTGTACTTAAAATTAAAAGGATTAAATAAAGATAATTTTGATTGAGATCATACAGATTTTCCGTCTGAGATTCCACAACCTCCCCTTTCCGTTTCCCCTTTTATAATCATTTTCGGTGGGAGCGTATAACACCGGACTATTAACATCATTTGATTACTTTCCATCTAATCACCAAAACGCTGCGCCGGAGAGAGGTTATAATTTAAACAGTCATGTACATTTCTTTTGTAAATTATTAAAAATAAACCGGTTTTGTCACAGTTTTGTTTAGTTAGTGTATGTAAAGGAGGGGGGGGGAATTAAAGAATTAAGTAGCCTACCCAAAGTAATATCCTGGCGCCGCCACTGCTTGGGGACGCTGGCGTAGGGCACTATGATGATCGGCCTCCGGTTGTATGGCCCCTGTTGCTAGGTACACCGGGGTATAAATTCTGACACTGTCACCATAGTCTCTGAAGACACGGATGTGCTCCTACTTTTAGTATCACTTACCGATTCGGACATCTATTTATAGTACACTATATCCGTGTTCACACTAGACACTTTGGAACCGTTTTGAAACGGTTTCGAGAAATAAAATTTAACATTTTCGGTGTCAACTGTATTAATAGCCATTCGATAAATACATTCGATATCAAAATTTTACAATTCGATATTTCGAAACCGTTTTAAAACGGTTCCAAAGTGTCTAGTGTGAACGCGGCATAATTAAAATTTATAATATACCAAACCGACTGGGTAATCTTAAAGAGCATTTTCTTTTCGTTCACGCAAAGAATATAAAGCCCCAGGAATGGAAGGTGTAGCTCCGTCTAGTGGAAATTTTGCGCCTCTCGTTTTTAAAGAGAGACCGGGTTGGGTTAGCCGTTTCCGGTTACTCTGATTTGCTTTGACGTGGCCTCTAATATCAATCCTTCCATTCCTGGGGCTTTATATTCTTTGGTTCACGCGGTAACTGGTTGTGACACCACGGACTGTAAATTTTAGAGGACCGGTATTCCCGAGGTATTTTACGCCCCGTTCACCGATCAGGTTAACGGAAGTCGCTCAAGGTCATTAACTAAAGCGCTCGTCTTTCGGTCGGCCAGATTTCCAGATAACATGCGTGGGGGGGGGGGGACTAGCTCTATGCCTGGTACAAATGACCTTCACGGACTCTCTCTCTCTATTTCGAAGTGATTGATGTACGGGGAAACCAAAATTCTACAGGGGAAGGCAACGCTTTACTCGTCCTCTAAAATGTACAGTCCGTGGTGACACTACCTCAGCGCTATATGACAAGGGTAAAAAATCCACTCTCAAACTTTTGGAAATTAACAAATAATTACAAAAAGCAGTTTCAATATTTACACTTTACGGACACAGTGATATAGCCATAGCTTGAGAAAGGTTTTTAGTTTCGTTTTACGGTGGTAAAAAATTGGACACCTTAAACGACTGCAGGTACTACACTTAAGCCGCGTTCACACTAGACACTTTGGAACCGTTTTAAAACGATTTCAAAAGATCGAATTGTAAAATTTTGATATCGAATGTATTTATCGTATGGCTATTAATACAGTTGACACCGAAAATGTTCAATTTTATCTTTCGAAACCGTTTAAAAACGGTTCCAAAGTGTCTAGTGTTAACATGGTTTTATAATCGTTCTTTAGCACGCTTAGCTCTCAAATCATAGTTTGAACTAGCGAAAGTACCCCCAACAAGTGCGGCCGCACAACATCACTCCTACAGGGTATATTTACAAGTACGGAAATGGTAAGGTACCGATTTAAATCCTGAAGAATGACGATGGCAACGGACATCCAATGGTACCTTAAGACCAATTGTTAGCACTCTTTCATCAGCTCCAGACAATCTTTTGCGAAAAATTGTGCAAAACGAATTGCATATGCAAAAAAGGTGGACTTGTGTGCGTAGCAATGTGCACACACTGTCGTGGGAACAGTTGCAACAATGTGGGTTCAATTTCTTATGACGACGAGGATAATGTAAAATTTTAGATAGTGCACTAATTTTGGTTATGAAAATTTAGAACATTCAAACTCATACTAATGTTATAGAATTAGTTTTTTATGTCAATAAACTTGCATTATTGACAAATACATTTTAATCAATTTTCCAAAAATATCAGTCGGTCATTTTGGAAAATGGCGCCGCGAGGATCTTTCGATATTTTTTATCTGGTAGAAATCAGAAAAAAAAAATGCTTTTGCAGCTGAAATTGTATTTTAAGCGAATTCGTTGCCAAAATATATTTATTACAAAAATTTTGTAAATTGGCGTCCATATTGGAAAAAGGCGACGATGCGAACTTGAAGGCTAAAGACTTAACATAAAAATGTCAATTTTTGCATTTATTTCGTCATTGTTATCTCTAGGAGGATAAATTCGTTATTTAATTAATCAACCGGCTTTATTTATTTTGGTCTTGACCAGCTTGTTTTTGAAATTTCGAAACATTAAATTACAAATATCTTTCCTCCTGTTAGTTGGATTTTCTTCCACAATATCTCGAATGAAAGATATGTTTTAAATATATTTGTCAATGAACACAAATATTTTAATTTGTATGTGGGTTTTGAATAATATTCAAAATTGTCAAAAGGAAAGTGGGTGGGTCAATTTAAAAAGCGTGGAATATCAAAAATGGCTACAGACAGCTAATAACATTATAGAAAATGAAATATAGTGAATGGTTGTAGCATTTAATTGATATATATTACGAATCATTCCGACAATTAGAACCGAAATTATAGGCAATAAAGTAAATCGCGCGTCTGCCATCTTGGAACGCAAGCGTCCTTCAGCTTGGGACTTTCAGTATATTGTTTCGAATGGTAAGTTCTATTTCTACTCCCAAATCCAGCTTTTACCTAAAATTCCCCGTATATGGCCTATTTTTATTTTATCTGTCCTGGCCTAAAATTAGTAAACAGGGCTGGACTTAGAGATCCTGGGCCCATAGGAGTCTGGGCGCCTTTTCACGCGCTGCATTTACTCTTATCCCTGGAACTAGGCTGTGCCTGAATTTCCCTGATTCAGCGTAGAAGTCTGAGCTCTACGGTTATATTACTAAAAAAAAGATCTTAACAATCGTCGACTAAATATGCGATAATTAGATTTAATGCTGCGTCCGTAAACTGCCAGGCAGACATTTTACTAATTTTAAAACAAAATCTACTCCTATATAAATTACGATTGATATCATAGATTTATGCATTCGAATACAGTAATTACGGTCATTTGAGGGCCCCTTAACAGGATGGGCCCCTAGGCCACGACCCAGGTTGGCCTAGGCGGAAATACGGCACTGTTAGAAAAACTTAAAGGAAAATCATTTTATATTCGTTTAGACTTAAGAACTCTATAAAAATAATTTTGTTAATGTCCATAACGCCACCTAGGAACGGTTATCGCGACTAATTTCTGTCTTGATATCACGGATCGTTTATTTTCGTAATTCTTACATAAGCCTTAGTAGGAAAAAAGCCTGCGGGAATTCTATAGAGAACGGTTGGGCTGTTCGGTTTCCTAAGTTACTGAAAGGTGACCTGGCGCCATCTTAAAGCGATGGATAAAACTAAGAAATAATAATAATAATAATAATAATAATAATAATAATAATAATAATAATAATAATAATAATAATAATAATAATCAGCTAGGCTAATACCCAAGGCACCACCTTAGGCCTAAGTCATCAAACGACTTTTGAAGCCGTTTTTATGTTTTCCGGAAAATAATAATCATCATCATCTAGGCACCACCTTAGGCCTAAGTCATCATGGGACGTTTAATTCAGGGGGCCGGGTTACAATGCGTAGGAGGGTGGTTGCAAACCTTTATTACACGCAAGCATCAACAATTTTTATGGAAGGGGAAACCAAAGAGCTCGTAATTTTCACCCAGTGCCACAAGCTGGAATCGAACCCGGCTCCTCTTGCTCCGCCACCCCAACAACAACTCAAGTTATAATTATAACCAGGAGTATATAAACGAAACAAGAAGTGTACTACTTAGCTTAATTTTTAGCCTTCCCCGTGCATTCCATGAAATTTTGGAAGCAGACGACGGTAAAAATAGAGGTCACCAATGAGAACAGAGGTTAGAAAAAGTAGTGTTCCGAGGTCAGTAAACACGTATAATGGCGTCACAGGGTTTTTAAAAAATTTGTTATAATTTTAAAAGTCGTGTTACTTAATTTTAATCACGTTTTATATTTTAAAGGTTTTTATTGTCACGGTGTTTTATTTTGAATGGAATTTAACCCGCTATTTAATTCAAACTAATCTCTAAGCCTTGGTGGTAAAGTTGTGGTTTATAACCGGTTGAAACTAGTTGTTAGTTTTCATGAAAATTACGTCATAATTAATTCTTCCATTAAGACTCGACGATTTAAAATGCCACGTAAAAACAATCCAGCACAACTTCTGTTACTTCCAAAAACCCAATCTAACTTATTTAATAAACCACAATGAAGATCATCGACATCAGTTGTAAGAAATTCATCATCATAATTTACTAACGTAAGTCTACAGGAAATGTTGAGCCTAATTTGGGTTGGTCAAACATATTTCCCTAATAATATACATACAAATATTACTATTATATTAATCTCTTGATAAAAAAAATATAAATAAGAAAAAATAACCGTTACATACCTTTTTCCAAGTTCTAACATATATCCAAGGCGGCTACTACGACTTTTCTAAATTCCGGGGTCTGCTAAAAAAAAAACCATCCATCGACCAATCGCCTTTCGTCCGAGGAATATTTTTTTGGCTCATCCCCACTACTTTTCTTATGTACCTAGTAAATTGGCCGATGAAGTCACGTGATCGTTGTAGCCGCGTTACCGAACTATTTCCATCCGCGCGAAAGGGGGAAGGCAAACGATATTACATGGCGCACGGAAATTCTAAGTAGTACACTTCTTGTTTCCTTTATATACTTCTGTTATAATTTAGTTTTGATAAATCTTTTAACACGCAACGTTAGCCTAGCTCTTCATAATAAGTAAACAGACAGACATACCAATAATGAAGTCATATTCCGTTCTGATAGTATTCAAACAATCACCGAAGACAGCGTATGCTAAAAGAAGAACGACAACCGACATCGAAGCCATCGCTGCTCTTTCTATAAGTAGCTGTCACTAAAATACAGCGGTACCACAGTTTCGATTCAAAGTGCAACGCTCGTAAAGGTAAAGATGTTCTTTAAAAGCGCCGGTAGTCGAAGATTTATATTGTACGTTAAACTGTTATTAAGTCCGATCTATCTGGTTTATAGCGATGGTAGAACAAGGAAGTATATCGGGGTGTTTCCTTTAAGTGTTGCGCATTTTAATGAAATACGAAATTCTTTTGAATTCGGGCACATGTTCATTTATCAATTAAGTAAACGGAAAAGCAAATAAAACGATTTTATTTTATCTTCTAAGTATCATAAGTAACTTAATATCTTTAAGAATGTCATTTGTAGCCTTGTTTTTGCATTTTATCTTATCACTATTAAATTTTCTAGTAATAAATGAGTAACAAAATTACCAATCGTTCATGCGCGAGCTAGGCAGTGTTATTTTAGTTATAATTAAGCAAATTCGATTAACTATAACCTAACCCAGTTTTCGTAATACTGAAATTTACATTCCTATTCAACAGTTCGTTGAAATGAAAGCGTTTTAATTTTCAAGCAGTTAATAAGTTCCTGAGAGCGTGGTTGGTCTCAGGTGGCGCTATTTCGAAAGGGTTAGTTGGCACTGTAAATAAATCATATATGGTGTCCTACTTATTACTACTCTACTACTTATAAAGCTAAGTATTTTAAAAGTCAAAGGTTGTTGATTGTGTACTTAACAAAATATGATAGAAAAGACAAACATATTCGTTTATCTTTAAAAGTTTGTATTTAAATTTATATTCGGTCGATTGTATTGAAATAGAAATGTAGTGTTTGCTATCATTCTTTCATTATCTCGTTGTTTTGGCTGGTACGTGTTTTTCGTGTTGGTCACACCCAGTAGATATGAGAGATTGTATTTAGGTTCGACGCCATCTTTTAAAATGGCCTATAGAACTCTCGTAATAGTCGACCGATTTGGTTGAAATTAAACTAGTGTGTAACCAAAGCGATAAATACACCAATATTTTGCCCATTTCGATTATAGAAAGCAGCAGCTCTAGTGTAGTACCCGGAAGGTACGATAGATGTCGTTGGCGCAGTTCCTCTAACCTGGAGTATTAGGTGCGAGATTACCAAAGTTTCGAACTGGGACTACATAACTGCCGTATAATTGCAATGGACAGAGCACCCGGCGTTCTTATTCAAATTCTTGACTCTCAAATTTAACACGCTCACCGTCTTTGATCAAGGTTTATTGTAAACTTTTAATAGTAATTTATAATAAACATCTTTTCGTTTAAACAAAAAAAGTTAAAATGTCAAAATGCTCACAGCTAAACATTATCGGCTGCCCCATGGCAAAACCTTCTAACCAACAAATTTTGGAAAAATTAGATTTTTACGCATCAGTATTACTACGACATGTACAAAAGTACTGTAAAAGTTACAGGAAAAAGTCATAAATATTTAACTATTTATGACTTAAAAAATGGTTTTGGATTTTATAATTTTCGCATTAAAAACCACGTTAAAATCTTTTAACTTAGGTTTTGAAAAAGTCAAATATCTCAAAATTATGATCGTGTTGGTTAAAAGGTTTTGCCATGGGACAGCCGCTATGATTAACAACAGAGATTCTAGTGAGAAAAATTCTTTGAAGTTATAAGTAATTTTTGGGCCAGTTAAACTAAGATATCGCCGGTGCTTCTGGTCGGGTGATATTTGAAAATATTAAGCGCTGTTATCTACGATAGGAGCGATACTTTACAGGTGTTTTAGGTTTAGAACGGAAAAGTATCCAACAAGCTTTCATTGAAGCCTTCAGTTATTTTTAAGAGTAACGAATTTATAATATAAAAGCAAAGCCTGGCAAGGGCCATGGATCATATTTATTGCATGTACAGCTCCATTATCATTATGGAAACTGTAGACTAAAGTTTTCAGTCAAATTCATATTCCATAAAGTGGCCAAACATTCGATGGGTTTCAATTTAAAATTATGTGTTTACCGTGCCTTAAAAAAATATTAACACGATTACGCGCCATTCTTTGTTGCTGCCATTTTCTTTAATCCTTATTATCCATATTGAAATTTGTTCGAACTCGGCTCATAATTCTGCGATGCAGTAGCTCTAAGGATAATTCCTTTTATTGCGTCTTTTTTTACATAATTTTGGCCAGGCGTTTACGATGCCAAGTGGAGAGTTAGAGGTCAAATGCCAACTAGGTAGTACACCCGTCGAAGTAACTAACGGCTTTCAAAGTATGAACTTCACCGTCACTTGGATCAGTTTCGGCAACGTAGTTTTCTACAAGCAACCTTTATTGACCTTTAGAAAATGACAATATTTACGGACGACCCCCAAAAGATATAAGGCCGAAAACTTTCTATTAAGCTTTGGAACTAAGTACTTGAGAGCTGTATTAATGATGTTTATATCTTTCAAAGATAATAGGAAATAAAAAATCAATTAAACATATGGAATTTTCGGGATCACAGGTCTTGGGTTAAATATTTTTCACATTTAAGATTAATAGTTAATGATAAAATTGGCAAATAACTAAATAATGAAACCTATCTCTAACTAGGTCAATTCTTTTAAAAGATACCCTTGAAGTCAAAACCTGTTTCAAGGTGCAAATTCGTAAAATCACCTTTCCTGAAATGGTTCAATCTGTCGTTGAGTTATCAGCGATAGCGTCATCAATAGGCAGGGATAGGCTGATACCTACTTGAGTATTAGATAGGTTCTAAAATAATTAAATAAGGAGCCTCAAATTCAAAAATGAGGACCTTTAAAATGGATCAATGAAACAACCAAATTCCGAAAATATATTTTTTCTCCTAACTGTAAAATGGTCCTTAAACAAGTGAAAAATTATCGTACAATTTCCATAAAATATATGAGTACCAGATATGATTGGTTTTCTGTTTATCAGTTTCTAATAGCGTTTTATTCAAGAAAATTAAATCATCTGCGTATTGTTTAAAAGTATTTTCTCTATTAGAATGTAATACTTTCTAGGGTTGCAACTATAGCAGTGGATATAAACCTTTTAAGTTTAAATTAAAATTTTATCGTTTATATAATAAATGAAACATTTCCCAACAACAATAAGTTACCAGACTTTAACAATGTCTTACCGTGTTAATGTTTATCTTGAATAAACGAAAAACAAAGTAAATAAATAAAATTATATAACACGCTTCCGAGTAACGCGTTGTGAAACTAATTTCCAATCGAATAGTTCTTCAATAAAATAAGATAATTAAAAGTAGAAATATTCAAATTTTGGTCTTAAATTAATAAAAATAATAACCCAAGGAACACCCTTAGGCCCAAGTCATCTAGCGACTTAAAATGCCTTAAACAGGTGGCCGGGTTGCATTGCGTAGGAGGATGGTGGCAACCCCTTCATGCCACGCGAGCCAACAGCTCCCTACACTAACTATTACCGTTAACCTCTACACGTTTTTATGGAAGACAGAGCTTTATCAGTAAAGTCGTAGCACTTGTACAATTGGCAATTGCTCGTAGATTTCTAAAACTAAGAGAAAGCGAGGCTAGAAGGCCAAGTTCTCCACAGAAATAAATAGAAAGAAAATATTATTAATGTTTTCCAGAAAAACGGCCTGCACCACTCGCATCTACTCAAATAATCATAATTTTAGCGGAAGATATTTTTTAAATCAAGATTAAGCAACGATTGAGTCTCGTGCACCAAGTCAAAATGTTGGGCAACGCAGTTGTATATTATCTCTTGTAACCTATGTTTGCTTTTTTCAAAAAGGCTCTCTAATGGGTTTCATATTATTATTTATTTCTTTCTTTATTGTGCAATAATTTTAGTTTTACAACAAACAGTAGATAAAAAGCTGCGCACAGCATATTTACCCTACCTAAGCAGGGCTTGTATTTAGGGGGAATTTGTGGATCACAAAGTTATTTCGACCGTGTATAAAATATATTTATATAGTTTGATGATTAATTACTTAAGGAAAAATATCGTTGTTGTTTTTTACAAATTGTTTTAAGCTAATTCTGAATGAATTAAGAGAAGTACTCACTTTTAGTTCAAAATTAAATTGTTAAACCATTTTGGACCTAAATATATTACACGCCTACGCGTAACACAAACATTCTGATTTCATAAAAAATCGAGTGAAGTAATTAGATTTATGTTCAATACTATTAGAATTAGCCTCCGTAAAATATGTTGAAACTACGACTATTATATATAATTGTTTGATATTAAGTACATCGTATTCACTATATAGTTTAGCAGTAGAGTAATACCATGGCTTTTTCAGACAAACACGTATTATTCGATTATGCAAGGTAGCAAGGCAGTATCTGTTGCGCTGCCCCAGCATATGGTTCCGTAGGATTAAATTGAGTTTACAGATGCATGGTAAACCGAGCGTAAAGTACTACAGTCAAGTATATTTCTGAGTTTATATATATTGAACATAGAGTATCTTAAAGATTTTATGGTATAAGAAATTTGGTCATTCCATTTTAGAATCTCATCAACAATAATGCCTAAATATTTAGTAGAAGATACTTTCTACAAGTTATTACAATTACATCTTGAAATAAATTTACAATTTGAGCTATGGATTTTAACATTTCCTTTGTGTTATCGAAAAAGTTATGTAGCATGTTTTTGTTAAATTTAAACTTAATAAATGATCATCTAGTAATAGTTTTATCTTATTAATTCCAATGTTTGCCTTCTTAAATACATCAAACCACGTTTTGTCGTGATATAGAATAACCATATCATCGGCGAATGAGACTGAGTGATCAGAATGGTTACATTTACAAATTGCATTTATATAAGTTAGAAAAAGGAGCGGTCCAAGCACTGTACCTTGATGCACACCACTTTCATAGATTAATTTATCACTTCGAATTTTTCCAATCTTAACTAGCCCTTCCCTATTATCTCTCTTTCATCTCTTGTCTTTGAATGGCGAGCGCAAAACTTTTCGCGGGCCTCGTGAATCTGGGCTCCTTTAAGGGAAGGCTGCAGTACCCACCAACGGGGTGATGTTTCAGGTTTCTTCCTTTCGAGTTGCGTAGTGCACTGAGAGAAAAATATGCTGTCGAATTTACAGGTATATTTTGAACCCAAGGGTGTCCATGTCGTTACTGTAGATTGAACTGGATCTTTTCGTGAAATTTATGTACATAAACAATATGTAGATTTTACATTAAAAAGTTTACTGCAGAGGTTTTTGTTGTTACAGGACGATATGTAAACATAACAGTAGTTAACTCTATACATTTTACATACACTGTAGTACAGTTTCTAGCTAAAAATGTTTAAACTACAGTTCGCCCCTCAGTATATTTTACAGTTATTTGTATTTTATGGAAAAATATGTGAAATATAGTCTGAAGTACTGTATATTTTACCGTAAGTAATGTTTATTATATTGAAGAATTTGTAAAATATACAGCTCAAATAATTGTATATTGTACAGTAAGATATATTTAATATATCGAGGAATATGTGAAATATACAGTTTGAAGTACTGCATATTTGACGGGTAGTCATGTTTATTATATTGCAGAATGTGTAAAATATACAGTTGGAAGTACTGTATAATTTACGGGTAGGTATGTGTATTATATTGAAGAATGTGTAAAATATACAATTCGGAGCTGTGTTTTTACGTGAACTACCTTATTTAAAAAATAATCATTTATGATAATGTTTTCATATTTTATTCAATTGTTTCGGCAAAAGTTCAGCTTGGAACCTTTTCGGTATAAACAATGTACACTTTAAATGCATTTACTTCTACCATGAAGTATTTCAAAACATTACGTTTAAATATTGGTACTCGTAGGCTGGGTCCACTCGAGAGCTAATACCTTATTTATTAATCCTATAACTTTGGTATTAACCACATCCTTGGGGTTTTCAGGATTTATAACGGCTACGAACCTAAAAGAACCATATATGCGTGGCAATTTTGATTTATACAGGTCGCAGTGTTTTAGATGGAAAAAGGAATCTCACATTCACTAAAAATCATTTATTGAGCGCAAATATTACCCCCGACTGTTCACAATTGTGACAGCTCTGTTGAACTTGTGAATTTTTCCCTTCAAACATGTATATTTTAGCTTCCCATATATGTAAAACATACAGTTTTCAATTACATAAAACGTATTTACGACATCAAACTGTACTTTTAACGTAAGCTAACTTACTTAGCGAAAGCATTATATTTATGTTAATTTTGCAATGTGCACTGACAATTTCACAGACATTTTCCCTGTAATTTACACAGATTTAAAGTGTGCTAAAGGTTTTTACGTACCTCTTCTATACTTTTTACGGTAAATACCTTTCTTAAAGAATATACGTTATTCCTGTAAATATTCTCTTTAACAAATACCAAAACCCGGTAACATTTACAGGACTATTCTGTCAACATGTTGCATCGTATTTTCATATATTATCTCTGAGCCCTTGATTCGGTTGTTGTATCGTTTTAGTTACGTGCCTTATTTATTTTATTTACGAATATATTTGATCGACGGTAACGACTCAAGTTTTGTTTGAGAAATTCTTTCAGATTAATTAACAAAGTTGCGTTCGCACTAGTTAGACGTGTGTAGGTTCACAATCTACCTTTAAATACGTTCGTGCACCTTGCGCTATACGAAATCAGATTTTCAGAAGAGCGCAAGACTTTCAACTAGACGTAAAGGAAAACATACTTAACATTGTACTTACCATAATGATACCAAAACTGGCACCGCGTAAGGACTGTAAGAGTTAAGTTGAAATGATGCACTTTATGTTCATTAGACATTTTTGACTTTTTACCCAAATAATAAAGCGCGTAAATTAACGTAGGGGTGCCTATCTTCAGTAAATCGCCTTTAAATTTTTAAAGCTACAATTGCTATAAAATAAGACTTAAATTTCTGCAGAATTAATAGTATAGCTCTTTTATATAAATTCTTAACGCTATATACAACGCTTTTTCGATCCATTTGTCCATTAGCGCACCAAATGAGTAGTGCAATATATAATTTGAAATGGGAACAGAAAAACACACTTTATTAAATAAGCCTCCATAAACATCAAGTCAATTGAAGAACTGGGAGTCTGGGACTTATATTTATAAAGTTATTTAAGCTATTTATAATTTTGCATAGTGCCAAATAAAAGTTATTGGCAATGCTTACGCAGCGCCGGCCCTAGCCCTTGGTCAGGGTAGAGCGAGATATTTTTTTCTATTGTTGCCACGCCGCCCCGCGCCTCTCAAAGGGAATTTTGGCGCCCCTTTCCACCTGGCCGCTGTCGTGGCGCCTAGAGCGACCGCTCCACTTGTTCTACCCTAGCGCCGGCGCTGTGCTTACGTTTTGATTTAAAAGGATCGATCAATCGTTAAGTGGTAAAATGTGTTGAATTTCAGTAAATTTGATATTTTTTTTTATTGTGAAATATTATTCTAAATAATACACTCATTGATATACGAACCACCAATATACGCAATTGAAGTTTTGATCAGAATAAATTATAAAAGAATTTACAGTTTTTAATTTAGCAAATGGAAAGTTATTTTATATTTTATTGTCATTCAACATGAAAATTTTTCTAAAAAATCTAAAACAGCCAAATAAAATTGATTTTTTAGTACTCTTTGATTTTTAAAGCTTTTCTTTGATCTGCGAAGCGATCAAAATACCATGGACTTTAAACCCGCAGCATTGGACTAGCATTGTGGCGAAAAGTGTAACTCATTTCGAACTTCATTGGATGCAAGCCGAGTCATAATGTGTCACTTATAGTTAAAAATCCCTATATTATTAACTCAAGTTCTTACTGAAACTCCAATATATTTATATTTTGAGATGGAGCAAAACGCGTTTTCCAAGGCGAAACAAAAACACGCCAATAATAGACCAATCAGCATGATGTAAAATATTCCAGAAACTTCTTTGAATCCGAGTGGGAGTACTGACTTCCCTTGCTTTTTCCAAACACATTGACGAGCTGGTTGAAACAACTTTTCCATAATGATCCAAATTTGTTGAGTTTCCACGTAATTCAAAATTCTATAACCAAAAATTAATTGTTTAAATCGGTAATCATTAGGTAATTTTGAGCAATTTTTCAAGCCTTATTGGCCAGAATGGTTTCCGTCACTAAAAGTGCGAAACGGAAAAGAGCGGTGCGCCGAATTCATCGCTCAGCTGATCGAGTAAGGAGAGCAGAGCCGAATTCATTTCTCAAATGATCGAGTAAGGAGAGGAGAGCCGAATTAATTGCTCAATTGATCGAGTAAGGAGAGGAGAGCCGAATTAATTGCTCAAATGATCGGGTAAGGAGAGGAAAGCCGAATTAATTGCTCAAATGATCGGGTAAGGAGAGGAGAGCCGAATTAATTGCTCAATTGATCGAGTAAGGAGAGGAGAGCCGAATTAACTGCTCAATTGATCGAGTAAGGAGAGGAGAGCCGAATTCATTGCTCAAATGATCGGGTAAGGAGTGGAGCGCCGTAGTTCAAGAATGGAATAGTAAAGAGTAGCTTTAGTTTAATCGAACTTCAGAAAGCCACGAAAATATTTCAAAGAAACTATGGATTCGTACCTTTTAACGCATTCACGCACCTTTATATTTTCAAATTAAATGTTAGCATTTAGATCGCCTAGAAGACATATATGCTGTCTTTCAATTAAATTGTCGCATTTCAAATGAGCAATAAAATAATTAAAATGTGGAAATCTGAAGGATCTTACTTTAGGCATAATTAAATATTAAATCAATTGATTTTGATGTTTGTTTAAAAATGTCATAGGAAATCTCACAACGATTTCCTAAAACGAAATTAGCAGAGCGAAGAGCTGATTTCGTTGCTTAAATGAGCACTGCTTAAACTTAGCGTATGTGCCTATCACTAGTATATACTCTATTACTCTTTGCAAGAATTCACTTTTACGGCATTCGACTTACGAAAAGTTAATTTGTTCCATCTGATGTTGCGGTAAACCTTTCCTGACACCGAGTGAAAGAGGAATCCAAAACAATGGCGGAGAAACTTGATACATTTGATTCGAAAAGCACGACTTTGCAATTAGAAAATGGACAGGAATAGTTTCCCAGATCATCAGGGTTTTCCCCGCTCTGATAGACGCCATGTTTTGCTCGGTCAGCAGATGTGGCACACTCACGCAACCTTTCGTTCTTTCAATCTGTTCCCATACCTTCATTGGTATTTCTGAAGGTGAAAACTAAAATTAAAAAAAACTAAGAATTATTCATTCCTTTTGAATACCGTTTTTATTAATATAAGGTGTACACTATTATATTTTGAAAATTGGGGGAGTTATGCTTGAAGTTAGAGTTATCTGCTTCATTATAGTTTGTTTTGGAACGCTTTGACCGATAATTAATAGAAAGTTTTATCGCACCGGTTTCCCCTTACCATAAGAACTTGTAGAGGTTAACGGTAATAGTTGGTGTAGGGAGTTGTTGGCTCGAGTGACATAAAGGGATTGGCACCACCCTCCTACGCATTGTAACCAGCCCACGTGTTTAAAGGCATTATTAGTCGCTAGATAACTTTGGTCTAAGGTGTTGCCTTGGGTATTAGCCTAGCTGATTATTGCCCAGTTATTAAAACAGTAAAAATGGTTGACTGTGCAATAACGAACAATTGCATGTCACATTTTTAAAACTAACTTAAAATTTGAATATTCCAAATCTTTGTGAATTTCTTATCATTGTAAAATATTTTTTGGTTTTAAAAAGTAAAATTAGTACAACACTCAATGTCAACGTTTAGTTAGGATAATTACATACTTGGAAAAAATCTTGAAATAAACTAGATTTTGGAACCGTTGTTCTTATTTTGGGAGTTACTAGGATATCCTCCAAGTTTTCAATTTTGACGTCCCTGGACAAGGCGAACAGCGCAATCAGAGTTCCTGAGAAACCCATTGCCGTTATCAGACTTCCGTAGTACCATAATATCAACACAAACTTCGAAAGTTTTCTTTCTGGATGATAGGTTTCTTCTGCGAATCAAAATAATTTAATAGATTGGAGTATAAATGTTATTTCAGATCTTGTTTTTTTTATAAAACAATAGTAAAGTGTTAAAAAAACAGAATTATTTAACCTTTGTTTGATTGATTAATTAATTATACTTAAAGTTATTTAATTCCAAGAAAGATTTTAATTAAAATTCAAAACCGTGATCAAATTACAATTAACATTTCTGTCTAGCTAGGGTTCTTAAATATACTTATTTACTTAATAGGGTAATTGCAAATAATCAAAAATGTCCAAACCTTGTTGAAGTAGCACTGAGATAGCTATCCAGCTGTAGACTGTTAGTGATCGGTTTTTCCTCTTATTCATTTTACATTCATTCCATGTATTATTAATTGACCAGTTTTCAGTTAAAAACAATGTAAAAGTTATACTCAAAATAGCCAGAAGTAAAGCAATCCATACCTTTAAAAAGATTTTCGAAAATGATATTTATAAATGGCAAGTGATAAAGCATAAAAGTGATCACTTCAATGGGTTCTTGGAATATTAATAAATTAATTTAAAAATGCTTCTATTAATGCAGTAGAAAAGCAGGTTTAAGGCAGGTGAATTGAGACAAATCAAAGACCAGATATGGACTTTTTGTTCATTTGTTAATACATAGTAGTGTTAAGACCACGCTCATTGCTAAATCATCGCTCGTTTTAGTGTTATTAGTGTAAATTTTAGTTTACCGATATTTTTTCTGTCAATAACATAGTATAATATATCTAAGTTTTAAATATAAAGATAGGTGCGGTCCAAGGGGGGTGCATTCAGCGTACCTAACAATTTTGCACGCCTTGCTTCGCGCCAAAAGTTACAGGGATTTTCCTTACGCGGGGAATCTTGATTCTTTTCTCTCTGGAATTTGGGACGTCAAAAGCTCGAGGGACGTCTTTTCTTGCCGCCCCAAAGGTCCCCCCCCAAACCGGCACCCGGCGCGTCCACGTGAGCCAACCTTATAGTGTGGCAAGCATTTTTACGAACTTTGGGTGCGGTCGCACGGTAGTGTGGTCCTCTTTCGGCCTTCATTTTCGCGTGTTTCCCCTTTCGTAGCCTACCACTAAATTTTAATTTTGTTCTTATGAAGTGTTAATGGTTATATGCCTTGTATTCTCCATTGTTATGTTTTACATTGTTTCGTCTTTCGGTGAGGTGGGGTTCACAAAATTTAACATTAAAAAATTTCTTGTCTTCTCAAGTTTCTATGTCGGCATGTTCCCAGTGTGGTAAACATTTCAAGATCATAAATAGCCACTTCAGTAAATCTTCAACAACTTCCAAACCAAACACAGAAACCAACGTAGATGACGGTGAGTCTTCCGACCTTAACCAGGTACCCTTTATAGACCTCCTTGCCAATTTAAAATCTTCTCGCCGTGGTTTGCGTCGAATTCAATTGGCTGCTAGAGCTCTCTCCACTTGTTTCCCAGCGGCTTGTCCGCACGAATCGTCCGTATCCGAAGGTAAAGCAGTCTCTTGCCACTCGTATTTAATCCAATACCAGCAAGATCCCGGACGGCTTCGTTCTTCCTACCGCTTCGCGTTCGTCTAAGCCTCCTGCGAAAACCCTTAAAGAGCGAAACATGCAATCGCCGCGAGGCAAAACTTGCGGACGGTGATATTTCCAGCGTCTTCCGTGTCGTTTTCTCAGATGACTCTTTTTCAACCTACAACTGCTACTCTGTCAACTTTATTGAGTAAACATCCATCCGGGTTGGACCACATTGATTATTCATTTGAAGCCGACGTTACCTGGTCTTCTACGCCGCACCTAACTGTTTCCGACTCCAAAGTCCGATCTGCTTTGCTGTCTTTCCCCGCCGGCGGCCTTGATTCATTGAAGCCCCAACATCTAAAAGCAGACTCGGGGGATTGTTTGCTGGGATCGATTACCAAATTATACAACCTAATGCTCGGAGGTCATCTTCCTCAGGTCTGCCAAACTCTTTATTGCGCTTCCCTTTGCGCTCTTCGAATGAAAGACGGAGGCCAATTGCCGTGGGGAATACTAACCGTCGCTTGGTGGCTAAGCTGGGTTGTATTAGCATCATGTCCTCGCTTGGCCACGAGACGCTATGTTAACCACCCGCACCAAGGACAGAAAGTTTAGCTGAAAAAAGACTTCCTTAACGCTATCACTCCTTCGAATGCGTTTACAAAGAAATTCAGAGCTGTACCTTTTCCTTCGGCAGTGTTACAAGTCACCCTCGCACCTGGCTTCCGACGAGAACCTCACTGGTTCTAAACGCGCTGTCCAACAAGGGGGACCGCTTGACCCGGACCTTTTTTGCCTGCTGGTGCATAACATGGCGTCTAATATGACTCTTCTTTAGTAGCTGATCCTCAAAAAGTTTTGATTGATTTAGTTTAAAACACCTCTCGGCTGAGGCTGGCCTTGCTCTAAACCCAGCAAAGTGCGAGCTCTTAGTAATTAAAGGGGCTCCAAAGTTCGGTGACAAAATGTGTGTAAAGTCAGTAAAGTGCGAAATTTAGGGTTGACTCTAACCGACTCTGCCGAGGCCCAGTGAGGGGTTGGGGGGAAGGAAAAGCATGGTCATTTTTTTTTGCCACCGAGCTTTGGAGCCCCTTTAACAACGATGGTAAAGACGACAGCTTCTTCAAGTCTCTTTTCGAAGTCGAAGGACCAGGAATTACACTCCTTTCTCTCTCGAATTACTTGACACTGGTGCCTCGCTATCTTCTAAAACCACGGTTATCACCATCTTGGTCAAAAACTTTGATACCCGATCATTGTGGGTTTTTCCTCTCGAAGAATTCTTACTTGATTCCAAAACTGGCGTATCTCTTACGCTGTTCCCCAACTTGGCGCCGCGACTTTTGACGAAGTTTTGCACCAGAGCGTGTAGACCATAACTAAAACTTAGATGGACGGTGTATCTTGGGAACAAGTGGCTCTTCCTGTCTCTAAGAGAGGTTTGGGAATTCGGCACGCTTCGAAGCCCACCTTGTCGCCTTTCTAGCCTTGAGCTCCAGTGTCGAATCTTTGGTGCAGGCAATTATTCCGACATCTTTAAAGAATTGCAATGATTTGCTTGCTAAGTGGCTTGAGCTTTGTCAAGAAGAGCTTCCTTCCCGGGATCACCAAGACACGCAACGGGCATGGGAGCACCCACTGTTAGAACATGCTATTTCAACTCTGGAAAAAGCATCCGATAACCAGGATAAAGCCCGTTTACTCTATATCACGTGTAAAGAGTTTAGAGCCTGATTAAACGCCTTGCCATCTTCTTCCCTTGGCACAACGACACCTTTAAGATAGCTGTCGGATTAAGCTTGGGTGCTAAAATTTGTGTACCTCACAACTGTAAGTGTGGCTCCATGGATACGCGTGGCTTGAGTTGTTTGTCTAGACACGACGCCATCAATGACATTCTAAAGCGTGCACTAGTTTCCGTTGATATGCCTTCCGTGTGGGAACCCCCAGGTCTATCCAGGCACGACGGTAAACGTCCTGATGGTATGACACTTGTGCCTTAGGCCGGCGGTAAATCACTCTCATTCAACGGATAGCAATCACCATCCAACGTGGGAACGCCGCCTCCATTCTGGACACTTTTCCGGCGAGTTCTTCTTTTATTTGCCGTGATGGGTATACGGGTGTAATTCATGTTAAGTAATGTATTTGGTATTATAAAAAACGAGATATTGACGATATTTTAGATTAAGACAGATTTTTGCAAATAATTTTAAAACATAAAATAAATTTCGCATCCAGGTATATATATTAGGCAACCTATTTTAACTCAGTTTGAACACCAGGGGGGTAAAAACATCGTGGAACTGGGTTTTTCAGATGTCAAACTTCATCTTGCCCACATTTCTACATCTGGCGTCAATTGACAATCAGGTAGTCGTCTGCTCCACTGTTTTATTTATTTTGCTCTCATAATTTTCGTGTATTAAACTTTTAATGAGTTGTTATGTTCAGTAACACTCAACGGACTCGCCGTAGAGTAAACCTTGAGTCCGGATTAGTACTGTATGCTGCTTCACGTTGTCCGTCCGTTGAGCAACGAAGTTATCGGTTGTAAGAGCAGATAGTAAGGTTCTGAACGGCCACGTGACGTCACAGCATGGAGTAAGGCTAGCTGCAGACGGCGTGACAAACGATATTTTATTAAATTAACAACAAGCGTAAAAAGCGCTCAACAAGATCCTACGTCACGTTTGGCAACGGTCTCAACGAAAATAATTATTTAGATATTTCGTTGAGCGTTACTGAACGCAGCTAATATTATCATGGTTTTTTGTATTAAATTATAATGGTGTATAAACATTAAAGAAATTAAACGGTTTAGGAGTTTGCAACGTTATATGTAACTCAATTTTCATCAATCTTAAAATTAGGTATGTGTTCAAGTTATTTGCAGTTGAAAAGCTTATGGTTCTCTCACGTTTTATTGATTTTGAAATTTTTTATAAATTAACTGGGGAAACGAAAGAACTTTTTATTTCGTTTAGAACTTTTTTATATGGAACAATTAAACAATGCGCTGACCTGTTATTTTTTAATTTCATTCCTTAATGTGAAAGAGTAGGTTATCATTAATCAGTTTCATTGAAGAATTAGCATTAGTTATTACTTTCGCTTGCTTGGTTTTGCATACAAAATGGAAATTGTCTAACACTTGTTGCAATATGAATTCCTAAATGCAATTTTCCAAGTTATCCCTCGTAACAAAAACGTTGGTTAACAAAACTCATTTATATATATACTTCAGGAAATGAGTTTTTTCAACCAACGTTTTTCTTATATATATATAATATATATATTACGCATTGTAACCCAGCCACCTGAATTCTTAAGTTCTTAAGATCGTTTATTGCATAACAAAAGGTCAAAGACCCATCACGTTAAGACAGCGGAGAAAAATATATACAGGAGTAGAGGAACTTCATACCACGGAAGGTAAAGGCAATACACATAAATTAATTATCCTAGGAACACAGTAAGTTCTTTACGGAACTGTTTGGGATAATGTCGACTCGGCCAGTCTGTTGAAGACCGACAGACCAAGCCTCAATGCAGCAGAGAAGTTGAGTTTCCGCACTAAAGCCACTACGAAAGCCGTGTTGGTACGATTGAAGGATGTCATGGGCTGTAAGGTGGGAGGTTATAGTATGGGCTACGATGTGTTCATCGGTCTTGAGCTCTAGGGAGAGTAGCGCAATCGGGCGATCTACGGATGGATCAGTCTCGATTTGGCTGATGGTTTTTTGACGTCCCTATGTTAACTTAACAAACAACCAAATTGACGTGAGAGGAGAGCGCGCGCAGAGGGAATTTTTGCCTCTCGTAGGCGAGGGGCCCTAAATGGGTTAGAGTGTGCAATAACTGGTGGCTTTACCGGTTAGTCGGGGTCCGGCTCTTGTAACCCATAAGGGCGGTGGCGCAATGGGAGATGTTAGCTCTGATCAAATGGTCCTATCTCCACCTCCGACTTCGGTCAGGTTTGGGCTGGATACTGAACTTCGGTTCAGGCTAACGGAGAGGGTCCAGGCAAACTGGTTGCCTCGGCGGATTGGGTAGCCTGCTGTGGGGCGGCGAGCCTCCATATGCGGGCACGGCGGTCCTGTTTCCCGGCCTTTTGGGGCCCACCGGGATATCCGGTGCCAGCTGTGCCGGGTTACTTGGACTGCTGTGTGCTCGTCGTTCCCCTTTAGGAGCTCTCTCCAAAGGGTTTGGCTCCTTACCTACGTAGGTAGGGTGTCGGCTGGAGTTGCTATAGCATCCATTCTAAATCCCACTGCTGTGTGCGAAGTGGGGATTGGTCCACCCATTGCTGCACCTTCTGCTGGGTTAAGTGGCTTGCGTCAAAGGTGCGACCATCAGTAGTAGGGTTCCTCTACCCATGCTGGATTTGTCACCTGTCTGGGGTAGGTAGACGCTGGCGTAGGGTACTATGATGATAGGCCTCCGGTGGTATGGTCTTTGTTACTAGGTACACCGGGCTATAAATTCTGACACACAGTCATAAGAGAGTTGGAAGAGCTCCGTCGGGGAGCCGCCAGACCCACGGCACAGTTTTTCAAAACGTTGGCCGGAATATCATCAGGGCCCGCAGCCTTAGAGGGTTTGCCTTTCTGCAGCAGACTTTGCACGCCCTGTATCGTGTAAATAATTGGAGGCCTCACCGGGGCTCGGGAGTGCATGAGAGGAACCGTTTCAAAGGGGTGAACTGGGAATGTGCGCTGGAAGGTATTGGCCAGCAGCGTTGCTTTAGCCCCAGCGCCGGTGAGGACACCCTCCGGTTCATTTAGATCGGGGATACCAGGTGACTTGTTTTCTGGGAGACAAGCTGGTAAGACTGTCGTCTGTTGGAAGTGAGGACCGATGCCACCCGGTCCATGTTGTGAGTACGTGCTGCACGGAGAGAAAATTTGACAATGGAACGGTGATGGCAGGGTAATCGGCCTTATTGAAGTTGTGAACAAGGCGTGGGGGCTTGCTTGGGGGCGCGCTCACTTTACGAACAGTCAATGAAAGGAAATCATGATCCAATACCAGAGAGATGATCAATGTGGTCAATGAGATTGGCATCAGAGACCAGCACAATCTGTGCAAGGTTAGCAGCGACAGTGGTGAGGATGAAACTGGTAGCTTCAGAGGAGTAGCTCATGAGGGTGCTCCAATTGATTGAAGGGAAATTTAAATCGCCGATTAGCAGGAGGAGATGGTGATCAAACGGGTGACTAGATCGTTGAGGTGCTTCGTGTAGGTAGGTTTAGCAGATGGAGGGCGGTAGATGCAGCAAATGCAGTAGCAGGACGAACCAATATTGATTCTCACTGCCACGGCTTCCACTGCAGTCTTGAGATCTATGGGGTACGGTTTGTAGGCTGAACTGACAGCAAGGCAGAGACGCCAGCGTGCCTGTTCCTGTCTTTTGGTAGACAGTACAATACGGGCCGAACATTTCGAAAGAGGAGATGGAGTCATCAGCCTTGGTTTCTGTAACTGCAACGACAAAGGGCTGGTGGACTTCAACATAAGCGCGGAGACCATAGAGTTTGTTGCAGATGGAACTTAGGTTGGTATAGAGGATAGATTGGCCCACCGCAGCAGGTCATTTACTGGGCTTTGATACCTCCTGGGTTTGGGTAGCAGGCTGAGGGCTCGGGGAAGGGCGATAAGCGCTAATTTTTATGCCAGTTGCCCAATTTTCGGGCTTGTAAGCTTGCCTTTCTTCGTGGTCCGGAATTGTTATCTGGAAAGAGACGTGACTTTGCCGCCCGGAGCCCGGTACCAATGTGTTAGCGAGCGGATGGAGGCCAAGTTGGTGTAGGTGGGTTTCAACTTGGGTGACAGTGGTGTTGATGTGAGCATGGGAGACTACCAGACGTCTTTCCACCTTCGCCGCAAGGTGGGCGTGTGTTGGATAAGTTTTTTGTCCCCAGAGGGCTGGATCCCGATTTTTGACTGCTCTAACACTGCGGGATAGGACGGTACCCTCAGGCCAGTTGAGAGGATCAAGAGCAGCTGGTACGTCCTGTTCCGTAACGTCAAAGAAGCCCGTTTTAAAGCTTTGCTTACGAAGAACTAGGAGCTTCAGACCGTAGGGCGTGATGCCGAGATCAGAGATGTAGGAATCGAAATCTTGGACTGTTAGACTTACATGAAGCCGAGAAACGTAGATGACCGTCAGCGCGGGGGCGGCTTGGAGGGAGGCGGTAGGAGACGAGGAGGCGATACCAGTGACTTGATGCAAGCGGGGCTGTTGTGCTTTAGGGGATTTCTTTGGTGGTGGCCTTTTACGGGCAACCTGGGTCCATGGAGTTGCGGCTTGAGATGGTGGCAGTTCGTCAGATGGTGGCAGTTTAACGTTGCCGGGATTTGGAGTAGCTTGATCAGATTGCTCAGTTCCAGGCCCCACCAATGGATGTAGGCAGTCAGTAGCGGACTGAGTGACTGAGAGCTTCTGCTTGAGATTATTATTTTCAGCTTCAAGGATCTGGATTCGGTTAAGCTTCTTCTCAAAGGTGACCATTTTAGCTCTATGGGTAGACGGGAAATCTACACAGACCCACAGGAAGTAAATGTTGGTGTGATCGAGTAGGCAGTCAACGTAGCAGTGGGAAACTCCCCCCGAGTGAGGTGGAAGAGGTTTAGTTCCACCTTTGGATCTATTAGTCTCGCCATCGTCGGATGCAGAATCTTGAGAATTGGGGATGGTGCTGCCATCGGGCGAGGCGGAGGCCGCCATGAAAGGGTAGGGGCAGGCTGAGAAGACTAACAAGAGCCTTTCGGGCCGCAAGCCCAGGAAAGTTTATCACGCGTTGTAATTTAAGTATAACAGTACAAAATGCATGGGAACAATCATAAGAAAGAAAAAGAAAAAATTAGCAAAGTAGTCAAAATAAAATAACATTGAATAGATAAAGTATTGTTAGAACACGTTAGCACTCAAAATAATAACCCGTCGGGAGTTCAGCGTGTGAGAACAATTTAAAAATTACAAAAGAACGAAGTAATAACAAAGAATCAATATAACGCACAATAACAACAGATGTACAAAAACGCAAGCGAACGAATAAACACTATGAATAATAGGAAACCAGCAATAGGCCGCGAAAAAACCACACTTAACGCATCCACAAAGGTAGGTAGGGATCGACGCCCAGGGAAGTCAGGTATCACCGAAACGCGGTACACCGAGGAGAGCAGTGTGCATTTTAGACACACCTCGCGGAACACGAGGTCGCAAAAACCTGGTATGTCACTAAGAGTGGCGGTAAGCCAAGTCGCTTGATGACTTAGGCCTAGGGTGTTGCCTTGGGTATTAGCCTAGCTGATTATTATTAAATATATATATATATATATATGGTCCTAGGTAGGTCTCAATTCACCCACATTAATTTGTCTTTAAAAATCTTTGATTTCTGCCCCTCTAGACTGACCGAAAAGTTAGAAACAATTGCAATAACGATTTGATAAGAAAGCAATCATGGCACAATCGATGATAACTCATTTATCGGTAAGAAGGTACAGATATACCATAACAGATCGGTAAAGGTGGTAATACGCATAATTGGCTTACAGTCACAAGCATGACGATTTGATTATAAGGGTACAATAGGAAATATCTAATCTCTAAGAACGTAAAATAATATTTAACACTAACATTTTACTGACTGCTGCATTAACAAACATTTTAGATACAAATATTAAGTTAATTATTAAAATTAAGTATTTTTAACTGATAAAATTGTGGAAGGCTGGTCCCTTTACGTTATTTCTTTACTGTTTATTTCTTAATGTTGCGCTCCTTTCGTAAGAAAGTAATCGAGTCCTAAGGGGGGGGGGAGGTTGAATCCCCTAAACCACTCCCTTATATACGTCCTTGGTTTCTATATAAGCATAAATTACTTCAGTGGAAATTGATGACGCGAAGTGGATTAACAAAAACTACCAAAGCCGCGCCGGGAAGCCTTTGGCATTTATTTTATCGTTTATTTTTCCACAAAAATATTCCTGTGAGGGGCATCTGATGAAATGACGCTCTTCAACGTTTAGATTCAAATCATAATGAAGCGAAAAATCAAGCCAAATAATGGCATACTTATTTGATTTCTATGCTACATCGGTAACTAAATAATTTTCTACGATAAAATAAAATCACAATTCTGTATAATAAAAAGTTTTATTCCGAAATCAGTGGAATTTTGATTCGATTTTATTCTAACTATATGCTCAAGTGCTGCTTTCAACTGTATTTTATAAAATAGTTTTCTATCTTTATTTTTAAGAAAATTATTTCAATAAATCCGTCTAAAACGTTTCATAAAGGCTAAAACCTTTATATAAAATACGGTGCGTTTTTGACTTTATCAAACAATGGGTTTGAAGTTTTATTGTCACGTTCAACATTTCAAATAATTCTAAAAGCCCCTGCTACTTAGTAGATTAATTTTCTCAACATCTCGTTTAATTGGCCAAAACGTAGATCTAAGGTTTCAACTGAAGTATTAAATATAATATTACAATGAAGTGAAAATCTCACAAATTTGCATACCTCCATTTCTATAGCATTCAAGAACGTAAATGGATCTTTGAAGCTTTGCGGAGCCTGGGATAAAATAGTGGCGTACGAATAATAAACAGGCGACGTGAAATCCATCGCTGCGTGTCTTCTTTCCGAGAACCCAAACGGCAAAAGTCCCAAATCCGCTTCCTAAAAATAAATAAACGCGCAGGAGTGAATCCTCATAATTAAGTAATGTTCAAATAATTTTTTAAACAAATTTTTCGAAGAGCCCATCATTATTTTATTAGAAATACGTATTTGGTGGGATTGATAATAAATTTAAAAAAAACATAATCCACTGTACAATTGTACGATGCAAGTTAACTTTACATGCGGGATACGAGGTTAAAAGTGCATTTTTCTAAATTATATAAAAAAATATAGCGAGCTTCAAGTCGTGACTCCTCATAAGGCTGCCTACAATAACCAATATTGTACGACGCCTGATGTGGATCCACGGCTACAAAACTAGCTTCATTTTATTATATAATTTTTAAAAATTAACTTCATCTTTTAACCACGTTGAATACGTCATGTATATTTCACTTTCATCATTATTGGGTTGATATTTCGACAATAAATTGCTGATACGATGGGTAAAAATCCAAGACCCGTAAAACTGGTTTTCCTAGTCTGTGGTACGATTTCGAACATCAAAAATATTGGGTTACATAAAGTAGGAGGATACCTTTCACCTGTTTTGAGATTTTGAGATAGGTTAGCTAGTACATACGTTCGACGTTATTATTTAACAATTTTGTCCTGCGATTTGCTGTTAGATAGCAATAAAAACAAAAATTATAAACGAGTAATAAATAGTTAATGTCTGTTTGCGACTAAATTTACTCTAAATGAATTTATTCTTCTGCCACAACTAATCCACTCCGAAATCGCCTTTAAGCTGAAAGTAAAGTCTAAATACCCTTCAATCTCCCAATAATTTCAATGTAGGGAAATTCCACCAGTTGGATTTATGTTAAATGGTTAATTGCAAAATAAGTGTTTACGCTCTATGGTTAAAATATTTGCAATAGATTGGCCAAAATATCTTTTCTCTCAAATGAAATTGTACAAAGCAAAGGCACATCTTAAAGGTAGAGATTATGAAGTACATGCACTTGGCTTACATTTCTCTTTAACACTCCGATTACACCAGTCCAGTTATTGGGTGACAACATTTTCCCATGAGTATTTTCAGGTGGCCGCACCCCAACAAATCTAAAAATGAAATGAATTTTTTTACGGCTATTTGATTTGAATGCGAAATTTCTTAATTAGGTCATAATGAACGTTAAGGTGAAAGACTACGAACGTGTAGTAACAGTTTTGCTAAAAGATGAGGTAAGGACATACTCAGTAAAGAACAACACTAATAAGATCTGTTACTCTACGAAATCGTCGACTTCTTATTCATATCCCTATCGAAAACGTATATTTAAAAAAAGACTTGTTAAGTGTTTGTAAGTGTTGAATTCCTTAAAGGAAAAGTCCAGGTTGGGTAAAACTTGGGTCTATTTGAAAGATCATGTTTAAATATACTCAAAAATATCAGTCGTAAAATTGTATCTTTTTTTAATGACGAGAAATTAATTTTTAAACGAGCGAAATTTACCGCCAAGTGAGCTGCCATTTTCTTTCGCCTTCCCTCCGCAGACCGCACGTGGAGCAAGCGCGCGCGGGGAACAGAGCGCTGTTAAAGCCTGTTATAGCGCGAACAGCGCGTGATTAAAGTCCTAAAACGTCACCCCGAAACAAAAAATGGCAGATCGCTTGCGAGTGTCAGGGTGGTGGTTGTCCGCCATAGGGCTTGTCGATAAATAAGTCCAGTTTATGACGTTTATAATTACAAAAATAGATTAAACATTCGAATGCTACTGATTTATAGGTTGTTTCTAAGTGAAAGAGGTGCAGTGAGTTCGAAGTGTCTCGCCAGTGTCAGGGAGGGCAGTGTGCCGCCAGAGGGCGGTAAACCATGCCAATGAGTAATAAACACAGTAAAAAACGTGTAAAGTTTAATAACAATCACACAAGCCTATTTATTAACATTAAAAAATGAATTAAAGAGCATAATGACGTCACGTTTTCAAGAAATTAAAGTAAAAAATATCTAAACGTACACAATGTTGGCGAAAGAGCTAGGCAGTTATCAGTATTCCAAATAGGTAAAAGTTCACTTTCCAATTTTGTTTATAAACATTATTTCCGCTTTGTTACGATTAAAGGTATTATAATAACTTCACTTCTATTGTTATAAACAAAAAGGCGTAAAATCCACCCAAAAACCATTCGGTTAAAAATTGCAAGGTCTTTTAAACAAAAACGTCACGTCCTATATTACTCTAGGCCATAAAAGTAGTGAAATCCAATAACGGGGAAGATCTGTAATTTTATTCCCATAGACGTCATAAACTGGACTTATTTATCGACAAGTGATGTGCTCTGAATTAATATGCTAGACCTTGCGCGTCCTAAGTGTTTTACGGAGTTAAAATCCTTTGTACAACCATAAAACATTTCAAATATATTGTTTATATCGAAATATATTATCTTCTTTGTTTAAATTTACTCTTTTACCTTAAAACCATAATTAAATTAAGAAGACAAGTTGTTGACTGCAGTAATTACGTCACGGCAGTCAACAACTTGTCTGCTTTCGGTTATTTGCCAGTTTCAGTAGTCGCACCGCCACCTATCGATAATGTACAGAAATGTTCGAGTACCACTAGTACGGACAGGTTCAGTAATTTTATCGAGTGTTTTTATTTTGCGAGAACGAAAGAAAACTTTAAAGTCGGGAGGTTGAAATGGTCCCGTGATTAGGTAGTGCTGCCATCTACATCGTTTTTAGGAACTAATTCTTGATATTTTTGCTTGCCTTTCGTCCGCTATGTTGTAAATTTTATGATTTGTTCACTCTTTATACATTCTTAAGAAAACGTTTTTTCTTATATTGACCTTTTTCTTTAATTAACTTGGTAAATTATTTAACTGATATTGTATAATTAGAATAGTAACAGCTAAGCTAAGAAATGGTTGTACAAAGTATTTTAACTCAGTAAAACACTTAGGACGCGCAAGGTCTAGCATATTACTTCAGAGCACATCACTTGTCGATAAATAAGTCCAGTTTATGATGTTTATGGGAATATAATTACAGATTTTGCCCGTTATTTGATTTCACTACTTTTATGGCCTAGAGTAATATAGGACGTAACATTTTTGTTTAAAAGACCTTGCAATTTTTAACCGATTGGTTTTTGGGTGGATATGTTTTAATCAAACTGATCCTAACGAATTGAACCAGAAAATTAATATATAGCCGTTTACAATCACAATGCTGCAGTATTCATATAAAAATTTTAAAGGGCGTTATTATCTATATAAATAAAATCTCCCTCTATCGGTGTCACTTAAAACTGCGGGAATTAATTTAGAAAACCCATGCGAACGCAGAAACTAAAAATATTGTGTATACAAACGCTTTATCATCAAAGAAAACAAATATATGTTAATATTACAAGATATGATATTTAAAAAATGCCTATTTACTATTTAAAATTTTGCATATTTAAAGCATAGTGCATGTTGAAATAATTTTATTTGCATATTTAAAGTATAGTGCTTTTACCGCTCGGTCGACGCGGGATGCGAGGTCGGACAGGTAATAAGGGGAAAGAAAGTAAATGAGGTAGTTGGCATTGAATTGGAATCGTGACGAAATTCAAATAATTAAAAATACTTTTATAGACACTTTCCCTTTAAACAATGAATTAACAAAATAAAACAAGTTCTACTTACATAAATCAGGTTTTGAACCCTGCTTAATGGGAGACATTGGGATACGGAATTACTTTAATTATAATTATTTAGGGGCTACTTAAGAGAAAAGGAGATAATATAAATTTAAATTAAGAAATTTATTTTAAGGGGGATAAAGGATAAAATCTTAACCTTCTAATGGTAAAATACTTTTGGTCATCTACGAGGGGCTTCGAGAGAGAAAAAGAAAGGGTGAGAGGGGGAACCGTTGTAACAGAATTTTAAGGGGTTTGACTCAATGGCGACAGATTAGCGGGAGGATTATCGTTTTAGCTTGATGGGTGATCCAAAGTGGGAGGAGGGAAAATATGAAAATTTCAACGTTACGATAGATGAACGTCTTCCTTCTGGGGATAATCTTTCTTGATGTCTCGCAGTTCTGGGTGTTTGAAGATGACGAAGACGACTTTGTTTCTCGACAAAGAAGGGACGGAGCCAGGATTGTCTCCTACAAACGGGTCGAACTTTGACGACGCGTGGATTGAAAGATTTCTCCTTCGGGAATTATGATTAACCGAAAATTGTTCCTACTAACGTTAAAAAGTCTCTATTTGGGGAAAGTGTTGGGCGTAAAACGATATTCGTGCTAAATTTGCATCTTTGAGGGGATTTATTTGGGCATTTCAGCCTCTTTTATTTTAATTTGTGGCTGTCGCGGAGAAAAAGTCCAAACTGGGGAAACTCTTCTGTCACAGCCAAACTAGTCTGGTCTCATGGTGCCTTGAACTAAGCGGCGGATTCTCTGCCTTCTCTGGGGGTGCTCTTTGGTTTTGTTGTTTTTCAGCTTGGGGAGGGTTGAAAATGTAGGGTGCCGGAAGTGTATGTTTGGGTGTGCTTATTGATTTTGGTTGTGCTTTCGAATGACGTAGAAAGACTTCCACGACTTCCGATTCGCCCGGGCTGTTGCTATTACCTTTAAAATAACATAGACGCTTCATTAAGCTTATTTCGGTCCCTTCTTTCTCCCGTCTTTGGGGTGACCAGCGGAAATTTTCCAGGTTCTTGGTCGTCTAAATTGACATGTTGAATGCTACTGATGAAGTAAAGTTTTCGGCAGGGGGTTGCTGGGGCTCTTTTGGTTTGGTTGGGGTTCGTGGTGCAATCGACCTTCGACTTGCTTTTCTAGACTTTGCTGGCGCCAAGGAGAGGAGAAGGAGGAAGGTGTAAAACGAGTAACAATGGGAAAGGATTTTAACGAAGCCAAGGCTAGCGAATTGGTTTTAAATAGATTTTAACTTAAATGATTTAATTTAATTCTGGATATACCAAACATCGACGATCTATGGGTTTCTCTCTCTCTTCTATATCGATTTAAATTTAATTATTTAAATGATACCATATTTTTATGGATATCTGTTACCTTCTTCCTTAATGAAGGGATCCAATCTGAAACCACTACAACCAATAGCTATCAAGATGCCAACTAATTCTATAACAATGATACCTGAAAACCATATTTAAGGGATTATTTAACATTTTAAGATTTTATAATTTTACTGTTCTGATTGATTCAGGTGATATAATAAACTTTTCGTAGGGAATTAAGTTAGAAACAAATTGGTCAAGGGAAAAAGAAATGTTTGCTTTATATTTTATCTTGGCTATTATTATTGGAGTCAAATAAAGTAAGGTTTAAATATTATATCCCTTTTATGGGGGAATCAATTTTTATTTTAGATTTTTAATAAAAAGGGGATTAACAAAAATAAAAAACACAAAAAAACTTATCTAAGATAAAAAAACAGAAAAACATGATATCATAAGTAAATGAATATGTTTTTTACATCAGAAGTTCGACTTCTGGGGGGGTAACGGTGCATGTTGTTTCCGTTATCTAAACCCCAATTTACTCAACTAGGTGAAAGCCTGGGCTTCTCAGCTAGTCTAAAATATTATCAAAAACACTTCCTACTTAGTGCTTTAATGCGGCGTGTATACTTACGTTAAATTGAGCATAGCTGAAATAAAAGTCTTTATATCCTTCAGAATGGATTCTTTTAACACCAAATTGTCATTGTCTTTCTCCAAAGCCGTCCATGGTGGTAGCTAAAATATATTTGAATATTTGAAGGTAATTTTCTTATTCAAGGCTATTACCATCTAATGAATGTCCACCAAAACGTTAAGTGTACAAATTTGGCCAAAGTCACCAAGTACTGTACTGAGTAAGTAGTTTAGATGGTGCGCGAAATTCCGAATCTAAAAGAATCGAGCGGCCCAAAAAAAGACTGACTAATTCTTTAAAAAAAAATGGTTTGAGATAAAGTAGAACACGCGAGTAACAAAATGTAAATATAGACTATACTAAAGCCAATGACTATGAAATGATAATAACTATACATTTTTGTTCACCGAACGGAGGCCCATTACAAATACGATGCGCGCCTACAACGGTACGAACGTTTTCCATTGAAATCACTTAAGTTTAAGTTAGACAAAGTCAATATGAAAATACCAGGTGGGTCACCACTGGTCCGCGAGCCAGCCGTTGCCCATCACTGGTCATTTGATTCAATAAATATGGTCATATTAGCACTTTTTCAAAATAGCTCGATATTTGAAAAGATATCTGCTACATGTTTCGTTTTCACTCACAATTATCAGTTCGGTTTATTCCGGAGCACTATCTTTATGAAACTAAAAGTTGTTTAACATTTATTTTGGAAAATCTTAACTGTTTTTTTTGCATGGAATTAAGCCATTAGTAGTTTTCCTTTATAAGTGGAACATTTGTTAAAGAACAATCTTATTTCACACTGAATCTCACGAAGAAAAATTAAATTACATAGAAATATGAAGCGTTTTCAATGGAATAGTATATTAGCAAAAGTAGCATAAGACCCAAAAGTGTGTCAGCACCTATTAAAATTTCTAGTGAGACCTAGTCACACTATAGACTACATAACCTACTAGTTTGAATAATACTAGCAACATTATATTTAGTCTATAATCTGACGCGATTATCTCTCTTCGATTTACTCGCCCGTAGACATACGTTCGAAAACGCCTCACTCGGCGGCGCTGGCGTACCTCGATTTTGGTGACGAATTTTCCGACCCCCCTTCGTTTCCCTATTTTACTTTGCGACAAACACTCAGTAACTACTATACCGTTCTGACACACTTTTGGGTCTTAAGCTACTTTTGATATTAGTGTATAATAGGGTTGTTATGCTATCTAAAATGTAGAAGCCGGGCCGGATTAAGGAGGGGCATGTGCCCCCAGACGCCATCCAAATGTTATATCCCTATCAAATCACGAAATCCAAATTACTTGGAACATAAACGGGATGTTCCGTTTCCCCTCTGGTATTCTGAGCTCATTAGAGCGCGCTCACTGAGGTATTTCCCCGGGCAAAACTCTTCTTAATCTGGCCCTGCATAGAAGATGATGTTATTATCAATGCCAAGAATTTTTATAGATCATTCACGGTCTTAGTTTTAATTTGAAGAAAAAGTTCGATAAAATATTAATTCAAATAATCAACTTATTTACAAGCCGTGTGACATATTTTACGCTATATTACTTTCGGACAATATATTTAAACTAACTCCTAATTACTATTATTTTACAACGATCACATTATTTAACAGTAAATAATATAATAATAATCAGCTAATACCCTATGCACCCACATAGGCTCAATTCATCTAGCGACTTTTAATGACATTAATTAGGGTGGGTGGGTTATACTGCTTTAGAGGGTGATATTAGCAACCCTTTAAAAATACGAGAACCAAAAGCTCCCTACACTTACTACTACCTTTAAACTTAGCAACATATTATGGTTAAGTGGTAAAATAAGATGAAATAACATGACATTTGAAACAAAAACGTCAGAAAAAGTGCCTAGGGCCTACAAACACAATAAAACAGCCTTGCTTCCTTCCTATGGTAATTGTCGAGTATAGTCTTATTTTAACAAATCTCAAAAGGCTGTAGCCCATTTCTACTTTTCGCTCATCTATTTAACGTAAACCATCGTCAAGAGAATCTAAATCAGTACTCACGTTATAAGTGGAAAATCGGATTGTGGAATTTAGACGCATATCTCTCGTGGTGTTCTTCCCAAGATCCAATTCGAACGATTGAAATATATCTCGATACTTTTATATTCCTAAACTTTGAATATAGTCATCAATTATAGGCTGTCTCCTCTGATTCATATTCTAAATCATTTTATTTCGTAAAATACGGAGCTCTAAATGATTTCCACTTTAAAAGGCGGTACTTCGAAACAAGGCAAGACCGTTACTGAACAGAATTACTGTTGGCTTAGTAAACAATCTCTACATGAAAATCCTCTTTATGAATATCAATAAAATACATATTTGAGATTCAGTTTCTTTTTACTTTTATTTTTAATATAATGATTGATAGTTTTACAAAAATCAAACATCTTCCAATAATAGGTTTGAGCTTAGGCGTTTTTTTAAACAATCATCGAGAGGATTAAGGGCGAAACCACGCGTGCTTATAATGAAAGAACTGGGAAAAGAATTCACATGATAATGATGATCAATTCTTTTTGTTCAGAGTGTAACATTTGTAAGCTCGTTGATTGCCAAAGTAGGTAGACATCACTAGCTTAGTTAAAATGAAAATCCATTAGTGACACTAAGTATTACGGGTCTAACAGTTTTCGAAGTCCCTGACAGGAATCGCAAGACGTAATTTGTCTGGCCCTGTTGCTAAAATTCTTAATAAAGTGCTACGACATATCCTCTAAATTACAAAAGATTTAATTGAAGTGCAATGTTGTTTGTCTATGGAGATTTTTGTTAATTAAGTTATTTAAATTAAATAACATACAAAACTAGGTTAAAGTCAAATACCAAATTAAAATTAAGTAAAATACGAAATAAAAATTAAGTAAAATACGATATAAAATTAAGTAAAATACGAAATCAAAATTAAGTAAAATACAAAATTAAAATTAAGTTAACTACGAATTTAAGATTAATATACATCCAGAGTGCTCTGTATGTATGTTAGTTTTACTGATATTGACATATTTCGGAGTAAAGCAAAAGGGTGAAACCGGTCTACTGTTGGAATCTCTGGCTGAAATTTTTACTTTCGATATAAAATTTAAGACTAAGCAAAATACTTAATTGGAAATAAACAAAATACATATAAGAAATATGACACATATTACTAAATTATAAAATAATAAAACTAAATTAGACGCTTAACACCATACTAGTTTTCTAATTAAGCAAAATGATAATTTAGTAATTAAAATGAAATAAATTGATAAATTAATAATTAACAAAGGTTATTTTAAAATTATATAGTTTATTAATGACGAAAATTGATAATTTAGTATTTTTGGACAATGCATATTTTTATTGTCCAATAGATTGTTTCAATATTATTCTATTTTACTCTTCTAATTTCTGTTTTATCTTATTTAATTTAGAACTTCATCACTTGCTTTGCAGATTAGAATTATTTAAACGATGCTATTTGGAGTTGGGAAGATTTAGGTTCATCCTAAGTAGTTTATAAAGTAAGGCGCAAAAGGAGTTCATAGAAAGTGTTAGTAAGAATTCAAAGGGTTTCACTATAATTTTGTTCCATTTTATGAAATATTATATTGCGAAATATTGATCTCAAATTAATTTACAAAGTCAGGAAAATTTAACTGTAAGCACTTTTAATTAAATTTCCACTAAATATCATATTAAAAAGAACCATATGGAATATTTTAACAAAATTCTTATTTACCTTCAAAACGTTTTCAAATTGGCGACCGATGACGCATCAAAAATTTTTTACAAAAGCTATCCGCGTTTCTAAGAGGTGAATATCTTCATATAGAACAAATGATATTGGATAAAAGCGGTCTAAGTTCCACCCTTGGCGAATCTTTACTGTGTGTAGGAGGTTGTATTGCTATTCAGATTATATTTACTCTGAATTCAAGAGATTGCAGATAGAAGTTTGGAATAAGATTATGTGATAAGACAAAGGTAAAATAATACCCTGAAGTTACATTAACCTTTATATTTCAGTCTTTGAAGACAGGGTCGCAAAGAAGAGTGTTTTATAGGGTTGACGGGGAGGTTACTTCTCACCCTTCCAAGCGGGGTGTGCTAGCCATCAAAATTTGACCAATCTGGTAGCTATGCCTTTCAAATATGGCTACAGCCCTGATTGGAGAGAGTGTCAGCCACGGGAAATATGTATGTCTCACTCACTAAAAGGCTCTTGACTATATGTACCAAAGATAGCTCAATTACCAGTGGCGTACCGATGGGCTGTGACGCTCGGTTCGAAATTTTGCTATGGCTTCGGCTCAGGCTAACGGAGAGAGTCCGTGAAAACTGGCCGCCTCGGTGGGTTGGGTAGCCTGTTGTGGTCCTGTTTCCCGGCCATTTGGAGCCCACCGGGATATCCGAGTTATAAGGACCGCGGTGTCGTTCCCCTATAGGAGCTCTCTCCAGAGGGTTTGACTCTTTACCTACGTAGGTAGGGTGTCGGCTGGAGTTACTACAGCAACCACTCTTAGTTCTTCTCCTGTGTGCAGGGCCGTTTTTACGCACAGCCTATCTAGGCTGCAGCCTAGGGGCCCGCACCACAAAATGAAAATGTTATAATCAGGATTTTAGTCAAAAAATTTCTTTACAATACGATTTTAGGACCCGCACCACAGGTCAGCCTAGGGGTCTACAGATCCTAGTTTCGTCGCTGGCTGTGTGCAAAGTGGCAAATGGTCCACCTTATTGCTGCTCCTTCTGCTGGGTTGAGTGTCTTGCGTCAAAGGTGCGACCATCAGTAGTAGGGTACTACTATAGCCATGATGGATTTGTCACCTGTCCGGGCTAGGTGGACGCTGGCGTAGGGCACTATGATGATAGACCTCCGGTGGTATGGTCTCTGTTACTAGGTACACCGGGCTATAAATTCTGACACACTGAGCGTTATATACTGAAGAGATTCCCAGCGTAATCCTGATGAGTTGGTTCTAAATTCTACGCGCGTATTTATTCGAAACGTGAAACGCATCTAAAGGATCTTCAGGAACATTTGAATATAAGTCACGTTTATAGTTGGAATAATTGTGGACCTTTTGGCGCCCCTGCAGAAGACCCCTAGAGCGCCACCCGGTTCAACATGCCCGCTCTGCCCCCCTATCGGTACGCCTCTGCCAATTATTAAATGAAGTTCGTTAAAAACCATATCAACTTAGCTCATTCTGTGAGCCTGAGCTCGATTTGAGAAGGATCTTAGAGAAAATGCTCAAGATGAGCCCGAGACCAAGCCTAAGTGTGCCGCTCTGCTTATCTTTCAAATAAACCATAGAAAAGATAGAGAAGAATATAAATTTCATATTAGTACTCATTTTCGGTTATGAAACTATGATAAATGAACTATTATTATTTCAAAGTTCAACACTCGAAGCATTGACCTTGAAGTGCCGAGAGAGTTTTAACGCCTCTTACAAGCTTCAATTTCGTTTCCTCTTTTATAATTTCCTTTTTTGTTTAAACACTGGATGTAGTCAGACAATATATAACAGCGTACATGAAGACGGGGTGGAGACATGGTTCATGTGAATTATCCCGTAAGCCGATGTTCCAATGGCTATTTTGAAATGTGTCGCTTCACTAATTTTATATTCTGCTCACAAACCGCATTATGAGACTTTGGCCTCCGGTTTTGATTGTTGACGTGTATTCTTCCATCCCAGCCAATGATTACGCGTCTTGTTTCCAAGGTGTCCTTGCCCGCGTAACTCTCTTCACATTCCAGTTTTAGTACAGCTAGATATAGTTCTTTTCCTTTCGAAGAGCGCTTCGGTTAAAATTGATCGATTTTATCACCAAGGCTTTTATAAAATATTTACTTGGTTTAAACTCGTAGCCTTTGAAGTCGGGCAAAATGATAAAATACTTTTTATGTACCTTTTTCTTTACTCGTGTTATGTCAGTCATCGATCCAACAACGCGGAGTTCACTAGCGGAGAAAGGTGAGTTTTAGTTTTTATGCTAAACAATGATTAATAAAAAACTGGAATAAAAGCTAGAAATTAAAATTAAAACTCTTACGTCACAAGATGAAGCTTAATTAGTATAGTCTTAGCACGCGCTCTTAGACTTGTAACAGTAAGAGACAGTGACGTTTTTATACAAATTGTTATTGCAATATATCCTTTACGTGACTGTTGTAGATATCGGACAGAATGTGAGATTAATTCTGTGCGTAAAATCGCATGAGCCGTTTCACCTTAAAATATTAAGAAAGTTCTGGCTAAGTAAAACAAAAAAACCTTTAACGAGTGTCTTGCGAATTTAATTTCCAGAACCACCTGTTTCAAATGCTAAAAAATATAATTTTTATAACCTTAATATATCTGTAGAACATTTCCAACTAAACCAATAAATTTATCTGCAAGCCTATTAAGAATTTGAGATATAATTGCGTTTGAAAATATATCGTTGCTTGTTTCGATACTGAGTTAAACCTTTGTTCTCGGGTATTTTTAAATGTGTGTATATTTCTGTTATCATCGGTTTAATTTAAACTTCGATAAAAGCCTATACGTCAATTTAAAAAAGATCAGCTGTGCTTGTGTTGTCACAATTGTTGTAGTCGGGCCGGTTTGTAGGACGACAAAACCCGGTTCTAGACTTATTACATCTATGCCCACTACGATTATTTTCCAGATGATTATACCTCCAATGACAGATTCCATGACAAACTCCAAACACTCTTTTTCTTGACTGGGGGAATGGAGTTGGACCCTGCAATCACAAAACTGGGAATTCCGGAAATAACCGCGCTTCTGGTTCTTTTATTTTACTTCGATGAGTAATCAATGCTAGGAATTTGTACTGTAAGATTTTTCGCGTTTCCGATTTGACGTCAAGATGGGCCAACGATGCCCACAAAAAACTCTCTCCGCGTCAGTGTGTACAGTTTAGCAGACGGATCGGAATTCCGAATTTTTTTTTGGAAATTCAGATAATTTTAAAATTGTAGTTTTAATCAACAATTTTACTGGTTTACCTTACAAAACGATAGCATCAATTAATGATTACGACCAATTTATTTTTTTTATAAAACTAGAGGTCGGGGACGGTTAATCATTATCCATGTTTAAATTGATTTTTTTCGGGAAAAATATAAACAAAGATATTTACCGGATAATATTTCGGAAAATGATTAAAAAACATGTATTATTCGAAAATGTTGAGCTTTTTCTCGAAAAAAACTTCGTTTTTCCGCTTAATTTTACAAATTTATCAAAAAATTAATCGGATAATAAAGAATTATAAATTACTTGATCAAAAGTTTTACGAACAATTTCGAGAGCTTTATCTATTGAATAACAGTTAACCATCCCCGACCTCTATATAAAACGTTGGATACCATTTAACTGATTTTATCAGTAAAAACATTACTGTGTTATGCACTTAAGATAATATTTTTATCTTCCTCTGACTTACGGGTCCCGTAGCATTAATCGCCGCCATCTTTAAAACCGCGCTGACTACCAATACCACCATTCAGTAACTTCCTACGTCAGTAAAACGACAAGCAAACGTCAATGAAAACCGATTTGTCCCAGATTTGCGTTACTGAATGTACCCTTATTCTTTATTTAGAGATTGGCCAATTTTTTTTTTTTCAATTTCTTGTATCTAGCTTCCACTGCCGTCGACCTGTTTTTAAATGTTTTACATCAATTTCTCTTGAAACTAATTACTGGTTTCATATACTTAAGGGACTAATTTCGTTTTCATTCAGGTTATTTAGGCACAGTCAATTGCCTGTGCGTTCCGTTCTATCAATGTGACAGTAGTGGGCACATCATCACCGACGGATCCGGTCTAATAGATGCTCGAATGCATAAGCCGGACTCAACACGAGTGGATCCCAATTGCGACAGAGACTTCCATAAATGTTGCCTTCCTTCAAAATCAGAAGAGAAAACTCCAGTTTCCACTGATACGCCAATTATAGATCGCCCCCACCACTTATGTGGCGCCAAGAAACCAACCATAGTTCCATTCGATGCTCGTATCCTTGCTACCGGAAGGAGTGGAACCACATCATTTGGGGAATATCCCTGGCAGGTATGATATGGTTTAAAAATTAAATACCCATAGCAGTACCAAGCAAACCGAGGTATCGGGATGAGAAAATGGATAAACTGCCAACTCTCCACCATCTTCTTCACTGAGTGATCATGAAGAAATATGAAACCACCATAATAGCTAATTATTATCTATTTAGTTCGTAATACTCTTCCTTATGAGGAATAATTGGAATTTTATCAATTTCATATTGTATTTTTTTTTAAACCCATATTTTTTTTAAGTATTTGTTTAATACTCAAGGCACCACTTAGGCCTAAGTCATCAAGAGACTTTAAAAGCCATTACACTATAACCGTTAACTTCGACAAGTTTTATGGAAGGGGAAACCGTAGAACTCATTAAACTCAAACCCCTTAAACCAGTGGGGAGAGAACTTGTAAACTAAACGCAGAAGGAGTAGTTACGAGTTTTCACCCAAGTGCCACAAGCTGGGATCGAACCCGGCTCCTTTTGCTGCGAGACGAAAGTGCTAACTACTCCACCATTATCGGGAACTTCGTTCAATATTTGACGAATAATACTCCTTTTTATATCAGACAAGACAAATTTACAACAGGGGTGCCGAATCTTCTTGTTAAGTCAAACGGGAAAAGCATTTTAAGACCATTATAAGTGCATTTAAAGCTCATAAACGGGAGCCATTTACTCAGTTCCCCGTGGGCGCCCATGAATAGATATTTCATATAACATAATTGAAGATCTTAATTTCAAAGGTTGGAATTGCCATTTACCGAGGAACGTCTATTTGGGCCCCCCGGATTTTTAGATGCGTAGTTTTGAAACAGGGTGGCTTCTATATGAACACAATTTCCCTAATGTCTGCCCTTTTATTACAGGTGGCAATTTTACGGTTCAATGATGGGAAAAAGCTGTTCGCGGGAGCTGGTGTACTCATCGATGAAAAACACGTCATTACCGCTGCCCACAAGGTGTACAACATAGAAAAGCAAGCTTTGCTAATTCGAGCCGGAGCCTGGAACCTATCTTCTGATGACGAGCGTTTAACCTCTCAAGAGTTACGAGTTAGGGGCGTTACCCTGCACCCAAATTTTAATAACGTCACTCTGAAAAACGACATAGCCATACTCGTCGTGGATGGTCTTGTCTCGTACTCTTCAAATGTGAAATCGATCTGTTTACCTAAACTTGATGAAACCCATGACGGCAAAAGATGCGTAGTGACTGGCTGGGGCAAAGACTCTCTCGGTAGGCTATGTATTGGAAAAATATTATACTATTCATATTCCACAGCAGAAAGAGGAAGCATACCATAAACCAAACTAGTAGCGCCGCTACTGGTGTTTATGTATTACCCAATAATTTACTTATTTTCGCCCATAAAATAAGTTTTTCAGGGCCCCACTGATTCTTCGGTTTAGGAGATATATGAAAATGCGAATTGAAAAAATACAACTATTCGTATCATTCCGCAGATCGGATTACATCCTAGAATGTTCTATTTGACCTGTTAATTAAGCCCAGCCCACCCTGCAACGAGGAAAAGCGTCTGGCATATCCAATGTGGTCAGTAGTGGCGCCCCCAAATTGCTCAAATATGGGGCCTATAATTGAAAATTAAGGTCTTAAAAGCAAACGAAACTCTCAAATGTAAAATTTCCAATAACTCTCTCTGCAGGAATTAACCCTTTCAGTTCAAAATGGCCACTCTACAGCGAACGGCTGGATTTTCGTCAGACGGAAATCCAGCAGTTATTTTTTGTAATTGAGTGAAGCAGGGAACAAGATGACACGCAAAACACGGTTTGCTCAAAAGTACAGATAATACCAGTGTTAAACTTTCTATTGAGTGTTTGAAATTGCAACAGACGATGAACGCATTACGTTATCTTATAAATAGGGGCTTATGACCTTGTTAGTCTACCTCAAGAAAAATGCTAGCAACACCACTGTACGTAACTTCATTGGTAAACCATAAACTACTTAATGATCAGAGGCGTATTTAGGTTTTTTTGTGTTCATAGGCGAAGAAAATATAAGCGCCCCTTTAAAACAAAAAATGCGAAAATTACTAGCGTTAGGCATGTTTTGGTCAGATATTTATCCGTTTGTCATCACTAACCTTTAGATCATTAAACTAACTTAATCTAAGATTGGCTTAGACAAAAAAACTTTGCTCTAGCAAACACTTCACTCAAGTTTTAGAAAGACCAAAGGTGCCGTTAAGCGGGAAGTTTTCTGCCGCTTTCCACAGCACCGCTTTGTCTGTAAGAGGCGTTCGAGATCTCACCTTCTGCATTTACCCTGGAGGTATGCATACATAGAGCTTTCTTCATATTCCACAACAGAAAGAGGAAGCATACCATAAACCAAACTAGTAGCGCCTCTACTGGTGTTTATGTATTACCCAATTATTTTCTTATTTAAAATTAGTTTTTATGGGCCTCACTGATTCTTTGGTTTAAGAGATATATGGAAATGCGAATCGCCCCCCCCCCCTCCCCCTACTTCACCTTATAAGTAATTACGCCCTTGATAATGGTTCAGGAACGAACATTGAGATGACAGTAGTAAAATAACCATTTATTCTGGTTGAATCTCTAACATAATTAACAAACAAAGGTGGGATCGTTGTATCGATAATTTGCACATTTTCCAGATAAAGGCAAGCACTCGGATGTTCTGAAGCAAGTCTCTGTTCCAATCGTAGAGTTCAATCAATGTCAAGACGACCTGAGAAAAACTCGATTGGGGTCCTTTTTTGTTTTAGATCGAAGTTTTATGTGCGCTGGTGGTGAAGCAGGACTCGATTCTTGTCTGGTAAGTACACCGGATCTCGTTCTTTTTATGGTGCCTTTGAGAGCGCGTAGTGTAGGCTGAAACTGTCGTATTTCTGCCATAAATTTCCTACTTAGAAGATTGCCATTTTGAAGGTCAAATTCACCTTGAACTTTATAATGTCTACTTGGGCACCTTTGGTCAAACAATAATGGGTAATGTACCCCTCGCTTAACTTAAATATAGAAGACGAATAACAGCTCCATTTATTTATTTTGTCAAGGGGTGCTTTACGTCTAACATCCCATTATGTTAAGACGTATGATTTGTCAGTGAAATATATATCTTAGCCGGTGAAGCACAGCTTAAACAACTAGATTTTGATTAAAGTCAAAGAGCGAATTACAATTTATCTTCTATATTTTTAATTATTTTAAAAATCTCTCTACAAGAACATGGCTTGCAGTTTTGCATTCTAACTATGGTTTCAAAAAGGTTAAAAACATATTATATCATATTGTGCCACGTAAATTACAAATGTTTGTGTGAAAATCCCGGACAAAATCCCTACTAATTATATTAATGAAAAATGCAAAAAAAAAATTGTGAGGTCCATTTCTATAACAGGTTAAATTGCCTAGATGAAGTCTAGATGTTTAACTTTGCACACCATTCGCTTATTCCATATCTGAAATGTTTTACCTTTTTTTTTCTCCTCCAGGGTGATGGAGGTGGACCATTGGTGTGCCTCAGAGCTGACGGCTCGTACGCTCTGATGGGTGTTGTTGCCTGGGGAATAAATTGCGGACTAAAAGGCGTTCCAGGTGTCTACGTTAACGTGGTGCATTTTCTGAACTGGATCCTTTCAGTCACCGGGAAAGAGTTAAACTTCTATTGGCCATCTAACTAAGGACATGCAATTCGCTTTTATCACATTTTAGAAATTTGTAACTTAATTTAAAAAGGTTATGTTAATAAAAATTATTTTAAAGTTGCGTGTTCGTATAATAACATATTAATTACAGTTTTCATTAAGCCAAACATTATGGCGTCCAACTGCTCTTCCATAGCGTTTGGTTTTTAAACCAAAGGCAGGGAAAAAAAATTAAGAAACCACGTTCTTATGGATTTTTAATTTGTCTGTAACAGACGCTAGATCATAAGCGCAACCTCGAAGAAGCTAAGCGCCGTTATACCACCTAGACTGACTGAATTTTTGTGAAAAAATCTCAATTTAAATTGAGACGGCCTTAAAACGTCATCATTGTAACTTTATACTCACTGCTAATATTAATTGACAAACAGTTCTACAACATTACTTTACCAACAGTGATTGCCAGTAGAGGGATAACACACATAGCGTAGGTTCTATTGCCAACCCGTAAGTTGAATCCTCAATAGGTTTTTTTAGATAGTAATGTGGCCTTGTGGTTTCAATGCGGCTCTATCGTCACAGTCAGTCACTTTTCCCAGTCCTAGAGCGCGCACTATAATCTCTAGGATTATAAGTTTTTCTGCAATAATTTCACGAAAACTCGCCTAAAGATGTCACCATGGGTCAACTGATTTTTCGTTTTTGCTTCTGTTTAAAACTAACATTTCTGAATTTTGAACTGAAAAATAACTCGTTTTAGAAATATGACGGCATATCCACAAACCCCTTTTTCAGCTTAGGCGTTTTAAATAGCTTTTCTTTTAATGATTATTTTAAATGAAAGTTTGGATTTCTAAGAAAAAGAAGGCACGTTATTCAGAGGTGCTATTTATTTGTTTGACAAATATTTTTTTTAATATGGGTCTTTTAAAAAAAAAATTCTGGGGTAACAATCGGTGCACTGTAAAGCTAGGTCACAAGGTGAAATACCCAAATATTTGAACACCCTAAAAAACACAAAAGCTTTCAATTATTACCAAAAATCTTCGTATATTTGATTGTCTGTCCGTTTCCTAGACGAAAATGTCATTTTCCGATTTTACGAAATCACTCCTTTTTAAAATATTGAAAAAATTAAATCTAAAGATTTATTATTAACACAAAATTACAACGAAGGGCCAATATAGTTTATTGTTAGTACTATCTCTCTACATTAACTTCACTACAAAATAATTTTCGTCTCAAATGTTTCTATAATTACCGCGATGTACGAATCTAAATTGTCGACATCTTGCGCGGGTTGCACCACTTTAACTCTAGTGCCGAAATCGTCCTGAGATATCCGGTACATCATTAGTTCATATTTTGACATTGGCTTCGGTTACCCACGATTTTTGAAGCTTTAAAGAGTTGCTTATTGATGCTTTCCAAGTTTAGTTTTACGACTAAATAACCTAACCTATATAACTGAATTTGTGTTACAATTTGACTTTCAGCATGGAAGCTGAAGTGAATCTCTCACTAAATGCTTTGCCGTCCCCCCAGCCCATCGCACGGACTTTTCGCGTGACTTGTCCAACTCATGGTATAGCAAAGGTTCAAAGGGTTTTTGCAAAATTTGTGTTGCCAACCCTCTCCGTCACTGAAGTAGTGGATGTGTTTCAAGTGTGGTAGACGGGCAAGTAGTTAACGAAAACACTTATAAAACAGTGCACAGTTTCCGCACCGTGGTCCATTTCATCACAAGAATTGCATCTTAAACTCTACAATTCCATTTCAAACTTATAATAGGCTATGAATGGATGCAGGGTTGATTGAGTGTTTCCCAGTGAAAACCCTGTACAGCGTTTTGGACGATGAACGAGTAGTATTCAGCGTAGTATAGTAGGGCAATTCCGCTTTGCGGTTTCGTATGAAAGAAGCTTGTGATTTAGCAATAAAATGATGTGGAACGGCTTTGCGAATACGTTCAATAAATGTATCATTGAAATCACTCGCACTTTCATGAATGTCAATTAATTTAGTTCTCACATCCACATGTAGCCACGACTTGTGGCCCACGAGGGTTCGGAGTGTGAAATAACTGGTGGCTATACCGGGGAGTCGGGGTCCGGCTCTTGTAACCCACCACGGGCGGTATCGCACTCGGAGATGTTAGCTCCGTCAAATTGGTCTGATCTCCACATCCAACTTCGGTCCGGTGTGGGCTGGTAACTGGGCTTCGGCCCAGGCTAACGGAGAGGGGCCGGGAAAACTGGCTGCGGGCCTCCGTATGAGGGGATGGCGGACCGATCTCCCGGCCTTTTGGGGTTCCAGCGGGATATCCGGTGCCAGCTGTGCCGGGTTATGCGATCTGCTGTGTGCCCGCCGTTCCCCTTTAGGCGCTCCTTCCAAAGGGCTAGGCTCTCTACCTTTCTAGGTAGGGTGTCGGCTGGCGTCGCCAGAGCATCCGCTCTTATTCCCACTGCTGTGTGCGAAGTGGCGCGTTGGTCGGCCCATTGCTGCACCTTCTGCTGGGTTGAGCGGCTTGCGTCAAGGGTGCGACCATCAGTAGTAGAGTTCTGCTACCCATGCTGGTTTTGTCACCTGTCCGGGCGTGTGGACGCTGGCGTAGGGCATTTGATGATGGACCTCCGGTCCAGCCACGACTTTTAGATAATTTCATCTTCTAAAACCACTTCTGTTTCTGTAAACATTGCCCTTAAAACTGAATTCTAACGCCAATCACTGACCGACGCTAGTACTCTAGAGCAGGGTTGCCGTTTAGAACCGGAGGAACCGGAACCAAACCGAAATTCGCAGTTCGGTTCCGGTTCCGGTTCCGGTTCCAAGAAATGGGAACTGTAGCCACTTCGGTTCGGTTCTGGTTCCATGTAGAACCGAACCGGAACCGAAGGAGAACCAACTATTACTATTGAAAAAGCCGCGAAAAATAATATATAAACCACTGACAACAGTGATAAGTGACAAGGACTATTATGACTATTGTCTCAATTGGAAGGAAAACAGTTGTAATTAGATTCTGTAACAGATTGAACTGAAACATCCATCAATTAGAGTGGAAGTAAGTTGATAATTGTGCCAAAAAATTCGACTTACATTAAAAATCTACTCATTTAATTTAGTGAATGAAAAATATAACAAGTTGGTAAGCCAAAATATACCTCTCCTCTGAAGAATTGTCCCTATTGGTATTAATTTCTCGAGACGTCCCTTAAAGATATCTCCGCAATTTAGAGTTATTTACTAAAAACGTAATCCTGGTTCAATCCCGCCCAGTATAAAATTTTAATTTTAATTAAAATAATTGTGACGAAACAACCGAGTTTAATTAATTCAGAATAATATAAATTAAGTAGTTACAACAGTGAGTTAGACGTACTAAAACAATGCTTAATTGAATTTAACCCTATTTACAGAACAAGTTTATCAGTTAAATATAATACGAAGCAAATTTTTATGAAAGAAATATCTACAGAGGGTATTTGTGTTTTTCGCGCTTACGACATACTTGCCGCATCTTTAACGCTCATTTTATTTCAACTCTCGCCCTTGATAAAGATACCGTAGAATAGCTATATTCGACATCTGGTAGTGGACGACTCGTAGACTTCCTGTTGACGTTGTTAAACATACCGCTTGAAAAAGACCAAAACCGTCCACTTTCCAATATCATATAAGGACTCGCACACCCAGGAAATCAATGACTGTATTAGGAATCGTAGATGTCCAAATATCCACACCAATAAAAAATGAATTAACAAGAAGCGAAAAACTTAGCATTCACAAAGCACAGAAAGCCACTTAACTAAACGACAGCTCGTATATCAATAAATGACCGTAGACGGAATAGTTAGGGCTCTTTATAAATAAAACAAACGAACCCAACTGATGAACTGCATTAAACATCTTAATCAGTCGAGAAAACGTTCAAAATAAATTACGAAGTAATGACGACCCAGTTAAAAACCCAGACCAACATAAGTGTAAGAGCACGATGTAAACAACTCGATATTTTCTTCATAAATGAACTATTAGCCGTGAAAACTAATACGCTAAACACACAATTGATAAAAAAGGACCAAAAACTAACGGGTTCTACCCTTTAACCATTTTATTTGCTGACTGCGCTAAAACAAGATTTGACCTTTAAATTTGCATTCGAAAAATATTTAGACTTTAACTAGTTCACAAATATTTAAAAACAAAGTTCAATAAACAATATATACAGATATTATATTCATCCGTTTAGTAAAAAACCCGCCTTATCATAATGGTTCCCTTACTTTAATATTTTCCCTATGGAAGTCAATGGCTCGGCGATGAACTATCCGCATTGTTACAATGCGACCCGAATTCAATTCCTGATCACGATCAAATTTTACATTAAAATACTTAAATGTTTAATTAAAATAAGAATAATATAGGTTATAAATATTTAATTAAATATAAGATTAATATAATTTATAAATATTTAATTTAATATAAGATTAATATAATTTATAAATATTTAAATAAATATAAGATTAATATAATTTATAAATATTTAATTTAAAATAAGATTAATATAATTTATAAATATTTAATTAAATATAAGATTAATATAATTTATAAATATTTAAAATGATGTAGAATAAATTATAGTACCTAACGTTAAAACTTCGAAAAGGACATTCGCCAAAGCTGTTTTCGAAAAACACCGAATTTATAAGCGGTGGCTCAGTGGTTAGAGTAAATCTCTGGCACGCAGCAGACCCGGGTTCGATTCCCGGCTGGCGCCCATAAATCGCAAATTAATACTTAGACGAATTCCGTGAACAATTGGTGGAAACCCTGCCATTAGACGTTGAGAGGTTGCACTCGGTCCGTCCCAAAAATCAATAAGAAGAAGTTGAAGAGAAAACCCCCGTACAAACACAACAGACTCAACACCCACAACCATCATAAGACAAACTCAACATTCACACCCTAAACATAGAAAATGGTGTACTGCAATATTTTAACCTTTGCATGGAAAATGCGAACGCGTTCGCAGGACAGACACACATAACCCCTTCTAGGGAACTTTGTCCCCTCGGAGAGGTAAAAAGTATCAAACCTACCCAAGCTTTTTACAAGCGGCACTAAACAGGATACACATAAAAACATACATGTACTTAAAATTATAAATGCACGATGTTTTATTGCTTTAGGGAAAACACACGGTAAATGGTCGATTATTTCTAATTATCTATTTACAAATAATTCACTAAATGCAAGACTGGTTTAAACTGACAGGATAAGGCTAAGGGAATTATCTGGTTTCCGGGTCCTGTCGGGTTTCCGGGCCGGGCCCGGCAAAATCGATTTTTTATTTTTTTTGGGTCGGGTAGGGTCAGGCAAAAATTATTTTCATTTTTTTACGGGTCGGGTCAGGCAAAAATTATTTTCATTTTTTACGGGTCGGGTCGGGCCGGGCAATATTTAATTTTAAAAATTTCGGGTCGGGTCGGGTCGGGCAAAATTTTATTTTAATTATTTCGGGTCGGGTTGGATCTGGCCAAATTTATTTTTACGTTTTTCGGGTCGGGTCGGGTCGGGCCGGAAAAAAAGTGGGCCCGACTCGTCTCTAGTGATTTCCTATCGTTTGATATATAAATTGCCATCCTAAGTGAAAGAGTGGATGCCGCCCAGCCTCAGGATACGTGGGTGGGCAAACCAATACAAAAGCTGTTGAGGCCATGTGATTTCCTATCGTTTGATATATAATTGACCATCCTATGTTAAAGAGTGGCCACCGCCCACCCTCAGTATACCCGGGTGGGCAAACCAAATTAACCAATACAAAAGCTGTTGAGGCCATGTGATTCCATGTCGTTAGATAGACGGAAAGTATCAAAGGTGAAATAGGTAAGCAAAACACGACGAACATAATTCTTTTAAATTATTGAAATTAATGGAAATATGATATAAAGAAATTCTTAAACTTGGATTAAAATGAGTTTATTTTAGGAAATTTAAATCAAACATTTGGGTAGTTTAGGCACCAAAAGTCATGTAGATTCGCAAATTCATAAAAAAAAATACCCATTAATTTATAAACTGTTTTTTTCGATCACTCTCCCTTTAAGGGGGTCGGTCGGAGAGGGCGGAAATTAAAGGAACTGCGCTTTCTATCGTTTGATATAAAAAGTACCATCCTAAGTTAAAGAGTTGACTTTTACGTATTGTTATTAAAGGGGGGTCGAAATTGTGCCCCCTGTTTACCTGACAGACCTGAAACTGGCCATCGGTAAAAGATATGTAGCCCCACACTGTTATTCAAACTTGCCGCCACGCCCGTGTCACTCTTCGAGGAAATCCAATTGGTTGGGGAGGGGAGGCGAAGTTTGAGGTTCACTTGACCTTAAACGCCGTAAATATACGTAAAATAACGCGGAAAAAGGAACGACAATAGGCCTCGAATGAAACCTGTTCAGCACTCGCCACGGAGTATTAACATTCCGCACCTGGACTAACATATTCCTTTTTGTATAGTCTTTGTCACTTGCGGTCGCTTGGTGCCTGAAATAAGGAAATATATTGAACGCTGTAAACGTTAGGCCTAAGTTGGAATTCGGGATCATATATATGGATAATAAGTCGGGATTTCATTATTCTAAAATGCCTAAAAAAGCTACGTGGGTTAAAGGAAACACTTGTTGCCAGGGGTGGCGATATAGGGTACGTAGGGTACGCAACTGCGTGGGGGCGCAAGAGGTTTGGGGGCGCATTTTTTCGAGGACTATCTAGTGAGTAAGTTTTATAGTTGGCGCCAAAAGTAGGTAAAGACTGGTTTAAATTTGATGTAGTTCAGTCTTTAAACACGAGTAGTTTATTTAAATGCGTTACGAGTTTATTTAAATGCGTTACGAGTCTTACGCTACTTCATTTTAACTTCCTCTTCGAAGAATTAGTTCATAACGCAGGGTACACGATGGACACGTTTTTACTCTATGTTACATTCCTATGTTGGAGAGCTTAATAAGGAGATGGGTTGTTTAAATTTAAAACAACATATAATGTGATTTTCGCAGTGGCGGCGCCAGGATATTACTATGGGTAGGCTACTTAATTCTTTAACCCCCCCCCCCTTTACATACACCACGGCCAACTTCGATCACGCGTACCGCGCTTTAGCGGCCCTATTAATCGCCTCGCATCTTATGTTAATTTGCGTGTATGAATAATCCCGATAGGGGCGCTACATACGACCAAAAACCTACTATCACCAAAGGCGGGGGAAATGTTTTTTCTTCGGTTTTCCACTTTCCTGATTAGAAAAAACAAGGTATAGTAAGTTAAACTATCTTTTCGTAATATATTTATGTATAATTCATAATTTAAAAAAATATTACATTATAAATATTAAATGAAGAAATAGAGACGCGTTTTTTACGCGAAGGCGCCATATTAGAATACATAGTTTTGAAGACTGTAGAGGTGTTTAGAGCGTTTTGACGCTTAAATAATGTGTCTCTTAAAATTTATAAATCTTTAATAATAACAAATCTTTATTAATAGTATATATATCAAATTCACAAGTTTATAACCGTTCTTAGATAGTATTTTCTGTAAATCTAATTAGTTTTAAGAGTAAGAATCTTAAAACTAATATAATTGAAGATAAAAGATGCTTAGTTAAATCTTTGGAACTAAATAGGTAAAAGAAAGAATGATGGTCTGCAGTCTGCATTTCAAGGAGGATGATTTCTGTTCAGGTTTGTACCTTTATTATGGAAAACATTTTCAGTCAGATAAAATTACAAACCGGCCCTTACTAAATATACTATATACTACTATAATATTATTTTAGGTTTAAAAAGATATTTTAACTTACAAGGAGACGACCCGAGGTGTTACACACCGATTTCGTTCAAACTCGGGGGATTGGTAGACCTTCATGTAACTTGAAAAATCCTAAAGGGAATTTATTCAATGGGCAAAAACATTTTTCGTTGCCATAGTAAAACCATTGCCCATTGAATAAATTCCCTATAGGATTTTTCAAGTTACATGAAGGTCTACCAATCCCCCGAGTTTGAACTAAATCGGTGTGTAACACCTCGGGTCGTCTCCTTGTTGGTATTATTTAATAAACAATGTTAAAATAATATATTTACCCTGAAGTTACAGTGAATCTTCTTTTCACTTTTGTTTTATTTATTTATTTACATGTGTTTCAAGTATTAAACAATAATACTATGTTGCTGGCAGCATCTAGAGGATGATCACCGTTAAAAAATTAGAATCATTAAAAAGTATTATACTATTAGTTAAATATTAACCTACATTCGGTTTAATTCAATGTTTTTTAAAATTTATTTAAAAATAATGGTCTTTTGTGGATTTTTCCTATCTGACTAACGTTAAATTTTGGTCGTATCGAAACCCTGGTGGGAAAATATAAACACGGTAAAATCAGGCGATTGACGGGGCCGCTAAAGCGCGGTACGCGTAATCGAAGTTGGCCGTGCATACACTAACTAAACAAAACTGTGACCAAGTCAGAAAACCGGTTTATTTTTAATAATTTACAAAAGAAATATACATGACTATGTAAATGTACTCGGAAGTTATTTTTTTAGTCGATGAGCATAACAATGCACATATGGGCAACATCCTCCAACAGCATTCTCCATTTTGACTTACATTTGTTGCAAAAACACTTGCCAGTTGCCACGCTTTATTTTATCTTTATTTTGGAAATTGGGACTTCGAGAGTCGGAAAACCGCAACGGGTGCTGACGCTCGATTCGGAATTTTCGATTTTTATTCTCCGTCTCTCTCTCATCGCGCGTGACGTCAGCGTCGGACCTTGGGAGCTGCGGCGGCTAGCGAAGACGTAAGGTTTATGTTACGTTTACTATCAAAATTAATTTATGAGATATAAAACTGACAGACGAAAATTTAATATAAAAAGTTAATAAATGTTTAGTGGTTTACGTTTTATAATACAATTCAATACAACAATATCAATACCTAAATGGTTTTTTTTTAAATCTTACATATGTAAGATGATACAAATAAACAAATTATACTAATGAAATAAAAAATACTTCGTGCATTTATTGCACATATAGGAACTAGCATTATTACGTAAATAAAATATTATAAGTATGTGTAATGAGAGTATGATAGAACTCAAAATATTGAGATAATGCAATAACAATTGAAAAAATTATACTAATAAAATTAAAAAATAATACATTTGATGCATTTCACATATAGGAACTTACTTTTACATTACATATAATAATAACCTATGTATGATAAAACACATGGCGATAACTAACGAACAAATAACCTAATGAAATTAAAAATAGTACTTATCACAGAAAAAATTTACACATTGTAAACAATGGTTGGATTATCACAAATTTATCACGACTAGTTTGGCAGGATAAGTTCATTTGTATAGTTAGAATATTTTAGGGTAATAAATAATTTTAATTGCCTATTTTAGTCATTTTTTTGGATCTTTTCCGCTTATCATCACTTGCTTCATTGTTCGTAATTTTAATTGAATTGAGGTATTTAATGCGTATAAAAATTCTAAGCTTAACAAAAGTGTTAACTATATTTAACGGGTATTTATCTTCAACTTCAAATATTTTGGCACTTATATTTTTAACTATATTTTCTTCATTCGACAATGACATGTTAGGTAATATGTTTTTAAAAATATCCTCATACACTTTAGTTTTTTCCAAAAATGAACTAGATGGAACGACTAGACCACCGAATGATAAAAAATTTGTCCAAGAGGGAATGTAATAATCATGATCTACCTTATTTTTGTCAATTAAATCTAATTCTGGATAGGTTTTGTAGTGTTTTTTAGCTACCCACCCACTGAAATACTCTATACCATTTTCTTCGAATTTTTTAAAATCATTATCTCCCTGACAAACATCAACAGTGGAGTTCATTTTATTAGTATTTACCGAACACGTTTGTAGAGGGGTATTAATAGGCAAATGGTCATTGACTAGTATTTCGTTTGATGTAAAAATAGGGACATCAATTTCTATTTCAGCGGTTTTTAAGATGCTATTCATAAGGTATTCATCATTATTTTTATCTGACAAACTTAAAACATTAGATGCTAAATACTCTCCATGGCTTTGATCGATTGTATTGCTACTGCAATTAAAAACGCCTGGGTTTTTCCTAAAATGATAATTCGTATTCTGTACAATGCGTTAAGGGGTGTAGGGTGGTCATCTAGACCACCTCTTGTGCGCACTTGAGAAAAAAAATTCTCCAAACAATCCTGATTTAATTTATGGGTTAAAATGTGTCTAATATTATAATTATATTTTAAATCGAAAAATAAGTCTTTAAGTGATTTGCAAGAAATAATAATTCCCTTTTGAAAAATTTGAAGAAAGGATTTAGTTTTGCCTTTTTTGTCTATACATTGCATGTTATTAATTAATGATATCATAACATCTAAAACCTTTAATTGTTCTTTTAAGTGTACCCCGAAGCCGCTTTTATAAGGATTTGAATGGTTTTCTACGTTAGAATTAAACACATCGAACCAATTATTTACTTTCTCTATAAAATAGGCTAGTTCCATAGTTTCATCAGGATCAGATTCTAAGTTATCTTTATTTCCAGTTTTAGCCATGTATAAAAGAGCTTTAGACACTGTATTTGAAATAAGTTCTACCGCTAAAGCTACATTTTGTCTGACAGGTCCTTCGCAATCTAAATGACACTTCCTTAATTTAGGGCACATTTTAATATCACTCTTATGCGCATTTAATAACTTTTCTAGAGGCTTTTTGTTAATTTCTACATCTCCACCATCTAAAGAAAACCCACCATCTAAGAGCCAATTTCTTATTAGTTTTAACGCATGGGGAGCATCTGCGAAACAATATACATTTTTGTGAGTATTACTCGGGTGATTAAAAAATGTACGATTAATTTTCACCCCCAACTCATTCCAGAGACCCATGTTTCCCCCTCCCATATCACAAACAATAGCTACTACTAAATAACCAGATTCATATAATTTAGAAATAATGTCAAACAAGATTTTTTTTGTCATTTTCTGATCAAAATCTATATAAATGGGCTGTTTCCAATTCGCGAATAAACCTCTAACCATTGCTACTTGCATTTGACTATTCTTCCCAATTACTTGATCTGATTTCACATCGTATTCATACTGACTTTTGATTTTCATTTCGTCAAACGTTAAAACTGAGAGTTTATCTAATTCAGACATATTAATTCCAGTGCTTTTCATAATTTTTAAAATATCATCTAAAACACCTTTTCCTAGTTTTATTTTTGAGGCGTATCCTCTTAAAGTTGAGAGTCCTGGCAAGGGAATTCTAAGCTCATTTCTAACAAATAAATATGCCCGTTTACTAAAGTATCGCAGCGTAAATGCTTTGGTTAAGTCTTCTGTTGACCAGACAACCATTTTGTTACCCATTAATCGATTAACCTGACTAGCTGTAAAGACTGTGCTTAGTATATCAGAACATTTACGGTTTAACAGCTCTTTTTTTATCTTTCTGGGTTTTAAGGCGCTTAAGATCTTTCTTTAATTGTTTGTGAGAAATGTCTTGGGCAAATTTTTCCATTTTTAAAGAGTTATTTTTTTTAATTTGCTTCATATATTTCAGTTTCATATTTGCATACCTTGTTTGCCAAATGTTAATTAGCTTCTTTTGCTTTTCTAAAGAATCACAACTGCAGCACCTCTGTTTCTTTATAATGCTTTCAGTACGTTCAACAGCCTCAGGAATTATGTCATTGGAAACAGTCGGCTCCGAATCAGTATTAGAAGAAACTACATCAGAGTTTATCACAACTGTAGCAACTTTTTTTCTTTCTCTTTTTCTGGCTCGCTCTTGCCTATCATTTCCTAAAACACTGCAGGCTGAAGACGTTACTCCTAGGCTTTGAGTGGGAATTGCACATTTTTTTAATTGCTTCGCATTTTTTTTTGGAATATAATTCAGTAATTCTGCTTTAAGGTTGCGCTCGTAATCCTCTTGAAGAAAATGATTTGAGCAAATAACGCTTGTAGACGGGTTAAATTTATCCTTCCTTCTACATTTGTAGCGTTGTCTGTATTCACCTTGGGAAAACCGCAGCGTTGCCAGATCAAAAATCTGAAATTATCGTATCTAGGATAAAAAATTATCGTTTATCCTGGAAAATTATCGCACATTTCTTTTTGGCACTAAATTTGAATTCATACCTAAATGCGTTGAATTTATATGATTTTTTGAAAGCACTACCGTAGTTTTGTTTCAGGGAAATAAAAAAATTTCTATCTTTATTAACTGAATTTTGTAATTTGTTTAAAAATGTATAAAAAATATTTGAAGATTTTTACTTAAATCTTTTTTACATAAATAGCACAATTGCTATTAAGAAATATAATTTCTATTACGAAATATCACTATTGCTATTAAGAAATATCACAATTTATATTGTGTAATATCACAATTTATATTGTGAAATATCACAATTTCTGTTAAAAATATCACAATTAATATTATGGAAATTCTTTTTAGATCACCTAGTTTTTTTTGACTACATCAAGCTTATTTATAAATATTACTCTTAAACCTATTGAACATATCTTCAGTTGGTTCAAATTTCACACACCCTCCAGCTTCAGCAATACATTCGCCGCTTAATAAGGTTCCATCCACAGTTGCAGTTTCTAGTTTATTTCTTGTTTTGGTTTTTGTTAAATTAACCCTGCTAAATATTCTCTCGCAGTCCGCATTAGCGTGAGGTAACGAGAGAACGGATAAAGCAAATTTTCCAATTAAGTTGAACTCCTTTTTTCCAGATTCATCTTTAAGTTCCATTATTTTGTTCCAAAATACGTCAATCTCCCTTGTATTTTTGATTTCATCAGGCAAGTTGTAAATACTTAGGTTCCTATATTGATCGTCTAATTCTTGTATTTGGTCTTTGTTAATTATCCTTGGAAGCTCTATTGCCAAAGGAATTATAGAAGGAGCTCTCCCCTCAGTTACAGAAGCGGGAGATAAAAGAGATACCCGTGAAAGCACAGGGTCATTGAAGTTATACCTCTGTTTTATTTGCATACATCCCATTTTTAGAAATTCTCTACACCTTGTTAGAAAGTCTTTCTGTAACATTTGGAATTCAGCACGAGATCTGAGTTTTGGATCACTTAACTCAGTTAGAACATTAGCTCCAAGATAGATTTGTTGAAGCGGGATATACTTGGACTCATTCATGACATCAACTTTATTTAAATCTGTGTGTGAGTTAATATATTGTCGGTCCATAAAACATGTAAGGAGCTCTTTATACGTAAGCAAAACCTTCTGATGAACTGTTGCAATTACTACCTTTTGTGATTGAAAATACTCGTTTAAGCCAGTAAACTTTGGAAGCACCCACTGTAGAAATATGTAAAAGAGTTTAATTGTTGGGTCATGCAGACTCTTAAAAATTTCTTCGGCTGCAACCAATTTTTCTCTATTCCACATGTTGGAAAATAAAAACTGTAGGGCCTCCCATTGCTCTAAATTTCGGTTAACCACTCCTACTAGTGAAAGCCACCTAGTTTGTGAAGGGTGAAGTATTTTGTGGACAGGAATATCTAAGATGTCTTGGAACTGTTTCAGTTCTGCTAAGCGCTTATGACTACTTTTCAAAAAGTTATAAATATTTCTCGCAAGATCTTCACATCGCCGTGGAAGTAGTTTGCACGCCTCACTAGCACATAATGCCAATGAATGGCAAATGCATTTCATTATGAATATACCAGGGCATTGCTCTCTAAACCGACTTGATACAGAATTATTCATACCCATCATGGTATTACATCCGTCAGAGCCAAAACCTATTATGTTATCCAAACTGATATTTTCACATTGAAACGCATTAATTACAGATTTAAAAATATCGCTAGCTGTGGCTTTTCCTGGTTCAGTCGTATTTTCAATTTGAATTAGTTCATAGAATCTGCTCGCAATTTTCCCAGAGTCTTCATTATAGTGTCTTACAATGATACATGTAGTTTTCACTGCCGCAATGTCTGTACTCTCATCAATTAAAATACTAAATTTAGTATTTTTTAGTGTATGTACTAGTTCTTGCTTGTGGGACGCTCCAATTACATTTGTTGACAAACATGTGGTTTTGGTTCTCTTAAGTTTCATTTCTTGAGCTATCTTTGAATCAGGGAAGCAAGACTTTAGAAGATCAGTCAAATGGTCAGTAGATTGAAAGGCAATTTTATGTTCAACCAAAAATGCACTTATTTTAAGTTCTGCTCTCTTAGTCGAGTTCTTAACAGTATTTTCCGCTCGATTTTCTTTGAAAAAATTTCCAACATCTTTAACAACAGTTTTAGTATCCTTCACTTTATTTTGATGTTTCTTTCCTTTCATGTGATTTTTTATTACTTGTTGTTGTGCCAGAAATGTAACGTTGCAAAAAGTGCATTTTGCTTTTGTACAATCGTCTTTAACGCCTTGAAGCCAAGGGCTAAATTCAGGCTTACACTCCAACTCTTTACGATACTTTGTTATCCGTCTTTTCCGCTTCGTGGATTTAAGCCTGTCCTTTTCTGGAGTTTCGTAGCCTTCAGAATCACTACTTATATCTAGTAGAAACGTTTTACAATAAAATTAAAAATAACTCAAATACTAACCTAACAAAAACCAAGTAATATTTACCATTCGACCAGTCTACATTGCACGCCATTTTTGTCAAGCAGCCGCAATCGGCGGGGTCCCGGGGATTACCTCTCAGCGGCTCAGCAGCGCTTTTCTCCCTGAGACTCGCGCTGAGTCAGCAGCGCGAGTCTCAGGAGTCAGGGAGAAAAGCGCTGCTGCAGCCTGAGCTGTTACCGCTGTGGCGCTGTTAACCGTTGCAGTTACAGCGGTAACAGCTAGGAGTAATAAACTCACACTCAGGACTACGCAATACCCCTTGTAGCCTAATGCAGCTGGCCCAGCAGTTGTGATTATAGTGTTGGCCAAAGGTGTTGGTGAACCAGCAACTGAACAATCGAAATGTCCTATTTGGCCAGCAGCTGGTTTACGAATCGGGGCCCTTTCCGTTTTTAAAAAAACCAGCATGTGGCCAACTTTAGGTTTTTTTGCCATATTAAAGATTTATAGTTACCAACACCAAAGTTAACACTGTCCCAACAATTCCACCCCCTCGCCAACTACAAATCCACCCCCTCGCCAACTACAAAACCACCCCCTCGCCAACTACAAAACCACCCTTTCGCCAACTAAATGTAGTCACTTAACCAGCACAATACCTTACCTAATTCCCCAAATTTTAATTTAATTATTCGGTATAATGAATAACAAAATATTAATATTCATTTTTTATTCGATATAAAAACAGTAATTTTTGGCACAGCAATTTCAAATATATACAATCGTCTCCAAAAAAAAAGAGATTCGTCAAATAGGTAATTTGTAATTAACAGTTTTTCTACTCGTCTGATAATTCAGCTTCTGGTTTATCAACGCTTGCGTCTCTAGCTTCTTGGCTACTCTTTTTCTTTCTTTGCTCTCTTCCTCCTTCTCTGTCCCCTGAGTATCTGATCCACTTCTTCATAACTGTTTCAATATCATAAATTCTTGACCCTTTAACGTTACGTTGAACAGCTTCTGTAAATACATAAAGTTTTCAAACTCGTGAGAAAACTACATAGCAAGAATACAGTTTTTTTTAAAGAAAAATATAATTTACCTATTATGACATTTTTCGTTTTTAAAACTTGAAATGCGTGTTTTCCGTTCAAGCCAATCCAGTTGAACTTTAAAATCAAAGAATGCGAAAATACTGTCTTCAATATTCCACGGCATGTATCACCAATTTTGCGACCACCGATAGCTGATAACTTTCTCACCTAACAATGAATAAATCGTCAATTTAAAACAGATTTTTATCCAAGCCCCATTGCAAAAATAGAAAATCACGGGGCTGCGTTTTTGTATACCCTGTTTAAACTGGACTATTAACTTACCACTCTTTTTCTGATATCCTCATCATCCAGAAACATCTCCAACTTTTTCAAATCTTGAATGCTTTCAAGAGGTAGGCTTGGTGAACCATCAATTTCCGTATCGTCCAGGGTATAATTAGCCAATTGCTCTTGCGAGTTTATGATTTTATCCAATTTCACGTGTATGTCAGATAGCATTAACATTACAGATTTTTCGTATTTATCTAAAAATAAAGAAAGTTAAGTATTGTATATGAAAATTTAGTTTTCCTTTAAACTGTTAGACTACTTATGCGAAAAGTAGTTAATTAAAAAAATTTAATCTTAAAATTTTTTAACATCGTTTCTGCACTTATTTTTCAGTAGGTTATTTTACCATTTCACTATACCTTTAAATATACCATTGGAAAGGCTTGAATGGTGCCGCCTAGATAGAGATTGTTGATATTTATCCACACTTCCCGTTTCTTGAAAATAAATAAGGGTGTGCGAGTCCTGTTTTTTGAAATTCGAGTCGAGTCTCGAGTCTTAGAAACTTGGACTCGCGAGTCCTCGAGTCCAACTATTAAGGACTTGAACGAGTCCTCGAGTCCTAAAGAATTAGCTCTAAAGCTTTCGAGTCCAATACGAGTCCGGAATGTTTTTAACGAGTCCAATTCGAGTCCTAATTTTTATCGAGTTCAATTCGAGTCCTAAGTTATCGTGGCCAATTCGTCTGAAATTCATTTGTCGCTGTTTAAATAATCGCCGAGAAATAATGGACTTGCCCAATAATAATGGACTCGCCCAATAATAATGGACTCGCCCAATAATAATGGACTCGCCCAATAATAATGGACTCGCCCAATAATAATGGACTCGCCCAATAATAATGGACTCGCCCAATAATAATGGACTCGCCCAATAATAATGGACTCGCCCAATAATAATGGACTCGCCCAATAATAATGGACTCGCCCAATAATAATGGACTCGCCCAATAATAATGGACTCGCCCAATAATAATGGACTCGCCCAATAATAATGGACTCGCCCAATAATAATGGACTCGCCCAATAATAATGGACTCGCCCAATAATAATGGACTCGCCCAATAATAATGGACTCGCCCAATAATAATGGCCTCGCCCAATAATAATGGCCTCGCCCAATAATAATGGACTCGCCCAATAATAATGGACTCGCCCAATAATAATGGACTCGCCCAATAATAATGGACTCGCCCAATAATAATGGACTCGCCCAATAATAATGGACTCGCCCAATAATAATGGACTCGCCCAATAATAATGGACTCGCCCAATAATAATGGACTCGCCCAATAATAATGGACTCGCCCAATAATAATGGACTCGCCCAATAATAATGGACTCGCCCAATAATAATGGACTCGCCCAATAATAATGGACTCGCCCAATAATAATGGACTCGCCCAATAATAATGGACTCGCCCAATAATAATGGACTCGCCCAATAATAATGGACTCGCCCAATAATAATGGACTCGCCCAATAATAATGGACTCGCCCAATAATAATGGACTCGCCCAATAATAATGGACTCGCCCAATAATAATGGACTCGCCCAATAATAATGGACTCGCCCAATAATAATGGACTCGCCCAATAATAATGGACTCGCCCAATAATAATGGACTCGCCCAATAATTATGGACTCGCCCAATAATAATGGACTCGCCCAATAATAATGGACTCGCCCAATAATAATGGACTCGCCCAGTAATAATGGACTCGCCCAATAATAATGGACTCGCCGAGTAATAATGGACTCGCCCAATAATAATGGACTCGCCCAATAATAATGGACTCGCCGAGTAATAATGGACTCGCCGAGTAATAATGGACTCGCCCAATAATAATGGACTCGCCGAGTAATAATGGACTCGCCGAGTAATAATGGACTCGCCGAGTAATAATGGACTCGCCGAGTAATAATGGACTCGCCGAGTAATAATGGACTCGCCGAGTAATAATGGACTCGCCGAGTAATAATGGACTCGCCGAGTAATAATGGACTCGCCGAGTAATAATGGACTCGCCGAGTAATAATGGACTCGCCGAGTAATAATGGACTCGCCGAGTAATAATGGACTCGCCGAGTAATAATGGACTCGCCGAGTAATAATGGACTCGCCGAGTAATAATGGACTCGCCGAGTAATAATGGACTCGCCGAGTAATAATGGACTCGCCGAGTAATAATGGACTCGCCGAGTAATAATGGACTCGCCGAGTAATAATGGACTCGCCGAGTAATAATGGACTCGCCGAGTAATAATGGACTCGCCGAGTAATAATGGACTCGCCGAGTAATAATGGACTCGCCGAGTAATAATGGACTCGCCGAGTAATAATGGACTCGCCGAGTAATAATGGACTCGCCGAGTACTAATGGACTCGCCGAGTACTAATGGACTCGCCGAGTAATAATGGACTCGCCGAGTAATAATGGACTCGCCGAGTAATAATGGACTCGCCGAGTACTAATGGACTCGCCGAGTAATAATGGACTCGCCGAGTAATAATGGACTCGCCGAGTAATAATGGACTCGCCGAGTACTAATGGACTCGCCGAGTAATAATGGACTCGCCGAGTAATAATGGACTCGCCGAGTAATAATGGACTCGCCCAATAATAATGGACTCGCCCAATAATAATGGACTCGCCCAATAATAATGGACTCGCCCAATAATAATGGACTCGCCCAATAATAATGGACTCGCCCAATAATAATGGACTCGCCCAATAATAATGGACTCGCCGAGTAATAATGGACTCGCCGAGTAATAATGGACTCGCCGAGTAATAATGGACTCGCCGAGTAATAATGGACTCGCCCAATAATAATGAACTCGCCGAGTAATAATGGACTCGCCGAGTAATAATGGACTCGCCCAATAATAATGGACTCGCCCAATAATAATGGACTCGCCGAGTAATAATGGACTCGCCGAGTAATAATGGACTCGCCGAGTAATAATGGACTCGCCGAGTAATAATGGACTCGCCGAGTAATAATGGACTCGCCGAGTAATAATGGACTCGCCGAGTAATAATGGACTCGCCGAGTAATAATGGACTCGCCGAGTAATAATGGACTCGCCGAGTAATAATGGACTCGCCGAGTAATAATGGACTCGCCGAGTAATAATGGACTCGCCGAGTAATAATGGACTCGCCCAATAATAATGGACTCGCCGAGTAATAATGGACTCGCCCAATAATAATGGACTCGCCCAATAATAATGGACTCGCCGAGTAATAATGGACTCGCCCAATAATAATGGACTCGCCCAATAATAATGGACTCGCCCAATAATAATGGACTCGCCGAGTAATAATGGACTCGCCCAATAATAATGGACTCGCCGAGTAATAATGGACTCGCCCAATAATAATGGACTCGCCGAGTAATAATGGACTCGCCGAGTAATAATGGACTCGCCGAGTAATAATGGACTCGCCGAGTAATAATGGACTCGCCCAATAATAATGGACTCGCCCAATAATAATGGACTCGCCCAATAATAATGGACTCGCCGAGTAATAATGGACTCGCCCAATAATAATGGACTCGCCGAGTAATAATGGACTCGCCCAATAATAATGGACTCGCCGAGTAATAATGGACTCGCCGAGTAATAATGGACTCGCCGAGTAATAATGGACTCGCCGAGTAATAATGGACTCGCCCAATAATAATGGACTCGCCGAGTAATAATGGACTCGCCGAGTAATAATGGACTCGCCCAATAATAATGGACTCGCCGAGTAATAATGGACTCGCCGAGTAATAATGGACTCGCCGAGTAATAATGGACTCGCCGAGTAATAATGGACTCGCCGAGTAATAATGGACTCGCCGAGTAATAATGGACTCGCCGAGTAATAATGGACTCGCCGAGTAATAATGGACTCGCCGAGTAATAATGGACTCGCCGAGTAATAATGGACTCGCCGAGTAATAATGGACTCGCCGAGTAATAATGGACTCGCCGAGTAATAATGGACTCGCCGAGTAATAATGGACTCGCCGAGTAATAATGGACTCGCCGAGTAATAATGGACTCGCCGAGTAATAATGGACTCGCCGAGTAATAATGGACTCGCCGAGTAATAATGGACTCGCCGAGTAATAATGGACTCGCCGAGTAATAATGGACTCGCCGAGTAATAATGGACTCGCCGAGTAATAATGGACTCGCCGAGTAATAATGGACTCGCCGAGTAATAATGGACTCGCCGAGTAATAATGGACTCGCCGAGTAATAATGGACTCGCCGAGTAATAATGGACTCGCCGAGTAATAATGGACTCGCCGAGTAATAATGGACTCGCCGAGTAATAATGGACTCGCCGAGTAATAATGGACTCGCCGAGTAATAATGGACTCGCCGAGTAATAATGGACTCGCCGAGTAATAATGGACTCGCCGAGTAATAATGGACTCGCCGAGTAATAATGGACTCGCCGAGTAATAATGGACTCGCCGAGTAATAATGGACTCGCCGAGTAATAATGGACTCGCCGAGTAATAATGGACTCGCCGAGTAATAATGGACTCGCCGAGTAATAATGGACTCGCCGAGTAATAATGGACTCGCCGAGTAATAATGGACTCGCCGAGTAATAATGGACTCGCCGAGTAATAATGGACTCGCCGAGTAATAATGGACTCGCCGAGTAATAATGGACTCGCCGAGTAATAATGGACTCGCCGAGTAATAATGGACTCGCCGAGTAATAATGGACTCGCCGAGTAATAATGGACTCGCCGAGTAATAATGGACTCGCCGAGTAATAATGGACTCGCCGAGTAATAATGGACTCGCCGAGTAATAATGGACTCGCCGAGTAATAATGGACTCGCCGAGTAATAATGGACTCGCCGAGTAATAATGGACTCGCCGAGTAATAATGGACTCGCCGAGTAATAATGGACTCGCCGAGTAATAATGGACTCGCCGAGTAATAATGGACTCGCCGAGTAATAATGGACTCGCCGAGTAATAATGGACTCGCCGAGTAATAATGGACTCGCCGAGTAATAATGGACTCGCCGAGTAATAATGGACTCGCCGAGTAATAATGGACTCGCCGAGTAATAATGGACTCGCCGAGTAATAATGGACTCGCCGAGTAATAATGGACTCGCCGAGTAATAATGGACTCGCCGAGTAATAATGGACTCGCCGAGTAATAATGGACTCGCCGAGTAATAATGGACTCGCCGAGTAATAATGGACTCGCCGAGTAATAATGGACTCGCCGAGTAATAATGGACTCGCCGAGTAATAATGGACTCGCCGAGTAATAATGGACTCGCCGAGTAATAATGGACTCGCCGAGTAATAATGGACTCGCCGAGTAATAATGGACTCGCCGAGTAATAATGGACTCGCCGAGTAATAATGGACTCGCCGAGTAATAATGGACTCGCCGAGTAATAATGGACTCGCCGAGTAATAATGGACTCGCCGAGTAATAATGGACTCGCCGAGTAATAATGGACTCGCCGAGTAATAATGGACTCGCCGAGTAATAATGGACTCGCCGAGTAATAATGGACTCGCCGAGTAATAATGGACTCGCCGAGTAATAATGGACTCGCCGAGTAATAATGGACTCGCCCAATAATAATGGACTCGCCCAATAATAATGGACTCGCCCAATAATAATGGACTCGCCCAATAATAATGGACTCGCCCAATAATAATGGACTCGCCGAGTAATAATGGACTCGCCCAATAATAATGGACTCGCCGAGTAATAATGGACTCGCCGAGTAATAATGGACTCGCCGAGTAATAATGGACTCGCCGAGTAATAATGGACTCGCCGAGTAATAATGGACTCGCCGAGTAATAATGGACTCGCCGAGTAATAATGGACTCGCCGAGTAATAATGGACTCGCCGAGTAATAATGGACTCGCCGAGTAATAATGGACTCGCCGAGTAATAATGGACTCGCCCAATAATAATGGACTCGCCCAATAATAATGGACTCGCCCAATAATAATGGACTCGCCCAATAATAATGGACTCGCCCAATAATAATGGACTCGCCCAATAATAATGGACTCGCCGAGTAATAATGGACTCGCCCAATAATAATGGACTCGCCGAGTAATAATGGACTCGCCGAGTAATAATGGACTCGCCGAGTAATAATGGACTCGCCGAGTAATAATGGACTCGCCGAGTAATAATGGACTCGCCCAATAATAATGGACTCGCCCAATAATAATGGACTCGCCCAATAATAATGGACTCGCCCAATAATAATGGACTCGCCCAATAATAATGGACTCGCCCAATAATAATGGACTCGCCCAATAATAATGGACTCGCCCAATAATAATGGACTCGCCCAATAATAATGGACTCGCCCAATAATAATGGACTCGCCCAATAATAATGGACTCGCCCAATAATAATGGACTCGCCCAATAATAATGGACTCGCCCAATAATAATGGACTCGCCGAGTAATAATGGACTCGCCGAGTAATAATGGACTCGCCGAGTAATAATGGACTCGCCGAGTAATAATGGACTCGCCCAATAATAATGGACTCGCCGAATAATAATGGACTCGCCCAATAATAATGGACTCGCCCAATAATAATGGACTCGCCCAATAATAATGGACTCGCCCAATAATAATGGACTCGCCGAGTAATAATGGACTCGCCGAGTAATAATGGACTCGCCGAGTAATAATGGACTCGCCGAGTAATAATGGACTCGCCCAATAATAATGGACTCGCCGAATAATAATGGACTCGCCCAATAATAATGGACTCGCCCAATAATAATGGACTCGCCCAATAATAATGGACTCGCCCAATAATAATGGACTCGCCCAATAATAATGGACTCGCCCAATAATAATGGACTCGCCCAATAATAATGGACTCGCCCAATAATAATGGACTCGCCGAGTAATAATGGACTCGCCCAATAATAATGGACTCGCCGAGTAATAATGGACTCGCCGAGTAATAATGGACTCGCCCAATAATAATGGACTCGCCGAGTAATAATGGACTCGCCCAATAATAATGGACTCGCCGAATAATAATGGACTCGCCCAATAATAATGGACTCGCCCAATAATAATGGACTCGCCCAATAATAATGGACTCGCCCAATAATAATGGACTCGCCCAATAATAATGGACTCGCCGAGTAATAATGGACTCGCCGAGTAATAATGGACTCGCCGAGTAATAATGGACTCGCCGAGTAATAATGGACTCGCCCAATAATAATGAACTCGCCGAGTAATAATGGACTCGCCGAGTAATAATGGACTCGCCCAATAATAATGGACTCGCCCAATAATAATGGACTCGCCGAGTAATAATGGACTCGCCGAGTAATAATGGACTCGCCGAGTAATAATGGACTCGCCGAGTAATAATGGACTCGCCGAGTAATAATGGACTCGCCGAGTAATAATGGACTCGCCGAGTAATAATGGACTCGCCGAGTAATAATGGACTCGCCGAGTAATAATGGACTCGCCGAGTAATAATGGACTCGCCGAGTAATAATGGACTCGCCGAGTAATAATGGACTCGCCGAGTAATAATGGACTCGCCCAATAATAATGGACTCGCCGAGTAATAATGGACTCGCCCAATAATAATGGACTCGCCCAATAATAATGGACTCGCCGAGTAATAATGGACTCGCCCAATAATAATGGACTCGCCCAATAATAATGGACTCGCCCAATAATAATGGACTCGCCGAGTAATAATGGACTCGCCCAATAATAATGGACTCGCCGAGTAATAATGGACTCGCCCAATAATAATGGACTCGCCGAGTAATAATGGACTCGCCGAGTAATAATGGACTCGCCGAGTAATAATGGACTCGCCGAGTAATAATGGACTCGCCCAATAATAATGGACTCGCCCAATAATAATGGACTCGCCCAATAATAATGGACTCGCCGAGTAATAATGGACTCGCCCAATAATAATGGACTCGCCGAGTAATAATGGACTCGCCCAATAATAATGGACTCGCCGAGTAATAATGGACTCGCCGAGTAATAATGGACTCGCCGAGTAATAATGGACTCGCCGAGTAATAATGGACTCGCCGAGTAATAATGGACTCGCCGAGTAATAATGGACTCGCCGAGTAATAATGGACTCGCCCAATAATAATGGACTCGCCGAGTAATAATGGACTCGCCGAGTAATAATGGACTCGCCGAGTAATAATGGACTCGCCGAGTAATAATGGACTCGCCGAGTAATAATGGACTCGCCGAGTAATAATGGACTCGCCGAGTAATAATGGACTCGCCGAGTAATAATGGACTCGCCGAGTAATAATGGACTCGCCGAGTAATAATGGACTCGCCGAGTAATAATGGACTCGCCGAGTAATAATGGACTCGCCGAGTAATAATGGACTCGCCGAGTAATAATGGACTCGCCGAGTAATAATGGACTCGCCGAGTAATAATGGACTCGCCGAGTAATAATGGACTCGCCGAGTAATAATGGACTCGCCGAGTAATAATGGACTCGCCGAGTAATAATGGACTCGCCGAGTAATAATGGACTCGCCGAGTAATAATGGACTCGCCGAGTAATAATGGACTCGCCGAGTAATAATGGACTCGCCGAGTAATAATGGACTCGCCGAGTAATAATGGACTCGCCGAGTAATAATGGACTCGCCGAGTAATAATGGACTCGCCGAGTAATAATGGACTCGCCGAGTAATAATGGACTCGCCGAGTAATAATGGACTCGCCGAGTAATAATGGACTCGCCGAGTAATAATGGACTCGCCGAGTAATAATGGACTCGCCGAGTAATAATGGACTCGCCGAGTAATAATGGACTCGCCGAGTAATAATGGACTCGCCGAGTAATAATGGACTCGCCGAGTAATAATGGACTCGCCGAGTAATAATGGACTCGCCGAGTAATAATGGACTCGCCGAGTAATAATGGACTCGCCGAGTAATAATGGACTCGCCGAGTAATAATGGACTCGCCGAGTAATAATGGACTCGCCGAGTAATAATGGACTCGCCGAGTAATAATGGACTCGCCGAGTAATAATGGACTCGCCGAGTAATAATGGACTCGCCGAGTAATAATGGACTCGCCGAGTAATAATGGACTCGCCGAGTAATAATGGACTCGCCGAGTAATAATGGACTCGCCGAGTAATAATGGACTCGCCGAGTAATAATGGACTCGCCGAGTAATAATGGACTCGCCGAGTAATAATGGACTCGCCGAGTAATAATGGACTCGCCGAGTAATAATGGACTCGCCGAGTAATAATGGACTCGCCGAGTAATAATGGACTCGCCGAGTAATAATGGACTCGCCGAGTAATAATGGACTCGCCGAGTAATAATGGACTCGCCGAGTAATAATGGACTCGCCGAGTAATAATGGACTCGCCGAGTAATAATGGACTCGCCGAGTAATAATGGACTCGCCGAGTAATAATGGACTCGCCGAGTAATAATGGACTCGCCGAGTAATAATGGACTCGCCGAGTAATAATGGACTCGCCGAGTAATAATGGACTCGCCGAGTAATAATGGACTCGCCGAGTAATAATGGACTCGCCGAGTAATAATGGACTCGCCGAGTAATAATGGACTCGCCGAGTAATAATGGACTCGCCGAGTAATAATGGACTCGCCGAGTAATAATGGACTCGCCGAGTAATAATGGACTCGCCGAGTAATAATGGACTCGCCGAGTAATAATGGACTCGCCGAGTAATAATGGACTCGCCGAGTAATAATGGACTCGCCGAGTAATAATGGACTCGCCGAGTAATAATGGACTCGCCGAGTAATAATGGACTCGCCGAGTAATAATGGACTCGCCGAGTAATAATGGACTCGCCGAGTAATAATGGACTCGCCCAATAATAATGGACTCGCCCAATAATAATGGACTCGCCCAATAATAATGGACTCGCCCAATAATAATGGACTCGCCCAATAATAATGGACTCGCCCAATAATAATGGACTCGCCGAGTAATAATGGACTCGCCCAATAATAATGGACTCGCCGAGTAATAATGGACTCGCCGAGTAATAATGGACTCGCCGAGTAATAATGGACTCGCCGAGTAATAATGGACTCGCCGAGTAATAATGGACTCGCCGAGTAATAATGGACTCGCCCAATAATAATGGACTCGCCCAATAATAATGGACTCGCCCAATAATAATGGACTCGCCCAATAATAATGGACTCGCCGAGTAATAATGGACTCGCCCAATAATAATGGACTCGCCGAGTAATAATGGACTCGCCGAGTAATAATGGACTCGCCGAGTAATAATGGACTCGCCGAGTAATAATGGACTCGCCGAGTAATAATGGACTCGCCGAGTAATAATGGACTCGCCGAGTAATAATGGACTCGCCGAGTAATAATGGACTCGCCGAGTAATAATGGACTCGCCGAGTAATAATGGACTCGCCGAGTAATAATGGACTCGCCGAGTAATAATGGACTCGCCGAGTAATAATGGACTCGCCGAGTAATAATGGACTCGCCGAGTAATAATGGACTCGCCGAGTAATAATGGACTCGCCGAGTAATAATGGACTCGCCGAGTAATAATGGACTCGCCGAGTAATAATGGACTCGCCGAGTAATAATGGACTCGCCGAGTAATAATGGACTCGCCGAGTAATAATGGACTCGCCCAATAATAATGGACTCGCCCAATAATAATGGACTCGCCCAATAATAATGGACTCGCCCAATAATAATGGACTCGCCCAATAATAATGGACTCGCCCAATAATAATGGACTCGCCGAGTAATAATGGACTCGCCCAATAATAATGGACTCGCCGAGTAATAATGGACTCGCCGAGTAATAATGGACTCGCCCAATAATAATGGACTCGCCCAATAATAATGGACTCGCCCAATAATAATGGACTCGCCCAATAATAATGGACTCGCCCAATAATAATGGACTCGCCCAATAATAATGGACTCGCCCAATAATAATGGACTCGCCCAATAATAATGGACTCGCCCAATAATAATGGACTCGCCCAATAATAATGGACTCGCCGAGTAATAATGGACTCGCCGAGTAATAATGGACTCGCCGAGTAATAATGGACTCGCCGAGTAATAATGGACTCGCCCAATAATAATGGACTCGCCGAATAATAATGGACTCGCCCAATAATAATGGACTCGCCCAATAATAATGGACTCGCCCAATAATAATGGACTCGCCCAATAATAATGGACTCGCCGAGTAATAATGGACTCGCCGAGTAATAATGGACTCGCCGAGTAATAATGGACTCGCCGAGTAATAATGGACTCGCCCAATAATAATGGACTCGCCGAATAATAATGGACTCGCCCAATAATAATGGACTCGCCCAATAATAATGGACTCGCCCAATAATAATGGACTCGCCCAATAATAATGGACTCGCCCAATAATAATGGACTCGCCCAATAATAATGGACTCGCCCAATAATAATGGACTCGCCCAATAATAATGGACTCGCCCAATAATAATGGACTCGCCGAGTAATAATGGACTCGCCCAATAATAATGGACTCGCCGAGTAATAATGGACTCGCCGAGTAATAATGGACTCGCCCAATAATAATGGACTCGCCGAGTAATAATGGACTCGCCCAATAATAATGGACTCGCCGAATAATAATGGACTCGCCCAATAATAATGGACTCGCCCAATAATAATGGACTCGCCCAATAATAATGGACTCGCCCAATAATAATGGACTCGCCCAATAATAATGGACTCGCCCAATAATAATGGACTCGCCGAGTAATAATGGACTCGCCGAGTAATAATGGACTCGCCGAGTAATAATGGACTCGCCGAGTAATAATGGACTCGCCGAGTAATAATGGACTCGCCGAGTAATAATGGACTCGCCGAGTAATAATGGACTCGCCGAGTAATAATGGACTCGCCGAGTAATAATGGACTCGCCGAGTAATAATGGACTCGCCGAGTAATAATGGACTCGCCGAGTAATAATGGACTCGCCGAGTAATAATGGACTCGCCGAGTAATAATGGACTCGCCGAGTAATAATGGACTCGCCGAGTAATAATGGACTCGCCGAGTAATAATGGACTCGCCGAGTAATAATGGACTCGCCGAGTAATAATGGACTCGCCGAGTAATAATGGACTCGCCGAGTAATAATGGACTCGCCGAGTAATAATGGACTCGCCGAGTAATAATGGACTCGCCGAGTAATAATGGACTCGCCGAGTAATAATGGACTCGCCGAGTAATAATGGACTCGCCGAGTAATAATGGACTCGCCGAGTAATAATGGACTCGCCGAGTAATAATGGACTCGCCGAGTAATAATGGACTCGCCCAATAATAATGGACTCGCCCAATAATAATGGACTCGCCGAGTAATAATGGACTCGCCGAGTAATAATGGACTCGCCGAGTAATAATGGACTCGCCGAGTAATAATGGACTCGCCGAGTAATAATGGACTCGCCGAGTAATAATGGACTCGCCGAGTAATAATGGACTCGCCGAGTAATAATGGACTCGCCGAGTAATAATGGACTCGCCGAGTAATAATGGACTCGCCGAGTAATAATGGACTCGCCGAGTAATAATGGACTCGCCGAGTAATAATGGACTCGCCGAGTAATAATGGACTCGCCGAGTAATAATGGACTCGCCGAGTAATAATGGACTCGCCGAGTAATAATGGACTCGCCGAGTAATAATGGACTCGCCGAGTAATAATGGACTCGCCGAGTAATAATGGACTCGCCGAGTAATAATGGACTCGCCGAGTAATAATGGACTCGCCGAGTAATAATGGACTCGCCGAGTAATAATGGACTCGCCGAGTAATAATGGACTCGCCGAGTAATAATGGACTCGCCGAGTAATAATGGACTCGCCGAGTAATAATGGACTCGCCGAGTAATAATGGACTCGCCGAGTAATAATGGACTCGCCGAGTAATAATGGACTCGCCGAGTAATAATGGACTCGCCGAGTAATAATGGACTCGCCGAGTAATAATGGACTCGCCGAGTAATAATGGACTCGCCGAGTAATAATGGACTCGCCGAGTAATAATGGACTCGCCGAGTAATAATGGACTCGCCGAGTAATAATGGACTCGCCGAGTAATAATGGACTCGCCGAGTAATAATGGACTCGCCGAGTAATAATGGACTCGCCGAGTAATAATGGACTCGCCGAGTAATAATGGACTCGCCGAGTAATAATGGACTCGCCGAGTAATAATGGACTCGCCGAGTAATAATGGACTCGCCGAGTAATAATGGACTCGCCGAGTAATAATGGACTCGCCGAGTAATAATGGACTCGCCGAGTAATAATGGACTCGCCGAGTAATAATGGACTCGCCGAGTAATAATGGACTCGCCGAGTAATAATGGACTCGCCGAGTAATAATGGACTCGCCGAGTAATAATGGACTCGCCGAGTAATAATGGACTCGCCGAGTAATAATGGACTCGCCGAGTAATAATGGACTCGCCGAGTAATAATGGACTCGCCGAGTAATAATGGACTCGCCGAGTAATAATGGACTCGCCGAGTAATAATGGACTCGCCGAGTAATAATGGACTCGCCGAGTAATAATGGACTCGCCGAGTAATAATGGACTCGCCGAGTAATAATGGACTCGCCGAGTAATAATGGACTCGCCGAGTAATAATGGACTCGCCGAGTAATAATGGACTCGCCGAGTAATAATGGACTCGCCGAGTAATAATGGACTCGCCGAGTAATAATGGACTCGCCGAGTAATAATGGACTCGCCGAGTAATAATGGACTCGCCGAGTAATAATGGACTCGCCGAGTAATAATGGACTCGCCGAGTAATAATGGACTCGCCGAGTAATAATGGACTCGCCGAGTAATAATGGACTCGCCGAGTAATAATGGACTCGCCGAGTAATAATGGACTCGCCGAGTAATAATGGACTCGCCGAGTAATAATGGACTCGCCGAGTAATAATGGACTCGCCGAGTAATAATGGACTCGCCGAGTAATAATGGACTCGCCGAGTAATAATGGACTCGCCGAGTAATAATGGACTCGCCGAGTAATAATGGACTCGCCGAGTAATAATGGACTCGCCGAGTAATAATGGACTCGCCGAGTAATAATGGACTCGCCGAGTAATAATGGACTCGCCGAGTAATAATGGACTCGCCGAGTAATAATGGACTCGCCGAGTAATAATGGACTCGCCGAGTAATAATGGACTCGCCGAGTAATAATGGACTCGCCGAGTAATAATGGACTCGCCGAGTAATAATGGACTCGCCGAGTAATAATGGACTCGCCGAGTAATAATGGACTCGCCGAGTAATAATGGACTCGCCGAGTAATAATGGACTCGCCGAGTAATAATGGACTCGCCGAGTAATAATGGACTCGCCGAGTAATAATGGACTCGCCGAGTAATAATGGACTCGCCGAGTAATAATGGACTCGCCGAGTAATAATGGACTCGCCGAGTAATAATGGACTCGCCGAGTAATAATGGACTCGCCGAGTAATAATGGACTCGCCGAGTAATAATGGACTCGCCGAGTAATAATGGACTCGCCGAGTAATAATGGACTCGCCGAGTAATAATGGACTCGCCGAGTAATAATGGACTCGCCGAGTAATAATGGACTCGCCGAGTAATAATGGACTCGCCGAGTAATAATGGACTCGCCGAGTAATAATGGACTCGCCGAGTAATAATGGACTCGCCGAGTAATAATGGACTCGCCGAGTAATAATGGACTCGCCGAGTAATAATGGACTCGCCGAGTAATAATGGACTCGCCGAGTAATAATGGACTCGCCGAGTAATAATGGACTCGCCGAGTAATAATGGACTCGCCGAGTAATAATGGACTCGCCGAGTAATAATGGACTCGCCGAGTAATAATGGACTCGCCGAGTAATAATGGACTCGCCGAGTAATAATGGACTCGCCGAGTAATAATGGACTCGCCGAGTAATAATGGACTCGCCGAGTAATAATGGACTCGCCGAGTAATAATGGACTCGCCGAGTAATAATGGACTCGCCGAGTAATAATGGACTCGCCGAGTAATAATGGACTCGCCGAGTAATAATGGACTCGCCGAGTAATAATGGACTCGCCGAGTAATAATGGACTCGCCGAGTAATAATGGACTCGCCGAGTAATAATGGACTCGCCGAGTAATAATGGACTCGCCGAGTAATAATGGACTCGCCGAGTAATAATGGACTCGCCGAGTAATAATGGACTCGCCGAGTAATAATGGACTCGCCGAGTAATAATGGACTCGCCGAGTAATAATGGACTCGCCGAGTAATAATGGACTCGCCGAGTAATAATGGACTCGCCGAGTAATAATGGACTCGCCGAGTAATAATGGACTCGCCGAGTAATAATGGACTCGCCGAGTAATAATGGACTCGCCGAGTAATAATGGACTCGCCGAGTAATAATGGACTCGCCGAGTAATAATGGACTCGCCGAGTAATAATGGACTCGCCGAGTAATAATGGACTCGCCGAGTAATAATGGACTCGCCGAGTAATAATGGACTCGCCGAGTAATAATGGACTCGCCGAGTAATAATGGACTCGCCGAGTAATAATGGACTCGCCGAGTAATAATGGACTCGCCGAGTAATAATGGACTCGCCGAGTAATAATGGACTCGCCGAGTAATAATGGACTCGCCGAGTAATAATGGACTCGCCGAGTAATAATGGACTCGCCGAGTAATAATGGACTCGCCGAGTAATAATGGACTCGCCGAGTAATAATGGACTCGCCGAGTAATAATGGACTCGCCGAGTAATAATGGACTCGCCGAGTAATAATGGACTCGCCGAGTAATAATGGACTCGCCGAGTAATAATGGACTCGCCGAGTAATAATGGACTCGCCGAGTAATAATGGACTCGCCGAGTAATAATGGACTCGCCGAGTAATAATGGACTCGCCGAGTAATAATGGACTCGCCGAGTAATAATGGACTCGCCGAGTAATAATGGACTCGCCGAGTAATAATGGACTCGCCGAGTAATAATGGACTCGCCGAGTAATAATGGACTCGCCGAGTAATAATGGACTCGCCGAGTAATAATGGACTCGCCGAGTAATAATGGACTCGCCGAGTAATAATGGACTCGCCGAGTAATAATGGACTCGCCGAGTAATAATGGACTCGCCGAGTAATAATGGACTCGCCGAGTAATAATGGACTCGCCGAGTAATAATGGACTCGCCGAGTAATAATGGACTCGCCGAGTAATAATGGACTCGCCGAGTAATAATGGACTCGCCGAGTAATAATGGACTCGCCGAGTAATAATGGACTCGCCGAGTAATAATGGACTCGCCGAGTAATAATGGACTCGCCGAGTAATAATGGACTCGCCGAGTAATAATGGACTCGCCGAGTAATAATGGACTCGCCGAGTAATAATGGACTCGCCGAGTAATAATGGACTCGCCGAGTAATAATGGACTCGCCGAGTAATAATGGACTCGCCGAGTAATAATGGACTCGCCGAGTAATAATGGACTCGCCGAGTAATAATGGACTCGCCGAGTAATAATGGACTCGCCGAGTAATAATGGACTCGCCGAGTAATAATGGACTCGCCGAGTAATAATGGACTCGCCGAGTAATAATGGACTCGCCGAGTAATAATGGACTCGCCGAGTAATAATGGACTCGCCGAGTAATAATGGACTCGCCGAGTAATAATGGACTCGCCGAGTAATAATGGACTCGCCGAGTAATAATGGACTCGCCGAGTAATAATGGACTCGCCGAGTAATAATGGACTCGCCGAGTAATAATGGACTCGCCGAGTAATAATGGACTCGCCGAGTAATAATGGACTCGCCGAGTAATAATGGACTCGCCGAGTAATAATGGACTCGCCGAGTAATAATGGACTCGCCGAGTAATAATGGACTCGCCGAGTAATAATGGACTCGCCGAGTAATAATGGACTCGCCGAGTAATAATGGACTCGCCGAGTAATAATGGACTCGCCGAGTAATAATGGACTCGCCGAGTAATAATGGACTCGCCGAGTAATAATGGACTCGCCGAGTAATAATGGACTCGCCGAGTAATAATGGACTCGCCGAGTAATAATGGACTCGCCGAGTAATAATGGACTCGCCGAGTAATAATGGACTCGCCGAGTAATAATGGACTCGCCGAGTAATAATGGACTCGCCGAGTAATAATGGACTCGCCGAGTAATAATGGACTCGCCGAGTAATAATGGACTCGCCGAGTAATAATGGACTCGCCGAGTAATAATGGACTCGCCGAGTAATAATGGACTCGCCGAGTAATAATGGACTCGCCGAGTAATAATGGACTCGCCGAGTAATAATGGACTCGCCGAGTAATAATGGACTCGCCGAGTAATAATGGACTCGCCGAGTAATAATGGACTCGCCGAGTAATAATGGACTCGCCGAGTAATAATGGACTCGCCGAGTAATAATGGACTCGCCGAGTAATAATGGACTCGCCGAGTAATAATGGACTCGCCGAGTAATAATGGACTCGCCGAGTAATAATGGACTCGCCGAGTAATAATGGACTCGCCGAGTAATAATGGACTCGCCGAGTAATAATGGACTCGCCGAGTAATAATGGACTCGCCGAGTAATAATGGACTCGCCGAGTAATAATGGACTCGCCGAGTAATAATGGACTCGCCGAGTAATAATGGACTCGCCGAGTAATAATGGACTCGCCGAGTAATAATGGACTCGCCGAGTAATAATGGACTCGCCGAGTAATAATGGACTCGCCGAGTAATAATGGACTCGCCGAGTAATAATGGACTCGCCGAGTAATAATGGACTCGCCGAGTAATAATGGACTCGCCGAGTAATAATGGACTCGCCGAGTAATAATGGACTCGCCGAGTAATAATGGACTCGCCGAGTAATAATGGACTCGCCGAGTAATAATGGACTCGCCGAGTAATAATGGACTCGCCGAGTAATAATGGACTCGCCGAGTAATAATGGACTCGCCGAGTAATAATGGACTCGCCGAGTAATAATGGACTCGCCGAGTAATAATGGACTCGCCGAGTAATAATGGACTCGCCGAGTAATAATGGACTCGCCGAGTAATAATGGACTCGCCGAGTAATAATGGACTCGCCGAGTAATAATGGACTCGCCGAGTAATAATGGACTCGCCGAGTAATAATGGACTCGCCGAGTAATAATGGACTCGCCGAGTAATAATGGACTCGCCGAGTAATAATGGACTCGCCGAGTAATAATGGACTCGCCGAGTAATAATGGACTCGCCGAGTAATAATGGACTCGCCGAGTAATAATGGACTCGCCGAGTAATAATGGACTCGCCGAGTAATAATGGACTCGCCGAGTAATAATGGACTCGCCGAGTAATAATGGACTCGCCGAGTAATAATGGACTCGCCGAGTAATAATGGACTCGCCGAGTAATAATGGACTCGCCGAGTAATAATGGACTCGCCGAGTAATAATGGACTCGCCGAGTAATAATGGACTCGCCGAGTAATAATGGACTCGCCGAGTAATAATGGACTCGCCGAGTAATAATGGACTCGCCGAGTAATAATGGACTCGCCGAGTAATAATGGACTCGCCGAGTAATAATGGACTCGCCGAGTAATAATGGACTCGCCGAGTAATAATGGACTCGCCGAGTAATAATGGACTCGCCGAGTAATAATGGACTCGCCGAGTAATAATGGACTCGCCGAGTAATAATGGACTCGCCGAGTAATAATGGACTCGCCGAGTAATAATGGACTCGCCGAGTAATAATGGACTCGCCGAGTAATAATGGACTCGCCGAGTAATAATGGACTCGCCGAGTAATAATGGACTCGCCGAGTAATAATGGACTCGCCGAGTAATAATGGACTCGCCGAGTAATAATGGACTCGCCGAGTAATAATGGACTCGCCGAGTAATAATGGACTCGCCGAGTAATAATGGACTCGCCGAGTAATAATGGACTCGCCGAGTAATAATGGACTCGCCGAGTAATAATGGACTCGCCGAGTAATAATGGACTCGCCGAGTAATAATGGACTCGCCGAGTAATAATGGACTCGCCGAGTAATAATGGACTCGCCGAGTAATAATGGACTCGCCGAGTAATAATGGACTCGCCGAGTAATAATGGACTCGCCGAGTAATAATGGACTCGCCGAGTAATAATGGACTCGCCGAGTAATAATGGACTCGCCGAGTAATAATGGACTCGCCGAGTAATAATGGACTCGCCGAGTAATAATGGACTCGCCGAGTAATAATGGACTCGCCGAGTAATAATGGACTCGCCGAGTAATAATGGACTCGCCGAGTAATAATGGACTCGCCGAGTAATAATGGACTCGCCGAGTAATAATGGACTCGCCGAGTAATAATGGACTCGCCGAGTAATAATGGACTCGCCGAGTAATAATGGACTCGCCGAGTAATAATGGACTCGCCGAGTAATAATGGACTCGCCGAGTAATAATGGACTCGCCGAGTAATAATGGACTCGCCGAGTAATAATGGACTCGCCGAGTAATAATGGACTCGCCGAGTAATAATGGACTCGCCGAGTAATAATGGACTCGCCGAGTAATAATGGACTCGCCGAGTAATAATGGACTCGCCGAGTAATAATGGACTCGCCGAGTAATAATGGACTCGCCGAGTAATAATGGACTCGCCGAGTAATAATGGACTCGCCGAGTAATAATGGACTCGCCGAGTAATAATGGACTCGCCGAGTAATAATGGACTCGCCGAGTAATAATGGACTCGCCGAGTAATAATGGACTCGCCGAGTAATAATGGACTCGCCGAGTAATAATGGACTCGCCGAGTAATAATGGACTCGCCGAGTAATAATGGACTCGCCGAGTAATAATGGACTCGCCGAGTAATAATGGACTCGCCGAGTAATAATGGACTCGCCGAGTAATAATGGACTCGCCGAGTAATAATGGACTCGCCGAGTAATAATGGACTCGCCGAGTAATAATGGACTCGCCGAGTAATAATGGACTCGCCGAGTAATAATGGACTCGCCGAGTAATAATGGACTCGCCGAGTAATAATGGACTCGCCGAGTAATAATGGACTCGCCGAGTAATAATGGACTCGCCGAGTAATAATGGACTCGCCGAGTAATAATGGACTCGCCGAGTAATAATGGACTCGCCGAGTAATAATGGACTCGCCGAGTAATAATGGACTCGCCGAGTAATAATGGACTCGCCGAGTAATAATGGACTCGCCGAGTAATAATGGACTCGCCGAGTAATAATGGACTCGCCGAGTAATAATGGACTCGCCGAGTAATAATGGACTCGCCGAGTAATAATGGACTCGCCGAGTAATAATGGACTCGCCGAGTAATAATGGACTCGCCGAGTAATAATGGACTCGCCGAGTAATAATGGACTCGCCGAGTAATAATGGACTCGCCGAGTAATAATGGACTCGCCGAGTAATAATGGACTCGCCGAGTAATAATGGACTCGCCGAGTAATAATGGACTCGCCGAGTAATAATGGACTCGCCGAGTAATAATGGACTCGCCGAGTAATAATGGACTCGCCGAGTAATAATGGACTCGCCGAGTAATAATGGACTCGCCGAGTAATAATGGACTCGCCGAGTAATAATGGACTCGCCGAGTAATAATGGACTCGCCGAGTAATAATGGACTCGCCGAGTAATAATGGACTCGCCGAGTAATAATGGACTCGCCGAGTAATAATGGACTCGCCGAGTAATAATGGACTCGCCGAGTAATAATGGACTCGCCGAGTAATAATGGACTCGCCGAGTAATAATGGACTCGCCGAGTAATAATGGACTCGCCGAGTAATAATGGACTCGCCGAGTAATAATGGACTCGCCGAGTAATAATGGACTCGCCGAGTAATAATGGACTCGCCGAGTAATAATGGACTCGCCGAGTAATAATGGACTCGCCGAGTAATAATGGACTCGCCGAGTAATAATGGACTCGCCGAGTAATAATGGACTCGCCGAGTAATAATGGACTCGCCGAGTAATAATGGACTCGCCGAGTAATAATGGACTCGCCGAGTAATAATGGACTCGCCGAGTAATAATGGACTCGCCGAGTAATAATGGACTCGCCGAGTAATAATGGACTCGCCGAGTAATAATGGACTCGCCGAGTAATAATGGACTCGCCGAGTAATAATGGACTCGCCGAGTAATAATGGACTCGCCGAGTAATAATGGACTCGCCGAGTAATAATGGACTCGCCGAGTAATAATGGACTCGCCGAGTAATAATGGACTCGCCGAGTAATAATGGACTCGCCGAGTAATAATGGACTCGCCGAGTAATAATGGACTCGCCGAGTAATAATGGACTCGCCGAGTAATAATGGACTCGCCGAGTAATAATGGACTCGCCGAGTAATAATGGACTCGCCGAGTAATAATGGACTCGCCGAGTAATAATGGACTCGCCGAGTAATAATGGACTCGCCGAGTAATAATGGACTCGCCGAGTAATAATGGACTCGCCGAGTAATAATGGACTCGCCGAGTAATAATGGACTCGCCGAGTAATAATGGACTCGCCGAGTAATAATGGACTCGCCGAGTAATAATGGACTCGCCGAGTAATAATGGACTCGCCGAGTAATAATGGACTCGCCGAGTAATAATGGACTCGCCGAGTAATAATGGACTCGCCGAGTAATAATGGACTCGCCGAGTAATAATGGACTCGCCGAGTAATAATGGACTCGCCGAGTAATAATGGACTCGCCGAGTAATAATGGACTCGCCGAGTAATAATGGACTCGCCGAGTAATAATGGACTCGCCGAGTAATAATGGACTCGCCGAGTAATAATGGACTCGCCGAGTAATAATGGACTCGCCGAGTAATAATGGACTCGCCGAGTAATAATGGACTCGCCGAGTAATAATGGACTCGCCGAGTAATAATGGACTCGCCGAGTAATAATGGACTCGCCGAGTAATAATGGACTCGCCGAGTAATAATGGACTCGCCGAGTAATAATGGACTCGCCGAGTAATAATGGACTCGCCGAGTAATAATGGACTCGCCGAGTAATAATGGACTCGCCGAGTAATAATGGACTCGCCGAGTAATAATGGACTCGCCGAGTAATAATGGACTCGCCGAGTAATAATGGACTCGCCGAGTAATAATGGACTCGCCGAGTAATAATGGACTCGCCGAGTAATAATGGACTCGCCGAGTAATAATGGACTCGCCGAGTAATAATGGACTCGCCGAGTAATAATGGACTCGCCGAGTAATAATGGACTCGCCGAGTAATAATGGACTCGCCGAGTAATAATGGACTCGCCGAGTAATAATGGACTCGCCGAGTAATAATGGACTCGCCGAGTAATAATGGACTCGCCGAGTAATAATGGACTCGCCGAGTAATAATGGACTCGCCGAGTAATAATGGACTCGCCGAGTAATAATGGACTCGCCGAGTAATAATGGACTCGCCGAGTAATAATGGACTCGCCGAGTAATAATGGACTCGCCGAGTAATAATGGACTCGCCGAGTAATAATGGACTCGCCGAGTAATAATGGACTCGCCGAGTAATAATGGACTCGCCGAGTAATAATGGACTCGCCGAGTAATAATGGACTCGCCGAGTAATAATGGACTCGCCGAGTAATAATGGACTCGCCGAGTAATAATGGACTCGCCGAGTAATAATGGACTCGCCGAGTAATAATGGACTCGCCGAGTAATAATGGACTCGCCGAGTAATAATGGACTCGCCGAGTAATAATGGACTCGCCGAGTAATAATGGACTCGCCGAGTAATAATGGACTCGCCGAGTAATAATGGACTCGCCGAGTAATAATGGACTCGCCGAGTAATAATGGACTCGCCGAGTAATAATGGACTCGCCGAGTAATAATGGACTCGCCGAGTAATAATGGACTCGCCGAGTAATAATGGACTCGCCGAGTAATAATGGACTCGCCGAGTAATAATGGACTCGCCGAGTAATAATGGACTCGCCGAGTAATAATGGACTCGCCGAGTAATAATGGACTCGCCGAGTAATAATGGACTCGCCGAGTAATAATGGACTCGCCGAGTAATAATGGACTCGCCGAGTAATAATGGACTCGCCGAGTAATAATGGACTCGCCGAGTAATAATGGACTCGCCGAGTAATAATGGACTCGCCGAGTAATAATGGACTCGCCGAGTAATAATGGACTCGCCGAGTAATAATGGACTCGCCGAGTAATAATGGACTCGCCGAGTAATAATGGACTCGCCGAGTAATAATGGACTCGCCGAGTAATAATGGACTCGCCGAGTAATAATGGACTCGCCGAGTAATAATGGACTCGCCGAGTAATAATGGACTCGCCGAGTAATAATGGACTCGCCGAGTAATAATGGACTCGCCGAGTAATAATGGACTCGCCGAGTAATAATGGACTCGCCGAGTAATAATGGACTCGCCGAGTAATAATGGACTCGCCGAGTAATAATGGACTCGCCGAGTAATAATGGACTCGCCGAGTAATAATGGACTCGCCGAGTAATAATGGACTCGCCGAGTAATAATGGACTCGCCGAGTAATAATGGACTCGCCGAGTAATAATGGACTCGCCGAGTAATAATGGACTCGCCGAGTAATAATGGACTCGCCGAGTAATAATGGACTCGCCGAGTAATAATGGACTCGCCGAGTAATAATGGACTCGCCGAGTAATAATGGACTCGCCGAGTAATAATGGACTCGCCGAGTAATAATGGACTCGCCGAGTAATAATGGACTCGCCGAGTAATAATGGACTCGCCGAGTAATAATGGACTCGCCGAGTAATAATGGACTCGCCGAGTAATAATGGACTCGCCGAGTAATAATGGACTCGCCGAGTAATAATGGACTCGCCGAGTAATAATGGACTCGCCGAGTAATAATGGACTCGCCGAGTAATAATGGACTCGCCGAGTAATAATGGACTCGCCGAGTAATAATGGACTCGCCGAGTAATAATGGACTCGCCGAGTAATAATGGACTCGCCGAGTAATAATGGACTCGCCCAGTAATAATGGACTCGCCCAGTAATAATGGACTCGCCGAGTAATAATGGACTCGCCGAGTAATAATGGACTCGCCGAGTAATAATGGACTCGCCGAGTAATAATGGACTCGCCGAGTAATAATGGACTCGCCGAGTAATAATGGACTCGCCGAGTAATAATGGACTCGCCGAGTAATAATGGACTCGCCGAGTAATAATGGACTCGCCGAGTAATAATGGACTCGCCCAATAATAATGGACTCGCCGAGTAATAATGGACTCGCCCAATAATAATGGACTCGCCGAGTAATAATGGACTCGCCGAGTAATAATGGACTCGCCGAGTAATAATGGACTCGCCGAGTAATAATGGACTCGCCGAGTAATAATGGACTCGCCGAGTAATAATGGACTCGCCGAGTAATAATGGACTCGCCGAGTAATAATGGACTCGCCCAATAATAATGGACTCGCCGAGTAATAATGGACTCGCCCAATAATAATGGACTCGCCGAGTAATAATGGACTCGCCGAGTAATAATGGACTCGCCGAGTAATAATGGACTCGCCGAGTAATAATGGACTCGCCGAGTAATAATGGACTCGCCCAATAATAATGGACTCGCCGAGTAATAATGGACTCGCCCAATAATAATGGACTCGCCGAGTAATAATGGACTCGCCGAGTAATAATGGACTCGCCGAGTAATAATGGACTCGCCGAGTAATAATGGACTCGCCGAGTAATAATGGACTCGCCGAGTAATAATGGACTCGCCGAGTAATAATGGACTCGCCGAGTAATAATGGACTCGCCCAATAATAATGGACTCGCCGAGTAATAATGGACTCGCCCAATAATAATGGACTCGCCGAGTAATAATGGACTCGCCGAGTAATAATGGACTCGCCGAGTAATAATGGACTCGCCGAGTAATAATGGACTCGCCGAGTAATAATGGACTCGCCGAGTAATAATGGACTCGCCGAGTAATAATGGACTCGCCGAGTAATAATGGACTCGCCCAATAATAATGGACTCGCCGAGTAATAATGGACTCGCCCAATAATAATGGACTCGCCGAGTAATAATGGACTCGCCGAGTAATAATGGACTCGCCGAGTAATAATGGACTCGCCGAGTAATAATGGACTCGCCGAGTAATAATGGACTCGCCGAGTAATAATGGACTCGCCCAATAATAATGGACTCGCCGAGTAATAATGGACTCGCCCAATAATAATGGACTCGCCGAGTAATAATGGACTCGCCGAGTAATAATGGACTCGCCGAGTAATAATGGACTCGCCGAGTAATAATGGACTCGCCCAATAATAATGGACTCGCCGAGTAATAATGGACTCGCCCAATAATAATGGACTCGCCGAGTAATAATGGACTCGCCGAGTAATAATGGACTCGCCGAGTAATAATGGACTCGCCGAGTAATAATGGACTCGCCGAGTAATAATGGACTCGCCCAATAATAATGGACTCGCCGAGTAATAATGGACTCGCCGAGTAATAATGGACTCGCCGAGTAATAATGGACTCGCCGAGTAATAATGGACTCGCCGAGTAATAATGGACTCGCCGAGTAATAATGGACTCGCCGAGTAATAATGGACTCGCCGAGTAATAATGGACTCGCCGAGTAATAATGGACTCGCCGAGTAATAATGGACTCGCCGAGTAATAATGGACTCGCCGAGTAATAATGGACTCGCCGAGTAATAATGGACTCGCCGAGTAATAATGGACTCGCCGAGTAATAATGGACTCGCCGAGTAATAATGGACTCGCCGAGTAATAATGGACTCGCCGAGTAATAATGGACTCGCCGAGTAATAATGGACTCGCCGAGTAATAATGGACTCGCCCAATAATAATGGACTCGCCGAGTAATAATGGACTCGCCCAATAATAATGGACTCGCCGAGTAATAATGGACTCGCCGAGTAATAATGGACTCGCCGAGTAATAATGGACTCGCCGAGTAATAATGGACTCGCCGAGTAATAATGGACTCGCCGAGTAATAATGGACTCGCCGAGTAATAATGGACTCGCCCAGTAATAATGGACTCGCCCAGTAATAATGGACTCGCCGAGTAATAATGGACTCGCCGAGTAATAATGGACTCGCCGAGTAATAATGGACTCGCCGAGTAATAATGGACTCGCCGAGTAATAATGGACTCGCCGAGTAATAATGGACTCGCCGAGTAATAATGGACTCGCCGAGTAATAATGGACTCGCCGAGTAATAATGGACTCGCCGAGTAATAATGGACTCGCCCAATAATAATGGACTCGCCGAGTAATAATGGACTCGCCCAATAATAATGGACTCGCCGAGTAATAATGGACTCGCCGAGTAATAATGGACTCGCCGAGTAATAATGGACTCGCCGAGTAATAATGGACTCGCCGAGTAATAATGGACTCGCCGAGTAATAATGGACTCGCCGAGTAATAATGGACTCGCCGAGTAATAATGGACTCGCCCAATAATAATGGACTCGCCGAGTAATAATGGACTCGCCCAATAATAATGGACTCGCCGAGTAATAATGGACTCGCCGAGTAATAATGGACTCGCCGAGTAATAATGGACTCGCCGAGTAATAATGGACTCGCCGAGTAATAATGGACTCGCCCAATAATAATGGACTCGCCGAGTAATAATGGACTCGCCCAATAATAATGGACTCGCCGAGTAATAATGGACTCGCCGAGTAATAATGGACTCGCCGAGTAATAATGGACTCGCCGAGTAATAATGGACTCGCCGAGTAATAATGGACTCGCCGAGTAATAATGGACTCGCCGAGTAATAATGGACTCGCCGAGTAATAATGGACTCGCCCAATAATAATGGACTCGCCGAGTAATAATGGACTCGCCCAATAATAATGGACTCGCCGAGTAATAATGGACTCGCCGAGTAATAATGGACTCGCCGAGTAATAATGGACTCGCCGAGTAATAATGGACTCGCCGAGTAATAATGGACTCGCCGAGTAATAATGGACTCGCCCAATAATAATGGACTCGCCGAGTAATAATGGACTCGCCCAATAATAATGGACTCGCCGAGTAATAATGGACTCGCCGAGTAATAATGGACTCGCCGAGTAATAATGGACTCGCCGAGTAATAATGGACTCGCCCAATAATAATGGACTCGCCGAGTAATAATGGACTCGCCCAATAATAATGGACTCGCCGAGTAATAATGGACTCGCCGAGTAATAATGGACTCGCCGAGTAATAATGGACTCGCCGAGTAATAATGGACTCGCCGAGTAATAATGGACTCGCCCAATAATAATGGACTCGCCGAGTAATAATGGACTCGCCGAGTAATAATGGACTCGCCGAGTAATAATGGACTCGCCGAGTAATAATGGACTCGCCGAGTAATAATGGACTCGCCGAGTAATAATGGACTCGCCGAGTAATAATGGACTCGCCGAGTAATAATGGACTCGCCGAGTAATAATGGACTCGCCGAGTAATAATGGACTCGCCGAGTAATAATGGACTCGCCGAGTAATAATGGACTCGCCGAGTAATAATGGACTCGCCGAGTAATAATGGACTCGCCGAGTAATAATGGACTCGCCGAGTAATAATGGACTCGCCGAGTAATAATGGACTCGCCGAGTAATAATGGACTCGCCGAGTAATAATGGACTCGCCGAGTAATAATGGACTCGCCGAGTAATAATGGACTCGCCGAGTAATAATGGACTCGCCGAGTAATAATGGACTCGCCGAGTAATAATGGACTCGCCGAGTAATAATGGACTCGCCGAGTAATAATGGACTCGCCGAGTAATAATGGACTCGCCGAGTAATAATGGACTCGCCGAGTAATAATGGACTCGCCGAGTAATAATGGACTCGCCGAGTAATAATGGACTCGCCGAGTAATAATGGACTCGCCGAGTAATAATGGACTCGCCGAGTAATAATGGACTCGCCGAGTAATAATGGACTCGCCCAATAATAATGGACTCGCCCAATAATAATGGACTCGCCCAATAATAATGGACTCGCCCAATAATAATGGACTCGCCCAATAATAATGGACTCGCCCAATAATAATGGACTCGCCCAATAATAATGGACTCGCCCAATAATAATGGACTCGCCCAATAATAATGGACTCGCCCAATAATAATGGACTCGCCCAATAATAATGGACTCGCCCAATAATAATGGACTCGCCCAATAATAATGGACTCGCCCAATAATAATGGACTCGCCCAATAATAATGGACTCGCCCAATAATAATGGACTCGCCCAATAATAATGGACTCGCCCAATAATAATGGACTCGCCCAATAATAATGGACTCGCCCAATAATAATGGACTCGCCCAATAATAATGGACTCGCCCAATAATAATGGACTCGCCCAATAATAATGGACTCGCCCAATAATAATGGACTCGCCCAATAATAATGGACTCGCCCAATAATAATGGACTCGCCCAATAATAATGGACTCGCCCAATAATAATGGACTCGCCCAATAATAATGGACTCGCCCAATAATAATGGACTCGCCCAATAATAATGGACTCGCCCAATAATAATGGACTCGCCCAATAATAATGGACTCGCCCAATAATAATGGACTCGCCCAATAATAATGGACTCGCCCAATAATAATGGACTCGCCCAATAATAATGGACTCGCCCAATAATAATGGACTCGCCCAATAATAATGGACTCGCCCAATAATAATGGACTCGCCCAATAATAATGGACTCGCCCAATAATAATGGACTCGCCCAATAATAATGGACTCGCCCAATAATAATGGACTCGCCCAATAATAATGGACTCGCCCAATAATAATGGACTCGCCCAATAATAATGGACTCGCCCAATAATAATGGACTCGCCCAATAATAATGGACTCGCCCAATAATAATGGACTCGCCCAATAATAATGGACTCGCCCAATAATAATGGACTCGCCCAATAATAATGGACTCGCCCAATAATAATGGACTCGCCCAATAATAATGGACTCGCCCAATAATAATGGACTCGCCCAATAATAATGGACTCGCCCAATAATAATGGACTCGCCCAATAATAATGGACTCGCCCAATAATAATGGACTCGCCCAATAATAATGGACTCGCCCAATAATAATGGACTCGCCCAATAATAATGGACTCGCCCAATAATAATGGACTCGCCCAATAATAATGGACTCGCCCAATAATAATGGACTCGCCCAATAATAATGGACTCGCCCAATAATAATGGACTCGCCCAATAATAATGGACTCGCCCAATAATAATGGACTCGCCCAATAATAATGGACTCGCCCAATAATAATGGACTCGCCCAATAATAATGGACTCGCCCAATAATAATGGACTCGCCCAATAATAATGGACTCGCCCAATAATAATGGACTCGCCCAATAATAATGGACTCGCCCAATAATAATGGACTCGCCCAATAATAATGGACTCGCCCAATAATAATGGACTCGCCCAATAATAATGGACTCGCCCAATAATAATGGACTCGCCCAATAATAATGGACTCGCCCAATAATAATGGACTCGCCCAATAATAATGGACTCGCCCAATAATAATGGACTCGCCCAATAATAATGGACTCGCCCAATAATAATGGACTCGCCCAATAATAATGGACTCGCCCAATAATAATGGACTCGCCCAATAATAATGGACTCGCCCAATAATAATGGACTCGCCCAATAATAATGGACTCGCCCAATAATAATGGACTCGCCCAATAATAATGGACTCGCCCAATAATAATGGACTCGCCCAATAATAATGGACTCGCCCAATAATAATGGACTCGCCCAATAATAATGGACTCGCCCAATAATAATGGACTCGCCCAATAATAATGGACTCGCCCAATAATAATGGACTCGCCCAATAATAATGGACTCGCCCAATAATAATGGACTCGCCCAATAATAATGGACTCGCCCAATAATAATGGACTCGCCCAATAATAATGGACTCGCCCAATAATAATGGACTCGCCCAATAATAATGGACTCGCCCAATAATAATGGACTCGCCCAATAATAATGGACTCGCCCAATAATAATGGACTCGCCCAATAATAATGGACTCGCCCAATAATAATGGACTCGCCCAATAATAATGGACTCGCCCAATAATAATGGACTCGCCCAATAATAATGGACTCGCCCAATAATAATGGACTCGCCCAATAATAATGGACTCGCCCAATAATAATGGACTCGCCCAATAATAATGGACTCGCCCAATAATAATGGACTCGCCCAATAATAATGGACTCGCCCAATAATAATGGACTCGCCCAATAATAATGGACTCGCCCAATAATAATGGACTCGCCCAATAATAATGGACTCGCCCAATAATAATGGACTCGCCCAATAATAATGGACTCGCCCAATAATAATGGACTCGCCCAATAATAATGGACTCGCCCAATAATAATGGACTCGCCCAATAATAATGGACTCGCCCAATAATAATGGACTCGCCCAATAATAATGGACTCGCCCAATAATAATGGACTCGCCCAATAATAATGGACTCGCCCAATAATAATGGACTCGCCCAATAATAATGGACTCGCCCAATAATAATGGACTCGCCCAATAATAATGGACTCGCCCAATAATAATGGACTCGCCCAATAATAATGGACTCGCCCAATAATAATGGACTCGCCCAATAATAATGGACTCGCCCAATAATAATGGACTCGCCCAATAATAATGGACTCGCCCAATAATAATGGACTCGCCCAATAATAATGGACTCGCCCAATAATAATGGACTCGCCCAATAATAATGGACTCGCCCAATAATAATGGACTCGCCCAATAATAATGGACTCGCCCAATAATAATGGACTCGCCCAATAATAATGGACTCGCCCAATAATAATGGACTCGCCCAATAATAATGGACTCGCCCAATAATAATGGACTCGCCCAATAATAATGGACTCGCCCAATAATAATGGACTCGCCCAATAATAATGGACTCGCCCAATAATAATGGACTCGCCCAATAATAATGGACTCGCCCAATAATAATGGACTCGCCCAATAATAATGGACTCGCCCAATAATAATGGACTCGCCCAATAATAATGGACTCGCCCAATAATAATGGACTCGCCCAATAATAATGGACTCGCCCAATAATAATGGACTCGCCCAATAATAATGGACTCGCCCAATAATAATGGACTCGCCCAATAATAATGGACTCGCCCAATAATAATGGACTCGCCCAATAATAATGGACTCGCCCAATAATAATGGACTCGCCGAGTAATAATGGACTCGCCGAGTAATAATGGACTCGCCGAGTAATAATGGACTCGCCGAGTAATAATGGACTCGCCGAGTAATAATGGACTCGCCGAGTAATAATGGACTCGCCGAGTAATAATGGACTCGCCGAGTAATAATGGACTCGCCGAGTAATAATGGACTCGCCGAGTAATAATGGACTCGCCGAGTAATAATGGACTCGCCGAGTAATAATGGACTCGCCGAGTAATAATGGACTCGCCGAGTAATAATGGACTCGCCGAGTAATAATGGACTCGCCGAGTAATAATGGACTCGCCGAGTAATAATGGACTCGCCGAGTAATAATGGACTCGCCGAGTAATAATGGACTCGCCGAGTAATAATGGACTCGCCGAGTAATAATGGACTCGCCGAGTAATAATGGACTCGCCGAGTAATAATGGACTCGCCGAGTAATAATGGACTCGCCGAGTAATAATGGACTCGCCGAGTAATAATGGACTCGCCGAGTAATAATGGACTCGCCGAGTAATAATGGACTCGCCGAGTAATAATGGACTCGCCGAGTAATAATGGACTCGCCGAGTAATAATGGACTCGCCGAGTAATAATGGACTCGCCGAGTAATAATGGACTCGCCGAGTAATAATGGACTCGCCGAGTAATAATGGACTCGCCGAGTAATAATGGACTCGCCGAGTAATAATGGACTCGCCGAGTAATAATGGACTCGCCGAGTAATAATGGACTCGCCGAGTAATAATGGACTCGCCGAGTAATAATGGACTCGCCGAGTAATAATGGACTCGCCGAGTAATAATGGACTCGCCGAGTAATAATGGACTCGCCGAGTAATAATGGACTCGCCGAGTAATAATGGACTCGCCGAGTAATAATGGACTCGCCGAGTAATAATGGACTCGCCCAATAATAATGGACTCGCCGAGTAATAATGGACTCGCCCAATAATAATGGACTCGCCCAATAATAATGGACTCGCCCAATAATAATGGACTCGCCCAATAATAATGGACTCGCCGAGTAATAATGGACTCGCCGAGTAATAATGGACTCGCCGAGTAATAATGGACTCGCCCAATCATAATGGACTCGCCCAATAATAATGGACTCGCCGAGTAATAATGGACTCGCCCAATAATAATGGACTCGCCCAATAATAATGGACTCGCCCAATAATAATGGACTCGCCGAGTAATAATGGACTCGCCGAGTAATAATGGACTCGCCGAGTAATAATGGACTCGCCCAATCATAATGGACTCGCCCAATAATAATGGACTCGCCGAGTAATAATGGACTCGCCCAATAATAATGGACTCGCCCAATAATAATGGACTCGCCGAGTAATAATGGACTCGCCCAATCATAATGGACTCGCCCAATCATAATGGACTCGCCCAATCATAATGGACTCGCCCAATCATAATGGACTCGCCCAATCATAATGGACTCGCCCAATCATAATGGACTCGCCCAATCATAATGGACTCGCCGAGTAATAATGGACTCGCCGAGTAATGATGGACTCGCCGAGTAATGATGGACTCGCCGAGTAATAATGGACTCGCCGAGTAATAATGGACTCGCCGAGTAATAATGGACTCGCCGAGTAATAATGGACTCGCCGAGTAATAATGGACTCGCCGAGTAATAATGGACTCGCCGAGTAATAATGGACTCGCCGAGTAATAATGGACTCGCCGAGTAATAATGGACTCGCCGAGTAATAATGGACTCGCCGAGTAATGATGGACTCGCCGAGTAATGATGGACTCGCCGAGTAATAATGGACTCGCCGAGTAATGATGGACTCGCCGAGTAATAATGGACTCGCCGAGTAATAATGGACTCGCCGAGTAATAATGGACTCGCCGAGTAATGATGGACTCGCCGAGTAATAATGGACTCGCCGAGTAATAATGGACTCGCCGAGTAATAATGGACTCGCCGAGTAATAATGGACTCGCCGAGTAATGATGGACTCGCCGAGTAATGATGGACTCGCCGAGTAATGATGGACTCGCCGAGTAATGATGGACTCGCCGAGTAATGATGGACTCGCCGAGTAATGATGGACTCGCCGAGTAATGATGGACTCGCCGAGTAATGATGGACTCGCCGAGTAATGATGGACTCGCCGAGTAATGATGGACTCGCCGAGTAATGATGGACTCGCCGAGTAATAATGGACTCGCCGAGTAATAATGGACTCGCCGAGTAATAATGGACTCGCCGAGTAATAATGGACTCGCCGAGTAATAATGGACTCGCCGAGTAATGATGGACTCGCCGAGTAATGATGGACTCGCCGAGTAATAATGGACTCGCCGAGTAATGATGGACTCGCCGAGTAATGATGGACTCGCCGAGTAATGATGGACTCGCCGAGTAATAATGGACTCGCCGAGTAATAATGGACTCGCCGAGTAATAATGGACTCGCCGAGTAATAATGGACTCGCCGAGTAATAATGGACTCGCCGAGTAATAATGGACTCGCCGAGTAATAATGGACTCGCCGAGTAATAATGGACTCGCCGAGTAATAATGGACTCGCCCAATAATAATGGACTCGCCCAATAATAATGGACTCGCCCAATAATAATGGACTCGCCCAATAATAATGGACTCGCCCAATAATAATGGACTCGCCCAATAATAATGGACTCGCCCAATAATAATGGACTCGCCCAATAATAATGGACTCGCCCAATAATAATGGACTCGCCCAATAATAATGGACTCGCCCAATAATAATGGACTCGCCCAATAATAATGGACTCGCCCAATAATAATGGACTCGCCCAATAATAATGGACTCGCCCAATAATAATGGACTCGCCCAATAATAATGGACTCGCCCAATAATAATGGACTCGCCCAATAATAATGGACTCGCCCAATAATAATGGACTCGCCCAATAATAATGGACTCGCCCAATAATAATGGACTCGCCCAATAATAATGGACTCGCCCAATAATAATGGACTCGCCCAATAATAATGGACTCGCCCAATAATAATGGACTCGCCCAATAATAATGGACTCGCCCAATAATAATGGACTCGCCCAATAATAATGGACTCGCCCAATAATAATGGACTCGCCCAATAATAATGGACTCGCCCAATAATAATGGACTCGCCCAATAATAATGGACTCGCCCAATAATAATGGACTCGCCCAATAATAATGGACTCGCCCAATAATAATGGACTCGCCCAATAATAATGGACTCGCCCAATAATAATGGACTCGCCCAATAATAATGGACTCGCCCAATAATAATGGACTCGCCCAATAATAATGGACTCGCCCAATAATAATGGACTCGCCCAATAATAATGGACTCGCCCAATAATAATGGACTCGCCCAATAATAATGGACTCGCCCAATAATAATGGACTCGCCCAATAATAATGGACTCGCCCAATAATAATGGACTCGCCCAATAATAATGGACTCGCCCAATAATAATGGACTCGCCCAATAATAATGGACTCGCCCAATAATAATGGACTCGCCCAATAATAATGGACTCGCCCAATAATAATGGACTCGCCCAATAATAATGGACTCGCCCAATAATAATGGACTCGCCCAATAATAATGGACTCGCCCAATAATAATGGACTCGCCCAATAATAATGGACTCGCCCAATAATAATGGACTCGCCCAATAATAATGGACTCGCCCAATAATAATGGACTCGCCCAATAATAATGGACTCGCCCAATAATAATGGACTCGCCCAATAATAATGGACTCGCCCAATAATAATGGACTCGCCCAATAATAATGGACTCGCCCAATAATAATGGACTCGCCCAATAATAATGGACTCGCCCAATAATAATGGACTCGCCCAATAATAATGGACTCGCCCAATAATAATGGACTCGCCCAATAATAATGGACTCGCCCAATAATAATGGACTCGCCCAATAATAATGGACTCGCCCAATAATAATGGACTCGCCCAATAATAATGGACTCGCCCAATAATAATGGACTCGCCCAATAATAATGGACTCGCCCAATAATAATGGACTCGCCCAATAATAATGGACTCGCCCAATAATAATGGACTCGCCCAATAATAATGGACTCGCCCAATAATAATGGACTCGCCCAATAATAATGGACTCGCCCAATAATAATGGACTCGCCCAATAATAATGGACTCGCCCAATAATAATGGACTCGCCCAATAATAATGGACTCGCCCAATAATAATGGACTCGCCCAATAATAATGGACTCGCCCAATAATAATGGACTCGCCCAATAATAATGGACTCGCCCAATAATAATGGACTCGCCCAATAATAATGGACTCGCCCAATAATAATGGACTCGCCCAATAATAATGGACTCGCCCAATAATAATGGACTCGCCCAATAATAATGGACTCGCCCAATAATAATGGACTCGCCCAATAATAATGGACTCGCCCAATAATAATGGACTCGCCCAATAATAATGGACTCGCCCAATAATAATGGACTCGCCCAATAATAATGGACTCGCCCAATAATAATGGACTCGCCCAATAATAATGGACTCGCCCAATAATAATGGACTCGCCCAATAATAATGGACTCGCCCAATAATAATGGACTCGCCCAATAATAATGGACTCGCCCAATAATAATGGACTCGCCCAATAATAATGGACTCGCCCAATAATAATGGACTCGCCCAATAATAATGGACTCGCCCAATAATAATGGACTCGCCCAATAATAATGGACTCGCCCAATAATAATGGACTCGCCCAATAATAATGGACTCGCCCAATAATAATGGACTCGCCCAATAATAATGGACTCGCCCAATAATAATGGACTCGCCCAATAATAATGGACTCGCCCAATAATAATGGACTCGCCCAATAATAATGGACTCGCCCAATAATAATGGACTCGCCCAATAATAATGGACTCGCCCAATAATAATGGACTCGCCCAATAATAATGGACTCGCCCAATAATAATGGACTCGCCCAATAATAATGGACTCGCCCAATAATAATGGACTCGCCCAATAATAATGGACTCGCCCAATAATAATGGACTCGCCCAATAATAATGGACTCGCCCAATAATAATGGACTCGCCCAATAATAATGGACTCGCCCAATAATAATGGACTCGCCCAATAATAATGGACTCGCCCAATAATAATGGACTCGCCCAATAATAATGGACTCGCCCAATAATAATGGACTCGCCCAATAATAATGGACTCGCCCAATAATAATGGACTCGCCCAATAATAATGGACTCGCCCAATAATAATGGACTCGCCCAATAATAATGGACTCGCCCAATAATAATGGACTCGCCCAATAATAATGGACTCGCCCAATAATAATGGACTCGCCCAATAATAATGGACTCGCCCAATAATAATGGACTCGCCCAATAATAATGGACTCGCCCAATAATAATGGACTCGCCCAATAATAATGGACTCGCCCAATAATAATGGACTCGCCCAATAATAATGGACTCGCCCAATAATAATGGACTCGCCCAATAATAATGGACTCGCCCAATAATAATGGACTCGCCCAATAATAATGGACTCGCCCAATAATAATGGACTCGCCCAATAATAATGGACTCGCCCAATAATAATGGACTCGCCCAATAATAATGGACTCGCCCAATAATAATGGACTCGCCCAATAATAATGGACTCGCCCAATAATAATGGACTCGCCCAATAATAATGGACTCGCCCAATAATAATGGACTCGCCCAATAATAATGGACTCGCCCAATAATAATGGACTCGCCCAATAATAATGGACTCGCCCAATAATAATGGACTCGCCCAATAATAATGGACTCGCCCAATAATAATGGACTCGCCCAATAATAATGGACTCGCCCAATAATAATGGACTCGCCCAATAATAATGGACTCGCCCAATAATAATGGACTCGCCCAATAATAATGGACTCGCCCAATAATAATGGACTCGCCCAATAATAATGGACTCGCCCAATAATAATGGACTCGCCCAATAATAATGGACTCGCCCAATAATAATGGACTCGCCCAATAATAATGGACTCGCCCAATAATAATGGACTCGCCCAATAATAATGGACTCGCCCAATAATAATGGACTCGCCCAATAATAATGGACTCGCCCAATAATAATGGACTCGCCCAATAATAATGGACTCGCCCAATAATAATGGACTCGCCCAATAATAATGGACTCGCCCAATAATAATGGACTCGCCCAATAATAATGGACTCGCCCAATAATAATGGACTCGCCCAATAATAATGGACTCGCCCAATAATAATGGACTCGCCCAATAATAATGGACTCGCCCAATAATAATGGACTCGCCCAATAATAATGGACTCGCCCAATAATAATGGACTCGCCCAATAATAATGGACTCGCCCAATAATAATGGACTCGCCCAATAATAATGGACTCGCCCAATAATAATGGACTCGCCCAATAATAATGGACTCGCCCAATAATAATGGACTCGCCCAATAATAATGGACTCGCCCAATAATAATGGACTCGCCCAATAATAATGGACTCGCCCAATAATAATGGACTCGCCCAATAATAATGGACTCGCCCAATAATAATGGACTCGCCCAATAATAATGGACTCGCCCAATAATAATGGACTCGCCCAATAATAATGGACTCGCCCAATAATAATGGACTCGCCCAATAATAATGGACTCGCCCAATAATAATGGACTCGCCGAGTAATAATGGACTCGCCGAGTAATAATGGACTCGCCGAGTAATAATGGACTCGCCGAGTAATAATGGACTCGCCGAGTAATAATGGACTCGCCGAGTAATAATGGACTCGCCGAGTAATAATGGACTCGCCGAGTAATAATGGACTCGCCGAGTAATAATGGACTCGCCGAGTAATAATGGACTCGCCGAGTAATAATGGACTCGCCGAGTAATAATGGACTCGCCGAGTAATAATGGACTCGCCGAGTAATAATGGACTCGCCGAGTAATAATGGACTCGCCGAGTAATAATGGACTCGCCGAGTAATAATGGACTCGCCGAGTAATAATGGACTCGCCGAGTAATAATGGACTCGCCGAGTAATAATGGACTCGCCGAGTAATAATGGACTCGCCGAGTAATAATGGACTCGCCGAGTAATAATGGACTCGCCGAGTAATAATGGACTCGCCGAGTAATAATGGACTCGCCGAGTAATAATGGACTCGCCGAGTAATAATGGACTCGCCGAGTAATAATGGACTCGCCGAGTAATAATGGACTCGCCGAGTAATAATGGACTCGCCGAGTAATAATGGACTCGCCGAGTAATAATGGACTCGCCGAGTAATAATGGACTCGCCGAGTAATAATGGACTCGCCGAGTAATAATGGACTCGCCGAGTAATAATGGACTCGCCGAGTAATAATGGACTCGCCGAGTAATAATGGACTCGCCGAGTAATAATGGACTCGCCGAGTAATAATGGACTCGCCGAGTAATAATGGACTCGCCGAGTAATAATGGACTCGCCGAGTAATAATGGACTCGCCGAGTAATAATGGACTCGCCGAGTAATAATGGACTCGCCGAGTAATAATGGACTCGCCGAGTAATAATGGACTCGCCGAGTAATAATGGACTCGCCGAGTAATAATGGACTCGCCGAGTAATAATGGACTCGCCGAGTAATAATGGACTCGCCGAGTAATAATGGACTCGCCGAGTAATAATGGACTCGCCGAGTAATAATGGACTCGCCGAGTAATAATGGACTCGCCGAGTAATAATGGACTCGCCGAGTAATAATGGACTCGCCGAGTAATAATGGACTCGCCGAGTAATAATGGACTCGCCCAATAATAATGGACTCGCCCAATAATAATGGACTCGCCCAATAATAATGGACTCGCCCAATAATAATGGACTCGCCCAATAATAATGGACTCGCCCAATAATAATGGACTCGCCCAATAATAATGGACTCGCCGAGTAATAATGGACTCGCCCAATAATAATGGACTCGCCCAATAATAATGGACTCGCCCAATAATAATGGACTCGCCCAATAATAATGGACTCGCCGAGTAATAATGGACTCGCCGAGTAATAATGGACTCGCCGAGTAATAATGGACTCGCCCAATCATAATGGACTCGCCCAATAATAATGGACTCGCCGAGTAATAATGGACTCGCCCAATAATAATGGACTCGCCCAATAATAATGGACTCGCCGAGTAATAATGGACTCGCCCAATCATAATGGACTCGCCCAATCATAATGGACTCGCCCAATCATAATGGACTCGCCCAATCATAATGGACTCGCCCAATCATAATGGACTCGCCCAATCATAATGGACTCGCCCAATCATAATGGACTCGCCGAGTAATAATGGACTCGCCGAGTAATGATGGACTCGCCGAGTAATGATGGACTCGCCGAGTAATAATGGACTCGCCGAGTAATAATGGACTCGCCGAGTAATAATGGACTCGCCGAGTAATAATGGACTCGCCGAGTAATAATGGACTCGCCGAGTAATAATGGACTCGCCGAGTAATAATGGACTCGCCGAGTAATAATGGACTCGCCGAGTAATAATGGACTCGCCGAGTAATAATGGACTCGCCGAGTAATGATGGACTCGCCGAGTAATGATGGACTCGCCGAGTAATAATGGACTCGCCGAGTAATGATGGACTCGCCGAGTAATAATGGACTCGCCGAGTAATAATGGACTCGCCGAGTAATAATGGACTCGCCGAGTAATGATGGACTCGCCGAGTAATAATGGACTCGCCGAGTAATAATGGACTCGCCGAGTAATAATGGACTCGCCGAGTAATGATGGACTCGCCGAGTAATGATGGACTCGCCGAGTAATGATGGACTCGCCGAGTAATGATGGACTCGCCGAGTAATGATGGACTCGCCGAGTAATGATGGACTCGCCGAGTAATGATGGACTCGCCGAGTAATGATGGACTCGCCGAGTAATGATGGACTCGCCGAGTAATGATGGACTCGCCGAGTAATGATGGACTCGCCGAGTAATAATGGACTCGCCGAGTAATAATGGACTCGCCGAGTAATAATGGACTCGCCGAGTAATAATGGACTCGCCGAGTAATAATGGACTCGCCGAGTAATAATGGACTCGCCGAGTAATAATGGACTCGCCGAGTAATAATGGACTCGCCGAGTAATAATGGACTCGCCGAGTAATGATGGACTCGCCGAGTAATAATGGACTCGCCGAGTAATAATGGACTCGCCGAGTAATGATGGACTCGCCGAGTAATGATGGACTCGCCGAGTAATGATGGACTCGCCGAGTAATGATGGACTCGCCGAGTAATGATGGACTCGCCGAGTAATAATGGACTCGCCGAGTAATAATGGACTCGCCGAGTAATAATGGACTCGCCGAGTAATAATGGACTCGCCGAGTAATAATGGACTCGCCGAGTAATAATGGACTCGCCGAGTAATAATGGACTCGCCCAATAATAATGGACTCGCCCAATAATAATGGACTCGCCCAATAATAATGGACTCGCCCAATAATAATGGACTCGCCCAATAATAATGGACTCGCCCAATAATAATGGACTCGCCCAATAATAATGGACTCGCCGAGTAATAATGGACTCGCCCAATAATATGGGACTCGCCCAATAATAATGGACTCGCCCAATAATAATGGACTCGCCCAATAATAATGGACTCGCCCAATAATAATGGACTCGCCCAATAATAATGGACTCGCCCAATAATAATGGACTCGCCCAATAATAATGGACTCGCCCAATAATAATGGACTCGCCCAATAATAATGGACTCGCCCAATAATAATGGACTCGCCGAGTAATAATGGACTCGCCCAATAATAATGGACTCGCCCAATAATAATGGACTCGCCCAATAATAATGGACTCGCCCAATAATAATGGACTCGCCCAATAATAATGGACTCGCCCAATAATAATGGACTCGCCCAATAATAATGGACTCGCCCAATAATAATGGACTCGCCCAATAATAATGGACTCGCCCAATAATAATGGACTCGCCCAATAATAATGGACTCGCCCAATAATAATGGACTCGCCCAATAATAATGGACTCGCCCAATAATAATGGACTCGCCCAATAATAATGGACTCGCCCAATAATAATGGACTCGCCCAATAATAATGGACTCGCCCAATAATAATGGACTCGCCCAATAATAATGGACTCGCCCAATAATAATGGACTCGCCCAATAATAATGGACTCGCCCAATAATAATGGACTCGCCCAATAATAATGGACTCGCCCAATAATAATGGACTCGCCCAATAATAATGGACTCGCCCAATAATAATGGACTCGCCCAATAATAATGGACTCGCCCAATAATAATGGACTCGCCCAATAATAATGGACTCGCCCAATAATAATGGACTCGCCCAATAATAATGGACTCGCCCAATAATAATGGACTCGCCCAATAATAATGGACTCGCCCAATAATAATGGACTCGCCCAATAATAATGGACTCGCCCAATAATAATGGACTCGCCCAATAATAATGGACTCGCCCAATAATAATGGACTCGCCCAATAATAATGGACTCGCCCAATAATAATGGACTCGCCCAATAATAATGGACTCGCCCAATAATAATGGACTCGCCCAATAATAATGGACTCGCCCAATAATAATGGACTCGCCCAATAATAATGGACTCGCCCAATAATAATGGACTCGCCCAATAATAATGGACTCGCCCAATAATAATGGACTCGCCCAATAATAATGGACTCGCCCAATAATAATGGACTCGCCCAATAATAATGGACTCGCCCAATAATAATGGACTCGCCCAATAATAATGGACTCGCCCAATAATAATGGACTCGCCCAATAATAATGGACTCGCCCAATAATAATGGACTCGCCCAATAATAATGGACTCGCCCAATAATAATGGACTCGCCCAATAATAATGGACTCGCCCAATAATAATGGACTCGCCCAATAATAATGGACTCGCCCAATAATAATGGACTCGCCCAATAATAATGGACTCGCCCAATAATAATGGACTCGCCCAATAATAATGGACTCGCCCAATAATAATGGACTCGCCCAATAATAATGGACTCGCCCAATAATAATGGACTCGCCCAATAATAATGGACTCGCCCAATAATAATGGACTCGCCCAATAATAATGGACTCGCCCAATAATAATGGACTCGCCCAATAATAATGGACTCGCCCAATAATAATGGACTCGCCCAATAATAATGGACTCGCCCAATAATAATGGACTCGCCCAATAATAATGGACTCGCCCAATAATAATGGACTCGCCCAATAATAATGGACTCGCCCAATAATAATGGACTCGCCGAGTAATAATGGACTCGCCGAGTAATAATGGACTCGCCGAGTAATAATGGACTCGCCGAGTAATAATGGACTCGCCGAGTAATAATGGACTCGCCGAGTAATAATGGACTCGCCGAGTAATAATGGACTCGCCGAGTAATAATGGACTCGCCGAGTAATAATGGACTCGCCGAGTAATAATGGACTCGCCGAGTAATAATGGACTCGCCGAGTAATAATGGACTCGCCGAGTAATAATGGACTCGCCGAGTAATAATGGACTCGCCGAGTAATAATGGACTCGCCGAGTAATAATGGACTCGCCGAGTAATAATGGACTCGCCGAGTAATAATGGACTCGCCGAGTAATAATGGACTCGCCGAGTAATAATGGACTCGCCGAGTAATAATGGACTCGCCGAGTAATAATGGACTCGCCGAGTAATAATGGACTCGCCGAGTAATAATGGACTCGCCGAGTAATAATGGACTCGCCGAGTAATAATGGACTCGCCGAGTAATAATGGACTCGCCGAGTAATAATGGACTCGCCGAGTAATAATGGACTCGCCGAGTAATAATGGACTCGCCGAGTAATAATGGACTCGCCGAGTAATAATGGACTCGCCGAGTAATAATGGACTCGCCGAGTAATAATGGACTCGCCGAGTAATAATGGACTCGCCGAGTAATAATGGACTCGCCGAGTAATAATGGACTCGCCGAGTAATAATGGACTCGCCGAGTAATAATGGACTCGCCGAGTAATAATGGACTCGCCGAGTAATAATGGACTCGCCGAGTAATAATGGACTCGCCGAGTAATAATGGACTCGCCGAGTAATAATGGACTCGCCGAGTAATAATGGACTCGCCGAGTAATAATGGACTCGCCGAGTAATAATGGACTCGCCGAGTAATAATGGACTCGCCGAGTAATAATGGACTCGCCGAGTAATAATGGACTCGCCGAGTAATAATGGACTCGCCGAGTAATAATGGACTCGCCGAGTAATAATGGACTCGCCCAATAATAATGGACTCGCCCAATAATAATGGACTCGCCCAATAATAATGGACTCGCCCAATAATAATGGACTCGCCCAATAATAATGGACTCGCCCAATAATAATGGACTCGCCGAGTAATAATGGACTCGCCCAATAATAATGGACTCGCCCAATAATAATGGACTCGCCCAATAATAATGGACTCGCCCAATAATAATGGACTCGCCCAATAATAATGGACTCGCCCAATAATAATGGACTCGCCCAATAATAATGGACTCGCCCAATAATAATGGACTCGCCGAGTAATAATGGACTCGCCCAATAATAATGGACTCGCCCAATAATAATGGACTCGCCCAATAATAATGGACTCGCCCAATAATAATGGACTCGCCCAATAATAATGGACTCGCCGAGTAATAATGGACTCGCCGAGTAATAATGGACTCGCCGAGTAATAATGGACTCGCCCAATCATAATGGACTCGCCCAATCATAATGGACTCGCCGAGTAATAATGGACTCGCCCAATAATAATGGACTCGCCCAATAATAATGGACTCGCCGAGTAATAATGGACTCGCCCAATCATAATGGACTCGCCCAATCATAATGGACTCGCCCAATCATAATGGACTCGCCCAATCATAATGGACTCGCCCAATCATAATGGACTCGCCCAATCATAATGGACTCGCCCAATCATAATGGACTCGCCCAATCATAATGGACTCGCCCAATCATAATGGACTCGCCCAATCATAATGGACTCGCCGAGTAATAATGGACTCGCCGAGTAATGATGGACTCGCCGAGTAATGATGGACTCGCCGAGTAATAATGGACTCGCCGAGTAATAATGGACTCGCCGAGTAATAATGGACTCGCCGAGTAATAATGGACTCGCCGAGTAATAATGGACTCGCCGAGTAATAATGGACTCGCCGAGTAATAATGGACTCGCCGAGTAATAATGGACTCGCCGAGTAATAATGGACTCGCCGAGTAATAATGGACTCGCCGAGTAATGATGGACTCGCCGAGTAATAATGGACTCGCCGAGTAATAATGGACTCGCCGAGTAATAATGGACTCGCCGAGTAATAATGGACTCGCCGAGTAATAATGGACTCGCCCAATAATAATGGACTCGCCCAATAATAATGGACTCGCCCAATAATAATGGACTCGCCCAATAATAATGGACTCGCCCAATAATAATGGACTCGCCCAATAATAATGGACTCGCCCAATAATAATGGACTCGCCCAATAATAATGGACTCGCCCAATAATAATGGACTCGCCCAATAATAATGGACTCGCCCAATAATAATGGACTCGCCCAATAATAATGGACTCGCCCAATAATAATGGACTCGCCCAATAATAATGGACTCGCCCAATAATAATGGACTCGCCCAATAATAATGGACTCGCCCAATAATAATGGACTCGCCCAATAATAATGGACTCGCCCAATAATAATGGACTCGCCCAATAATAATGGACTCGCCCAATAATAATGGACTCGCCCAATAATAATGGACTCGCCCAATAATAATGGACTCGCCCAATAATAATGGACTCGCCCAATAATAATGGACTCGCCCAATAATAATGGACTCGCCCAATAATAATGGACTCGCCCAATAATAATGGACTCGCCCAATAATAATGGACTCGCCCAATAATAATGGACTCGCCCAATAATAATGGACTCGCCCAATAATAATGGACTCGCCCAATAATAATGGACTCGCCCAATAATAATGGACTCGCCCAATAATAATGGACTCGCCCAATAATAATGGACTCGCCCAATAATAATGGACTCGCCCAATAATAATGGACTCGCCCAATAATAATGGACTCGCCCAATAATAATGGACTCGCCCAATAATAATGGACTCGCCCAATAATAATGGACTCGCCCAATAATAATGGACTCGCCCAATAATAATGGACTCGCCCAATAATAATGGACTCGCCGAGTAATAATGGACTCGCCGAGTAATAATGGACTCGCCGAGTAATAATGGACTCGCCGAGTAATAATGGACTCGCCGAGTAATAATGGACTCGCCGAGTAATAATGGACTCGCCGAGTAATAATGGACTCGCCGAGTAATAATGGACTCGCCGAGTAATAATGGACTCGCCGAGTAATAATGGACTCGCCGAGTAATAATGGACTCGCCGAGTAATAATGGACTCGCCGAGTAATAATGGACTCGCCGAGTAATAATGGACTCGCCGAGTAATAATGGACTCGCCGAGTAATAATGGACTCGCCGAGTAATAATGGACTCGCCGAGTAATAATGGACTCGCCGAGTAATAATGGACTCGCCGAGTAATAATGGACTCGCCGAGTAATAATGGACTCGCCGAGTAATAATGGACTCGCCGAGTAATAATGGACTCGCCGAGTAATAATGGACTCGCCGAGTAATAATGGACTCGCCGAGTAATAATGGACTCGCCGAGTAATAATGGACTCGCCGAGTAATAATGGACTCGCCGAGTAATAATGGACTCGCCGAGTAATAATGGACTCGCCGAGTAATAATGGACTCGCCGAGTAATAATGGACTCGCCGAGTAATAATGGACTCGCCGAGTAATAATGGACTCGCCGAGTAATAATGGACTCGCCGAGTAATAATGGACTCGCCGAGTAATAATGGACTCGCCGAGTAATAATGGACTCGCCGAGTAATAATGGACTCGCCGAGTAATAATGGACTCGCCGAGTAATAATGGACTCGCCGAGTAATAATGGACTCGCCGAGTAATAATGGACTCGCCGAGTAATAATGGACTCGCCGAGTAATAATGGACTCGCCGAGTAATAATGGACTCGCCGAGTAATAATGGACTCGCCGAGTAATAATGGACTCGCCGAGTAATAATGGACTCGCCGAGTAATAATGGACTCGCCGAGTAATAATGGACTCGCCGAGTAATAATGGACTCGCCGAGTAATAATGGACTCGCCGAGTAATAATGGACTCGCCGAGTAATAATGGACTCGCCCAATAATAATGGACTCGCCCAATAATAATGGACTCGCCCAATAATAATGGACTCGCCCAATAATAATGGACTCGCCCAATAATAATGGACTCGCCCAATAATAATGGACTCGCCCAATAATAATGGACTCGCCCAATAATAATGGACTCGCCGAGTAATAATGGACTCGCCCAATAATAATGGACTCGCCCAATAATAATGGACTCGCCCAATAATAATGGACTCGCCCAATAATAATGGACTCGCCCAATAATAATGGACTCGCCGAGTAATAATGGACTCGCCGAGTAATAATGGACTCGCCGAGTAATAATGGACTCGCCCAATCATAATGGACTCGCCCAATCATAATGGACTCGCCGAGTAATAATGGACTCGCCCAATAATAATGGACTCGCCCAATAATAATGGACTCGCCGAGTAATAATGGACTCGCCCAATCATAATGGACTCGCCCAATCATAATGGACTCGCCCAATCATAATGGACTCGCCCAATCATAATGGACTCGCCCAATCATAATGGACTCGCCCAATCATAATGGACTCGCCCAATCATAATGGACTCGCCCAATCATAATGGACTCGCCCAATCATAATGGACTCGCCCAATCATAATGGACTCGCCGAGTAATAATGGACTCGCCGAGTAATGATGGACTCGCCGAGTAATGATGGACTCGCCGAGTAATAATGGACTCGCCGAGTAATAATGGACTCGCCGAGTAATAATGGACTCGCCGAGTAATAATGGACTCGCCGAGTAATAATGGACTCGCCGAGTAATAATGGACTCGCCGAGTAATAATGGACTCGCCGAGTAATAATGGACTCGCCGAGTAATAATGGACTCGCCGAGTAATAATGGACTCGCCGAGTAATGATGGACTCGCCGAGTAATAATGGACTCGCCGAGTAATAATGGACTCGCCGAGTAATAATGGACTCGCCGAGTAATAATGGACTCGCCGAGTAATAATGGACTCGCCGAGTAATAATGGACTCGCCGAGTAATAATGGACTCGCCGAGTAATAATGGACTCGCCGAGTAATAATGGACTCGCCGAGTAATAATGGACTCGCCGAGTAATGATGGACTCGCCGAGTAATGATGGACTCGCCGAGTAATGATGGACTCGCCGAGTAATGATGGACTCGCCGAGTAATGATGGACTCGCCGAGTAATGATGGACTCGCCGAGTAATGATGGACTCGCCGAGTAATGATGGACTCGCCGAGTAATAATGGACTCGCCGAGTAATAATGGACTCGCCGAGTAATAATGGACTCGCCGAGTAATAATGGACTCGCCGAGTAATAATGGACTCGCCGAGTAATAATGGACTCGCCGAGTAATGATGGACTCGCCGAGTAATGATGGACTCGCCGAGTAATGATGGACTCGCCGAGTAATGATGGACTCGCCGAGTAATGATGGACTCGCCGAGTAATGATGGACTCGCCGAGTAATGATGGACTCGCCGAGTAATGATGGACTCGCCGAGTAATGATGGACTCGCCGAGTAATGATGGACTCGCCGAGTAATGATGGACTCGCCGAGTAATGATGGACTCGCCGAGTAATAATGGACTCGCCGAGTAATAATGGACTCGCCGAGTAATAATGGACTCGCCGAGTAATAATGGACTCGCCGAGTAATAATGGACTCGCCGAGTAATAATGGACTCGCCGAGTAATAATGGACTCGCCGAGTAATAATGGACTCGCCGAGTAATAATGGACTCGCCGAGTAATAATGGACTCGCCGAGTAATAATGGACTCGCCGAGTAATAATGGACTCGCCGAGTAATAATGGACTCGCCGAGTAATAATGGACTCGCCGAGTAATGATGGACTCGCCGAGTAATGATGGACTCGCCGAGTAATGATGGACTCGCCGAGTAATGATGGACTCGCCGAGTAATGATGGACTCGCCGAGTAATGATGGACTCGCCGAGTAATAATGGACTCGCCGAGTAATGATGGACTCGCCGAGTAATAATGGACTCGCCGAGTAATGATGGACTCGCCGAGTAATGATGGACTCGCCGAGTAATGATGGACTCGCCGAGTAATGATGGACTCGCCGAGTAATGATGGACTCGCCGAGTAATAATGGACTCGCCGAGTAATAATGGACTCGCCGAGTAATAATGGACTCGCCGAGTAATAATGGACTCGCCGAGTAATAATGGACTCGCCGAGTAATAATGGACTCGCCCAATAATAATGGACTCGCCCAATAATAATGGACTCGCCCAATAATAATGGACTCGCCCAATAATAATGGACTCGCCCAATAATAATGGACTCGCCCAATAATAATGGACTCGCCCAATAATAATGGACTCGCCCAATAATAATGGACTCGCCCAATAATAATGGACTCGCCCAATAATAATGGACTCGCCCAATAATAATGGACTCGCCCAATAATAATGGACTCGCCCAATAATAATGGACTCGCCCAATAATAATGGACTCGCCCAATAATAATGGACTCGCCCAATAATAATGGACTCGCCCAATAATAATGGACTCGCCCAATAATAATGGACTCGCCCAATAATAATGGACTCGCCCAATAATAATGGACTCGCCCAATAATAATGGACTCGCCCAATAATAATGGACTCGCCCAATAATAATGGACTCGCCCAATAATAATGGACTCGCCCAATAATAATGGACTCGCCCAATAATAATGGACTCGCCCAATAATAATGGACTCGCCCAATAATAATGGACTCGCCCAATAATAATGGACTCGCCCAATAATAATGGACTCGCCCAATAATAATGGACTCGCCCAATAATAATGGACTCGCCCAATAATAATGGACTCGCCCAATAATAATGGACTCGCCCAATAATAATGGACTCGCCCAATAATAATGGACTCGCCCAATAATAATGGACTCGCCCAATAATAATGGACTCGCCCAATAATAATGGACTCGCCCAATAATAATGGACTCGCCCAATAATAATGGACTCGCCCAATAATAATGGACTCGCCCAATAATAATGGACTCGCCCAATAATAATGGACTCGCCCAATAATAATGGACTCGCCCAATAATAATGGACTCGCCCAATAATAATGGACTCGCCCAATAATAATGGACTCGCCCAATAATAATGGACTCGCCCAATAATAATGGACTCGCCCAATAATAATGGACTCGCCCAATAATAATGGACTCGCCCAATAATAATGGACTCGCCCAATAATAATGGACTCGCCCAATAATAATGGACTCGCCCAATAATAATGGACTCGCCCAATAATAATGGACTCGCCCAATAATAATGGACTCGCCCAATAATAATGGACTCGCCCAATAATAATGGACTCGCCCAATAATAATGGACTCGCCCAATAATAATGGACTCGCCCAATAATAATGGACTCGCCCAATAATAATGGACTCGCCCAATAATAATGGACTCGCCCAATAATAATGGACTCGCCCAATAATAATGGACTCGCCCAATAATAATGGACTCGCCCAATAATAATGGACTCGCCCAATAATAATGGACTCGCCCAATAATAATGGACTCGCCCAATAATAATGGACTCGCCCAATAATAATGGACTCGCCCAATAATAATGGACTCGCCCAATAATAATGGACTCGCCCAATAATAATGGACTCGCCCAATAATAATGGACTCGCCCAATAATAATGGACTCGCCCAATAATAATGGACTCGCCCAATAATAATGGACTCGCCCAATAATAATGGACTCGCCCAATAATAATGGACTCGCCCAATAATAATGGACTCGCCCAATAATAATGGACTCGCCCAATAATAATGGACTCGCCCAATAATAATGGACTCGCCCAATAATAATGGACTCGCCCAATAATAATGGACTCGCCCAATAATAATGGACTCGCCCAATAATAATGGACTCGCCCAATAATAATGGACTCGCCCAATAATAATGGACTCGCCCAATAATAATGGACTCGCCCAATAATAATGGACTCGCCCAATAATAATGGACTCGCCCAATAATAATGGACTCGCCCAATAATAATGGACTCGCCCAATAATAATGGACTCGCCCAATAATAATGGACTCGCCCAATAATAATGGACTCGCCCAATAATAATGGACTCGCCCAATAATAATGGACTCGCCCAATAATAATGGACTCGCCCAATAATAATGGACTCGCCCAATAATAATGGACTCGCCCAATAATAATGGACTCGCCCAATAATAATGGACTCGCCCAATAATAATGGACTCGCCCAATAATAATGGACTCGCCCAATAATAATGGACTCGCCCAATAATAATGGACTCGCCCAATAATAATGGACTCGCCCAATAATAATGGACTCGCCCAATAATAATGGACTCGCCCAATAATAATGGACTCGCCCAATAATAATGGACTCGCCCAATAATAATGGACTCGCCCAATAATAATGGACTCGCCCAATAATAATGGACTCGCCCAATAATAATGGACTCGCCCAATAATAATGGACTCGCCCAATAATAATGGACTCGCCCAATAATAATGGACTCGCCCAATAATAATGGACTCGCCCAATAATAATGGACTCGCCCAATAATAATGGACTCGCCCAATAATAATGGACTCGCCCAATAATAATGGACTCGCCCAATAATAATGGACTCGCCCAATAATAATGGACTCGCCCAATAATAATGGACTCGCCCAATAATAATGGACTCGCCCAATAATAATGGACTCGCCCAATAATAATGGACTCGCCCAATAATAATGGACTCGCCCAATAATAATGGACTCGCCCAATAATAATGGACTCGCCCAATAATAATGGACTCGCCCAATAATAATGGACTCGCCCAATAATAATGGACTCGCCCAATAATAATGGACTCGCCCAATAATAATGGACTCGCCCAATAATAATGGACTCGCCCAATAATAATGGACTCGCCCAATAATAATGGACTCGCCCAATAATAATGGACTCGCCCAATAATAATGGACTCGCCCAATAATAATGGACTCGCCCAATAATAATGGACTCGCCCAATAATAATGGACTCGCCCAATAATAATGGACTCGCCGAGTAATAATGGACTCGCCGAGTAATAATGGACTCGCCGAGTAATAATGGACTCGCCGAGTAATAATGGACTCGCCGAGTAATAATGGACTCGCCGAGTAATAATGGACTCGCCGAGTAATAATGGACTCGCCGAGTAATAATGGACTCGCCGAGTAATAATGGACTCGCCGAGTAATAATGGACTCGCCGAGTAATAATGGACTCGCCGAGTAATAATGGACTCGCCGAGTAATAATGGACTCGCCGAGTAATAATGGACTCGCCGAGTAATAATGGACTCGCCGAGTAATAATGGACTCGCCGAGTAATAATGGACTCGCCGAGTAATAATGGACTCGCCGAGTAATAATGGACTCGCCGAGTAATAATGGACTCGCCGAGTAATAATGGACTCGCCGAGTAATAATGGACTCGCCGAGTAATAATGGACTCGCCGAGTAATAATGGACTCGCCGAGTAATAATGGACTCGCCGAGTAATAATGGACTCGCCGAGTAATAATGGACTCGCCGAGTAATAATGGACTCGCCGAGTAATAATGGACTCGCCGAGTAATAATGGACTCGCCGAGTAATAATGGACTCGCCGAGTAATAATGGACTCGCCGAGTAATAATGGACTCGCCGAGTAATAATGGACTCGCCGAGTAATAATGGACTCGCCGAGTAATAATGGACTCGCCGAGTAATAATGGACTCGCCGAGTAATAATGGACTCGCCGAGTAATAATGGACTCGCCGAGTAATAATGGACTCGCCGAGTAATAATGGACTCGCCGAGTAATAATGGACTCGCCGAGTAATAATGGACTCGCCGAGTAATAATGGACTCGCCGAGTAATAATGGACTCGCCGAGTAATAATGGACTCGCCGAGTAATAATGGACTCGCCGAGTAATAATGGACTCGCCGAGTAATAATGGACTCGCCGAGTAATAATGGACTCGCCGAGTAATAATGGACTCGCCGAGTAATAATGGACTCGCCGAGTAATAATGGACTCGCCGAGTAATAATGGACTCGCCGAGTAATAATGGACTCGCCGAGTAATAATGGACTCGCCGAGTAATAATGGACTCGCCGAGTAATAATGGACTCGCCGAGTAATAATGGACTCGCCGAGTAATAATGGACTCGCCGAGTAATAATGGACTCGCCGAGTAATAATGGACTCGCCGAGTAATAATGGACTCGCCGAGTAATAATGGACTCGCCGAGTAATAATGGACTCGCCGAGTAATAATGGACTCGCCCAATAATAATGGACTCGCCCAATAATAATGGACTCGCCCAATAATAATGGACTCGCCCAATAATAATGGACTCGCCCAATAATAATGGACTCGCCCAATAATAATGGACTCGCCCAATAATAATGGACTCGCCCAATAATAATGGACTCGCCGAGTAATAATGGACTCGCCCAATAATAATGGACTCGCCCAATAATAATGGACTCGCCCAATAATAATGGACTCGCCCAATAATAATGGACTCGCCGAGTAATAATGGACTCGCCGAGTAATAATGGACTCGCCGAGTAATAATGGACTCGCCCAATCATAATGGACTCGCCCAATAATAATGGACTCGCCGAGTAATAATGGACTCGCCCAATAATAATGGACTCGCCCAATAATAATGGACTCGCCGAGTAATAATGGACTCGCCCAATCATAATGGACTCGCCCAATCATAATGGACTCGCCCAATCATAATGGACTCGCCCAATCATAATGGACTCGCCCAATCATAATGGACTCGCCCAATCATAATGGACTCGCCCAATCATAATGGACTCGCCGAGTAATAATGGACTCGCCGAGTAATGATGGACTCGCCGAGTAATGATGGACTCGCCGAGTAATAATGGACTCGCCGAGTAATAATGGACTCGCCGAGTAATAATGGACTCGCCGAGTAATAATGGACTCGCCGAGTAATAATGGACTCGCCGAGTAATAATGGACTCGCCGAGTAATAATGGACTCGCCGAGTAATGATGGACTCGCCGAGTAATAATGGACTCGCCGAGTAATAATGGACTCGCCGAGTAATGATGGACTCGCCGAGTAATGATGGACTCGCCGAGTAATAATGGACTCGCCGAGTAATGATGGACTCGCCGAGTAATAATGGACTCGCCGAGTAATAATGGACTCGCCGAGTAATGATGGACTCGCCGAGTAATAATGGACTCGCCGAGTAATAATGGACTCGCCGAGTAATAATGGACTCGCCGAGTAATGATGGACTCGCCGAGTAATAATGGACTCGCCGAGTAATGATGGACTCGCCGAGTAATGATGGACTCGCCGAGTAATGATGGACTCGCCGAGTAATGATGGACTCGCCGAGTAATGATGGACTCGCCGAGTAATGATGGACTCGCCGAGTAATGATGGACTCGCCGAGTAATGATGGACTCGCCGAGTAATGATGGACTCGCCGAGTAATGATGGACTCGCCGAGTAATGATGGACTCGCCGAGTAATAATGGACTCGCCGAGTAATAATGGACTCGCCGAGTAATAATGGACTCGCCGAGTAATAATGGACTCGCCGAGTAATAATGGACTCGCCGAGTAATAATGGACTCGCCGAGTAATAATGGACTCGCCGAGTAATAATGGACTCGCCGAGTAATAATGGACTCGCCGAGTAATAATGGACTCGCCGAGTAATAATGGACTCGCCGAGTAATAATGGACTCGCCGAGTAATGATGGACTCGCCGAGTAATGATGGACTCGCCGAGTAATGATGGACTCGCCGAGTAATGATGGACTCGCCGAGTAATGATGGACTCGCCGAGTAATAATGGACTCGCCGAGTAATAATGGACTCGCCGAGTAATAATGGACTCGCCCAATAATAATGGACTCGCCCAATAATAATGGACTCGCCCAATAATAATGGACTCGCCCAATAATAATGGACTCGCCCAATAATAATGGACTCGCCCAATAATAATGGACTCGCCCAATAATAATGGACTCGCCCAATAATAATGGACTCGCCCAATAATAATGGACTCGCCCAATAATAATGGACTCGCCCAATAATAATGGACTCGCCCAATAATAATGGACTCGCCCAATAATAATGGACTCGCCCAATAATAATGGACTCGCCCAATAATAATGGACTCGCCCAATAATAATGGACTCGCCCAATAATAATGGACTCGCCCAATAATAATGGACTCGCCCAATAATAATGGACTCGCCCAATAATAATGGACTCGCCCAATAATAATGGACTCGCCCAATAATAATGGACTCGCCCAATAATAATGGACTCGCCCAATAATAATGGACTCGCCCAATAATAATGGACTCGCCCAATAATAATGGACTCGCCCAATAATAATGGACTCGCCCAATAATAATGGACTCGCCCAATAATAATGGACTCGCCCAATAATAATGGACTCGCCCAATAATAATGGACTCGCCCAATAATAATGGACTCGCCCAATAATAATGGACTCGCCCAATAATAATGGACTCGCCCAATAATAATGGACTCGCCCAATAATAATGGACTCGCCCAATAATAATGGACTCGCCCAATAATAATGGACTCGCCCAATAATAATGGACTCGCCCAATAATAATGGACTCGCCCAATAATAATGGACTCGCCCAATAATAATGGACTCGCCCAATAATAATGGACTCGCCCAATAATAATGGACTCGCCCAATAATAATGGACTCGCCCAATAATAATGGACTCGCCCAATAATAATGGACTCGCCCAATAATAATGGACTCGCCCAATAATAATGGACTCGCCCAATAATAATGGACTCGCCGAGTAATAATGGACTCGCCCAATAATAATGGACTCGCCCAATAATAATGGACTCGCCCAATAATAATGGACTCGCCGAGTAATAATGGACTCGCCCAATCATAATGGACTCGCCCAATAATAATGGACTCGCCGAGTAATAATGGACTCGCCCAATAATAATGGACTCGCCCAATAATAATGGACTCGCCGAGTAATAATGGACTCGCCCAATCATAATGGACTCGCCCAATCATAATGGACTCGCCCAATAATAATGGACTCGCCGAGTAATAATGGACTCGCCGAGTAATAATGGACTCGCCGAGTAATAATGGACTCGCCGAGTAATAATGGACTCGCCGAGTAATGATGGACTCGCCGAGTAATGATGGACTCGCCGAGTAATAATGGACTCGCCGAGTAATAATGGACTCGCCGAGTAATAATGGACTCGCCGAGTAATAATGGACTCGCCGAGTAATAATGGACTCGCCGAGTAATAATGGACTCGCCGAGTAATAATGGACTCGCCGAGTAATAATGGACTCGCCGAGTAATAATGGACTCGCCGAGTAATAATGGACTCGCCGAGTAATAATGGACTCGCCGAGTAATGATGGACTCGCCGAGTAATGATGGACTCGCCGAGTAATGATGGACTCGCCGAGTAATGATGGACTCGCCGAGTAATAATGGACTCGCCGAGTAATGATGGACTCGCCGAGTAATAATGGACTCGCCGAGTAATAATGGACTCGCCGAGTAATGATGGACTCGCCGAGTAATAATGGACTCGCCGAGTAATGATGGACTCGCCGAGTAATGATGGACTCGCCGAGTAATGATGGACTCGCCGAGTAATGATGGACTCGCCGAGTAATAATGGACTCGCCGAGTAATGATGGACTCGCCGAGTAATAATGGACTCGCCGAGTAATAATGGACTCGCCGAGTAATAATGGACTCGCCGAGTAATAATGGACTCGCCGAGTAATAATGGACTCGCCGAGTAATAATGGACTCGCCGAGTAATAATGGACTCGCCGAGTAATAATGGACTCGCCGAGTAATAATGGACTCGCCGAGTAATAATGGACTCGCCGAGTAATAATGGACTCGCCGAGTAATAATGGACTCGCCGAGTAATAATGGACTCGCCGAGTAATAATGGACTCGCCGAGTAATAATGGACTCGCCGAGTAATAATGGACTCGCCGAGTAATAATGGACTCGCCGAGTAATAATGGACTCGCCGAGTAATAATGGACTCGCCGAGTAATAATGGACTCGCCGAGTAATAATGGACTCGCCGAGTAATAATGGACTCGCCGAGTAATAATGGACTCGCCGAGTAATAATGGACTCGCCGAGTAATAATGGACTCGCCGAGTAATAATGGACTCGCCGAGTAATAATGGACTCGCCGAGTAATAATGGACTCGCCGAGTAATAATGGACTCGCCGAGTAATAATGGACTCGCCGAGTAATAATGGACTCGCCGAGTAATAATGGACTCGCCGAGTAATAATGGACTCGCCGAGTAATAATGGACTCGCCGAGTAATAATGGACTCGCCGAGTAATAATGGACTCGCCGAGTAATAATGGACTCGCCGAGTAATAATGGACTCGCCGAGTAATAATGGACTCGCCGAGTAATAATGGACTCGCCGAGTAATAATGGACTCGCCGAGTAATAATGGACTCGCCGAGTAATAATGGACTCGCCGAGTAATAATGGACTCGCCGAGTAATAATGGACTCGCCGAGTAATAATGGACTCGCCGAGTAATAATGGACTCGCCGAGTAATGATGGACTCGCCGAGTAATGATGGACTCGCCGAGTAATGATGGACTCGCCGAGTAATAATGGACTCGCCGAGTAATAATGGACTCGCCGAGTAATAATGGACTCGCCGAGTAATAATGGACTCGCCGAGTAATAATGGACTCGCCGAGTAATGATGGACTCGCCGAGTAATGATGGACTCGCCGAGTAATGATGGACTCGCCGAGTAATAATGGACTCGCCGAGTAATAATGGACTCGCCGAGTAATAATGGACTCGCCGAGTAATGATGGACTCGCCGAGTAATGATGGACTCGCCGAGTAATAATGGACTCGCCGAGTAATGATGGACTCGCCGAGTAATGATGGACTCGCCGAGTAATAATGGACTCGCCGAGTAATAATGGACTCGCCGAGTAATAATGGACTCGCCGAGTAATTTTCAAATTATCTATTTACTCGAGTCCGCTTCGAGTAATTATGTACCCTTTTCGTGGGAATCGGGTACCCGTGCGAGTAATAAAATTACGTATTCCGAGTCCGAGTCCGAGTACTCGGACTCGGACTCGATAACGAGTACTCGCAATTTTCGAGTACTCGCACACCACTAAAATAAACTATATAAGACAGTAAACCGAACAACTACGTAGTTGGCCTATAAAATAAAAACAATCAGTAAAAACTAATGTTACCTTCCATATAGCGATTTTGGTGGTTTCCGATTGAAGAATATTCAGATCCAAAAGAATGTTGCATAAATGTTTCGTCTCTTATTTGTGGCCGTATTGTAGAAAATTCAGAGTTGATGGAGTTTGGACTGGAGTTAACTTCCTCTACGGGTTGATTTGTAGAAAATGAACGGCGATAACTTGAATCAGAATTCTCCTTTCTATGTTGTGGAATAGGACTTGGTGAAAATTGAGAGCAATGAGAGCTTTGACTTCTTGAAGTTTCCTTCCTACCATGTGAAATGCTACTTGACGTAGATCGTGACTTTGTTTTCTTGTTTGGTTTAACAATTGATCGAGATTGTTGACTAGCGATTCCTGATTTTTCCAATTGAGGGCTTTTACTGGTTTTGTCAAACGTTTTCTTTGAGAGTAAAGCGCTAGATCCTTCCTTGGTGTTAAGTTGGTTTTCCAAATGTTGGTTACTTTGATATACCGCTGATAAAACAGGTGTCTTGTCCATCGATTTTTTTGATGTAATTGTACTACGCTGTTCATTGGAATGTAATTGACTCGCATCTATTGCTGGTTGTGATTCATTGAGCATCAACGGTAAAGGCGGTGGTGAGGGTAATTTAACCATTTTACGATTTTTTCCACGTTTTGTTTTACCATTTTCATCTTCTACTCCAAAATTTGTAAGCCATTAGTTTACGAAAAATACTTTACAGGTTAATAAAATTACGATAATTACCAGAAGTAGAATCAGGGCCTGAAGAGATATCCATTTGTTTTTGCCGTTTATTTCTCCGTCCTCTTCCATATTCCTTTTCGCTGGCCAAGTCGGAGGTCAGTTCCGCATTTTTTAATTGCTCCCTGGCTCTTGTGTAAATCACTGCAATCACAGAAAAATGGTTCAGCATTATTGTTGTTGTTACAGAATCTAAAAATGTAGTCCTACTTGATTTATATAAAATCTTCCCACTGTAAATGGTCCAATGTTCGTCGTATGAAGCACACTTTGTAATTAAACTTGTTACTTCATTATGTAAAGACGATGGTGGCCAGTAGCATGAAGTTTCATCGGGACACCATTTTAATGGAACTACTTCAACAGTTCCTTCGTTTTCGAAACTAAACACTACAAACATCTGAAAAAAAAACAATACAAAATATCTAAACTTGAAAACTAAGGTTAAAAGGAAAATTATAGTTTTGTTCACTAGGGCTCCCACCAAAATCTGAAGAAAAATAACCAACTTTTTAAATTCTAACCGAATAAATTAAAATTTTCCAAATATTCCCATTCCATACTTTATTATTAATCAATTTTAAGTCAAAGTAAAATAGTCAATATAATTAGTTGACTAAATAAAAACTATTTTTATTTTATTTATTTAAAATCTATGAAGCATTGGAACAATTTTAACTAAAGAATTTTCATTGTTTTCGAAAATGAAACACTTGCTTTCTATTGAAGAGAGAGGATAAGTTTTAGCTAATTTTGAAATTTTACCAACAAAAAGGCCTAAAATAGAAGACCGAAGAGGGTAATCAAAAATATCAGCATAAGGTTTACACAAATTTCCAACAACCATTATGTCATTAATGCCAAACTGATAAATATGTCTAACCTTTATTACGTCACCAGAAGTCATTTTAAAGCAATTATCACCCGATTTAAGAGATATACAAAATGAAGTGGTTTGAATTTTCTTAAAAGATTTAGCATTTTTTGGTACTAGAGGGCTGTTATTTTTAAACGGTTTCTTTAGGACTAATTGGTTGATTTTTTCTTTACTTGGAAGCAGTTGGTTTTCATATACTCTTTTAAACAGTTGCTGAAGGGGCTTATTGGGAGATCGCATTTTCTTTTTAAGCTTTTGCAAATGATTTTCAAAAGGAAATGCACTAAAATTGTCTAACGGACCAAATGTTTTCACATCATGTGCTAGATGCGTTAAGGAATGAACATTGAGGACTACAAACTCTTTCCCATAAAAGTCTGGACTTGATAAAACAAATTTTTCTAAAAGTTGGCCAGCGAAGTTACACAGAGTTTTGCTAAAAACTGGTGATGCCAAAATGTAGATTGCGCAAAAAAGCAATCTAAAATGGTTAAGAACATCTTTAGATAGAATATCCTCGCCTAGGATTGGACCGGTGTACAACAAAAACTGCCGTAGCTCTGTGGCCTTCCACCTATCTATATATTTTAACGCTCTAGGTTTCCTAGCAAATTCACTTGGAATGTATTTTCTAATATTTTCCAGCTTGTTGGAGAATTCGGTTATCATCTGGCTGCTTAACCTTACTACAAATTTCCCTTTTTTAACCCAGGCTGTTAAAATTCTTCTCATAACCCCTAAGCACACCAGATGCATGTAGTCCAGGGGAAATTGTTTAACCATATCCATATCCAAATTTTCTAGAGGGGAAGGGGGTCCAATAAGGTGATGCTCTTCATTAATTTGATTTCGAAAAGATTCATTTGTCCGTAAAGTTACTGGCTCATCGGAATCTAGCTCTAAAAAAACTGTGCGACGGTTGTAATGAAAACCCTTAATGGTACATTTATCGCAAGAATGGTAACCAGTGTGCCCTTTAGCATTTTTTACGAAGGTCCTAGCTGGTGTGTCTAATATAAAAGGACCATCTGATCGGCAGTTAAATATTTTCCCACCGTATTGAAAACCATTACTGCACAAAGCTGTTAGTTCATTTAAAAAAGGCTCCAAGAATTCAGTTAAGGATGCAGGCTTGCTGTTTCCACAAAATATTCCCACCGGAAAAACCTCCCCAATTATCCCTTCCGAAAAACTATAAACTGAGGCCAAAATAGGCCAAAGGCATTTGTTTGAACTTTTAAATAGAGGCACCCCATCAATATTTATGGCAAAAGAAATATCGTCATCGTAATTAGGTCGCGAATTTAAAAAGTTTTTAATACCTTGGGTAAAACCAATATGCCAATATTCCCCACCTGCAATTAGTGTTATTCCTATAGCATCTCTTTGGGTATGCAAAAGTGTTCGCGAATCTTTCGGTAAGGTGTCATGTCCATGAACCCGTAGAATACATAACAAACTATTAAGCTTAACAGTGTCTATGTTATGGGTCAATGCCCAGCTCCTAATATCTTCGGAAATATCACGTACATCATGTTCCGACGAACTAGTATCGCTATAACTTGATAAATTGCTATTAATCCTCTCGATATTATCACTTGAACTATCAGTTATGTTCTCATCAGAATCACTGTTATTTAGACATTGTGCATCTAAGAAATGCATCCCATTTTGATTAATTTCAACCTGACCTGAATCGCAAATTGCCTCATCACTACAAGGGCCTAATACACCATCTTTATTTAAGTCAAAATCCACTACACCTCTAGCGTCTAATAAATCACATTCTTCTGACACTCGTTCCATAACGGTATTTAAATAATTGGTTCTTTTTCTTCGCTTTTGTCTATTACTTAAATCAGAAACGTCTCTATCATAGTTCATACCAACTCTCTTAACTTTACTATTAGCCATAATTAACTAATATTATGATTAAATTAGAGTAGCAAACAGTAAAAAAGGTTAATTACATTACCGTGTTAAATTATAGCACCAATCAATCAAGTAACCTAAATAGAGAAAGAATAAGAATTCCATTTAAAATTCAGCCTAAAAGTAAGATAGTATAAAAAATGAAAACTAATTATATATAAGACTTAAATATCTTTAAGGGAAATGTCCACTTCAATAGAATATAAACTAAATTAAAAGTGTTTGAATATACAAAAAATATTTAAAGTTAGGGAATTTAATATTGACTAAAACGTAAAAAAAGAACTGGACTTAACTCCGTATTCTTTTTTTAGTTTTTGAATGGGGGTGGATATCGTATCTCGTAACTATAGGAAATGGTGGATAACTCGTCGACAGCATAATTAAAAATTAAATTTATTTTCATTGAAATAGAAAACACTTGAAGTTCTTGATATTTTTGGGTATATTCAAACACGTTTATTTTAAAATCTATCGTTTTATTAAAATATTTGAGTATTTAAAATTACATAATTTTCCACAATATCTCAAACTCCCAAAATATTTAACTTACTACAAATTTAAAGTTAAAAAGTAGTAGTTTTCAATTAAATACTATAATATTTAACATTGAAAAATATATTTAGGCTTACCTTAATCATAGAACGGAAAATGGCGATGATAAACCCGAGGTCCACCTTTGTTCGGAATCTCGCGTTACCACGAGGCTTTGGAATTTTCTCGACCTTTGTTACTGGCACCCGCCCCCTCCCACTCTAGGTACAATGTACGCCTGTTGGCTAGGAATAAACCCCATCTGTATACATCAACTTTTTATAACTCTTAAAATGTTTTATTTATTTAAAACATTTATATTTTTTTAAGGCGGACAAAATATCTTTAAGTGCAGAGTTTTTTTAAAGTAATAAACAGGAATTACGAAAATAAATTGATATATTTAAGTAAAGTGCTGTTTTGGAGTCGGGTAGGAGTTGGTTTCCAATACTCCTTAAAATTGTTAGGATTATTTAAATTGGAAATAATTGTTCATTAATGTTTAGTTTATGCAGAATAAATATGAGGGTTCATAGTTTTTAGGTCGCTAAGATTGAAATTTGTCCCCAATAAATGCGTGTGTATCAAGTTGGGCGTTATTTGGTTTTGAAGTTGGCTTTAGGTTTCTTTTAGTCGGGCCTGAGTTGGCTTACGACTTTTAACCAACTACGACACCATACCGACCGCGCGACTACTAGCCAACACAAAACCAAATGGCTTGTGCTACAAGGGACGTTCGCCGGAAAATGCATATCACTCATTTTCAAGTAGAAGTTATATACATAAATAATAAAATTTGAATAGCTCAAAAAAATCTCAAAATTATCGTACATTATCGCACGTTGAGGCCGAATTATCGTAATAATGGTACGATATCGCATGCCATGAAAATTATAGTACCACCTAAAATTTTCGATGAAATTATTGCACTGTGCGATAATTATCGCACATCTGGCAACGCTGGAAAACCGCGCAGTTTATCATCTGTCTAACGATGCAACACTTTTTGAAGTAGCTAGTTTAGCAACTACAACGAATCAAGGCTGCGTTCGAAAAAAATATTAGAAATCTCAATGTTCAGTGTTCGCAACTTAAAAACAGCAGGCTTTTAATACGGATTTTGATATTTCTAGTTTCGCATATCATTTTTCGGGGCCCCTACAAGCGAAATAAAAGTAGGCTTTAGCCTACCCCTGGCGCCGCCACTGATATGATATTCGATGTAGTTTTGTCTAAGTACCGTCACGTACCCTACATCATTTAGGTTGAACAATGAATAATGCTTGGAACCAATCTATATATATATATATATATATATAGAATAGAATAGTGGTTTATTGTGCCAAAAACAGTTACATTACATATTTATATATATTTATATATATATATATATATATATATTTTTTTTTTTTGAAAATTTAAATTTTAACCGCTAGGTACTATATGAAAATTGTCAATAAGAAAATTGTAGAGCGTCACCGATAACGGACAAATAGCGTTGGCGCGAAAAAAATAGACACTTTTTCACTGAAAAAATATGACTTGAAAACGTAACAAGTTGGCCAAACTAAAATAACTTTTTTAAATTCCTTTGGGAGAGTAGTGTACCTTTATGAAAGTCAGAAATTTATTAATCTGGTGTTAAATGCAATAAACACCGCTGAAAAATCGAGGAGACAATGGCGAAGAAGGTATTACACGATTTAATTTCGTAGGATGAAAAATGCGTATTTTTTGAAAAAACAAAGAGACATTTTATTTATCTACTTACAAACAAAATGTATAAGTACGTTTCGAAAATATCACCTTCAGCTGCGATGCAGGCTTGGGCGCGAACAATCATATTGTCGAAGGCGGCTTGAATCATTTCCAGGGTTACTTCCCGGCAAGCGCTTACAATTCGTTGACGCAGCTCTTCAAGGGTCTCAACCTGAGTGGCGTACACCTTGTCCTTGACGAAGCCCCAAAGAAAGAAATCCAACGGAGTCAGATCGGGTGACCTTGCTAGCCAGTGTACGGGGTTTGTAATAATGGCTGACGAAGGACCGCGGTCCAGAAGCTACCGATAATAAATTTTATTTTCTTTTATTTGACCTCCATGTAGTAGCAGAACTTTTATTAAATTTTACATTAATATATATCGACCATGGAACAAAATTTTAGTATTTATAATTTACCAGATATTGTTGTGGGTTTCAGTTTTTTATAGCGTCCTCAATATCGGTCTCAAGTATACGTAGCGTGAAGAAGTTATTAGGTAGTATTTCAGGCAGTGAATTTGAGTTTATATGTGCATCTGAGTTGTCGTGTGCTATGTTGTAAAAGCAGTTCGCAAATTCTAGGGCGATATCTTCATTTTCATTAAGAAGTTGACCATTTTTTAAAAAGTTTAGGAACTGTCTAGATTTTCCCCGCTTTTATATATAACAATATATAGATATATAAATAAATTTCCAACTTAAAAGGAATTTTTTTTAACTCCACATATTTACAAAATTAATAATACATCGCATACCAGAATGAAACGCGACTTGAGAGACAGACGAAGATAGAGAAAAACGTAGCCACCCTATAAATCACTATCTTGAAAATTTAGCCAGTGACGTCACTGGTCAGATGCCTCGCTACCTCTCTCTCTCTGCGTTTCGACTTTCTCTCCAAAAACGAGTATCAGAGATGCGCCCCCGTTGAACCCTACCAAATAATAATAATAACTGTGTAATAAGTCTCCCTATGGCACGCCGAACGAGATAGAATTATGTTTGAGTTACAAGTGCCTCGTGGAGAGACGTTATGGCGAAAAATTTGTTCTCGTGGAGAGACGTTGTAGCGGTAAATGTCTCGTGGAGAGACGTTATGACGAAAAATTTGTTCTCATGGAGAGAAGTTAAAGCGGTAAATGTCTCGTGGTGAGACGTTATGGCGAAAAATTGGTTCTCGTGGAGAAACTTTATAGCGGTAAATGTCTCGTGGAGAAACATTATGGCGGTAAATGCCTCGTGGAGAGACGTTATGTTGGTAAATGTCTCGTGGAGAGACGTTATAGCGGTAAATGTCTCGTGGAGAGACGTTATGGTGAAAAATTTGTTCTCGTGGAGAGACTTTATAGCGGTAAATGTCTCGTGGAGAGACATTTACCGCTATAAAGTATTAATGTTTTAAGGTCATCATAAGTTACAAATTTCAAACTCCCCTACTCAGTTTAGAGTGTCACGACAATTTTGAGCCATTAGATCTGGTAGTTTTCGATTTATAAGCTCTTAAATGTCGATTAAGTAGTGTCTTGATTAGAATACCACACACGACCTTATGGTTTTTGGTCTAACTTTTCTCGGCTTCCCATTGGTCAAATTAGATCGGGTCAAAACTGATTAGACTTAAAATTAAACGTAGAACACATTTCTATTTGGACCTATTCTTCTAATCCTAACGGTTCTTGAGGTAAAATTTTAATGACCTTGAAGACCTGGTTCAAGGTCATTGAAATTTTCATTGTCATTTGTCCCCTGCCCCCTCGATGTAACCTGCAAATTTCAAATTCTTACATAAAACACATTTTGAGTAATTGGCTCTGTATGGTTTTCAGTTAACACCCTGTATAACCAGAAATTGGGCCATTTATGGGCTAGAAACTAAAGTAGGTGGCGTTAAGTTGAAGCAGAAAAATTAAGAACCTTATTAACCTAAATACGGATAAATGCCCAACAATTTTCACTTACAACATTGTTAAAGAGATATATGTGAACTCGCGATGAAACTACTAAGACGTTAAACTAAATTCAAAAGTAAGTTCGCATTGGAAAGAATATATCATTTATCTTATAACCTTAAAAACTTTTACAAAATTAAATTTGCAATATAATAATGAATAACACAAATTATTTAAAATAGGATTTTTATTCATTTTTAATTAAAAAAATAAGCACAATTTAACTTTTTGAATTTTTAAAATAATCTTCAATTTGAAAAGTTTTATATACCAAATATTTTATTTTAAATTCTAATGCCATGGCATATAAAACTTTTCAAGTTAAAGATTATATCTCGGACAGAAGATACGTGTCCATTTTTTATAAATTAAAACATTGTGGATTAAAACTCGTGAAAATTAAAAATCAGCTTAAGTTTCTACAAAGCTCACTATGTTTTATTAACCCGTTTTTGTGGGCAAAACTCTAGATGGCACATAGAAAAATTATTTTTTATAAAATTAGTTCCTTTATAAAATGAGAAATTTTTTAAATCAAAAATATTTTTATACGCCACCTAGCGGACAAGTTAGCCTGGTGTTACTTTTTTGAGCAAATCAAGCATCGAAATCATTTATGAATTAGTTCCATATCTTATATAAAAAATTTCATGTCATTTTATGTCATTTACTTTTGAAGTTATCGAACAAAAACCACTGAAAATGCACCAAATCCGCCATTTTCGTTGGGGTTTCACTTGATAACCGCAGGCTAATTTAGATTTCGTTTTTGTTAATTGATAGAAAACAAGTCATATTACTATAATATTTTGAAAAAACTTTGCGATCTCTGACGCAGTAGCGGAAATTGGTTTTAATTTTCAGTAAAACAATTTCTGGTAAATAGCACAATTATAGCCAGAAATTGGGCTAGAAATTAAAATAGTTGGCGAAAAGTTGAAGCCTAAAAATGAAGAACCGTATTGCCCTAAATACGGATAAATGACTAACAATTTTCACTTACATCATTGTTAAAGAGATATATGTGAACTCGCGAAGAAACTACTTGGATGTTAAACTATTCTCAAAAGTTCCCATCGTTTTTTTAAAATAATGTATATTTTTCTTTGTTTTTGAGTTTAAGTTCCATATATTTTAAATAAATGTAGACTTTAAAATTTTGGTTTTAATGAAATTTGACTTAAGAAATAAGTTATCCAAAAAATATAAAATTGCATTTTTTATTCTCTTTCATCACTATCAAACATAAGAGTTTACTTAGTCATTGTCCTTTCTGAGATCTGTTAAAACTTCGGCTTGTAGTTTTAAAATTCGAAGAATTGTGTGATCTAAAAGAGCTTGTAAGGGTACTAATGCGGCGATGTCAGTCACTTATATCGTCTTAGGCCTACACTCCGACTTCACTTCAAGGACCTTGGGATATGGAGGAAATAAATTAGACCCGTGAGCAATGGCAGTTTGATAAGTAGCTACAGATATATTTCCATCAAAAACTAAAGCTAAAGCTTCCTCTGGAGAACAAGAAGTTGGTTTTTCTATATTTAGAGCGTTCAATAACATTTTGGGCTCGACTCGGACTTTTTGACAAATCCTTCAAAATCTTTGATAAAGTATTTTCGCCTTTGATTTTACTAATGGTTATTTTAGTAGCTGTCCATGTTTGGACTGATTAATTATGTCCTTTGGCACCTTGAATTCTGAATCCAGCCATTTAGCGTGGTTCTTCTTAAATGTGGAAATATTTCTACTGGCACCTTTCTACCATTTGTCGAAGCAAGATCTTTCCTTTAGTAAAACCGCTTTCAAGCGGCTTATTTGGTCACCAGAAACATTATCTCTTAGAGAGTTTCGAGCTCTTAACAAAGAAAGCACTGCTTCGATGCACTCAGATAGATTTGGTTTTGATTTAAATATATTAAATAAATCGGACTTTTTAATTGGTTGACTGGATTTTGACTCCTGATTAACCATATTTTTCGTTTCACTTAGTCTTTTACCAATTATGTTTTTATGTTGCCTAGAACAATTACTTATTATACTGACACGTACACGTGCGTTCAGTTGATGTATTCATATAGTTAAAAATCAAACCCATTTAAAATACAGTTGATATGATGAGGTAGAACATGTTAAAAATTGTGCTTAGTTTTCTAATTAAAATGTATTCAAATCAAATTGTAATTAGTTTGTGTGATTCATTATTATATTTGAAATTTGTGTGATTCATTATTATATTTGAAATTTGTGTGATTCATTATTATATTTGAAATTTGTGTGATTCATTATTATATTTGAAATTTGTGTGATTCATTATTATATTTTAAATTTGTGTGATTCATTATTATATTTGAAATTTGTGTGATTCATTATTATATTTTAAATTTGTGTGATTCATTATTATATTTTAAATTTGTGTGATTCATTATTATATTTGAAATTTGTGTGATTCATTATTATATTTGAAATTTGTGTGATTCATTATTATATTTGAAATTTGTGTGATTCATTATTATATTTTAAATTTGTGTGATTCATTATTATATTTAAAATTTGTGTGATTCATTATTATATTTTAAATTTGTGTGAATCATTATATTTTAAATTTGTGTGATTCATTATTATATTTTAAATTTGTGTGATTCATTATTATATTTTAAATTTTAATTTTGTTAAAGATTTTATGGTTATAAGATAAATGTTATAAACATTCCGAAAGGAACTTACTTTTGAGTTTAGTTCAACATCTTAGTAGTTTCTTCGCGAGTTCACATATATCTCTTTAACAATGATGTAAGTGAAAATTGTTGGTCATTTATCCGTTTCTTAATTTTTATACTTCAACTTTTCGCCAACTACTTTAGTTTCTAGCATTGAGTTTCTAGAACAAAAATAGCCCAATTTCTGGCTATATTTGTGCTATTTACCAGAAATTGTTTTACTGAAATATAAAACTAATTGCCGCTACTGCGTCAGAGATCGCAAAGTTTTTTTTCAAAATATAATAGTAATATGACTTGTTTTCTATCAATTAACAAAAACGATATCAAAATTAGCCTGCGGGTTCACAAGTTAAACCCAAACGAAAATGGCGGATTTGGTGCATTTTTCAGTGGTTTTTGTTCGATAACTTCAAAAGTAAATGACATAATGCAATGAATTTTTTTATTTAAGATACGGAACTAATTCATTACTGATTTCGATGCTTGATTTGCTCAAAAAAGTAACACAAGGCTAACTTTTCCGCTAGGTGGCGTATAAAAATAATTTTTGATTTCAAAATTTTTTAATTTTATAAGGGAACTAATTTTATAAAAATAATTTATCTATGTGCCATCTAGAGTTTTGGCCACAAAAACGGGTTAATAAAACATAGTGGCAAAAGTGATAATTTGGTTCCAAAGACGTTTAAGTGCCGGGTAAAATTTATGTTCTACAAGAACCGTCAAGTTGTTGAAAAATGTGGAAAACTCAGTCCTAAAAGAAGCAATAAGAGAGGCCCATAAAAAGAAAGCTCTACTACAGAGTGAGTACAGCAATAGAAAAGAACATTTCTTAGATTATATAGATTTCCCTACTGCAAGTTTTTTAATAACTGAAATTGAGATTCTGTTAAGGAAAGAATTTGAGAGCTCCGAAGAAAAATTAATTAAAAAATATAATGCATTAAGACTAGACAATATAAGGAAAAGTTAGAAGTCTAATGAAATTAAGAATAGCGCAGTGGTGAATCTATCGACAAAAACGTTTGATATAGTCGAGCTTCAACTATTAGAAAAAGGATTTAGCTTTGCTCCAACAAATAAGTCGGCGGATTTATTAGAGGTATGTGCAGAAACGGAATATCAACCAGCAAAGTTATTGGTAGAAGAAGAAACAAAGCAAGATATAAGATTAATAATAAAAAACCATTTGAGACATAATTCTCGTGCAGAAAATTTAACTAACCTAGAACGTAAAGCGCTAAAGAACATTCTTAAAGATAAAAACCCAAACATTATCAACGCAGATAAAGGAGGAAAATTGGTAATCATGAACATGATAGACTATATAAAAAAATGGAAGAACATTTAAATAGTGATAATTTTAAAAGGTTAAAAAATGATCCCACAAAGACGATTGAAAGGAAGTTAGCATTAATAATAAATAAAGCGGTTAAAAATAAAGAAAATAAGAAAAGATTCGCATTTTATAGTGAGGCCATAAAAGTCCCACATATATACGGACTAATAAAATTGCATGAAGATTCAAAGCCGCTACGATTGATTGTAGCGTCAATGAACAGCGTAACTTCGAAAACTAAAAAAAATGTTATATAAAGTTATTAAACCTTTGATTGGTCATAATAACAGAGCAATTAAAAACTCGTATAAATTATATGAAAATATTAAAAATATTGAACTATCGGATGATGATGAACTAGCTAGCTTAGATGTTATCAATATGTACCCTTCCATTCGAGTAGAGAAAGCGTTAGAAATTTTAAAAGATAGATCATCCTTAAATATAGACACAATTATGGGTTTAGCAAGCTTATGTTTGATGAATACATATTTGGCGTTTAATAACAATTTTTATAGACAATGTAAAGGTTTAGCAATGGGATGTTGTATCTCAGGGAAACATATCCAGCTGCGCCAACAATGTTTTTACTCTAATCAAGGTTAAACAAGAAACACCTCCAGAAGCATTTAAAATTCCTTCTTAATATTAAATAGAAGTACAAAATATAGTTATATATCAGTATATCTAATCCACAAACTCGTTTCAAACCATCTTAGTACCAACTGATTCTTTCTTGAAATTTATAACAGAAATAAATCAGGTTTTTGACACGAGTTTTAATTTGCTCTCTTACGTGACAAACGTTAAAGGAAATTGCAACGATACATCAAGCGGCCAAAGGAATTTGGTTTCATGATTCTGAAATCGTCTTTGAAAACATGATACATTTCTTTATTGGTTTAAGCATACGAAATACCCTCCAAAAACCAGATATACACCATGATTTTACATTAAATCACATTAAAGATAAGACAGATACATGTTAAAAATACCAAGAAAAACAAGCGATCTGAAACATTTTTTTCCTAATATTTCTACATTTGATATTTATATTTGTTACCTCCAAATTGAATTTTTATTTTACCTTCTCCACATCTCTGGTTTCGAGGCCTTGGTCTTTTAGGCTGTTCTCCATAAATTTATTTAATTATAAAAAAAAATGACATTCAATATTGAAATATTAAAAACTAGTCAAATTTGCTGTATACTCTCTTCTTATATTTCCAATGAAATTTTGCTTTTAACTTTTAATTAATTCTTTAACCAAATAATTCTACATTTTAAAATGATAGGTAACAATTTCTAGACGTTCAATACTATGGAAAGTTACCACTAGCGTATTCGCTTATAGGGATCCTGAACTTCTCTTCAATTACCGTATAGTTCAAAAACCGTGTACAAAATTTTAACTTAACGTGAAAAGGAAGTGACGACTCTTTATACTATACACCATAGATATAGGAAACGTATATAAATGTCTAGATAAAATATTTCAAAGGGAGTGAATACGGAGGTGACAGCTAGCAGAAACGCGTAAGAAAGCTCGTGCTATCGTCGCGAAAGCCATTGTCTCCTGTTTAAAAATTATACTAAAAGTCACCAACAGATGCGGAAAGGTCAAGCGCTTAGTACTAAAATGCTAAAATAGCTCGCGCTCTTGGTCACGTGCCTCCTCGGTGTCTGCTAGGTGTCAATTCCGTATTTTATGTTAGGCTTAGACGCCCCGAAATTTATCTAGACCTTTATATACATTTCTTATATCTATGCTATACACTTACTGCTAACACTAAGAACAAAGGCTACATCGATGTACTTATTCTTTTGATTAGCTGACTTTGACGTTCACAAAAATACAACAGTTTTTTTTGAGAGTCACACGATATGGTGTCAGCTAGAGTCTTAGAAACCAACAAAAATACAAGAGTAACAAAACTAAAGAGTTTAAATTTAAAAAATTCGCATTCTTATGAAAATGATGAATAATGTTTTTAAATAATCCTTGCGGCTCAACTCTGAATTAATAAAATGGCCCGAAGAATACAATCTATTTCGCGCGTTTTTATGTCCTTTACTTGATCTTCGTCGACCATGACCTTCGACCCCCAGTTCACGCCTTTAGGGGGTAGTAAATTGAGATTGTGGGTTAAAGTTTGAGAACTACACAAGGACGCGTATAAAAAAGGATAAATAAGGATTCCAAAAAAAATTTCGGCTACTGGTTTGACCAATGGGTCAACGGCGACTGAAACGTTTATTGGCGGGCCATGATGTCTAATTCCACTTTGCAGTCTTTACCTTGATTTGACTATCACAAAAAATAAGGTCTCCGTCATTAGTAATAAAAAATCCACCTAAAGTTAATTTTTATGAACAGTATATAAGTTTTTTTCTATTGCCAGTTCGTTTCAGTCTGCTTTCCGCGCACAACGATCAATACATTTTAAAATATCTCGGTGCATTTTTCCGTTAACTGTTCGAAAATGAGGGAAATTGTGCATGTGCAAGTTGGACAGTGTGGCAACCAAATTGGATCGGAGGTATGAAAATGTCGTTGTTAAATATAATCACCTGGAGCTTAGGCTACCTTAACCTGAATATCCCAGCATTCCCTTAGTAAATGATGAAATTAGAGTTGAAAGGGTTGAAAAAAGTTAGAGACGGGATATAATATAATCTACAATATTGGCCGTGCTACGTCACACGACGTCATTTATGCTACGAGTTGGGTTAACAAGACCAAGTAGGAAGAGCCCAATTTTTATTCTTGGCCCGTTCAGTCTAATTGTTTTCCCTAAAGCAAGCCCGATATCGTGATGCGTCCTTAAATTATGAATTTCCGTGATCCTTCATTTCAGTTACAAATCTACAATTTAACCGACGTTAAAAGTGGTTTCGTGGTAGTCTATTAAGTATTGGTATAAGGTAATATATTTGACGTAATCGGCTGCACTTGTTTTCTGTTCTGCTGACTAATTCAATACTTCGCGGATGTTTTATATTGTAAAAAAGGATCCTTTACATGTCTTAAAAAAACATGGATTAAGATCGTAGTTCTTAATGCCTAGTTCAAATTGCAATTAATATTCATCTGATTCGAGTGAACAGAATTGTATCATCTTTTCAACAAGAAACTTCCAGTGACGCGAATTCATTTTGATTCTATTTAAAGGCCATACTTTACATTTATTTTATTGTTACTAAATTTAGTTCTGGGAAGTAATCTCGGAAGAACACGGTATAACTCCTCATGGCCTGTACAAGGGCACTTCGGATTTGCAACGGGAGATGATCAACGTCTACTACAACGAGGCCTCTGGTAACTGTGCCGTTTTAAATTCATTGACCATTTTTAAGAAATTTTTTAAATATGGATCTGTTTAAATGCTGGTTATTTATTAAATATGCAACGGAGTTTTCAATTCGTTTTATATTTATGGCGAATTATAACTATAAAATAACTTCTGTTCGTCAATTTTTAAAGTAAACCAAAAAAAAACTGCATTTTTGTTCATTGTCACTTGTCTCCTAGACTCCTACGAAACGTCATAGTGTTAAAATAAATTTTCCACGAAACCAGTTATAACCAAATCAATTTAAACAACAAATTAGCTGAAAAATTCGTACAAGGGCCGTTCTTGTGGATCTCGAGCCTGGAACCATGGATTCTGTTCGTTCCGGAGTCTTCGGGCAGCTTTTCAGACTAGACAACTTCATATATGGTTAGTTAATTTGCAACGGTAACCTAATTTCTGGCCTTGAGGTAGATTCCAAAGAAGCTAATTCGGAAAAATAAATACGAGAAATTATTTTGTTTTACCACTCGTTTCTAGAGCGTGCCTCAAAGTTAATTCATAATCCGAAGCTGATACTGTATGGTGTATCTTCTAAATTTGTATACCTAGTGTTCATTAACAAGGCGTTTAATTTAAAATCTGTGAATAGTGCTAATTTGAATAATTGAGAAACATTGCAAGAGTTAGGAGTGCTGTGAAATATGGAGATTGCAATAATTGTATCCGTGTCTTTAAAGACATTCGAAATTACGAAGTTCAGTGACTCTTTGATAAAACAGAAAATGCCATGGTTTATTAATCAAAATTTCTTACCGTTTTCAGTTCTCAAGTTAGGTGGCTTTTAAGTCCTTTATAAGAAATATATTCTCAGCCAATAATCCTTGCACGAGCAACGTGACTAAAAGGTCGCTGCAAAAGCTATTTCTAATAGCTATTATTTTCATTTCCTAAAGGTCAAAAAGGGTCTGGTAACAATTGGGCTACAGGTCATTACATAGGAGTGGAGCTTGTAGATAGCGTAATGGACGTTGTTCGCAAAGAATCTGAAAGTGTCAACTGTCTTCAAGGGTTCCAAATGACCCACTCATTGGGAGGCGGAATGGGGACTCTGCTGCTTGTGTCAAAAATGAGGAAAGAATATCCCGATCGAATAATGGCCACGTTTTCGGTGGTCCCGTCTCCAAAAGTAGGTTTTATTTAACTTACTTCATCTCCAGAAATAGAATGTGTTACTTGTTTATAGGTATCCGATACCGTGGTGGAGCCCTACAACGCAACTCTGTCCGTGCATCAGTTGGTGGAAAACACGGACGAAACTTTCACCATTGACAACGAAGCTCTTTACGACATTTGTGTCCGTACCTTAAGACTGTCCAACCCCAGCTACCGAGATCTGAATCATTTGATATCGCATACCATGTCGGGCGTTACAACCTGTTTGAGGTTCCCCGGCCAGCTCAACGCGGATCTGCGCAAGTTGGCAGTCAATATGGTTCCTTTCCCGCGTCTCCATTTCTTCATGCCGGGCTTTGCTCCTCTGACAGCGAGAACAAGTCAAGATTATAAAACTCTGTCGGTTCCAGAGTTAACCCTACAGGTACATTGTTCGTAAACTGTGGCTTTTAAAAAGGAATTATATTAAGATATTTACCTAGACATCCCTTTGTTAAAACCATAGATATCTTGATCTATCCCACTTGAAGGTTTTGGTTTCGTAATTTGTGTAATCTACTGCCTAAAATGTGATATTTAGTTGACCATTTAATTTAACACATAGATGATCGACGCCAAAAACATGATGGTGGCTTGCGATCCTTGACATGGAAGGTACTTAACGTGCGCCGCCATGTTCAGATGCCGAATGAGCATGAGAGAAGTCGACGACCAAATGCTCAATATTCAGAACAAATACAGCAGGTACATCAAAATATCTTTTGCCGTTGTAGACTAATTGGCGCCAAAATTGCGCTTTGGAAACTTGGATTCGGAGAATTTGTGTAGAATGGCGCTAATGTTTCCTGACGAAGTCGTTTGCGCTAATATATCTACCTTTATGTAGCTATTTCGTCGAGTGGATTCCGAGTAACGTAAAAGTGGCGGTGTGCGACATTGCCCCGAAAGGTCTTAAGATGTCTGGAACATTTGTCGGAAATTCTACAGCCATACAAGAAGTATTTAAGCGTATTGGTCAACAATTTTCTGGTAAATCCAAATATTTCCTTTTTATTATACCTTAATGTTTGAAACGCGCGGATCTTCATAAAAAAGATATACTGAACTAGGTTTTCTTATTTACTCGCGCAGCGTTGTTCCCGAAACTATTCTTTACGGTTGAACTAAAAATTGAGCTCTTTCCAATATTAAAGGCGGTGTTCTTAAGTACGAAACTCACTGCTTGCAATATGAATTTAAACCCCAAAAGAATTTTTATTGGAAGTGTGCTGTAGTTTTGTTATATATAACTCGCAGGGTTCTTTCTGTAAATGGTGTCACCCTTATGGAAGTACATTAGACTTTTGCTTAGTTTGATTTTTTTCTTAACTCCAGCCATGTTTAAAAGAAAAGCCTTCCTGCACTGTTACACAGGCGAAGGAATGGACGAGATGGAGTTCACCGAAGCAGAGTCCAACTTGAACGACTTAATATGCGAATACCAGCAATGCCAGGAAGCGACAGTAGAGGACGAAGGGGATTTGGAACTTGAAGCTTAAATTTATCAATTTTAAAACTAATGCGCGCTACTGTTAAATTATTTTAAATCAAAACACATATTAAAACTTTTACGATTTTATGAAACCTTAAATGAGTTTATTGGGCTGATCATTTCTTTATAATAGGCGTTACATTGTATCCCCTTAGATTTATTCTTATTCGAATTAAAATCACATGTTACACGAAAAGTCTCGTGTTAAAAATGATCCGGCTAAGGGCCTAGCCACTTCATAAAATAAGCAAACCGATTAAAGGCATATTGAACTTACAAGAAAACTAGCCTGTCTAGGTGTTTTTCAGCTTATAATGATTGACCTGGGGATTTTTGCAAATGTACCCATGTTGAACCGTATTCCCATTTGGGAATCTACATTAGTATGAATTTACCGTTCTCTTGTTTATATTCTACAAAGGTTTATTGGTGCGCGATTTTCTATATCCAAAGTATAATCAACCATTATCGAATGCCAGTGCATGGTCAAGAAGAGCAGCGAGAGTATCGTTGAAATCACGCTGTCCATCCGAACAGCTGTAGATGTTGATGCTATCCGAGTCTAATAGCTCAGTAAAATACACTTCAATATTCAATACAGCTTAAGATTGGAACGAAGTATGCGAGGGAGATACCAGAGGAGGCTAATGCTGATGCCCAATATTCTTATGTACCTTAATTACTTCTTAGTTATACTGATTTACTTAAAATACAAATAAATCTCGAGTAAGCTAAAACAAATTAAACTTCACTTATCGAATAGTTTATATTTTATTTCATTTGTAAAACTAAAAAGTGAAGTTCCAAATGAAACTTTACAATATTACATCTAGAGCTCGGGGTTTGGATTAGAAAATTCCCTTTTATTTATTTTTATCAATAATTTATTTGAATAAAATCTTATTTTTGGTACATCAAATCATTTTATGACCGCGAATAATACCCATAAAAAATAGTTAACTGAATTTTTTATGAATAATCTAAATTTTGGGCGGCTAATTTATCTGTTCCTTCGAGCTCTAGGTATATCGATTACTAAACTTGGCGTTTAGAAAAATGCACGGCCGGATATAGGCCTACTGTTGCTTCCCACTGTCCCTATCTAGTTCCCACTGTCCCTATATAGTGGTGTGATGTGGTCACTGGAGCCTGTGGGGGGCTCCATACCCGGCTCTCAAGGTCCTGTGATCGGGATGCTGGGTCACTGGAACATCATGGGTGTTCCATACTCGTCATTCTGTAACCTACCAAGGAGGGTAGTTTGCAGTGGAAGAAGAAGTCACTCTAGTCCTCAGCTGTGCGAGGGTGGGTTTCGGGCAGCCCATGGTGTCGCCTTTTGTTGGGCCCTGATGGGGGCGTTTGTTTGCTATATGTGTGGCAGTCACGATCGCTGTCTCACTGGCCGAACGTTGTTTCGCAAAGCGCACTTTTGTCCCGGCCTGGTTAGTTTCGTAGGCCGCTGTAGCGCTTAGGCGGAACAGCGGGGTACAAATACATAGACTTTTGTTGATTAAGCTAGCAGGTCCTTATCGCTACAACCTGATTAGCTACTGCCTGAGCAGCTACACCCAAACAGCTACAGAGTAATTAACTGCTACTGGCTCAAACTGCTACAAACGCGGATAGTTGCGGCAAAAATTAGCATGAACGTATTTCAACCTAAAATCAACTTTATTAATTTTTTATTATTAATTAGTTATAAGTTAGCAAATGGCGTTAAAATATTATATTTTTAACATGGAACGAAATGCTTAAGGCAATACCAGTCAAATAGTCAGTTAATGGCTTCTTTCCGTACTGATTCACAACTTTAGTTAACCGCGTCTCCAATTTCCGGTATTTGAGATTTGAGACGTCAAGCCGATGGTGGAGTACCTGCTGCAGTCTGATTCAAACGGAATTTGGGGTGATTCTGCTCCTGCTTCAGTATGTCAATGACTTCATGGTTGCAAGTCTCCTTTACACCTCCGCATGAGATGTGTCGACTACGTGATTATGATTTCCATTGGTGACTTCCACGATTTCATTCTCTGTTTTGCAACGGCCTCTGCAATGCTCCCCTTCGTGCTTGACACACACCCAGTAGGATTTGTATCCACGCTGCTTGTACTTCCTGTAGATGAAGCCTGAAGTCGTGAACTAGACATTTGCCGCCTTTTCAATTCTTTACGAATTCCATGCTGGGTCAGTCTGAAATTGTGACAACAAATGGAAGAGAAGGACCAGAACAAGAGGATATCACAGCGAAGGCAAGTCGTTAATGATTGTTCGGGTGTAACTGTTCTGGAGTAGCTATTCAGGCTGTAGCGCTTAGGACCTGGAAGGGTTTCTTACAGCTCTCTACAGATCGATTCTGTAGGTCAGTGGGGCAGCATTTCACTTCTCCTGTGAAGGCTCACTTTCATTACGTCGTTGGCCCGAACGACGTAACACACGAGGCTTTGACATAAGGTAAGTGTTTTTTAAAAGATAAAAGCTCTTCCACTTACTTTCGGAATCAAACTATTTTAACAATAAATAATAACCTAAGCTAATACCCAAGGCACCACCTACGGCCCAACACATCTAGCGACGTTTAATTCTTCTATTTCAGGTGGCTGGGTTAAACTGTGTAGGATGGTGGAGGCGGGTTATAACGTGTAGGATGGTTGAGGCGGGTTATACTATGTAGGATGGTGGAGGCGGGTTATACTGTGTAGGATGGTGGAGGCGGGTTATAATGTGTAGGATGGTTGAGGCGGGTTATACTGTGTAGGATGGTGGAGGCGGGTTATAATGTGTAGGATGGTGGAGGCGGGTTATAATGTGTAGGATGGTGGAGGCGGGTTATAATGTGTAGGATGGTGGAGGCGGGTTATACTGTGTAGGATGGTGGAGGCGGGTTATACTGTGTAGGATGGTGGAGGCGGGTTATACTGTGTAGGATGGTGGAGGCGGGTTATACTGTGTAGGATGGGGGAGGCGGGTTATAATGTGTAGGATGGTGGAGGCGGGTTATAATGTGTAGGATGGTGGAGGCGGGTTATAATGTGTAGGATGGTGGAGGCGGGTTATACTGTGTAGGATGGTGGAGGCGGGTTATAATGTGTAGGATGGTGGAGGCGGGTTATAATGTGTAGGATGGTGGAGGCGGGTTATACTGTGTAGGATGGTGGAGGCGGGTTATACTGTGTAGGATGGTGGAGGCGGGTTATACTGTGTAGGATGGTGGAGGCGGTTATAATGTTTAGGATGGTGGAGGCGGGTTATAATGTGTAGGATGGTGGAGGCGGGTTATACTGTGTAAGATGGTGGAGGCGGGTTATACTGTGTAGGATGGTGGAGGCGGGTTATACTGTGTAGGATGGTGGAGGCGGGTTATACTGTGTAGGATGGTGGAGGCGGGTTATAATGTGTAGGATGGTTGAGGCGGGTTATACTGTGTAGGATGGTGGAGGCGGGTTATAATGTGTAGGATGGTTGAGGCGGGTTATACTGTGTAGGATGGTGGAGGTGGGTTATAATGTGTAGGATGGTGGAGGCGGGTTATAATGTGTAGGATGGTGGAGGCGGGTTATAATGTGTAGGATGGTGGAGGCGGGTTATACTGTGTAGGATGGTGGAGGCGGGTTATACTGTGTAGGATGGTGGAGGCGGGTTATACTGTGTAGGATGGTGGAGGCGGGTTATACTGTGTAGGATGGTGGAGGCGGGTTATACTGTGTAGGATGGTGGAGGCGGGTTATAATGTGTAGGATGGTGGAGGCGGGTTATAATGTGTAGGATGGTGGAGGCGGGTTATACTGTGTAGGATGGTGGAGGCGGGTTATACTGTGTAGGATGGTGGAGGCGGGTTATACTGTGTAGGATGGTGGAGGCGGGTTATAATGTGTAGGATGGTTGAGGAGGGTTATACTGTGTAGGATGGTGGAGGCGGGTTATAATGTGTAGGATGGTTGAGGCGGGTTATACTGTGTAGGATGGTGGAGGCGGTTATAATGTGTAGGATGGTGGAGGCGGGTTATAATGTGTAGGATGGTTGAGGCGGGTTATACTGTGTAGGATGGTGGAGGCGGGTTATAATGTGTAGGATGGTGGAGGCGGGTTATAATGTGTAGGATGGTGGAGGCGGGTTATAATGTGTAGGATGGTGGAGGCGGGTTATACTGTGTAGGATGGTGGAGGCGGGTTATACTGTGTAGGATGGTGGAGGCGGGTTATACTGTGTAGGATTGTGGAGGCGGGTTATAATGTGTAGGATGGTGGAGGCGGGTTATACTGTGTAGGATGGTGGAGGCGGGTTATACTGTGTAGGGTGGTGGAGGCGGGTTATACTGTGTAGGATGGTGGAGGCGGGTTATACTGTGTAGGATGGTGGAGGCGGGTTATACTGTGTAGGATGGTGGAGGCGGGTTACACTGTGTAGGATGGTGGAGGCGGGTTTTACTGTGTAGGATGGTGGAGGCGGGTTATACTGTGTAAGATGGTGGAGGCGGGTTATACTGTGTAGGATGGTGGAGGCGGGTTATACTGTGTAGGATGGTGGAGGCGGGTTATACTGTGTAGGATGGTGGGGGCGGGTTATAATGTGTAGGATGGTTGAGGCGGGTTATACTGTGTAGGGTGGTGGAGGCGGGTTATACTGTGTAGGATGGTGGAGGCGGGTTATACTGTGTAGGATGGTGGAGGCGGGTTATACTGTGTAGGGTGGTGGAGGCGGGTTATACTGTGTAGGATGGTGGAGGCGGGTTATACTGTGTAGGATGGTGGAGGCGGGTTATACTGTGTAGGATGGTGGAGGCGGGTTACACTGTGTAGGATGGTGGAGGCGGGTTTTACTGTGTAGGATGGTGGAGGCGGGTTATACTGTGTAAGATGGTGGAGGCGGGTTATACTGTGTAGGATGGTGGAGGCGGGTTATACTGTGTAGGATGGTGGAGGCGGGTTATACTGTGTAGGATGGTGGGGGCGGGTTATAATGTGTAGGATTGTTGAGGCGGGTTATACTGTGTAGGATGGTGGAGGCGGGTTATAATGTGTAGGATGGTTGAGGCGGGTTATACTGTGTAGGATGGTGGAGGCGGGTTATAATGTGTAGGATGGTTGAGGCGGGTTATACTGTGTAGGATGGTGGAGGCGGTTATAATGTGTAGGATGGTGGAGGCGGGTTATAATGTGTAGGATGGTTGAGGCGGGTTATACTGTGTAGGATGGTGGAGGCGGGTTATAATGTGTAGGATGGTGGAGGCGGGTTATAATGTGTAGGATGGTGGAGGCGGGTTATAATGTGTAGGATGGTGGAGGCGGGTTATACTGTGTAGGATGGTGGAGGCGGGTTATACTGTGTAGGATGGTGGAGGCGGGTTATACTGTGTAGGATGGTGGAGGCGGGTTATAATGTGTAGGATGGTTGAGGAGGGTTATACTGTGTAGGATGGTGGAGGCGGGTTATAATGTGTAGGATGGTTGAGGCGGGTTATACTGTGTAGGATGGTGGAGGCGGTTATAATGTGTAGGATGGTGGAGGCGGGTTATAATGTGTAGGATGGTTGAGGCGGGTTATACTGTGTAGGATGGTGGAGGCGGGTTATAATGTGTAGGATGGTGGAGGCGGGTTATAATGTGTAGGATGGTGGAGGCGGGTTATAATGTGTAGGATGGTGGAGGCGGGTTATACTGTGTAGGATGGTGGAGGCGGATTATACTGTGTAGGATAGTGGAGGCGGGTTATACTGTGTAGGATTGTGGAGGCGGGTTATAATGTGTAGGATGGTGGAGGCGGGTTATACTGTGTAGGATGGTGGAGGCGGGTTATACTGTGTAGGGTGGTGGAGGCGGGTTATACTGTGTAGGATGGTGGAGGCGGGTTATACTGTGTAGGATGGTGGAGGCGGGTTATACTGTGTAGGATGGTGGAGGCGGGTTACACTGTGTAGGATGGTGGAGGCGGGTTATAATGTGTAGGATGGTGGAGGCGGGTTATACTGTGTAGGATGGTGGAGGCGGGTTATACTGTGTAGGATGGTGGGGGCGGGTTATAATGTGTAGGATGGTTGAGGCGGGTTATACTGTGTAGGATGGTGGAGGCGGGTTATAATGTGTAGGATGGTTGAGGCGGGTTATACTGTGTAGGATGGTGGAGGCGGTTATAATGTGTAGGATGGTGGAGGCGGGTTATAATGTGTAGGATGGTTGAGGCGGGTTATACTGTGTAGGATGGTGGAGGCGGGTTATAATGTGTAGGATGGTGGAGGCGGGTTATAATGTGTAGGATGGTGGAGGCGGGTTATAATGTGTAGGATGGTGGAGGCGGGTTATACTGTGTAGGATGGTGGAGGCGGGTTATACTGTGTAGGATGGTGGAGGCGGGTTATACTGTGTAGGATTGTGGAGGCGGGTTATAATGTGTAGGATGGTGGAGGCGGGTTATACTGTGTAGGATGGTGGAGGCGGGTTATACTGTGTAGGATGGTGGAGGCGGGTTATACTGTGTAGGATGGTGGAGGCGGGTTATACTGTGTAGGATGGTGGAGGCGGGTTATAATGTGTAGGATGGTGGAGGCGGGTTATAATGTGTAGGATGGTGGAGGCGGGTTATAATGTGTAGGATGGTGGAGGCGGGTTATACTGTGTAGGATGGTGTAGGCAAGTTATACTGTGTAGGATGGTGGAGGTGGGTTATACTGTGTAGGATGGTGGAGGCGGGTTATAATGTGTAGGATGGTTGAGGCGGGTTATACTGTGTAGGATGGTGGAGGCGGGTTATAATGTGTAGGATGGTTGAGGCGGGTTATACTGTGTAGGATGGTGGAGGCGGTTATAATGTGTAGGATGGTGGAGGCGGGTTATAATGTGTAGGATGGTTGAGGCGGGTTATACTGTGTAGGATGGTGGAGGCGGGTTATAATGTGTAGGATGGTGGAGGCGGGTTATAATGTGTAGGATGGTGGAGTCGGGTTATAAAGTGTAGGATGGTGGAGGCGGGTTATACTGTGTAGGATGGTGGAGGCGGGTTATACTGTGTAGGATGGTGGAGGCGGGTTATACTGTGTAGGATTGTGGAGGCGGGTTATAATGTGTAGGATGGTGGAGGCGGGTTATACTGTGTAGGATGGTGGAGGCGGGTTATACTGTGTAGGGTGGTGGAGGCGGGTTATACTGTGTAGGATGGTGGAGGCGGGTTATACTGTGTAGGATGGTGGAGGCGGGTTATACTGTGTAGGATGGTGGAGGCGGGTTACACTGTGTAGGATGGTGGAGGCGAGTTTTACTGTGTAGGATGGTGGAGGCGGGTTATACTGTGTAAGATGGTGGAGGCGGGTTATACTGTGTAGGATGGTGGAGGCGGGTTATACTGTGTAGGATGGTGGAGGCGGGTTATACTGTGTAGGGTGGTGGAGGCGGGTTATACTGTGTAGGATGGTGGAGGCGGGTTATACTGTGTAGGATGGTGGAGGCGGGTTATACTGTGTAGGATGGTGGAGGCGGGTTACACTGTGTAGGATGGTGGAGGCGGGTTTTACTGTGTAGGATGGTGGAGGCGGGTTATACTGTGTAAGATGGTGGAGGCGGGTTATACTGTGTAGGATGGTGGAGGCGGGTTATACTGTGTAGGATGGTGGAGGCGGGTTATACTGTGTAGGGTGGTGGAGGCAGGTTATACTGTGTAGGATGGTGGAGGCGGGTTATACTGTGTAGGATGGTGGAGGCGGGTTATACTGTGTAGGATGGTGGAGGCGGGTTACACTGTGAAGGATGGTGGAGGCGGGTTATACTGTGTAGGATGGTGGAGGCGGGTTATACTGTGTAGGGTGGTGGAGGCGGGTTATACTGTGTAGGATGGTGGAGGCGGGTTATACTGTGTAGGATGGTGGAGGCGGGTTATACTGTGTAGGATGGTGGAGGCGGGTTATACTGTGTAGGATGGTGGAGGCGGGTTATACTGTGTAGGATGGTGGAGGCGGGTTATAATGTGTAGGATGGTGGAGGCGGGTTATACTGTGTAGGATGGTGGAGGCGGGTTATACTGTGTAGGGTGGTGGAGGCGGGTTATACTGTGTAGGATGGTGGAGGCGGGTTATACTGTGTAGGATGGTGGAGGCGGGTTACACTGTGTAGGATGGTGGAGGCGGGTTTTACTGTGTAGGATGGTGGAGGCGGGTTATACTGTGTAAGATGGTGGAGGCGGGTTATACTGTGTAGGATGGTGGAGGCTTGTTATACTGTGTAGGATGGTGGAGGCGGGTTATACTGTGTAGGATGGTGGAGGCGGGTTATACTGTGTAGGATTGTGGAGGCGGGTTATAATGTGTAGGATGGTGGAGGCGGGTTATACTGTGTAGGGTGGTGGAGGCGGGTTATACTGTGTAGGGTGGTGGAGGCGGGTTATACTGTGTAGGATGGTGGAGGCGGGTTATACTGTGTAGGATGGTGGAGGCGGGTTACACTGTGTAGGATGGTGGAGGCGGGTTACACTGTGTAGGATGGTGGAGGCGGGTTATACTGTGTAGGATGGTGGAGGCGGGTTACACTGTGTAGGATGGTGGAGGCGGGTTATACTGTGTAGGGTGGTGGAGGCGGGTTATACTGTGTAGGATGGTGGAGGCGGGTTATACTGTGTAGGATGGTGGAGGCGGGTTATACTGTGTAGGATGGTGGAGGCGGGTTATACTGTGTAGGATGGTGGAGGCGGGTTATACTGTGTAGGGTGGTGGAGGCGGGTTATACTGTGTAGGATGGTGGAGGCGGGTTATACTGTGTAGGATGGTGGAGGCGGGTTATACTGTGTAGGATGGTGGAGGCGGGTTACACTGTGTAGGATGGTGGAGGCGGGTTTTACTGTGTAGGATGGTGGAGGCAGGTTATAATGTGTAGGATGGTGGAGGCGGGTTATACTGTGTAGGATGGTGGAGGCGGGTTATACTGTGTAGGATGGTGGAGGCGGGTTATACTGTGTAGGATGGTGGAGGCGGGTTATAATGTGTAGGATGGTGGAGGCGGGTTATACTGTGTAGGATGGTGGAGGCGGGTTATACTGTGTAGGATGGTGGAGGCGGGTTATACTGTGTAGGGTGGTGGAGGCGGGTTATACTGTGTAGGATGGTGGAGGCGGGTTATACTGTGTAGGATGGTGGAGGCGGGTTATACTGTGTAGGATGGTGGAGGCGGGTTACACTGTGTAGGATGGTGGAGGAGGGTTTTACTGTGTAGGATGGTGGAGGCGGGTTATACTGTGTAAGATGGTGGAGGCGGGTTATACTGTGTAGGATGGTGGAGGCGGGTTATACTGTGTAGGATGGTGGAGGCGGGTTATACTGTGTAGGATGGTGGAGGCGGGTTATACTGTGTAGGATGGTGGAGGCGGGTTATACTGTGTAGGATGGTGGAGGCGGGTTATAATGTGTAGGATGGTGGAGGCGGGTTATACTGTGTAGGATGGTGGACGCAAGTTCTACATGGCGCGCCAGTCAAGAGCTCCCTACTTATTATGACCATTACCCTCAACAAAATTTTATGAAAAGGGAAAACCGAGAACTCGGGAAAAAACCCTTTAGCATAAAGTATATCCGAGACAACTATCAATCACTTTACTAGGTCTCACCACGACTTGGTTTCAATGAAAACCCTTGAATCAAATCGGATGCTCATTATATGAATTTAAAATAAGAAAAACAAAACTGTCCAGGCAAAGATATGTCAACTATTTTATGAAAAATATAAAAATGTTTATTTGCCAAATACGATAAAAAACAAGCAAACTCATCAAATCGAGCTGATTTTAGGAAATCGCAAACTCATCTCAAAATTTATCACAACCTTCTTTTTACTTGTTTAAAGATATTCTAAACCACATATATAAACTGGAAAATGGTAATTTACGATGTTTCTAAGTTACCAAATTATGTTTCGATATCAATTTAACAAAGTTTGTAATTTGTTATTACCACTTTACCTTTAAGTTTAATCGCGAAATGAAATTTCGGAACCAGGCAGATAAAACCTGATTAACAACAGACAGTGACGTTCCAGTAACATTTTGCATCAACTGCTGATTTCAACCACAAACAAGGATTAGTTTTTTTTGGTCGCGGACTTTTTATCACTATGCATAAATTGGAACCAAATCTTAAGTAATTCCTTAATGCTACACTACTTGCTAGATTATAAATGGCGGAATATAGCTGCAATGTATACCGTCCGGGTTCTCATCAATTGAACCTTCCTACATAAGTATACTAGTTCATGAACTCGATCTCAGAAATATTCTACATAAAAAATATTCGCGAAATTCTCGGTATTGTTTGCCATTTTACACGCGTTATTAAAAGTAATGCGAATGAAAAAGGTGTACGATTCGAAGACACGAGATTATGGTATTAAATACATTTTAAAACTAACTATGATTTCTTGGCCTTATCACAGGGTAAGTGGATGATTTCCCTTCGTCGCCACTCGTGTAATTATTTAGAGTGGCTGCGCTTAACGGGACGGTTGTGTAGGCCGCGTTGGTGGTGGAGTTGAGGTCCCTGGTGCCTCTGCAGGGCAACTGCTTATACTCGGCTTTGAAGCCACGTCCTCCTGCTAATTGATCGCTGGAGAGCACAAGATCCACCTGCGACGGTTCACCAGCTGGAAACGGTATCGTTCCTAAAATGAGAGCAGAAGTAGGTGAAATCTCCAGAAAAGAAAGTGCCACTAGAACAGTTGAAATGTTTTTAATCTTTGATGGTTAACGGTTCTATCCAGTGCTTCACACAGAATTTAAATGATATCAAAAGAAATCAAAACAAAATTATATTAAACCAGAAATTTTTAAGGGGAATCCACTGTATTTATGTCGAAAAATCGAAATGCCATTAGCTAATCTGAAAAGTCAAATATAATAATTTTGAAAACAAGGTAGCGCTATGTACGGAGAACTTCAGGCATACTACTGAATTATTGTATTTACTAATAAACAAAAGACCTACTACTTCATGGTTTTTTTAAATCCCGAGGGGCAGATCACTCCAATGATTATTACACCCTCGTTTGATTAAATCATGATTAGATTGTATTAAAATTAAATCTGTAGCTTTTTCTGTATAAAGATTAAAAATGATTAAATCATGACTTAATTATGATTATTAGTACACAAAGTCATCTGCCCCTCACCAAGGTCCTTCTTCAGCTGAAGAATTACCTCGGTCCGAAAGCTCCAGAGATTAAAAAAAAATTAAAACCATGAAGTAGCAGATCTTTTGTTTATTAGTAAATAGAATAATATTATTCGCCATGGTATTAAAAGAAAATATTTATAATACAACTGAATATTAAGGTATTGAATTCTTCCAAGTAACAGATATTGAGATATGGTATGGATAAAAATATATATTTCTTAGGGGTGTGCAAAATATTTGGTTAGGCCAAATAATTTGATCGAATACCAAATCGAATATTCGATTCGTCGAATCGAATAGCACTTGGGAAAGTTCGCGAATATTCGTTTTTCTTGATCAAATAGTCGAATATTCGAAAAGATAGGAAAAAAGTATTTGGTATTTTCAAATAGTTTGCAAACTGGTCGAATAACCGCGGGTCTGTTGAGTTTTAAGGCCATAAGAGGATAACGCTGTGAAATTTCCGAACTAGTGCTTATTTCTGGCACCTCTCTTTAGGCCACAGCGGAAAGGACCATATAAAGAGTAACTTGCATGTCCATTATTCGTACCGTGTGTATTAAAACTTCTTAGTGAAAGGCACAAGCTGTTTATTCTAGCGCCTATTGGCTAGATTATTCGCTTGCTCTTTGTTATGGAATTTTCTAGAATAGCAAAGTAAAACTAAAACGTAAACCAAGTTCAAAACAAAACTAATAACTGGGAGAAAGGTTGAAGTAAGTAACGTTTTGGATTTTTCCGTTTTGAATTTTTGAGTTCACTAAATTATTGGTTTAAAATTATTATAAATTAAATTAAATTTAATATTTTTTTTTTATTTGTAATAAAAGATCTGCTCCTTCGTGTTTTACATATATTTAAAAACTCGAGATTTTAATGAAGTGTTTGCAAAGCATGAAAAATATAACAGATCCTTTGATTTTAATTGTAGTTAGCTTAGTTTTCTCCCCCACTTCTTGGTCTCTTTACTTGTTCGCGTTTTTACTACTAAAGAATAAAAGTCGCTAGCTGACTTGGACCTGGGGTAGTTAAACTTTAAAAATGTGTATTTTAAATTTTGTTTGTAAAAGTTTTCTTTGAAAAAGTTTAGTTTTATAGTTTAAATTTATTAAATAAAATAAAATAAAATAAAATATAAATTACACATTTGGTTAAGTATTTAACTATTGCAAGTAAAATGAACAGTGATTTTAATTACTTTTTGATTTTTTTTGACAAATATGCAAACTATTTGGTTATTTCAAAACCAAATACGTCGAATTATTTGGTATTCGAAAAACTATTTGGTATTTGATCAGTTAACTGGCTTAAAATTTTGCTATAAAAATATTCGACCAAATTATTTGACGTTATAAATTTTCGATTTGGTATTTGACGTGCCTTGAAATGAAATATTTGATATTCGATTCGATCCCCAAAAAATGGTATTTGCACACCTCTAATATTATTTTTTGCATTTTTTGACCTGGAGTTTTATTTCCTCTTAGCAAGTTGATATGTACGTAAACTTATCAGTTGGAAATGCATGCATTTAAATTTATTTTTCTTAATTGTGCCCCTAACGAGAAATGTTAATAATTTCTAAAACATTACCTTAGCGAGTTTATTTTTTTTTTACGAAATCGTCACCGGCAAAAGCAAAATAATGTAACTTGAATTAAGTGGTTTGGTCATTAATTAATTATTTAAATTCTAAAATGGCATCTGTCGCAAATATCCGTTAAAAAATAACTTTATTAATTATCGCCTACTCTTTCAAATATTAAAATTTAAAAAACATATTTATGGTTTTTAGGTGACGAAATATGATAAAAGAAGCAGTTCCCATTTGCGCGGTTTCCTGTTTACGCACTTTCCCGTTTGCGCACTTTCCCTATCTCAACAAATGGGTTGAAAAAACCTAACCTAACCTACAGTGCCTACGCGCCTGCGGTGCTCCCGGCTAACCTAACCTAACCTAACCTAGTCATTCCATATTCAAAGTTATATACACTGAAATTTGGATAATTAAACCGCGCTTTTGGGAAACCGCGCTATTGGGAAACTGCGCAAATGGGAACCGCGCTTTTGGGACACTGCGCTTTTGGGAAACCGCGCAAATGGGAACTGCGCTAACGGGAACTGCGCTAATAGGCAGATACCGTGTTTATTGCCTTGTCCATTAAATAAAGTTACTTACTGGTTACGCCATTTAGCATGAACCCGCAAAAACGATTTCCATCAAACTCTAGATAGTCTCCTTGGCATGGCGTTGACGAAGGCTCACCCACTTTGGGCTCATTCCTTTCGATTTGGAAATCGATGAAATGTATTTCTAGGGCGCAGAACCCTGGAAGTCGTTCGATGTGATACGTGCAGTAGAGGTTGTTCGGGTACTTCGAGGGATATCTCGGAGATTCTAGCGAGCCTTCGAGCTGTCTTCTACATACTTCGCAAGGAAGCCGACTCGAGTCAAATGGTTCCCTAAATTGAAAGTTTCTTGGTGGAAATCGTTGTGGAACTGAAATAAGAAATAGATAGTGGATTGTCAAATTTTTCAATTGCGTGAAATTTATTGTATTGTGCTATTTTCAATAAAATGAAGGAAATATGAGGAATAGTATTAACGTCAATATGTTATTTATCTAACCATATTAAACTGGATAAAGATTTTTGGGCCAAATCTACAATGTTTCCATTTTCTTCACTGATTAGTCTACTTTTGGACTATTTCCAGTGAAGTAACCTTAGACCAACAAATACGGGACGGTTTCCTTCAATAGGGAACAATGTAAGCTTCGAACCACGTTTGAAGCTGGTGCTCTGGCGGCGACCTTCGGGAACGTGTCTACTCAAACCAAATAACGATATAAATTTTTCAGATTGGATATATTTTAAACTTCTACTACCAGAGGAAACACACTACGCTTTGTCATTTGGAAACGCTGGTTTGAAATTGAGTTTCCTGTAATCTCTTATTTGTTTGTCTAAACGGTATTACTTAAAGACACAAAAATTTTACAATCGACGGATTAAACCACCACTAGAAAACAGGTAGACGTAGGTTCAGTGTATACAATCTTATCTCCTAGAAGTTATCCCTACACAAGAGGGTGATTTAACCCATCCATTACCAAATATAAATATATTTATTAGTCAAATTTGTACGTTCTTGTTTTCACGAATCGCTTTCTGTGGAACCCTACCTAGTGGCATCCAAAGAGTATCTTGAGGCCCACAATCGGCACTTTGGTGAACTCTGACGGCAAATCCTTTACCTTCGAGTGCTCTGTCGGTGTGAAATATAAAGATCTTTTCCCTCTCGGGTACGAGGAATTCAATTCGACCTACAATGATAAAATGGTTAGAGACAGCGCTGTTGTAATTGGCAAATTGACCAGGAAGCAACGTACGGAAAGCAAATTCGGACATCCTGCCGCAAATTCTAAATGGGCGGACGGGGCGTCTGTCGAAAGGACCAGCGCCCATCGTGTCCGAAGTAATCTCGAGGTAGTCTCTGCCGCAATTGGGCATCTCGTCTTCCAGGTCAAATCGAATGAAAGTCAAATCAAGGGCGCAGATGTTGTTGTTCAGTCTTCGTACCTGCCGAAAAGAACTATTCTTAACCAAGATATACAGAAAGCGAGACGTTCTGACTTTTAGATGGAGGAGTTGAATCAGAAGCGGACTGGCGACGCTTTAGTCAGGTGAGCATAGTACCCTCGCGGCCAGTGGCGTAGGAACCGGGGGGGGGGGTGCAATGCTCCCCTCCTAGAATTTTGGTGTGAGGGGCAACTAATGTTATTGCCCCCTCCAACTTTTGGTCAGTTGAAATATTCAAGTATCTCAAATTCTCATTTTAAAAGCTTATTGAACCTCAACTATGTTTAAATTTCACAGTCTTTCCCCGCCGATTTAAATAGTACTAAAACGACCGGCTCTCAAAGAAATATTTGGATTTTGCCCACCTGCCGAAGTGGTAGTGTTGTTTGGATTGGATATTCTCGTTCCATCGGGTGGGATTTGGTGATTTATCAGTTAATTTATTTTCTGTATTGTGGTATTTAATTCTGACAAACGTTTAGCTCATTTTGTAACTAACCCGTCTTTGTTGCTACTAAAGTTGATAGTTTTAAAAGTTGAGCTGATATTTATTTACTTAATTCCATAATAACCAAATAATTTAATTTACTTCTGGTTATAAAACTTTTGACAATCGTCGATATTACAATTAGTATTCCCACTCGTAACCATGGAGAAAAGCTAAGGAGCCGCGTTGCAATAGAATTCAAACGGGGCACCACGATGCGCTGGCAAAACAAGGGGAAAGCGATGGGTCTCTTTGGTGCGTGAAGGCGCCCTCTAGGGAATTATTTGCTTTCACTCTTGCAAATGTCAACCTCCATTTTAGTCAGCCTATTTAATCCAGCTTTAAAATTCTAATACAACACGACTCTCGACATTTACTCCATGCCGTTAGTTATAATTATTCCACTACAAATATTAATCCTAGTACTACTAATTTTCTGATTTTAAATATCGCATATTTGATACCTGTCGAGATTTTCACATTAATCCAGTTTAAAAACGATAACTGCTGCGTTGGTTAATAGGTGGCTCTTATTAACTTAGCATATTTAGTAAGTCTATTGTTACGGCCGACTTTTGTACACTTAAGATATTTACGGTGCCTCGTCGAGCTTGGTGAAAACGTTGACAAACATAAGGTTTGTACCCATTAAAAATTATTTAGTTAATTATGTATGATAATCAATTATTTTGTGTTTTCAGATTGTGCAAAACGACTTTAAATTTATTATTTATCAATATTTAACAACATTTTAATCTTTTACTGTCATTGTCAGTTAATAAATTGAAAATAAATGTTGGAAGTTAAAATTAAGCTGATTTTGATAGAGTAGGGTAATTTTCTTATAAGGGGGCTGATCACGGTGGAAATTGTATGGTAACTAGTGAAATGGTATATTTCAGAGTTAATATATTCACTTACATTTCAATGAACTATTGACCCTATAAAAATTTGCGAAGTCGTCTAGCCTACTCCACCCAATAATATTATGATTAATTATTATATTGATTAATTTTGAATGGCCAAAATCGTATAGTTTTGATGAATTTTTAGTTCGTAAAATATTCTTACAAACTTCAGTAAACGTTACCAAACTCAGTGGCGTAGAAAGAAATTCGTCAAGGGGGGTCGAAGTATGTGAATGTTAAGAGGGGGTCGAGAAGGGGGTGGAAATTTAGTACAGTCAAAGGTAGGTCCAAGGGGGAGGTCTGGACCCGGAAACCCCCACTTGTCTACGCCACTGACCAAACTTATCCCCGAGCGGCATATGTCATTGCTTAATTACTTCGGTTGAAATAATAAAATTGTGTGATATGTACAATAATCAACAACAATATAATTAATTATACCATAAGTCTATAATATAATTCTATAAGTTTGTCATTTTGGGGAATATTTTTCTGAGAGCTAGTAACGGAGTGACGTCATCACAAGAAGAAGATCTCCCCTTAGCGAGGCGCTGTCAAAGGCTACGTGTGCCGCGTTAGCAAGCGGACGCAAAACGGCGATGAAGCCCGTAATGCAGTCCGTCTTGTGAATAGCTCTCAGTAAAACGTTTGCACTTATGTAAACTATTATACACTTATGATTATACGAACCGGTTCATGGTTCTTAAAATATAGCACGAGGGCTCAAATGACAAAATGTGCGACGATTTTTTAAATGAAGCAGACAGTTCAGATCAGCCCAAAAAAGTAAAAGTGGGTCATTGTGTACGGTATAGACTCACGTGTATTTTAGACTAGCAGCCCCATCTTTTGAGACTTCGCGTATTTTAAAAAGGGGTGAAACCATAAAATTGGGTGATATGTACAATAATCAACAATAATACATGTATAATTTATTAAATCCAATATAATTCTTATCATTAACAGACCTTTGGCGCCTAGGTCGAGACCGGTGCATGGTCCGTAAAATATAGCACGAGGGCTCGAGTCACTAAATGTGCGACGATTTTTGAACAATTCAAATCAGTCATTAAAAAGTGAAACAGTGTGTACGGTCTAGCTTCTCGTGTATTTTAGACTAGCGGCGCCATCTTTTGAGACTTGACGTATTTAAAAATCAACCTTTAATGACGTTACACCTTTTGCCTTGTGTATCGGTTTTACGCTTTGAATATTATATTTTTTATGCAAACTAATAAACATGAAAAGGCTTACAGAATATCTGCAGTTCATAGGCATTGGAAAGGGTCGACTTTGCATAAATGGAGATTCAATGACAAATTCCTCTTCGGTGAAAAATCGGTCGCAACTTCCGATGTTGGGGAGAGTTTTGTCCGGAAACAGAGGAGTGCTCGGTAATGGCGGAGTATCTAAATCACAAAGACAATTACTTTACAAGGAAAAACTATAAAACCCCAAATGTAAGCTATCATTATAAATGTTTGCTTTTTTCACGAATGACGTCACCCACTATTTGAAAAGAAATAAAAGCGCGTGACTACGAATAATATCAAACGTGAGACCCATAAAAACTTGTGAAGGTTAACGGTAATAGTTAGTGTAGGGAGCCGTTGGCTCGATCTCGTGGCATGCAGGGCTTGCCACCACCCTCCTACGCATTGTAACCCGGCCACCTGAATTAATGGCTTCAAAAGTCGCTTGATGACTTAGGCCTAAGGTGGTGCCTTGGGTATTAGCCTAGCTGATTATTATTAATACATTACGTGGTGTCACTATATGGCGACTTAGTCTATGCGTCTTGTCTATGAGCGAAATACGTACTGTCAATTGGAGGTTGAATATAAGGACTGTTTCGGCAACTGACTTGTCTACCCTGAACGAAAAAGCCCGCTCCGCTGATATCGCCATCTGAACGGAAATACAACAACTTTTCGTGCCCGAAAAAGTCATATGTTCCTAAAAATAAGGAAAAATGGAATATCAATGGACTTGAAGCTGGCGGGAAAGAGTTATTTCTTTAAATCAAAAGTAAATAAGAATCTAAAATCCTAGCACGGCGAGCTATTTGATGGATAAATTGGTTTTACTATTTTGCTGATTACAGCGAGAAAAAAACCATTTATATTATAAAGTAGTTCGCTTCATTATAAGGCTTTAATATGTTAAAACTAAACCTGCGAGTGTTGACAGGATTTTAAGCAGATATTGATTTTCATAGTTAAATAGTTCATATTTTAACTAAAACGTACCCAACTACCACTTATTTGACATTATCAAAATAAAATAGGCCCAAAATTCTTACTCAGAAGAATCTGGAGGCCAGTAATATTTTTAAGAGAAGGGCGCAAATTTAGAGAAATTCTAGTGGCTCTTTTAGTCACGTGTTCTCGAGTAAACATGTCAAAAACAGTGGAAGTTACAATAGGGCGAGTTACTTTACTTTAACCGCTTTTTACGTTTCCTAAAACTCGCCTTAAAAAGAAATGGTGATAAAATGTTTTTACGCTCAAAGTTATTTAAGATTTCTTAAAGTAATAGGGTGCGTTCTTACTAGTCGTTTGAGGAGGTAAACTTCCACACAGTTTTCGGTCCTCGACGCTGAAGTAGTCTCCCAGACAGTTGGGCGTGCCTTGAAGCTCGAAACGAACGAAGTTTAATTCTAGTCCGCACACGTTTTTATCAATCTTTTCGATGATGTAACGACAAAACAAGCTCTCAGGATACCCTACGAAATGAAATAACCTTTAAAATTTCGTATATAAATAATAATGGTTATTTTCCTATTTAAACCTCATTTTCAAGGTGGCATTTGAAAATTGCTAAATATTTCAAAGCTATTAAAAGTAAATCTAGCTTTTCTTTTTATACATGGTGTTTTTGCTCTGAAAGTGTTTTCCCCCCAAATTTTAAGTTTTATGGTGTGTTAATAATGTATCGAACTAAAGTTAAGATAAACTTTAAAGGGATTATCGCCCAAGGTCTTCGGCTTTACCTTTCCATAAAAACCTGAGATTATCGGTAATAATGAATGTAGGGAGCTGTTGGCTCGAGTGGCTTTCCATTAAATTCCTAATCAGTATAACTTTCTCATTTGAATAAATTGACTTAAAAGTCGCTAGTTGACTTGGGCTGAGCTGGTGCATTGGGTAGTAGACTAGCTATTATTATTACTTTATTTATTATTTATATCTTAAATTTTTAACAATTTTCAAAATTAAAAGAAATTTTTGGTATCCGAATCAGAGGTCATGTTTAAAATAGTCATTTTTATGTTGTGATGGAATAATTTCTCATTATTTTTACAAAGTTAACCTTATATATATTATTAAAAGCGTTTCAATTTTCAATAAGCCTTGGCTGTTACTTTATCAAATTGTCGGGCTCCGTTACCAAACACTTCCACAGACTAGTAATACGTAGCTCCCTGAAATTATATAATACTTAGCCACGTAATGTATTCTATGATCATTGGCGGAACTAAGTATCATTAAAAACACGAAGTGTATAATTATACATTTTATGTTACTAATGCGGAACAAAAACGTTTAGAAAATATTAATCGTTAAAGCGTTAAAACCGATACTAGCCATTCAATATTGATTGAAAGCTTTTGCTGATATAAATTTGGAAATATATTTAAATTTCATACTTTTTATAATATCAATATTGGACGTGTTAAAAACTAAACCAATTTCTCGTTATTTCTCAAATGATAATAATTTTCCCCATTGCACGTTGTACTATTTCGACAATATTCATACTAAAAAAATATTTTACCATTAGGGTAATTGACCGAAGAAATTTCAAACGTATTCGTTGTAATTTTTCTATCGCAATTTCCTGGACCAGTTTGGCTTGTGGGTCTTGGATACGTAATGGGGTAAGTTGGTGTTGGCGTCGTGCGTGTTGTGCAATCTACTTGTTCTCCTCTGATACGGAATCTGGAATTGTAGGCGTTTTCCGAATGGAAGCGAATCAGTATTTGGGAGTTAGAGAATTCGTATTCGCGGACAGTGGACGCTGGTAATCTTCCGCACAGTTGTTTGTCGTTGATCTCCAAGAAGTCGTACTCGCAGCCGTTTTGCGTTTCAATGTCGAAGAGTTCGAAGGTGAGTTGGACTCTGCAGAATCGGGTGGAGCTCTGAGGAATGGTGTATCGGCAGTCGATAATGTGTCCGATGCTGTCGCTGCCATCGGGGATTGGTAATTCGGGGTTACTTATTTCGAAGGAATTACTGCCCAAAAATCTATCGCAGTAGATTTCTGGTATCTCTGGTCGAGGAGTGGTCGTAGACACGTCGTAAGCTACAAATGCAGAGAGGATAGCTATATCAATATTATCATGCGTTGCTTATTATAATACATAAATTAAATATGATTTTTAGCTTAGAACACTCGCTTTTGGCAAATTTTAAATTGGTGGCTTTGAAAAATCATTTTGCTTTTATGATCGAAGTAGTGTTGGACTGACAATCGTCATTTCAAATTCGATCGATTTTGAAATGTTATTATTTTACACTAATTAATTAGAATAATTTTAGAAGACAAGATACTTCATGACTAAAATGTGATTGTTATAATAAAAATACTTATTTAAAAACAATGACTTTTTAGTCATGAAGTATCTTGTCTTCTAAAATTATTTTAATTAATTTAGCAAAAACCATGACTTTGACCAATTTTAAAATTCAATTATTTTACACTAATATTCGCTTTTCTCCAAAATCGTTTATAAAGAGAGTCACTTTTTCAATGTAACCCACTTAGTTACAAAACCACTCAAAATAGCCCTGACAAACTATACTGCAAAGCACAATACATAAATTAATCCATGGTTAAGTCATTTACCTACACAAGTGGCACTTAAAACAATGATTTCGAGTCTAGAAGTAAGCCGCGCATCATTTGGCTAATTAATAATATTAATATTAAGAAACAAAATTACGTTTAGTGGGCCTATGGCTGTTGCAAGGAACTTGTTTAAATGTCGCGTCGAAACCCCTGCCTTCGTCGTTGTTGTCAGTGACCATCTGTATCACTACTGCGTTCCACTTGTCTTCAAAAACCACGGTTTCTACATCAAACAAAAAAAATTAGGAAAGTACCTTTAAATAAATGTCAAACTTTTTATATTGATCGGAAGATATCTTGTGGTTACGACACCTTGTCAGCTTTGAAACGGTAGTAAAGGGAAAGAGAGATTTGACATTGAGAAAACCTAATGTACCGGATTTGCTAATTTGCGGATTTTTTTTATAAAACGAAGGGCTGATCACTATCCATAATCGGTGTACAACTGGCCTGTAGGTTTGACTGTACTTAAGGGATTACGTAATCAAATACAAACTTTGCACTAACAAAGGCTGTACTCGCTGTGATCGGTGTACTGAATTTGAGGATGTGGTTAGTCCCTTATTAAAACTTTAAATACATTTCGCAGATTTGCAATTTTTTTTGCGTGTTTGTAGATTTTGGCTGGACTGTTTAATAAAAAAATCCATTGATATTTATTGTTTCTTTCATCTCTGGGATTGGTGGGTTACTGGATTTCACTTTTTTCTAACAAATTTTGTGGATTTGTAGATTTTCTTTTAGAGTTTGTTGTTTTGTTGTCAACCCGGAATTTTTCATCATCTTGGATTTTTGATGTTTCTATGTATTTGTGGAATTCTTCGAAAATTGGTGTATTTGTTGATATTTTCACGGTTTTTAGGGATCATTTAAAGTAATTGCCCTCTCAATAATAGATGCGTAAAATTAGGCGTTATTTGCCTAGAATCAAAGCAGAATCAAAGCAATTTGAATATACTCACTCGTGTGTCCTTCGAGCTGATCACCGCAATAGCGAACTCCGTTAATTTCAACGTAATCTTCGTAACAAACGAGCGAAGATCCGCCTGATGGTTTTAGTTCGAAGGTCGTGAAGGTCAGCTCCACGTTACAGAATTCCGGCAGAGCCTCAATTTTGTATTTGCACATGGTGTTTGGAGGGTACGAATTCGGATAATTCAAGCTGCTGAATCGGCCACTTTCCCGTCTAAACGAGTGAATGCAGGGCGCCGTTGGAATTTCAGGAATGGCTGGTTGCGGTTTCACTGAAATCGAAAAGATAGCTCGCTGTAATAATTTAAATGGTGCTTTATAGAATACTATTAAATTATATGAAGGAACTTCATATTACTTTTTTGAAAATAAAATTTCCCAAATTTGAGATATGTATAAAGCATTTCATTTCTTTCAAATCAGTTTTTGGGGCAGTCTATCTGACCAAGAATTGATCTATTTATATATAGAGATAATGTTTATTTTCCGTCAGTCACGACGCATCACGAACCAGGGGAATCAACGAAGGGGGGAGGAAATGGAAAAATAGGCTTTCTTATTTAACGCGTCACTCATGCCGATACACGTATATTACGTCAATCGCGTCAAGAGGACGTAATATTTAGGGAGCCAATAATGCGCCACTTGGAATTGATTGAATTTTAAGGGGAGGGGCCAGGTTATGATCCTAGAGCGCCCTACAGTAACCGATGGAGGCTGATTTTTCGGGGGTCACGTGCCGAAAGTGGGTTTTAGATTAGTTACTAAACCGTCAATCGGAGAGCTCACTGAATTCAAATCTAGGGTACGGAGTTCTATATGTTCTTTGATCTGATTTATTGAAAAAAACACGTTCCTTTTTTCTAATTTTTGGGATGTCTTGCAAATTGCATTAGAATATTTCTTTTTGTAGGTATAGCAGACGAAGTTTGAGAAATTTTAGTATGAATGTCTATTACCTGATGGTGTGCTCGAACAATCAATCTGTCGGATTCTCAAAAGAAAGCCTGGTCCATTTTTCCTCGAATTAGAATGAAATCTGATCACTTTCTCGTACGGTAGAAATTCGAACGTCCCTGGAAGGAAAATTTCGAATATTTTAATGTGATTGTCATCGTCAACTCAATTATTTACTGCATTTTTTAATATTATTAGCGGAAGAACTACTGAATTTTGTCTCACTTGTAATTGTCGTACTTGGTTAAGTTACGAAATATCTCTTATCGTATCTTTTTACTGAATTTTTGCCTTTATTAAGCCACGTTCACACTAGGCACTTTGGAACCGTTTTAAAACGGTTTCGAACGATTAATTTGTAAAATTTTGCTTTCTCAAGTATTTATCGTATGGCTATTAATACAGTTAACAACGAAAATGTTCAATATTATCTTTCGAAACCGTTTAAAAACGGTTCCAAAGTGTTAAGTGTGAACACGGTTTATGCCAAGTTGAACTGTTGGTCTTACTGTGACTTATTTACTCCCTTTATGCCGTTCTTGGTAAAGTTCTTCATGATCTCTTATGGTCTCGATTTTACTTACATTTACCATTCTTCCCAAAGGTCCACTTTATCTCATAGTGTCTCTTATTCACTTACGTTTTGCCGTTCTTGGTAAAGTTCCGCAGTATCTCTTATTGTCAATTTCTAAGTAGTCGTTCCGGCAGCGGTCGCTGCTTTCAATAGAGAATGCGGCGAATTCCAACTCCAGAGCGCAGATGTTGGCGGAGTACTTCCTGATGGTGTACACGCAGTCCAAGTTCGAACGGTATGAACGCGGGTAGCCTTCGCTTCTTATGGCGAAGCGTTGTCCGGTGTAGACACGGTCGCATTTATTGGAGAGTGGCTGCGTTGATGGATAATCTACAAGATGGAAATGAATCAAATTTCATTCAAAGTCTAATTATTTTCATCAACTAATTTATTGGAGAGGGGCTGCGTTGATGGATAATCTACAAGATGGAAATGAATCAAATTTCATTCAAAGTCTAATTATTTTCATCATCTAATTTATTGGAGAGGGGCTGCGTTGATGGATAATCTACAAGATGGAAATGAATCCAATTTCATCCAAATTCTAATTATTTAATAATAATAATAATAATCAGCTAGGCTAATACCCAAGGCACCACCCTAGGCCTAAGTCATCGAGCGACTTTTAAAGCCTTTAATTCAGGTGGCCGGGTTACACTGCGTAGGAGGGTGGTGGCAAGCCCTGCAAGCCACGCGAGCCAACAGCTCCCTACACTAACTATTACCGTTAACCTCAACAAGTTTTTATGGAAGGGGAAACCGAAGATATCGGGGGAAAACCCCTTAAACCAGTGGGGAGAGTTGTTCCGAGTTTTCACCCAGTGCCACAAGTTGGAATCGAACCCGGCTCCTCTTGCTGCGAGGCGAAAGTGCTAACCACTCCGCCACCCCAGCATCTAATTTATTGGAGAGTGGCTGCGTTGATGGATAATCTACAAGATGGAAATGAATCAAATTTCATCCAAAGTCTAATTATTTTCAGCATCTAATTTATTGGAGAGTGGCTACGTTGATGGATAATCTAATTTTTTATATGGCTATAGTAAAAAATCCTTAAAGCCCTATAGTGGCTTTATGGATAGATATTACTAACACGATGTCACGGACATTTAGGTACACCACAACCCTTCTGTTGTATTAATTATATTTTATTATTATATTTAAATTTAAACAAATTTTCAATAATCTTGTACATTAATTGAATAAACCCCCGATCAATTTGATCGAAAATGAATTTTTCTAGATACCTGGTTTTGGAAATAAGGAAGTGAAACGCAAACACGTTTATTCAAATTAATTTTTAGTTAAAACGAATTTTTTGAGTTACCAGGTCTTGTAAGTAAGGTAGCGAAACGCAAACACGTTAATTTAAATTAATTTTTGATAAAATTCCTCTTGGGTTTATACAAGATGATTGGAAATTTTTTCTAATTTTAAATTAATATTTAAAATGTCGTAAATTCCTCGGGGGTGGGATTGTGTGTACTTCAATGTTAGTGACATCTTGTTCATTTCAAATTAATAAGCTAAGCTAATACCCAAGGAACCACACAGGATTAAATCAGCTAGTGATTTGGTGGGGTGCCGGAGTGGTTAACAATTTCGCCTCGCCGCAAGAGGAGCCTGGTTCGATCCCTGCATGTGGCACTGGGTGAAAACTGGGAACCACTCCTTCTGCGTTGAGTTTGCAAGCTCTCTCCCCACTGTGTAAAGGGGTTTTCCCTCGAGTACTTCGGTTTCTCCTTTCCATAAAACTTGTAGAATTTAACGGTAATAGCAAGCATGGAGGGCTTGCCACCACCCTCCTACGCATTGTAAACCAGCCACCTGTTTATAGGCATTAAAAGTAGCTGGATGACTTGGGCCTAAGGTGGTGGGCCTTTGGCATTAGCCTAGCGGATTATTATTATTGATTATTATTAAAGTAAATTAATGGTGGGTGGGATTAATTGCGTAGGATGATGGTGACACGTCCTTCAAGTCACATGAGCCAGAGCTCAGCTCTCTACACTTCCAATTACCGATAAACTCACAAAATTTTAATGAAAAGAGAAAGAGCTCAGGTGAAATCCCCAAAGGCTGGGATCGAGGGGCGAGAATGGTAATCACTTCGGGTGGGGTGCATTTGGCCGACTTCTCATTAGGCCGACTACTCATTTGGCCGACTACCCTTTTAGCCAAAATTTGCGTCAGCCACATGAGCAACCCATTTGGCCGACTACTCATTGGTCCGACTGCTCATTGGTCCGACTGCTCATTGGGCCGACTGCTCATTGGGCCGACTGCTCATTTGGCCGACTGCTCATTTGGCCGACTGCTCATTGGGTCGACTGCTTATTGGGTCGACTGCTCATTGGGTCGACGGCTCATTGGGTCGACTGCTCATTGGGCCGACTGCTCAGTCGGTCAGATGAAAGGCTTATTTGGTCGACTGTTATACTATAGCCAGTCCCATACTATGTCTTTAGTGTTAGGTTGACTTAAAGAACGGGAAATGTATTCTAAGTGTTGGCGCGTAACGAGGCCACGCACTCGCTTCGCTCGAGCGCTGGGGTGCCGGACCGGCGCCCCCCAGCCCCGTTCTCTATAACCAAGCTGGACCTTCTAGAACGCAGCCTAGAAGACAGTACCTAGCTAAACGCACCTAGTATCGTTCAACCCTACTACTGATGGTCGCACTCTTGACGCAAGCCACTCAACCCAGCAGAAGGAGCAGCAATGGGTGGACCAATCCCCACTTCGCACACAGCAGTGGGAGTAAGAGTGGATAGTAGCAACTCCAGCCGACACCCTATCTACGTAGGAAAAGAGTCAAACACTTTGGAGAGTGCTCCTAAAGGGGAACGATGAGCACACAGCAGTCCAAGTAACCCGGCACAGCTGGCACTGGAGATCCCAATGTGAATCCAAAAGGCCGGTAAAAAGGACCGCCGTGCCCTCATACGGAGGCCCGCCACCCCACAGCAGGCTACCCAATCCGCCGAGGCGGCCAGTTTGCACGGACCCTCTCCGTAAGCCTGAGCCGAAGCTCAGTATCCAGCCCAAACCTGACCGAAGTCGGAGGTGGAGATAGGACCATTTGATCAGAGCTAACATCTCCCAGTGCGCCACCGCCCTCATTGGTTACAAGAGCCGGACCCGACTCCCCGGTTAAGCCACCAGTTATTGCACACTCTAACCCATTTAGGGCCCGGCCAAATGAGCAGTCGGCCAAATGAGCAGTCGGCCAAATGAGCAGTCGGACAAATGAGCAGTCGGCCAAATGAGCAGTCGGCCAAATGAGCAGTCGGCCAAATGAGTAGTCGGCCAAATGAGCAGTCGGCCAAATGAGCAGTCGGCCAAATGAGCAGTCGGACAAATGAGCAGTCGGACAAATGAGCAGTCGGCCAAATGAGTAGTCGGCCAAATGAGCAGTCGGCCAAATGAGTAGTCGGCCAAATGAGCAGTCGGTCAAATGAGCAGTCGGCCCAATGAGCAGTCGGCCCAATGAGCAGTCGGCGTAACGTGTATTTTGTGGTCGGCCATATGAGAAGTCGGCCGAACGAAACTCTCCCATCACTTCGCCACCCTTCTCATGACCCACCCTTGGGTCAAATCGATACACTGAAATGTTAGCATTTTTGTACAATCATTTATTCTAAGCTGGCGTAGAATATTTTCGTTGCCATGATAACGAGTTTATAATCGGACATGACATTTTGCCTCGTGATCAATATGACGCGGAATAATGTTATGGTAGCTATTTTAAGGCCGGGCTTAGCTACGACAAATGCCTACGAGGCTACGACGCTACGAGCAAGCTGCGAATTGCAATTTAAATCTCACCCGATGGTCCCGGCGAAGTCCCTCTGCAGGACAGTTGCTTCAATTTGATAAGAAAACCATCCCTCGAAGACGCAGCGTCCGAATGAAAAGTTATAACTTTCTGTCGGTTTCTAAAATCGTATATTCCTAAAAATAAACGTTAAGATTTACAAACAAAAGAACCAGAAATAAATTAACTGCAATTTTTTATTTTTTAAAATAACAAGCGTACTTGTGGTGTTTGTCGCTAGAGTGCCGCAAAGTCGTTCTCCTTCGATTAAGAGGTAGTCGTATTCGCAGCCGGAACTGGACTCCACGTCGAACTTGACAAGTTGCACTTTTAGCTCGCAGATGTTTGGTGACGCTTTGATGACGACGAAACTGCAGTTCAGGTTGTTCGGGTATTTCCTGGGGTACGAGGGACTCTTAATTTCGGCTTCTCTGTCTCTGATGTACTGACGACACACCTTCGGTGGTGGTTTGTTAACGTATGTCGTTGGGGGCGTGTACGTAGGTCTACAAATAAAAGTGTTAAGTAACGCAATTAAACTAGTGACCAAAGGCGAAATATAGTCGGTAGCTTAAAACGCCATCTACATTCGTTCAACCGAATATTTGGCAAGTAATTTCAATAATTTATTATTCATTTAATTAATTGTTATTGTTTTATATATTAATTTCATTCTTAAATTACGCTATTAAGTTTAACCTCTAGCCTCACTCCGAATTCCAAGAACAAACAACGAAAAAACATTCTAATTACTGTCATGCTAAACCTGGGCGCAAATTTGTAAATATCCAAGGACCGTTCTAAATTTGGCAATTTTGTCAACCTAACGAAATTTATGAAATTTATCTTTGTATAAGAGTATAGTTCCTACGCATCATAGATGGCACCTAACTATAAATATTTCAATTTAGAATAGCGATATTTTAATCTGCGATAACAAGAAAGAACAACGTAGAAGTCTACACGATAATTAGCTCTTATACAGCTGGATTCGCATCTTTTTAGCAGAGGCTTTGTGATTTATCGCCGCTTTAAAAGACAAAAATCCACCAGTATTTGAGCTTATCACATTGCCCGTCACCTCGATCGATGTAAACTGGAAACCGTAATCTAGGAGGATGGATATTATGGAGTAGACTAGGTACTAAGACTTGGCGAAGTTAAACCATTGAACTTAATACAATATAGCGGAAATAGCAAGAATGTATTTATTTATACTAATTGAGAATGAATATTTCGAGACCAAGGTTCTTAAAAATGCTTAAGCGCACTGTGTCGAAACTATCGACGGACACGTTGAGGCCCTAACCACTTTACGCCAAGGGGGGGGGGGGGGTTGGCGGTCTTATTTTTGCGTCCTCGCAGCAGCGTTCATCGCGTCGAAAAATTTAATTTTTAAGAACCAATGAGATCGCAGTATTATTTGATTTTATTAAAGCGGAGGAGCAAACCAACGGGTGGAATTGGAGAAACGCTAAAAATAATCTCGACATATGCATTCTCCCTGAGTATAAATAAATACATTCTTGGAAATAGTTTGAACTTAAGAAAATATTTTCATCTGCTAGTTGGCATGCCACGTGTTTTTATAGTTTTAACAATGAAACACGGAAAAAGATTCAATTTAATTTTCCTTACTGTTTTTTTCCAAAAGTAAAAAAAGAGACAAATAATGGTAAATATATATTTATTAATTAGATATTAGAATATTTTGATACTAAAAGCAAACATTCAGCTTCCTCCACTAATTAAAATCAGTTTCCAATACTAAACCAAAGAAAAACCCGTTACTACATCTTATTTCGAACGTTTAGCAGACGAAATTATATTTTAATATATGATAATCTAGTAACACTGCCTGCCGTAAGACGGCTTCGTTAGCGTAGGTGCGACGGGGAGCCGGCTTTGGGGGAATACAGTTTTCCATTCCAGGATACGGGTCTTTCATATTCCTAGCCGTAACAACGATTTATAAAATGTAAACTATTATAAATATTTTAAGTGTTTCGATTTTTTTGACAGTATTTGAAGTAATATACTACCTTTAGCCACCTCAAACAAAAAAAAACCTACCTGGGTCGGCTGGTCGTCGTAGTGGGTCTCCTGGTTGGTTTGGTGGTGGGCTCGGGTGTCGTTTCATCTTCGCAATCTATCTGCCGGGCGCGGATTTTAAATCCAAAGTCGTAGTGCATATTATCGGAATGAAAGTATATTGTTTTCGTTGTTGAGTCGAAACTAAATGTTCCTGGAATAGAGATATTTTAGTAAGACGTAAATCAAGACACGAAACGATATATTCCATAAAGAAAAGTCATGTAACGGTATTAGAACAAGTGAAAAACTCAAATCTAAACTAAACATTTTGAGAAGCGATTTAATAAATGTGAATTATTTGAAATGCAATTCAAAAAGCTTTACATCAGGGATGGTTACTCTGAGGGGGTGGAGAGTTGGGTGGTCGCTCAGGGAAAGTAAAATTCGGGGAAATTAAGAAGCGCTTAATATTTTAGATTCGTGAGTCATAGATCAGTTTTTCGGTCGTTTAGGAAAAATATTTTACAGACCGTCGTTATATCCATACAAAACTAAGCTTGGTCCAGTTGTCAATTTACTCGATATACATTGACCCTGGCCGGTATTATTAGTAAGCTAAAAATATTAGAGTTTCAGCAACTCATTTCGGGCGTAAACGCGAACGTCTACATCTCTTCCCGACGTGTAGGTCAAAATTTCGTTCAGCAAAAATGGTTTGAAATTTTTTAAGGCCACGTTGCCACATGCACCCAATAAAACTACTTTTAGAAAAAAAAGGTTCACACAAAATTTTGTTTGCCGTACGACCTAACTAGTTTAAAGAAAATAACCTTTGTAGTTTCAATCGTCGTCTGCTTTTTCAAATGCCGGATTCCGGTGTTCCCAACGTTCCCAACGTCGAATATTTTTTCGAATCTGGCATTGACGTTCGCGTTTACGCCTTGAAATGGGTTGCTGAAACTCCTTTATTAGGCTAAATTTTTATTGCGCAATTAAAATTGGTTTTGAAATTTCTTTATATAGTATTATTAGTAAATTTAGGTTTATATCTATATATATCTTATTTGAGACTTCTATGTGTAGTATAGTATGTATCTAAGCTATCTATAGTATCGTCTAGCTATCATTATATAATTAATGTGTTCTACTCTACCTAAATATGAATAAAATGCTTAAAATCATTTGACATTCTATGGAAAACTAAAAATCGTCTATGAATAGTGCCTCCACGGCCAACTTTGATCACGCGCTACAGCGGCCAACCCAATCGTTGAGGTTTCTATGTTAACTTATGAGCAAAAGATACGTGCATGGTTTGAGCGGAATATTATTTTTCAAATAGTTTTTGCATTGAAGCCAATATAAAAACGAGTGTGACACTGAACTCCAACAGGTTATAGTACAGTTTATAGGGGGAAAATCCTTGCTTTGTAGCACGAGAGAACAAAGTTGGACGTGGTGCCTCTGAATAGTTTTCGCCCAGAGCCTTTGAAGACCTAAGCTCGGCCATGGAGATGGTCAATTATCTAGCTTTGATGAGGATGTGTCAGTTTGTTAAGTAATTTTTGGTTTTCGGAAAACATTGGTAAGATTATAGCCTATTGGTTTCCTGCTTCTTAGCCTTGGAGTGCACCCACTTATAGTTTATTTACCGCTATACCCTACTTTAAAAAGGTTTAGATTCAGAATAAAATTGGTTTAAAAAACCAACGTTTCGGTGAAACAATTCACACACGATATTCACATGTCTTGTGTAACTATTCCCACAAGATATTCACATGTCTTGTGTAACTATTCACACAAGATATTCACATGTCTTGTGTAACTATTAACACAAGATATTCACATGTCTTGTGTAACTATTCACACAAGATATTCACGTCTCGTGTAACTATTCCCACAAGATATTCACATGTCTTGTGTAAGTATTCACACAAGATGTTCACATGTCTTGTGTAAGTATTCACATAAGATGTTCACTTGTCTTGTGTAAGTATTCACACAAGATGTTCACATGTCTTGTGTAAGTATTCACACAAGATATTCACATGTCTGAAGTATGAAGAGTCGTTCCTACGAATGTGTTTATTTAAAATAGTTTACGATTCGTTATTCCCTTCTAAAATATTAAATGCATGTTAATGTAATAAATACTCGGTGAGCCATCTTTCGGTCCGCAATTGGCCTTCACTGCATTACGTCTTCCAAAATCGGAACACCAGGAATCCATACCTCTACTTGGAATGCTTATCCAGCCGTATCGCGTAAAGTAAGATCTGCCGATTATGGCCCCGTCTACGAAAGAAAAAATCCCCTCTGGCCGCGCTCTCCTCTCACGTAGTTGTTTGTTAATTTAACATAGTGACGTCAAAAATCACACTGAGACGAAAATTTGCAGTGATATGCGTTCCAAGTAGAGGTATGAATTGTTGGGAACACTTATTAAAAAAATTAAAATTGGAATGCAAATTGTTGTGACTAACTTTTAGCTCTTCTCGGAACCTTTCCACAAAATCTGTTATTGTCAACTTCGAAGTAGTCGGCGACACAGTTCTCGTCTTCTTCCAGTTTGAAGTCATCGAATGTTAATTCCAGGGCGCACACACCCAGAGAGTTCTTGATCACCAAGTATCGGCAGTCGATGCCCTCTGGATAGCTATCGGGGTAAGAGTTACTCTGCAGTATGAATTCTTTTTCGGTGAAGACGGCGTCGCAGGATTCTGGAACTCGAAGCCCAGATGAGAGCGTGGTGATCAATGGCGTGGTGATCAATGGCGCGGTGGTGCTGTATGGCGTATTGGTTGTTCGAAATGGCGGATTAGTGCTAGTTTGGCACGGAATTTGTCGTACGGTAATGTGAAATCCTTTACTGGTGATATTTCCATCCGTATGGAAGAGAAGTCTCAATTCGTTACCCTTGAATTCGTACGATCCTAGGTTGCAAAGGTGAAAGATTAGGACAACCATACACAGTTAGAAAAAAGAGTTTGATTATAAACCCCCAAGGTTCTTAAAAAAAATTCCACATATTCAAACCCTCCAAAACCCTTTAACGGAAATTTTCAAACCCACAATGAGCACTTTTATGATTATAAATTGAACTATTAGAAACCCTTTAAAAACTTCCAAGGGTTTGCAACAAAACCCCGTAAATACAGACAATCGACACAACACGGTTTATATTTAAACTCTTTTCAAACCCTTTAAACACTTCCTAGGGTTTGTATTTATAGATTAAATTAAAATTAATTAATTTAATTTACGACTTTATAACAAATTTTGGCGATTGCAACGGGTGCGTTTCGAACCCAAGCCCCCTAGCACGACAGGTGGGCGTTTTACCACAGAACCACCGAAAGATGGATGATTGCAACGATGTTTATAGAGAAACCATTTTGGGGAAAGTCCGTCTTCCTTTACGTTTTATGAAATTATTATACGGCTTGATATCAAATTTTGGCGTAGATGGCGTGAGATAGTTTTCAAACTTGCAGGGTTTGAAAAAGGTTTTAAAAAGTGATAAATTATTATTTTTTTTCTATAGGTTCTTAAATTGGAATCCTAAGGGTTTTCCACTGACCTAAAGTGGTTTCCTTTAAACATGTAAACCCTTTTCAAACCATGCAAGTTGCCAAAACAAACCTTAAGGGTTTATAATCTTTTCCTAAACCTTTTTTAAACCCAAAGCAAAGCCTAATAAAACCCATGGAAACCCTTTTTTCTAACTGTGTATCTCCATCGTAAACAAAGTAAATTCAAATTAAATATTTTGAACATATAGAGAAATACGGCTTAGGAGGTTTGCAAAGGCTTGGGAGGTTTGCAAGTTCAATATGCGTAGTTGATGATTAATGAAATTAAAAACGACTTCGTTATATTTGTATATTTAATAAAATATTTATGATATTTACAATGAAAGTCCGACTAGTTTCGTCGTGCCTAGCATGACATCTTCATTAATCATAGAGAAATACATGTATGGGTAATGTTATAGAAAATATATAAACATAATTTCTCGGGTGATATTGGCGTCAAAAAAAGTCAAAAAAGATGGCTAAAGTGGACCATTTACATGTTTATAAAAAATGTATATACATTTATATAAAATCATTCGTTTGCATGTGGTTCTTTATGCATTAGGGTGTTTAAAAAAATGCAAATATCGAAATATTTTGGTGCACATGGATTTTCTTGTTCATTTTGGTGGGAAAATGACCCACGAAAAATTGTACGTAAATTCATAAATATTTAGGTCTGCCTCAACGAGCTGAAGTTTTACCAATTATGTCACTCAAATACTTTAATTGAATGAAATATTTAATATTTATTACTTATTTAAGTTTACACAGGGTTTATTATAGTAATAAGTACCGGTACACAATAAAATAATTGGCAGAAATCCCCATAACTCCAGGTCCTAACTGTTGATTTTCAGCAGTTATGACCTGGTTTTGTGGGGCTTTCTGCCAAATATATATTTTGGGTCATGTTCTCATCAAAATGAACAAGAAAATCCATGTGCACCAAATCATTTCGATATTTGAATTTCTTTGAACCACCCTATTATGCATGGCTTCCATTCTTGTTAAAATTCAACCGAGGGAAATATTTTAAGAAATCAACTTTTTTATAAAACCTTTTTAAGGACCTAAATGGAAAATGTAATCGCCCGTGATCCTGGTCTAAGAGCTCTTTCAAAATATAAACGAAACCTCAACTTTCTATCCTTACAAAGTTTCCATAAAATGAACTAATATTGCGCTTTTTAATATTTCGTCCATTATTTGGATTTTAAACCCAAAGAATGAGAGAATTGGCTTCATGTGAAAGCTAGAGTGCACATTATTTGGCGCTCCGGAAAAATAATAATTTAAGCGCCTATAAAATGGATTGTAAAATATCAGAAAACGCCATTTTCGAAGTATTTCACCTTAACCAGATTTCAAAATGTAGAAATATTTTCAGTCGTTTATAAGGTATACTAATTATATAACGTAAGTGTTACAGTTTTGAGAGGAGTTTTGATATAAAATAAAATACTTGCTTTGCGTTCCTTCAGGTGTGCTCCCGCAGAGTTTGAAGTTATCGACTTGCAAGAAATCGTACTGGCAGACGTCGCCTGTTTGAATGGTGAAATCCACAAAAGTGATTTGTAAGCGACAGATATCAATAGCGGAATCCTTCGTTATCGTGTAGTGACAATTCAGGCCGTTTTCGTACTGCGTCGGGTATCCAGGACTTAAGATATCAGAATGAATGTCTTCGATCGTCTGATCACATTCTACCAAATTCTTTGACTCGGCGGGTGTTGTCGTTTCACCGACGCAGTCAATCTGATCCACTTTGGCCAGAAAGCCTGGGCGACCCGTTGTCGAATCCGAATGAAAACGTAGAACCTTTTGCGCTGATCGGAAATCGTACGTTTCTGTTTGATAAATAGAAATGGCATTATAATTAAGGTTGTGCCTTTGGTATTAGCCTAGCTGATTATTATTATTATTATTAGGTCAGTGAAATTTTTCAGTCTGTGTGGTACCAAACTAATAGAATTTATAAATTATATTAAAGTATGTCGTGTTACTGCAGTATTTAGTGCAATGAAAGATCTTTCAATTGATGTATCGAACACCCAATTTCGACCACATGAACTGGAGCTATTTGCATTTGGAAAGCTAGTGATTTGAGAGTGTTAAATGAAAAGTCGGCTAACCCATTGGATCAACCCTGAATGATTCGTCTGGTACCACCATTCGTGAGCGTATAACTTAAGAATAACAGAACACTAACTATTTGATATTCTACTATGTTTATGATATGGACAAAGAAATATAAGTAGATATAGAAATATGGAATTTGCTATAGATGAACGTAAATATGCAAGCGTCTGTGTGTACTGGTTCAGATCAGAACGGGACAGTTAGTTATATTAAATGATAGCAAAAGTATATAATATATCTCTTACGAAGGAAGTATCCATCTAACTTACAACAATAAAACACCCTCGTAGCAATATAAATATCAAAGCGATATTTCAGCCAAACTGAACATACCACTGGTATCCCTCACCAAAATAACTTCCTCCAATTACCAAATTTGGTTACAAATGGATTCATGACAAATCCAGTTTTAAATCAATTCGCTTTGGATAAAAAAAAAATTGAATTTCAAACATGTAATTGATCAAATATAACACATTTTGGATTGCGATTTTTGATCAAAGTAGAATTAGAATCTGCCCTACTTTTGGTAAAACATTTTATCAACTATTTTCGAAGGGTCTAACGGTGAAAAATTTAGAAATTAAAGTGCGTAAGCATATTTTACAATTTTAGTAAACCACCTCATTGAACCTGCGAAAAGTACATTCCTTAAACTTAAAATTAGCATATATTTCTGATTATATTTCTTTTAATAAGCGAGTTTCAATAACCGTACCGCTATCTATTGGCTTTAAAAATAACTATAAGAATTGTACTTTTTTATAACAAAGAGTACACTGAACTGACGTCGTATGTCACCGAGGTCACGCTGAGGTATGACCTACCAACGTCGTCTGCTTTTGCGTCTAATATGTGTCGAATATTATTGAAACTCGCTTATTGTTCATACATTTTGTAAATCGAAACATAAAGTTTTAATCTTAATATCTCTACTCCTAAGCCTATTTTCATATAATTATGCAAAGCAGTATGTAGTATCACTTGTGAATTCAGCAGGAAGCGTTCCACACAGCCGGTCGTTCTCATCCTCGATGAGCAAATAATCGTTTTGACACATTTGGTTGTCGTCGTCCGCTGCTGCTTCAACGTCGAAAGTGACAAACGTCACTTTTAATTTGCAAACGCTATCCGAAACCTTTGACACTACATATTTACAATCGATATCGTTAGGGTACATTTCGGGATGATTCGGACTTTCTAGAGTGAAACTCGAGTCTTTGTAATCCAAATCACAGGTGGACCTCGACGAAGAACTCTCTATTAGAAAAAAGCAAAATAATTAAAAAGTTTATTAAGAAATTTAGATATTACAACAAAATATTTTTTGTTTATTTATTTGCAGGCTGTGGTCTCGGAAAGAATTGAAGTCTAGGAAAACAACTTATGATACATTAACACTAAATTGTCAACTCGAATGTTATTAACAGTACCAAAATGCTGTATAACAACTACATGCACACAAAACTAAGTACAGTGTATGGTTATACTAAATCTGTAAACAGTGTCGTAATCAGTAACTACAGCCTCGTACCTTCTACGCAAATGACACCCTCTACTTAGATTCATCCAATAACCTCGACATACTCCATGCAAAAACAAATAATAAAATATCCATTTTTAATGACTGGTTTAAATCTAATCATCTTGAAGTTAACAAAGAAAAAACTATATATATGATTATAACTACTCGAAATAAACCCATGGGAAACAGTATATATAATATTAAAATGGATGGAGTTAACCTAAATAGAGTATCTGAAGCCAAATATCTAGGTCTGTGGATCGACAAATACCTTACATGGACAACACATATTAACAATATCGTAAAGAAAATTTCATTTAACATTTTTCTGCTAAGAAGAAATAGAGAATTATTTAACTGTAGCATTGTTCGCCAACTTTACTTTTCACTTATCTATACACATATATCTTTCTGTAGTTTTATTTGGGGGAATACTTCAGCAACCAATATAAATAGATTAGCGGTACTTCAAAAAAGAGCGATACGAGCTATAGACAAGGCCCCATATCTGGCACACACTGCGCCTATCTTTAAAAAATTAAATCTTATGACGATCAAGGAAATATATTATTATAATATGATGCTGTTTATTTACAAATCATTGAAAAACACAACTTTTAATATATTCCAATATAATTCTAATTTAGCGCATGGCTTAAGAAGTCAAAGGCTCCTAATAAACACACCTTCCCGAACCCTTATCAAATTAAACTCAATTTTTTACAACGGAATAAATCTTTTTAATTCTTTGGGCTTAACTGAACTCCCCAACGAACACCAATTTAAAAAAATAGCCAGAGATTTTGTTTCAAGGAAACTTAATTGGTAAAAACAAGCTTAAAATGCAAATTTATAAAAATTAACTTTAAATGTAACCCCGCAAAAAAATCAAATCTGTAAAACCTTAAATTAAATTCTGTGTAAACCTTAAAATCAACTCTGTGCATATTTTTAAAATCACCTATATGTAAACCTTAAAATCAACTCTGTGTAAACCTTAAAATCAACTCTGTGTAAACCTTAAAATCAACTCTGTGTAAATCTTAAAATCAACTTTGTGTAAATCTTAAAATCAACTTTGTGTAAACCTAAAATCAACTTTGTGTAAACCTTAAAATCAACTTTGTGTAAACCTTAAAATCAACTTTGTGTAAACCTTAAAATCAACTTTGTGTAAACCTTAAAATCAACTTTGTGTAAACCTTAAAATCAACTCTTTGTAAACCTTTAAATCAACTCGATAAAAACCTTAATGTTAACTTGTTAAAACCTAAATATAACGATGTAAATACCTTAAACATAGGAAAGTGGAAGCCAAGGCAAAGGAACAAACGATGTGACGACACTGGGAAAAGTTATTCTTCAAAAGGTAGGGAGAACTAAATTATTATTATTATTACTTTCGAAAACGGTCTATAAACTATAAACTCAAATATATCAGACCACAGATGGATCATTAAAATTTGGGGTCTCATTACAATAAATATCCTCAGTAGATCAAGTTTCATTCGAATCGGTAATTTTTACTACTTAATAGTGCGTGTTTTAAAAAACAAAATTTTAAAATTGTATAGTTTTTACATTTTTTTTTCTAAATTTGTAATTTAATTTTTACTATGATTGCTTTCAATCTGTTTTATACGTAATCGCTAAATTAATTAACGATAATTGTTGTCTTTTTGTCTTATTTTCCTTTTTTTCCGGTGCAACCCATGTGCGCCAATAAACTTTATTATTAATTTTATTTACTTTGCCTACGCTTATCTTCAATTAAATCATACGTAAGATAATCCCTCATAAGTATGACAAAAAGCATTTTCCTAATGAAACCTTGTTCATTTTTTATAAAACGTTAACTTCCTAACCTTATTTTATTTCCAACCTTAAATATGTATAACGTTACGTGTTATATGAAAAATCGTCTTCGTTTTTATTATTATTTTTTATTTTTTATTCTATTTTTATGTGTAAATGTGTAAATTTAATTTATTTTAACCCTTTTCTTAATTTATTTTAACCCTTTTCTTAATTTATTTTAACCCTTTTCTTAATTTATTTTAACACTTTCTTAATTTATTTTAACCCTTTTCTTAATTTATTTTCCCTTTTCATGTTGGTCTCAACCATGTGCGCCGGCTTGTTGGTACTGTTCTGACGCACACTAAACTTTATTATTATTATTATTTTAACTTAAATTACGTCACTTCCATATCCGAGATAGAGATTGGAAACGTAAGTTAGGGAAGCGGGTTTCTGGCTTCGAAAATCCATAGTTTAGCTCGTGCCTCACGATCACGTGATTTAGTTTATATGTTAACCTTTTCTTTGAGATTATAAGAATTTTCCATTTTCCGTGTGAAACAAAGTCTTATTTATTTGAATCAACTTATTTTATGTTGCGTAACAAGGACTGGCCAATACCGCCCACCTGGGATAAAGGTATTAAAATCGCTAGATGACTTGGGCCTTGGGTGGTGCCTCGCGTATTAGCCGTGCTGATTATTATTATACTCCGCGGCAGCGAAGTATATTTAGAGCTCATCTTTTTTCCCCATTTCCACCTCTGCTGCGCGTATATTGGCAATTTATCGGTTTGGTCGTGGAAGACGTCAACTCAGCTTGAGTGACTTTTAGGCCTTTTTTGGGTCACGCTCTAACCTCAACCACTTCTCATACTTTAATTCTGTAAACGAATTTAAAATCAGCGTGTTTCACTTCATAGGCCCGTCTTTTCACGATTTATAATTTAATCAATAACGCCGAGAAAATATAAGTTTTTGAAACCTGGAAATTAAGGTTTCGGAAAAAAGTTGCCAACTTGCCGACACAGCTTCGTTTTGACGGCGGGTTTAATGCCGCCGCTGCCGCGTGCCCGGCTGCCCGCGTGAAATGTTAATTTTCATATTCTAACATGTTTAAACACAGGGCCGTGCTTAGGGGTGGCGAGCTGGGCGGTCGCCCAGGGCCGCTAAAACTTTCCCATAGGGATGTATATACCGAAGCGCCGCTAAAATCACAATTGTCAGTTTCGCCCATGCATTTCGCCCGGGGCCGCGAGACCTCTAAGCACGGCCCTGTTTAAACATAATGATTTAAAACGAACAAATCTTCGATGATAAAAGGTAAATAAGATAGTTGGCTTTCATTTCAACCTAAGTTTTGTCACTTTACGGTATTTGGTAATTCTAAATCGATTTAAATAAAAGTTAGGTTAACATTTTGGGCCTTGGGTATTATCACTGCCATAATTTAGGAGCCCGACTTTTCGGAATTTCGCCTGGAATTCGGTAACAGCTTCATGGCGTATAGTCAATGTAAAAGCACCGTGATATCGAATACAGGGTACGGTACGTATTATCTTTGGTTGAACTAAACTATCAGTATTTTTTTAATGTTTTTGAATGCAAAACGACGGGCTGAGTATTTGCGCAGCAAAGGTAATAGGGTTTATGTGGTTGGACTAATTTAACAATATTTTTTTGAGTTTTAAATTATTTTTCTATGCAGGCCTTAGTTTGACACTTTTATTAGAGACACTACAAACATTTAATTTTTAATTTTAGAAAGCACTAATTTTTTAACAAATTATAAAATTGGGATGTAATTCTTGTAAAGCACCACGTCTCATAAATGGGCATATATTATAACAAAAACAGTTCTTCGAACTGAAAAAAACAGTTTTGAGCTCGTTAAATGTGCAGCCTTAAAGGGACATATATTATTTTTATTGTTGATTAATATGTAAAATTCATTGAAAGTATTAAAAAATATTCCTGTGAACAACATAATGACGTTATTCCGCCTATCAAATCACAGTCCACTGCTCCTCCAATTTTTAACACAAAATCTTTGATCCAGTTTTGCCCACAAAGGTATCCATATTTATATTTATTTTCTTCCCTACACATTTAACATAAAAATTTTAAAATTTATTATTATTTATTATTTATTTATTGCAATAATCTGCAACAAAAATAAAATAATAATAAGAATAAATTTTAAAATTTTTATGTTAAATGTGTAGGGAAGAAAATAAATTTAAATATGGATACCTTTGTGGGAAAAACTGGATCAAAGATTTTGTGTTAAAAAAATATATGTCCCTTTAAGGCTGCACATTTAACGAGCTCTAAACTGTTTTTTCAGTTCGAAGAACTGTTTTTGTTATAATTATTATTATTAATAAGGTCTCATTGAATTGGTTTATGGGAATTTTGCACAGAGGTACATTTCTAAGTAATTATGTAATATATGATTAAAAAGATATCTTACCAGTGGGTTCGAGAGGTTCAAAACAAGGCAACTGCCTGTAGTGTAACAGGAATCCTTTCCTCACTGAACTTCCGTCAGTTTTCAAAACTAATGTTATACTTCCTTTGTTTCCAAAGTTCAAAAGTTCTGAAAAACAGAAATGCTCTGTTTATATAGTTAATGCTTATTCACCAAGTACAATCAGGGCCGGTCTTAGGGCAAGGCGAGTGAGGCGACTGCCTAGGGCCCCGCGCTTCACAGTGTTTTCCGGGGGCCCCGCTTTCATTGTAAAACTATTTTTGGGCCCCTATTTCATATCTTGCTACCTCGGGCCCCGCACAGCGTAACGCCGGGCCTGAGTACAATTTGTTGACTCTTATCTTACTCTTAACTTTTGGGGCCCATGACTAATACTATTTGGGGCCTACCGAACTTTGGGTTAGTTGTCAAAACTTTTTTTTACCCATTTTTAATTTTAATTTAAATGGTTTTTATTTATTTTTTGATCAAATGTAAGTTTTAGATTTTTAATTTACGAAGTGCCATAATTGCATAAATAAAAACCATAGTATGACACAAGGAAATTTTAAGGCAAATACTTTTATCATGGTGTTGACAAGCAACGTCTAAAATGAGCTCTACAAAGTTGGCACTTTGTGAACCCTACTTTCTGTAATGTAATCGTTTCCGAGTGTTTTCTTCCCATTTAATGCAGAGGCTTACAGAAATTTAAAACGATTTTAAAATGAAAAGTTACTCTTATTTTAATAAACAATGATGAATTACTGACAAGAATAATTGAATTGTATATGTTTGAAATTTGAGACCTAAAATCATTTGGCGTGAAGTCCTGGAGGAGTTTTTCATTATCAACCTAACGTTTTCCGGGTATGAGCTAGTCTGAAGTAGAATTTGGCTGCGCAACTGGAATAAAGAAGCCCACAGAGAGTACTAAATTTATTGGTTATGAAAATTTTAATCCTTCTATGAATTTCTAAAGGTAATAGAAAAATTAATGGACAGGGCTATAAGTGTTATTTTTAAGGTTATAACGTTATTTTAACAAATGGGAAGGTTGGAATGAAACTCACGTCTTTGTCCGGAATAGCGATTACCGCAGAGTCGCCTGCCGTCTATCATGAGGTAGTCGGCTTCGCAATCTGGCGTATAGTGAATGTCGAAATCAAGGAAATCCAATTGAATTCGACACATTTGAGGGCTAAAGCGGTCGATGGTGTACGTGCAAATTAAGTTGTTTCTGTAGTCATCTGGATATCCGTAGCTGCTGATGTCTCCTTCTGGTCGATCGGTGCACACGGCGCAGGCTGGCGGCGGTGGCAATTCTGGAAGCAAATTCGTTGCTCGATTAATATCAAGTAAAATCGAAAATACGTGGTATAATTTACATCAATTTTGCTGCCCCAAAGCGTAAAACCCAATTGCCTGGTCTTATACACAGGGAATAAGGTTAATTGCAAATTGAAATTTATTTCAAGAACAGCGAAGAAACTACGACCAATTTGCTAGGCTAATACTAGGCTAATACCCAAGGCACAACCTTAGGCCTAAGTCATCAAGCGACTTTTGAAGCCATTAATTCACGTGGCCGGGTTAAATCAGTGGGGAGAGAACTTGCAAACTCAACGCAGAATGAGTCAGTTGCGATCTTAATCGAAAGGATGAATTCTAGAAAGAGGAAAGATATTATCATGCATTTATGGTTAACTGTCTGCGCGAATTTCCAATTTAACCGAATTACGGATGTAATTTTGAGGGTAACATTAGTTGAGAACCTGATTATAATCGTGGTATATACTCAATTGGGTCGTATTTAAAAGTGGACTGACATTTTTTTTGTAAATGCATGACAATATCTTTCGTCTTTGTGTAATAGAATGTTTCTCTTTCTAAGGTAGCAACTGACTAAATTGACAATTCTGGTAGGGATTCCATGTTTGGTACAAATTGAAAAAACCGTTAACTTGATCCATATAGTGATAATTGTAAGGTGAAACCCGGTCCAACTTCCCAAGGAATGATTAGGACCAGTTTCTGCCACTAGATGGAGTAAGATTTGTGCTAGGTTTTTATCACTATTCGGCCCCTCGGTCCATTTAAAACGAAGTAAACTCGAAGGTCCACTATAATGAGGGACATTTTTAAGAGCAGCCGCCAATTAGATAATTCCATTAAATATGAGGGTGTTAAACTATTTCCACTAATTGGAAAGCGGGTCGAAGGTCAAGCTTTTTCATTGCCCAATAGTATAGAAGATTAAAAGGCAATAACCTTTCATCCGCTTTCCCATTGTTAGAAATAACTTAATCACTCTAGTATTTAGTGCGCCATCTAAAAGGTGGCAGGTCTTTAAAATTTCCTTCATTGGCCGGACACTTTTCCAGTTAGGGATATTTTGATGTACATGTAGGGCAATGGCGGATGTGGCAATTGGGTGAACGATTAATTCATAAGTAAACGATATTTTGGTGTTGACTTCACTGTGGGAGACGTGTCGGTATTCATTGTAATAGCATTAAATCCATTTTACTGCCTGCGTAAAATTCACCAATAGTCTTCCACCCAGTTGTCGCATTCACCGAAAAGACGCGAACGAACGGAAAATTGAGTCTAAAATTTAATATTTAGGTTCTTATTATCAGAGGTTCCGGCTCACTGGTCCTATTTTCTTTAAAAACAAGTTTTAGTGAGTGCTAGCTAATTACCTGTTATTTGCAATATACTCCCTTTTATACTAGATGGGTTAAGAGCTCAATAGTTTGGAAAGTGTTGAATGAGGGCCTAAGTGGAAAATATAAATCGTCTTGACACTAGTCTAATATTTATGTAACCAAATAAAAGTATTTCGCACATATTTGGGATTTTTAAACAAAATAATGAAAGAGTGAACAGAGAATGGTCCCCCTGTTTAACACAGAGTTGATATTGTACTTCACCTTAAGTGGAACTCTCCAAACAGAATTCCATGAAGAATCAGTTTTCTAAATCCGTACTTACCATTTTGTGGATGGCAGTCACTGATTTGGCGAGTCCTTAAGCTGAATCCTGATCGCGTTGTTTGCCGATCCGTCACAAATCGAACTAATTTCTCAAATTCGCTAAACATGAACACTTCTGTAGGAAATAAAATATCGTGTTATCACATTTTAAAAATTACTTTAAAATTCTTACGACCTGCCCAAATTACAAAACATCAAATTTGATTAAATCGATAAAATGTATAAAAATATAATTGTGGCGGATATTTCATCGTTTCAAAAAGTGAAGTGACGGGGCGCGTTCCTCTCATTTTGAGCGGTTTTTGTCATTTTTAGCAAAATTGAGCTGTAAAATATCTTTTGTAAAGAGCGCAAAATCGAAATGAGAGGAGCATTTATATATCCGCCCAAAAAGAAAGAAAAAGGAGCAGCGAAAACTTTACCTCTCAAAAAAGAGCGAAATGAGAGTAGCGAAATTTTTACCTCTCAAAAAAGAGCAAAAAGAGAGGAGCGAAAATATCGCCACTCAAAATTTAGCGAGTGCGAGCTGAACGGTTCTTTAAAAGTGCCCATCACTAAAAGAGTGAAGTTTATTTTATACTGATGTTGTAAACCGAATATTTCAGTCTTTTGAGACACCAATTATACGTCACAGTCGTATTTCAAAACTTTTTTTGATTTATTATACCGTGGTAAAGATGATTTTTAATATTCACGATTTGATAAAACCAGGTACCTGACGAAGAAACATTTGTGTTTCGACAACAATATACCCAAATATATTTTGTGAACGACCTAGGTGGGAATTCGAAATTTTCACCCAGTGCCACTAGTTGGAATCGAACCTAATTCTTTTAGTTATGATGTCGACCTTCAAATTATATATCTTTATGAGCTTAAATCTTATAATAAAATATAACTGCTATAAACAGGTTGATCTAGGCCGTGAAAAATGGTAATCCTTTAAATTTGAAATTTGGGCAATCCTGCAGCAGCGAATTGGAACTAGTATTTTCCAAACACACGAATTTCATCATCAGGTACCCGGTTTTATCTATAATTTTGATATTTTTAAATAGATTAGAGCAGGTGTTTAGAACAGCCTAAGATATTACTTATAGCGTTAGGAGGCAACGATCCACAGATCCTCTCTCCATTAATTTCCAAGTAATCGTACACGCAACCGTCGCTTTGCTCGACGTCAAACCTCAGGAACGTCACTTCGAGACCGCATACGTCCGGCGAAACTTGTCTGAATACGTATCGGCAGTCAACGTCATCTCCGTAGTCTTCTGGGAAATGTGGACTGGTCACGAAGCTCTCTTTCTCGTGGAACTCAGCTGGCCCACACACTTCCGAAGATGGAGCATTTTCTAAGAGATAAGTATAGCGCCAGTTAGTAGAGATAAAGCTAGAAGCTAGTTTTCGACGGATTGTTTTTCGCGTTTACTCGACGATGTCGAAAATTTTAGAGATTAAAGACGACGCTATACTTCTGTCGAGATTATGTCAAATTTCGTAGAATACTTAGTGTTTAAAATATAAAATGTCTTACTTATTATTACCATTTTCAAGCTGAAGAAGAGAAAAATATAGAGTAATGGAACTGTGACGTGCTAGTACGTCACCCATGCTCCTATAAATAAATTGCGACCAAAATGGCGGCCATAACTACGGATTGCAACTACTCTAAGGTATGCTATTCATTTTCTAGTGCCATGCCATAGCCGTCAGAATACATCAGGCCATAAAATACAAAAAAAACTAAACACATTCTGGAACGGATACTCCGCATTTGGTCGCCGCTAGAGGCCGACTCTACGCTAGAATTTTTTTTGTAAATGACGTCATAATTTTATCTTTTTGATCGAAGAACATTATCTGCTAATTTAGCAATAACAAATGGGTAGTTTTCGTAGGACAACATTTTTAAAGGTAGGTTTTATTTATCAATAATTTTTCTTTTATAATTTTAAATGTAAAAGATAAATGATTAGTATTTCTAAGTTATTCAATAGGATTATGACATTAAAACATGATAGTTTATACAATTTCCTCTCCTTTATTTTCAGTATTGCGTCTGAACTGAGCCTAAGCCTAGGCTTTTTCTAATGATTCAATAAAACCAAAAGTTCCTATTAAGCATTCTCTGATATTTTGAGCAATGGGTCGTACACAGTATATGTATTGCTTTGTAAAAAACTGCAAAACAAACGATAGAAAAAATATTGGAGATGAAAAGTCAAAAGAAGAAATTGTTGATAAGCTTAAAGGGGTTAGTTTTTACACTTTTCCACAAGATAAATCTCAGAGGAAAGCTTGGACGAAAGCTATTATTAGCAAAATGGTTGGGGATGAAGAAAATAAACCAAATTGTGTTGTTATACCTCATAACTCTCGCCTATGCAGTGAACACTTTACATAATCAGATTACTACATAAGATTAGGCACAACTAAAAGGAAAAGGCTTTTGCCTCAAGCTATTCCTTCAAAATTTGAAGATGCCCCGGTTTTAAAAAAACCGAAACTTGAAGATGCATTTTGGAAGTCCAACTAGTAAAAGACCTCCATTAAGTCCTATGGCAGAGGGCAGCTCTAGTCAAAGCCACACAGCTCAAACCAATTGCAGCACCAACACACGTTTCACTCCTTCAAGCAGAGAAAGACCTAAGTTAAGTCCTGGTCTGAATGTAGTTAAAGTTTTATCGCATTTGAAAAAATTAAGTGAGAATAAGCCCCCTATTAAGCCCTTTAGCAGTTGGTATTTTGAAACAACCCTTTACAGTTCAAACCAACAATAGTAGCACCAATATATGTTCTACTTCAATTATAGAAAGTCCAAGTTCTATGGCAATTAATGAACCCATGCAGGGTAGTGTAGTCACTTCTAAACCACATTAGTTAAAAAGGAAAAAGCTTTTTATGGAACCTGAGCCTTGTATCAATCGGAGTCCAAATTACATAAAAAGACTGCTTTCAAGCAGTGATATTGAGACATCTGTTGTTAAGCAAATTAAAGCGGTACATTCCAACTCATCAAGTCTGTCAGTTTTTCAAGACCCTTTGACTCTATTATGTGTATCTCAAAATATAATTACGTCATTAGATGACCGAGGCAATACATATCAGAATCTCACTACGCCATTAGAAATAGCCAAATATCTAAGGTTGATGTTGGAGTTCAAGCATCAGTTGTAAGTTCTGGAAAATCAAAAACAACCCGAAGATCACTTTCTACTCGTAAACAAGGAAGAATAATTGTGAAACTGAAGAAATAAAATCATAATTGCAAAGGAAGGTTGAAGATCTCACGATGGAAGTAAAGAAGAAAAGACAAAATAAAGCACTTGATGGTCAATTAACACAAATTCAAAATGGTTGCAAAAATGGTAGTCTAAAAGCAAAGTTCGTTATAAAACAAGTTATGGCTTTTGGAAAGAAAAAAATAAAAGTTTCAAGAAAATACTTTAAAAGTATGTTGCATTTGGAGTACGAAGTCACCATCAGCCTATCGTAATGCAAAAGAGTTAGGATTTCTTCATTTGCTTGACCCAAAAACCCTGAAAAGCTATTTAGGAGCCAGTACTTGGGACACTGGCATAACGACATTGGTAAAGGCAAGGTTGAATTCCGATTTTAAGAAGCTAGAAAATGAGCATCAAAAATTTGGATCGGTAATTGTGGATGAAATGTACATTCATTCAAAATACGTTTACGACAGGAAGCTTGACAATTTTTTTGGTGAAAATGACATAACAGCATCTGAACTTGGAGTAACGGACTGTATCGCAACACATCTTTTATGTTTCCTGTTTCAAGGATTATCTAGTGACTATCGAATTCCTGTAGCGTATTTTTTTACAGCGAAGCTAGATGCCACATAACTTTACAAATATACATCAGACGTCATTTGTAAAATTGAGAAAGCAGGTTTTACAGTTGTGAGAGTTGTCTCTGATAATGCTAAGACAAACGTAGCTTCTTAAAAAATGTTTGCAAATGGTGACCTTTTACCTGAAGTTGAACACTTAAGCAACACCAACAGAAAACTTCTCTTGGCATTCGATCAATCCCATATAATGAAAAACATTAGAAACCAACATTTGGACAGAGATATGGATTTCATAGGATTAACCATATCATCTGAATTTTTACGAAAGCTTTACAGAGTTCAGAAAGGAAGTATTGTCAAAGTAGTTCGGTTTCTTAGTCGAAAATATGTCTACCCGAATAATATTGAGAAGATGAATGTTAAAAGAGCAGCTAGATTATTTGCTGCGGAAGTCACCAGCGCATTAAAAACTCTCATAAGAATCAACCATTGTGCTATTGAAGCCACTATTTATTTTATGGAGATGGTTCGCAAGTGGTATGAGATACACGATATTTGTAACCCGAATAAAGCGATCCGTATCAGAAATGAAAACAAATTGCCATTTTTTATGTCAATGATGAACGTTTGGATTGGCTTTTAGATGAATTTTTCCCATTTATAGAGCTGATTCAGCAAAATGCAACCCCACCAATGTCCAAATTTAGTCAAGACACATACGAAGCAATTTTCTTGACTACCCGAATAATATTGAGAAGATGAATGTTAAAAGAGCAGCTAGATTATTTGCTGCGGAAGTCACCAGCGCATTAAAAACTCTCATAAGAATCAACCATTGTGCTATTGAAGCCACTATTTATTTTATGGAGATGGTTCGCAAGTGGTATGAGATACACGATATTTGTAACCCGAATAAAGCGATCCGTATCAGAAATGAAAACAAATTGCCATTTTTTATGTCAATGATGAACGTTTGGATTGGCTTTTAGATGAATTTTTCCCATTTATAGAGCTGATTCAGCAAAATGCAACCCCACCAATGTCCAAATTTAGTCAAGACACATACGAAGCAATTTTCTTGACTACCAAATCAACTGTTCTACTGGTTAGAAATCTTCTCAATTCTGGATTTTTTTACATTCTAACCAGCAAAGCTTCAAGCGATGCGAAAGAAATGTTTTTTTAGCCATGTTCGTCAAATGGGTGGTTATAGCAATAGCATGGATGTACGGAGCTGGGTTAATGCAATTAAGTCAACACTTAAAATTGGTATAATCAAGCATTAAAAATATGGAGATGTCACCAGAGAATTTGAGCTTCAAAGCAGTTCTAGTGAACAGCTCAAAGAAATACAAAGTTTGGCTTGTTTGAAGAAGTCTGAGTGGTCAAAAGGTTATGCAATTAAAAAACTACCAGATTGTGTATTGGGAATACTCAAGCGAATAGAGAAAATAAATGTTAATGGTAAGAATGGTCTGAATACATATAAAAATATGAATTCTAACCTATGTTTCTGTTAATGTAAGATTCATGTCCAGTCACGTTGTGAAACACAGCAATTGCCATGATAGCTGGTTTTATTGTACGAGTTTCCGAAGAAAATTCATCGTGTCCTCAGTGTGTGAAACTACTTTACCAGCCTAGGAACAACTCTCAAATATTAACATATATCAACTACCAAGACCGCGGAGGATTAAAATATCCTAGCAATTTTTTGCTAAATGTATTGTTAGCTATAACTGATTTTGTAATGGCCGCTTTGCCATTTTTACCAAGACACAGCACACTGTAAATCTTAGAAGAATGTATATTACCATATTTCACAAATGCTATTAAGTGTGTGTGTGTGTGTGTGATGAGTATGAAAATTTAGTAAGGTGCTATTAAGAAAATATGTTAGACCTCTATTGGATAATTATGCCAAAGACGTAACTGATGTTAAAGAAAGAGTGAAGAAATATAACAAAAAACCGCTGTCCAGAAAGTATTTAACTCTGTGATATGTTTGTACCTGAGCCCAAAAGCGATTTCAGTGATAACTAATGTCATAGCCGTCTGAGTAAAAGTATTTGGAGGGCTATACTAATATTAATGTTAATAGTGTTTTGATTAAAAGCATAACTTGTGATATATTCATGCTAGCTATTTTCTAAAATAAAATTGAGATGGCTTTAATTAATTTTACTAGTATTTGATTAAAAGTATAGCTTGTGATTCATTAGTGTTACCTATTTCCTGAAATAAAAATAATTATTTGAAAAAAGAGCTTTTCCAATAAATTATCATAGGTTTAAATTAAAAAATAAATATATTTATAGTTGAGTGCTATGAAATATAGGCTCTAGCTCATTTTCAGTATCTTTTTTATTTCAAATCAAATTTCCCGGGTTTTGCTGACGTCATTTATATTTTTCTAGCGTATTGACAAATGAAATTCGCCATGCCGCCCCTATGGGATTTTGTATTATATGGCCTGATGTATTCAGACGGCTGTGGCCGTGCTCAATGAAACGCGTAGGAGGCGCTTTAAAAATTAAGCTCTTCTCACGCAGTACGAGTTTCAAATGAGAGAAGTTTTTGGTCGCTTTGGTACTCGAAAGCAATACCCCAGAAATAAAAATGACGCGTATTTTTTGTACCGTGTTTTAACCTAAAATTGTTAAAATTCTTTTAGAACCGTACTTGTTTTATGGAATGTTTTTTACGCGCTGGTCTAGGTATTCCCGACGTTTTGTAGGTATGTTCCCATTTCGCCTACAACCGTTCGCCTTTTCCTATTACACCCAAAAGCAATTTTGTTTTTTCCCATTTTGCCCTATTCTCATTTTGCCCTCTCCCATTTCGCCCGTTTGTTGTCGGGTGTTTTAACGGATTTACGAAAAATGGGGTATGGTAGTAAAACTGACATAGTATTTCTTTGTTTGGACTGTACGAAAGCGGAAAAACTCCGTATTACGCCATATTAGTTTTATTGCTATGACACCGACAATAACGGTTGTTTGTTTCAAAGAAAGTATTATGGAGATATGTTGCTGCATGTTAAAAGCCCGGTTGTGTTTTTATTTCTTTTAAATTTCGTATTATAAATTGGCCGTTTAGGGGTAAATAATAATAAATCAGCTAGGCTAATACCGAAGGCACCACCTTAGGCCTAAGTCATCATGCGACTTTAAATATAACCGTTTAACCAGTGTTGTTGTTTCTCTGCCTTTTGACTAAGATCGAACTGTCGTATCTGTTGTGCTGAAAAAAACAGCTCGTCGTGCTATTTAGGCGAGGTAAATAACGTTGAGCTTATTAAGCCCATATGAGCCTTTATATCCCTAATAAGTCCTAATTTGCCTGTTTTTCTTTATTAAGCTTATATTTTCGAAGGTAAGGTTAGGTTAGGGTAGGTGAGGTTAACAAATGAAATTTTCGTCATTTATATACTTGGTACATTGCAATCAATGAAATATGTTGTCAGTATTTCTAACATACCTCATTTTTTGTAGATTCGGTAAAATTCTCGACAAAACAATGGGTGAAATGGGATTGGGTGAAGTAGGGGTAAGCCGTTTTGTAGAGCGCTTTCCTAAAAGTTTTTAGTAAAAATACGTAAGATCTTGCGTTATCGTTTTAACACGTGTAACTAAATGAGGTAGACTTTTACTCAGATTATGCTAAAGATGGAGCTTTACAACATAAGGGGGCTTTCAAATTCCATTTCATGCACGCTCAGTGGCACAATCCAATTAAGACGTTTCACGAAGAATAACTCTGTTGATTAAACCATATGTAACAAAATGACTCATAAGTGTGCCATAGAAGTATCTTCTATAATGAGACCTTTGATGGGTTTCGTAGCTTTTAACTGTTGACGAAATAAGCGTCATCAACTTCAGAAGTGGGAAACGGTAGGTAAGGGTAGTAGACATTGAAAACTCCAAGAATTCCACAAGCAATTCTGTCTTTGGCAATTTAGTTTGGCTACTGCCTCGCGATCATGAGATATTGTTTCTATGGTTACCTTTTCAATAGCACAAGGAAAATAATAATGGAACATATACTGTCGAATAATTTTATGCTTCTTGTGAAATAAAGTTTCATTGGAAATTATCTTATGGAAATTATGGAAATATTATACAGAGACATACTTATAAGTCATTATGTTCCATATGATTAAACCTAGTGAAAATGTCCTTCAATAAGTTTTATTTTAGCCCATAAAATTTATATTCATTACACACTAGAGTTGCATGCATATACACCGAAATGTTTGTGGTACGTGAGAGCCTACCATTGGCTGCTGGACATGAGTTTGGTTTCCTCCGAACTTCGATCCAAAACCCTTTCCCAGATACTTGATGGTCAGAATGGAAGTAAAATGTCAATTCCTGAAGATTTCGATCGAAGGGAACTTCCTCTGCAAATATATAAATTTTTTGTAGGGTAGGTACATGTACTTGAGCAAGATACGGTGTAACCGTGTAGCATTAAGTTATAGCTGAATGATATTTAAAAAGAGCTGGAATTACTTCCGTTTGAGATTACTTTATAACAAGGATACCCGTCCGCGTGTTTCTATACCAGAGTGACTGTTATGGAACCAGTGGCAGTGGTATCCTTGATTATAAAGAAATACTAAAATTAAGTTACTTATTTTTTTTATGATGAACTCAAATGTTTTACACCACTATGTCTATGAACAAACAACGACCAACAATCTTGCTATCAAGGTTGTCTTTTAGTAGGCAGTACATTTTCTTTACAACTACTTTTACCAAGAAAAATTTCATTTCCTTCTTTAAATTGGTATATTCCAACTCTTCAGCCAGAATTTGTTTTTCTATTCAGCTAAATAATAACATAAAAATGAGATATCGTTTTTAAACCTTATACAATGATTTGTTTTAAAATTTTACTGATATTAAGAATAATACGCCTATATTAAAAGGTGGGTAAAAATGGCGACCTACCCAGCAAAATTTAAATTTAAAAGAGAGACCAATGATAAACTACTATTTCCTTACACGTCGTCTGAAACACAGACAAATTTAAACCGAAAACAACAAACTACGCAAAAGATGAAAACCGTTTACAAATAAACTAAAATTTCGCAGGGTAGGTCGTTATTTTTACCTACCTTTAAATATAGGTGTATCAGTTAGGTTAATAGCCTTGGTACCACTTTAGGCCCAAGCAATCGATCGAAGTTTAATGCCATTAATTCAGGTATCCGAGTTATATGTCCGCTGTCTGCGAAGGTAAATGAGTAATTGTTTGCCTTGGGTAATAGCCTAGCTGATTATTATTATTACCTATAGCTACATATTTAAAATATACTCAAATGGGGAACGCACTCTAGCAAAAGCAGCATCATTTCGCCAAAATCGACGGTCATCGCGCTTAAGCCTCGGTTTATTTTTTACCGTAGAAGGTTTTCAAGGCGGGAGGGGGGGAGGCAATCTTCATACTTCGTAAAAAGCGGCAAGGAACTTCATACAGTACCTTTATTAGTGCATTTATAGCTCATAAAAGAGGGGGAATTTGCACCCCCCCCCCTGTGGGCGCCCATGACCCTCGGCGTACTTGTATAGGAACATAGGATAAAATTTTAAAACCACCACCTAAAATCATTGCCTAGTGTAGGGAAAAGGCGGAAATAATGAGGTAAAATGGCGGCAATGACGTTTTAACAGAGGCTATACTATACCTGTTCTTCCTTGGTGCTGTCTGCCACAGAACCGCCTTCCGGCCACAGCCAAGTAGTCGTGTCGGCATGGTTCCGAATCGGGACCACCACCGCGTCCGTACGGTCTGATGGTGTCCGCTTCCGCCGGTTGAAGGTCGAACACGTGGAAGGTGACGACTACGAGGCATTCGTCGTCGGCTGCTCTCTTCACCCGGTAGGTGCAGTCGAGTTCCGCTCTGTACGGCAAAGGGTATCCGTAGCTGGTGAAGTTCCCTTCGCCTTCGTAGAGGCAGAAGTCGCAGATGGCGCCTCTGGGACTGACGATTGATGTGGCTACGCGCCCTAAAGTATACAAATAAAAAGGAACGTTAATTCATTACTTCGTGCTCATTTCTTTAACAATTCATATATAAGAACCGAGATATACGTTTTTTTTTCTTTTTCAACTTAAGACATTTTTAACCGAAATACATTATGTTCATTCCATATGGATTCCCCTAGTAGTTGAACTAGGGGTAGGCAAACAAAAAACGCAAAACTCGGATCAAATAGATCTTCGAGTAATACACCTTTTTGGTTTTAATTACGCGCATGCGCTTACGGCCCAATGTTTCTTAGAAGCAGACGACGCCATCTCTCCGTATGTTAACCATGGATAACGAATGTTCAGTGAAACTTATAATAAAACGTTGAAAGTGTTATAACAAATTTAGGAATTAAATTTAAATGAAAAAAGTGATTATATTACTGAATTTAAGAAAAAAAGAGCGAACACGAGAAAATATGACATGTAAGTGGTAACAGGTACGGTTTGCCGGACTTAGATCATGATGAAAATCTAGGCCTTGACGAAAACGTGGATGTTGCTCGGCCTTCTATTTCTACAGAAGTTGGAAAGCAGTAGCACATTAAACTATTTAGTATTTTGTTAAAATTTGAGGAAGCTCTACAATTTTTGTGTGGTGAGTTGATAGTGATATCGATTAATTTATTCCTGCTTTAATTCGTGACTAATTTTTCATTCTAAATAAATAAATTAATGGGCAGTTTCTTTACATCAAATCAAGATGTTACCCATCTATGAGATCCGTCAGTTACCTTGTGGTTATGGTACTTGACCCAGAGGCGTACTGTGGGTAAATGGTGCCCGGTTCTAGACAAAACAAATTATAATTAGCTTTGATATTCTAAAGATAGGAGTGTTTTTGGCACGGTTCAAAATGTACTCCTGAACCCAGGCTGGTACGCCTCGGACTTGTCAATTTTTATAGAACTATTTGTGGTGGGGCTTGTGATTTGGTTATTGGGTATAATTGTGTCTTATATTTTCTGTAACTTATTAGCAAGTTCTAAAATTTTTCTAATGGTTTATATATTTTTTGTATATCAGAGTCATGCAGGTTCGCTACTCTTTTACATGGAAAGGTACACCGGAGTGGAAAAATAACTGATATGGTTTACTCTAACCACTTCATTAGGATTACTAAGGATTTAAGTTTTAAGAGATTGAAAATTCTAAACTCCTGTATCTTTATTTTTATAGGAAATTTAAAAATAATTTCAATGTGGTATAAAATTATACAGCTAATTAAAACAAAGTTACTTTCTAAGCTCTTTTAGGTTTTTTTATACATTAATATTTGACTCAGATTAGAATTGTGAGATTTCTAACATTGATTTTGTGAAATGGAAATGTAAAATATATTCTATTTTTCTATGGTATATTGCTGACCTGCGTGTGAATATTAAACAACTCCTGTTGTAAGTTAGAAACCAACAAATCTAGAAATTTAAAAAACATTTTTAAAGAAAATTAGTTAATTACTTCGTAATATTTAAAAATGTTTAACTACATTGGTACTAATTTTAAATTTTAATTACTGATTTAATTTTTGGAATGATTCTGACTAATATAAGGCTCAGATTGGGCTCAACTGCAAATTGTAGACTCGGAATAAATTTAAGACTCGAATTGGACTTTCAGTCTCATTATGACAGTGATAAATTGATCCACAATAGAGTAGTATCGCTCTGTAGCTTTGGGCTATGGCCGCCATTTTGAGGGCAATTTTTTATCTATAGGAAAAAGCATGGGTGATGTTTCCTCTTTCAGTGCTCTAATGCTCTCTCGTAAAGTTCGGTTCTCAAATTCAGGTTGAATCATCCGTAGTCTGTCTGGGTTCCTTTATAACAAAACTTTAATCGAAAAGCCTCGGGTAATAGGTTAACTTCCGTAGGCACATTTCCATTCATTTCTGGATAAAATTTTCATGCAAATTATCTATTGGTGATATGGTTGTCTTTTTAATACTATCTTGTGGTGGTGTACGGTGGGACGAGTTTTCAATTTCTTTAGAATAGTTTTCCATATTATCTTCTATGGTTATATCTCTACAAGTGACAAGTAATTATTATGAAAATTTAGTGATATACCAATTCTTTGCTGCTGAACCAATTCATTCATAAAAACTTTATACTCTTCCTAGAAAGAAGGCATAATCGAATTATCTCTAGAAATTTAAGTTACTAAAAACTTAAAAAGGCTTAAGTTAAGGAACCAATTTCATTTAATATTTCGTAACTATCCAATTTCATATTTATTTATTCTTATCTAGCTGACTTTCTTCCCCACTAATTCACGTTTTGATTGGAGTATTATTATACTAGATGGTAAATTTAGCGTTGGAATCCAGTCCTGGGGCTCCGAAAATGTCTGCTACAAACCCTCAAATTCGGCGTTGGGCTCCAATTTTTTGTGTTTTTTTCTTGCCTAAAGGCGAGTTATCTTCTTTGGAAAGCGATTAAATATAATTAATTGAGCTCCATAAATACTTTTACAACCAAAGATAGTGCATCAAACCATATTTAATTTAATAACTTGTGTTTCAAAGTTACCCCTGAATTTTTCCCATACAAAATAGCTGGCGCGATTTCAAATATGGCGTCTAAAAGAAACAAGAATATGTTTGGCGCATGCTCACGTCCCTTCCCCTTTTCCGCCCCATTTTCTGGCCAAAAAGGAGTATAAACTAAATTAAAAATAAATAAAATAGCCAGAAATTCCAACGGTAGACCGGTTTCGTTCTATTTGGAACTCATCAGTACCGTGCGGGAAATCTGGCTGGCGACTGTCAAATCTAAAAGATAAACTAAGCCTAAACATTAAAAATTTCAAAACGCGTTGCATATAGGGAGCGAGCGATTGACGTGCAGCGCCTCTCGTGGCGAGCTCGCGCGTAACTTGGTTAAAAGTTTTCCCCCACCCCATTGAAATTAATGTAAAGTTGGCGATAATTAAACGTTAATTAACCTACCAAATGATATCAGAAATATTCCACTGACAATTTTTCCCGTTAATATGAACCTAAATGTAATATAAAATCGTCTTGAAAAATCGTTTATCGCTTTATAACATTCAAAAATATTATTTTTCCCGCGTCATGTAGATAATCGAACATCTGCTCGTCTAGGTAAAGTTTGCGTGGTCAACCCTCGTATTAGAAAGCAAATGAAAGGCAGTGAATCTTGCCCAGTTCTAAGCCTCGGTTTAATCTGCCGCGTATTTTCAAACGGAAAAACCCAAACGCTCCTTGTAATAAGAAACAAATAACGAAATACGTTCTAAGTAAATTAAACGCCAAAAATCCCGCGTTATTTGTTTCGTATTACAATTAGAGTTCGCCATCATTTAAATATAGTACTCGGGTTTTTGAGTTTCAAAATACGCGGTAGATTAAACCGAGGCTTAAGCCTGGGCTAGAGTCACCGCCTTCAAATTTTCGTTTACTTTAAAGATACATTGTGAACGAACCAATGGATGAAAAGTTATGAAACTAGCTTTTAAATAAACCTGGAAACTTATTTCAAGTCATATTTATAATTCACTGATGACAAAATTCGCGAAAAGTATTAATATCGTTCCGAATTACAACCTACTTGCTAAAATATCATTTTGCTTTCTAATACTCGAATTGACAACGCAAACTTTACCTAAACGAGTAGATGTTCGATTATCTACATGACGCGTTAAAAATATTATTTTTGAACGTTATAAAGCGATAAACGATTAAATATTTTCAGTGGAATATTTCATATACCATTTGGTAGGTTAATTAACGTTTAATTATCACCAACTTTACATTAATTTCAATGGGGGCGGGTAAAAACTTTTAACCAAGTTACGCGTGATCTCACCACGAGAGGCGCTGTGCGTCATTTTCGTTTGAAACCGACAAAGCGTATAGCAACGGAAAGCCGAAAAGAGGGGAGTGTGGTGGAGAATAGTTTCTATACTTGGGCGGCAGTAAGAAGTAACCAAATGTTGAGGTATAAAGTCAAATAATCCAACTTTTAAAAAATATATATATTTTTGCATTTAAGGAACACCCGAAGACATTTCTTTTAACTGGTATATGATTGGTTTCTGGTAAATAACATTTTAAAAATTAGACATTTTACATTGGGTGGACATCGAAAAAAAATAATTTTGAAAACTTCATATACCAGAAAAGAATCTTATTGCTGTGGAAAGATATGTTTTACCGTATTCAAAAATGCAGTAATTAATATTTAACCTAATCAAATTAGTCTTTTTTATAGGCATAGAAACAACTTAAACAAGTGCAAATTTTTTTAATATTATCTGACTACTCACGGTGGTATGACCACGTAAATCCATATGGAATGATCCAATAGACGAAATTAATAATAAAAAAAATTCGCGGCTTAAGATTAGAGGTTGGCATTCAGTTAAATAAACTATTATATGTAGGAAATATTTAACTATTGGATACTCTTATGCCAACCTTAGACGAATATATAGGGAACGGCTCGCCGGTAGCTTAGTTCAAGCTTTTCCCCAACTTTGGAGCAACTGGATGATTAAAGGGGGCAAAAAAAGGAAGTTTTACCAAGTGGTCGCATCAAAGTTCGTAGCGTAAAGTTTTTCATTGGTTTGTGGGTAAAAATTAATAATTTGAAAATGTTTGTCGCTCCGATTTGTTCAATTTTGAAATTATTTAATTTTAATTGGTTGCCGTACATTTTTCCATATAATTCCCACTAAAAATTAATATTTCGTTAGTGATATGCATGGTCGGAAAAAGCTTTTGTTCAAATTTGCGCAAAGATTTAAAGTAGCTATACAAGATCACAATTTGTATGAAATTTAAAAGTGTAGTTTAAGTAATTTACGATCCTCCAATCGCTACTCTATTTAAGCACATTTTAAAATTATTTCAAAATTGTTATATACGTGCGCGATAAATGTTTGCCAAGGCTAATTTTATTCAATGATTACTATTTCCGTCTCGAGGAATACAATGACACATTGTGTCACCGAATACCGGTAACAAGAAGTTATCTCAGGGATTATGATTAGGGAAGTACAAAGAAGTTGAAAGAAACCAAAGAAATCGAGAGTCACATCTCAAGAAAGGAGTCATTTCACATTCTTTTGTAGTTATTCAAAATCTCAGGTCCGTGACCTATAAGTTTCCGAATTTGTACTGCTGGCAAGTTTTTTAATGAGCTCTTACTCTAAGCGCACTTTCTGTACAACATTGATTTCCAATTGGAATTTAGGATTTATCTTTGTATGTCCTACTAACAATTAAGCATCTTAACTCATCTTTAAAACAAGTTCAAAGATTTAGAAATCTTTCCATTTTTTAATTTTTAAAACAAAATATAGTGGATAAATTAATATATATGATAAAACCAGTCCCAAGTGATCTAACAACTTTAATACCTTTAATTCAGAGAGCCGAGTTACAATGCTTAGGAGGGTGCTGGAAAATCCTTGATGCCACGTGAGCCAACAGCTCACTACACTTACTGTTACCGTTAACCACTACACGTTTCAAAATTATCATTGAAATTAGATTTAAAAATTCATTAAAATTTAATTGGACAAGTTAAGTGCGTTATTTGTACCGATAAAAGAATTTTGACAAATCAGATATCAGATTAATTGCAATTTCGTTCCTATATAATCAGATACAGTTGTAACGGATCGAAATGCAAACCAGGTAGTTGAAACCCGAAACTAATTCAAATTCATTGAAAGTCGATAGACAGAAAGATTGCTCATCTGGAGTTATCAGTTTCACTTATCCGCCGATCAAATTCCTTTCGAAACTTTAATACATTTTATTTTGCTTCCCAAGAATATATATACTAAACGTTTAAGTCAAATAGCTTACTGAATCTGGTGGGATGAAATATAGCAGATCGGTTACATGTTCTTGGTATAAGGAATCAGATATAATTGGAAATCAGATTTCTGAGTGGAAGAAACATAAAAGATAAACTTGATCTGACTAAATGATCTTTAGATATCTGAAAATTACGTCCTGAATAACCTGAATAACAGTGGGAAGAGGTACTTCAGACTAAGTTTGCTTACACGTTTCAAAATTACGTTAAATTAATGTTATTTAAAATAATTTAGAAAATATCGTTCAATAGAGCATTTATAATAAAATTAAAATAACGCGACTGATACTTCATGGTTTAAAAAAAAATTAATTGTTATAAACGTTAAAATTGCGAGCTTTCGGGTACGTGACCCCTTGTCAAGCAATTTTAACGTTTATAACAATTAAAAAAATTTTAAAACCATGAAGTCGTGTTATTTTAAGTTTATTATAAATTTTTAACCATGGATACAAAATTCAATTTATATGACAATAGATCATTTATTTTACAATTCTATAGCCCTTCTGTAACATTTTAACGATTATTTGTAGCAGACTGCTTTTTGCGTGACGGAACAAATATCTATCAATTATTAGGACTAAAGAAAAAATATCTTTAATAAAACTAAAAAAACAAGTATTATTGAAACACGAACTTAAAGAACTACGCAATGAAAAGGACTGCCACCATCTCGGTTCGAAAATGAACTTTTACATTCAAGCACAACGCAATACGATGACAATACGGTATTGAAAATCTTACTCTCAAGCAATGCAATTATAAGTATATTAATTTTAAAATTTGAGTTTGAATTTGCATTAAATAACCACTAACATATTATATTATTATTGACTTATTACATTTATCGTACATGTATCTAAGGAAGCGTTGCGAAAAACGTTTTATTTGTTAATTGAAGTCCACTGCCAAATGTATATATTACGTTTCCTAAGAAAAGTGAACCTTGGAAAAATAAATATTTTGCAAATTATATTATCATAAATTTACTATATAATTAAATATTTTCGTAGGTCAGTCCAAAAAATATTGACCTTCAATAATGGTAAGAAAGGAAAACCACTGTTTAATTTAATAAGGTAGAGTAGAATTCGACGCGGTTCAATAGTCCCAGAACATTAAAAACGAATCCAGAAATGTACACATGCCGGGAGCAACCGCCATTTTGAAGTACGAGTCGATAAGGGTAATCCCCGGAAAGGGGAATTCAACGTGCTAGGTTTGCTATAGCTGCCTATCAATTACCTTTTTTCATTCAATATATACTAAGTGAATGGGAAATCCCCGAAGGTCATTGTCCACAATGTCAGGATAAAAGTATTATCATAACAAAATAACAATAAGTGTGACAATTAGCAAAAATCATCGCCAATTTTATTTTCAGAGTTATTGAGATATCAAGGTTTGAGAAACCCCTAGTTAGGCTATTTTCTAATTATCCCCAATGTGAAATATTTTTACTGCCAAAGACGATAGTACACTACTTAGTTCGGTTACAAGTCCAAGTCGTAGCTGGACGAGAGTGTCGTTGTCGAACAAAGGTTTGGAAAGAAAATAAGCATTAAAACATTGGAAGTGTCACACACGAGTAGCTATCTGGAAAAATGGCTCATAGAAACGTTCACATTACATTTGGTGCCTTTAAATTTCTATTGGATATTTTATACAGTTTTTTAATTTTGTAATTACGACATATATTAGAGAGATTAAGCATGCTTTATATGATAAAACACGTACGGAAAACGCCTATAGAGTGTTACTTTTACTACATTATTTATTGTTTTAGGATTGTTGTTCTGTTAAACTCTCGTCATGACTTAATTCAAGTTATTTAATTCCTAATTTGAACAAAATTATAATAATAAAAGAACCGTTTGGAAGTTATCTCTTCGCGTTTCATTTTACGTTATTAAGTTTATGTCCCGGTCCAACCTAGTCAACAACGAATTAAATGACACTAAACGGTTTTTGTTACGATATATTAAGAAATAATGCTAATATACTTAACAGCCAAAAAGTTTTTGATTGCTTATTATAATGCGAATATTTTTTCACCAATTTAATTTTTAGACAGAATTGAAATCGTGTTTTATGTAAATAGTAAATGGTGAAATCAAAGATAATTTAAACTCGTACCCTAGATTCGAAATCACTCTCTCGCGCGTTGCCGATAGCGTTTACCCACTTCCCGCCGGAACTCAGAAAAAATTCGCTCCATGGTTTGCGCCTTACCGCAACCACGGCCAACTTCGATCACGCGCTGCCGCGCGTGATCGAAGTTGGTCGTGCCGCAACCGATGGAGCCCGATTTTTCTGAGGTCACGTGCCGGAAAAGGGTAAACGCTTCGTAACAAAACCGTCAATGGGAAAGCTCTCAGTATTCGAATCTAGGGTACGAGTTTAAATTATCTTTGGTGAAATCCCATGAATGTTAATATCGGTTTCCGTCACTAGATGGGGTAATAGCTTGCTCAGTATGGCACTACGTTGAATGCGTTATAAACAAGATAACCACATTTCACGGAGTTTTAAATACACACAATCCTGCCGAAGTATTAACTATAATTTAAATATTAAATTTAAATTTCAACAAATTTTCAATCATCTTGTACATTAATTTAATAAACCCAAGATAAATTTTATGGAAAATAAATTTTTCGAGTTATCTGGTTTTGAAAATAAAGTAGTGAAACACGAACACTTTAATTTTAATTAATTTTTAGACAAATCGAATATTTTGAGTTTCCTGGTTTTTGAAATACGGTAATGTAACGCGAACGAGTTAGATGGTGCCTGACTGCCGGTATCAATTGGCACGAAATTCAAATATGCCAATAGTACGTACACGAGTTGTGGGGTTCCTTTGAACTGGCTAGAATTATCACCAAAATTTAAAAAAAAATAATGCAACCGAAATCGTAGCTCAGAAATGATCAGTACTAACTAAAAATATAATATTCAACCAAGTCGCTCTTAATTAAATAAAAATATGTAGGTTTTAAGTCAAAAATCGCCCAAAACCACTAAAATGGAAAAATGATTAACTTCTTGGGCTAGATTTAAAAAATATATATATTGGGATACCGAGGCGGGTAAATGTAGCGTCGAACTGTAGATATCGTTGAAATTTATAACCCTAACTGGTAAAGAGTTATGTACGACACGGCGGCATCGGCTACACTGTACGAGAAAACATTTCAGACAAATCCCTTGGATTGTGTGTAAAAACGGAAATTACTACGTTTTGCAAGTAACTAAAAACGCTAATTTAAAATATTTTTATAATAATTAAGGGCATAAACTTGCCTTTTCATTTAACATAAAATCACCCAGTAGCTCACTTAACTACTGGATTTAAGTCCGCTTTATGAAAATAGCAGACGCGTTGTGTTTTGAAAAAGCAAATTGTCTCCTTAGCAAACAAAATTAAAAAATTGTAAGTACTAGAGGACTTAAGCTATTTTCACCAATGGGGAAGAGGGTGAAAGGTCACGCTTTTTCATTGCCAAAAGAAGGGCAAAGGGCAAAAACCTTTTACCCACTTTTCCATTTGTGGAAATAGCTTAAATAGTACTCATCGATAAATTCTCAACCAAGGTACAGATTCAAATCTATTTATTTCTTGTGGAAAGTCGCTACGCGAGAAGGTGTCAAAAACTACAGTTAACGTTATATTCCCCTTAATAACACCCGTATTTCTCGACTTTCAACTTGAACTGACAATCAAATTATTCTCAAACCATTAAAAGTTCATATGAACTATGGGGTCATGAGTATTATTTGGATTTAAATTTAGGTCGGAAATGTTAAAAGCGTTGGGAAGTCACAATTTTGGCGTAAAGCCTAAGAGATAATGATTTTAATTTTGTCTACTTCCTGCTATCAAGTTATTTTATACGATAAAACATTATAACTCCCGAGAATATTAAGTTTTGAAATGAAAACGACTCGGTGGCGTTTATCTAACCCAGTTTTCTCAGAATCGGCGTTTCTCCAATTAAGAAAAAAATCCCATATTGGCCGGGAAAAGTCATTGTCACGCCTTCCTTTTTGAGCGCTACAGCATCCGGAAGCCGAGGCTCTGTGCCTTTTCATTTTCGTAATTGTTTTCTGTTTTGGGAAATCTTAATTTCGTTTTCACTTGAGCGTCGAGGAAGCCGTTGTTTTTGTTGAAGACTGAGAAAACTATCTCAAGCGAGAAATGCCTTTCACGTGCGCTCCAAACAATTAGAGTTCACTCTTCCGTTCACTCTCCCGCCAGGATCTGCACTTCGCTTTAATAAGCTGGCGAAGAGACTCGCTTTGTGTGGGAAATCCCTGGAGTCTATTTTTCACGAATCTTTTAAAATACCTGAATTTAAAGCGGTCGTCAGCGTTTGATACGGAGCTTGATTTCAAGGTCTCTATTCGTAAGAAAAAAAAAAGGGTATGACGGCCGAATGGGGAAATTTTATCCTTTTGGGAAGTTTGTAATTATTATCCCAGCCGATGACAACTTGTACGTTTTTACACGCTCGTAATAACTACTGCGGAAACATAATTACGACTAATTTGAATAATGTTGTATAATTGGCCGTTGAAATTGCGCATAATGTTATATTTATATTTTTATACATGTATAAATTTGAAATTTAAATGAAATTAAGGTTTTAAAAAAAATTTGGTCGTTTTAACTTCTTTGAGATGTATAAAGATTTATTTCAATCAAAATGAATAATCAGAAAATCTTAAATTACAGAAAATATGACTTTCAAACCATAGAATCAAACATTAATCAAAACTATAGAAAAGATAAATTTAGTCTAAACTAAACTATTGTGTGGCATAGTACTCTACTCTTAATCTATTCAAACACCAAGTACACTAAACTAATCTATAGAATGACAGCGTACACAGAGTACGCTACTCTAAACTACAGAAACACCATGTGGATAACTATAGACATTAGTTCAAACAGTGTACATACCTATAGACATTAGATCAAACACAGTGTACATATCTATAGATATTAGTACAAACATTTTCTGCATATCTATAGACATTAGTTCAAATATTGTGTGCATCACTATTGACGTTAGTTCAAAGACAGAGTACATAACGATAGACATTAGTTCAAGCATTGTGTGTATATCTATAGACATTAGTTCAAACTCAGTGTAGATAACTATAAACATAAGCTCAAAGTAGGTGCTGTTCTATTGCGATAAAGTGCAAGTGAAGGGTTGATTTTAATGTAGAGGTGTACTGTAATAAAATTTTTGAAGTGAAAGCCTTAATTTTATTAACTATCCCCTAACCTTTCCGAGACACTTGTTCAAGTTCCTAAAAAAATGTCGTTGATATCTTGGTTTTGTCAATTGGACTTCATTTTACTAACTAACATCCCACTTTTGTTAATTGTAACCCGGCCACCTGAATTAAAGGCTTCAAAAGTCGCTTGCTGACTTAGGCCTAAGGTGATGCCTTGGGTATTAGCCTAGCTGATTTAAAAAAACGAGAGTAACTTGGTCAAGTTGGTTAATAGAATACTGAATCCATTGAAAAATATGGATTTTACCAGTTGACTCTTTCCTTTCCATTTCAGATACATTTATTTATAATTATATCGGTTTTATTAAGATAATACCACGTAAATTTCGCTAAATGAACCTCACCCGGTTTGGCCATTGCTATTTACCCCCAACTTGCGAGAGTAAATAGTATGATTCGCGCGGCTAAGGCTATTTCCCACCAAAACCGAGATATCTATCATTTTGGGGGGAAATAGCCGGCAACCAGTGCCGGCCTTAGGCACGTGCCACACGTGCAACCGCACGTGGCCTCGCGTTAGCCAGAGGCCTCGCGCGAGGTCTCTGGTCAACGTTAGTGGTCTTCTAGTTTTCCCTCTTCCCTCTTGTCGCTTGGCAGCCAAAATTATGGTTTCGTTTACCTCGAGTATCTCATTTTCTAAGCCGATAAAAGTACAACAGTGTGTCAGAATTTATAGACCGGTGTACCTAGTAACAAAGACCATACCACCGGAGGCCTATCATCATAGTGCCCTACGCCAGCGTCCACCTAGCCCGGACAGGTGACAAATCCAGTATGGGTAGCAGAACCCTACTACTGATGGTCTCACCTTTGACGCAAGCCACTCAACCCAGCAGAAGGTGCAGCAATGGGTGGACCAATCCCCACTTCGCACACAGCAGTGGGATTTAGAATGGATGCTCTAGCAACTCCAGCCGACACCCTACCTACGTAGGTAAGGAGCCAAGCCCTTTGGAGAGAGCTCCTAAAGGGGAACGACGAGCACACAGCAGCCCAAGTAACCCGGCACAGCTGGCACCGGAGATCCCGGTGGGCCCCAAAAGGCCGGGAAACAGGACCGTCGTGCCCGCCTATGGAGGCCCGCCGCCCCACAGCAGGCTACCAAATCCGCCGAGGCGGCCAGCTTGCCTGGACCCTCTCCGTTAGCCTGAACCGAAGTTCAGTATCCAGCCCAAACCTGACCGAAGTCGGAGGTGGAGATAGGACCATTTGATCAGAGCTAACATCTCCCAGTGCGCCACCGCCCTTATGGGTTACAAGAGCCGGACCCCGACTCCCCGGTAAAGCCACCAGTTATTGCACACTCTAACCCATTTAGGGCCGATAAAAGTACAACAAGCAATTTCAAAATTTTTAAACTATAACAATAACCATCGCATAAATAATCAAATAACATACATAGTGACATTCAGTAGCCTAGCCGCCCTAACGATTGACGAAACCGAATCGGTCGTGCATTTTTTGTTACAGCGAGATACATGACGACGGCATTATCGTCATATTAAGCATGGACTGTAGTTCAATGGGGGGTTTTTTTTTCATTGCTGTAGTATCGTTCAATTATTTTTTCTTCTTCATGTATTCTGCTTTATCACAAAAAGTAGTGAGGGAGTGCTCTTTATTTCTAAAACCATAATACACAATTTCTGTACTTTTGACTCCAACTTCGCGGCCTTCAATATATTTCAGGTCGAGCCCTAGCGCACCCGGGTTTATCCGTACACACGCATATGAACTAAAACGTGCTTTGAGTATTGTCAAAATAAAAATGTGTGTTTTCGTCGTTTCGTGTATCCGCTATATCCACCATTGTATATTCGTAACGATTTCTAATTAAAATTTACCCGGCTTAATCCCGTTTCAATGGACGGATTTTGAAATGACGTTTTAGCGCGAGACACTACAGGTACATGTCTTGGGCACACAGCCTTCTTTGCGTGCTTTTTTGACCATAACATGTAGAGGTATTTTCACGCGCAAAATGAATTTTAAAAGCCGTCAATTTAGAACAGTATTTACGCTTTTCCGAAAATCGTTCTGCTAGAAAAAATACCTTGCCATGACTCACTATTGATTCTTTCGGCTGAATAATTATAATACAATATAATATAATTATAATATTAGTATTTTTATTGAAATACTTTAAAGCTGCGTTCAGACTATGTGAAAATATTACGTTAGCGTCGGTCGTGTTGTTTCGGTTATGTTGGTCGCGTCGGTTCGTTCATTTCACTGTTCAGAAAGGAACCAAGCTTGCACGGAGATTAACATAAAAGGTGATTGTTCATCCAATCAAAGCTCAGTAATAACGGCGGAAAAAATGAAATAATTTTGCCTCTGATTAGTTATAGTATTTCGATGGTTCTAAAGGTCGCCACTTCCTACAGACAGCAATGATGAGGCATAAGGCTAATTGTCTGCTACGAACTTTTTGAGCTTTAAACCGAGACGCAACGAAATGAAAAAATGTAAACGACACGCGCGAAAAATTAAAGTCTCTGTTGAGAAGTCTGAACGGTGTAAGAAATCGAAAGAACCGACACGATCGACGCAAACGTCATATTTTTACATAGTCTGAACGTTGCTTTAGTATTACACAACGTGCCAGGTAAAAAAGGTAAGCTAGCTTCGTACAAAATGTGGCTTCGTCTTCAAGTTTTAAAATATTGGACGTAACGTAGTTTCCCATTAATTTCCAAACAGGATAATTCGAATTACATGAAAAGTACTCATAATACAAACAGCAGTAATTTTTAACAATTAATTTACTATGAGTCATCGAGAACGTGATTCTGGTCGGACTTGGGAGTCCGGAGGATCAAAATTAAAGTAGCGTAAAAAGTTCGAAGATGATCTAAAAAAACCAAACCCCTTAGTAATTATTTTGCCAGAAAGATCGATTCGTCTGCTGCAGGGATTTCTGCAGAAAGCTCTAGTTCCTTTAACGAAGCAGAAATCGAACTATTTCCGTCAGACCATGATGAATCTGGATTATCTGGGCAACAAAATTCGTCATTAGTAGAGACAGTAGCCCCAAGGACGATGACGCTTTCGTTTTTGCCCAGTGACCCTGCTATGTGGCCGACTAATTTAAGGGATGACCAGAGGACTGAATTGGTGAAAACCGGACCCGTGCAAATCACTGATCATGATTTTCCGGAAGATACCAATGGTAGAAAATTTTCAAAGCAGCATTTTTATCGAAGAATTAGCAATGGTTGGTGGGTATATTCAATTAGTAATGACTCTCTGTTCTGTTTCTGCTGCAAGTCGTTTTCAAACCGTGATATTAAACTTACAAGTACCGGATATAATGATTGGCGTCATTTATCTCAATCCTTATGTGAACATGACAGCGCTTCTGATCATATTCAGAGCTTACAGAAATGGAAAACTTTGGCTGTGGCATTAAATAAAGAGTCTACACTAGATGATCATCATCAACGAATTATAGACATTGAAAAACGACATTGGCGATCTGTTATGGAGCGTTTGTTTGCTATTGTCCAGACCTTGGCAGAAAGGTCATTGGCATTTCGGGGGCAGTCGGATAAATTATTTTCACCACATAACGGAAATTTTTTGGCGCTAGTAGAGTTGATCAGCAAGTTTGATCCGGTTATTTCAGAACACGTACGCCGTATACAAAACAAAGAAGCAATGGATCATTACTTGGGGAAAAGAATTCAGAATGAAATAATTGATTCGTAAGCTAACGCGATTCTAAAAAAGATCGTGTCAAACGTAAAAGATTCAAAATATTTTGCAGTTATAATGGATTGTACGCCAGATTTGAGCCACAAAGAACAACTTTCCATATTCCTACGATGTGTGATAATTCAAAACGACTCTGTTGCAATTAAAGAACATTTTCTGGGCTATTTATATATTACCGACAGCACTGGACTGGGACTTGCTAACGTTTTCCTTGATTTTCTTAAAACTATGAGTTTGGACATTGAAAACTGTCGTGGTCAGTCCTATGACAACGGATCCAATATGCGAGGGCAGTACAAAGGCGTTCAAGCTAGGTTAAAGGAAATCAACAATCGTGCTGTTTTGTTTGAATAAAAAGCATTAAAGTACTCAAAGAAAACCTGATTCACGTTCAAAAAGCACTTCAGGACGTTGCTGATAGTAGTAATGACCGTGTTGCTGTTTCTGAGGCAACAAGTCTTGCTAAGGAAATTTCTTCATTTCAGTTTATTCTATCAACGATTATATGGTATAAAATATTGTTCGAAATTAATAAAGTTCAAAATCCATCAATGGTAGTAAGTGAAGTCACCAAATTAATTTCCGCAACAAAATTGTTTCTGCAAGATATGCGTTGTGATTGATCATTTGATTATATTATTGCAGAGGCTAAAGTCGTAGCGTCCACACTAAACACAACTAATACATTTCCTGAAAAATGAATTCGCCGAAAACGTAGACAATTCGATTATGAGGCTGCAGACGTGCCTCTTAGTGGAGAACAGCAATTTAAAATCGAATTTTTTAATGTATTAATTGATGTGGCCGTTAAATGCCTTGAAGAACGTTTCTAACTTTTGAAAACATTTTGTGATATCTTTGGTTTCCTGTGCAGCACTAAGCAGATGGAACAATTTAAAGACGAAGAATTTAAAATATCCTGTGATAAGTTAGAGCTTGCTTTAACAGATTCTGCCACCAATGAAGCTGATATTACTGCGGATGAGTTATATTCAGAAATTAAAACTCTTATTAGAATGCGATCAGCCAAAAATTCAATGAAAGCTTTAGAACTTGTGCAATATATACATAAAAATTCGTTGACTGAAATTTTCCCAAATCTGATGGTAGCTCTTCGAATTATGCTAACACTGCCTGTTTCAGTTGCTAGTGCAGAAAGAAGCTTTTCTAAGCTTAAGCTGAACAAAACTTACCTTCGAACCACCATGACTCAAGAAAAACTATCTGGATTAGCAATGATTTCAATTGAAAATTAAATAAGTCATTCGTTAGATTTTTCAACCTTAATTGACGATTTTACCGCCAGAAAAGTGAGAAAGATTGCATTTTAGTTGTATTTGTATACTTCAATATAAATAAAAATGCATACTGATAAAAAGTGTTAATAATTAATAGAATAAAACGTCATTTAACGAAACTATTTAAAAAATGCGCCAAAAATATTGGCCAAAACTAAGGCCTCGCAAGGTGACTTTGCATGTGGCCTCGCAAAGCGTAAGGCCGGCACTGCCGGCAACGTTCGATGTTACTATTTAGCCCCATTTATCGGGCCTTCGTTCTGGTTGGGGTAAAATAGCTTTGTCCACGACATTGAATGAGCGCTTAAAGTTGGGGGTAAATAGCCCTGATCCGAGCATCAACTATCTACCCTCGAAAGTTGGGGATAAATAGTCTGTGACTATTTACCCCCAGAAGTTGGGGGTAAATAGACATTCCGTATTTATTTTTCAACTATTTTAGTAAAGGTTTCATTTTGGCAACTTAAATTCCCTGATTTTTCTTTGACGTTTATACAATTTTTTTTTAATTCCCTGACTTTGAGAGCCATTTGACTTTTCCGGGAATTCCAGGTTTTTAGGGTACTATGGAAATCCTGACGTATCAATTGCGAACTTACGATATATTTTTTCAAAACTGGGCCCTTAAAAATGTCCATGAACTGTGGCGCGAGAGAAAACAGTGAACTTACCATCACCATAAATTGGCACTTTGGAAGGAAGTGTTTCGTTGATTCTCGTTAATCTACTGGACATTTGCATGAGATCATTGACCACGCTAGTTTTCGCCGTGGCGGTTACTGTGGCCACTATGGGTATGGTCACCGATGATATGACATCGATGTCCGTTTTGCTACCACTCTCCACAGAATAATTGGCCGTTGCGATGGTTTTAAAAACCCTCGTACCACTCTCGGAGATCGTGGACGATGACGGTGAGTTAGAATTTGTGGATGCATTTGTTTTGTCCTGAAAATGAAAGGATTAGATATATTAAGGTAATGTGTAAACTTTCGATATTTGCCGATACTAGTTTCGTAAAAGCATGGAAAGTAGTTTCATCGAAAAGGTGCGTAAAAATTATCTGAAAAAATTGAAACCTGTTATCTCACATATCCGTCGAACGATGGAGACAATAACGGATTTGGAAATTTTGAACCCCCAAAATGGCCACTGAATTCAGAAAATCATTGCGTAATAATACGCTGACAAGTTGAATTTGAGAACATCACAAACGTTTAATAATTCTGTATTTAATGTATTTATTTATATTTAGGGAGAATGGGTATGTTGAGATGACCCGGGGCACCGTTGTGGTTTTGCTTAGTGGTTAGCGAGCCAGGCGGCCTATTAGGGTCTATAAAATTAAAACAATTTAAAGGCCACTAAATATTGGATATATTTACCAAAGTCAGGTTTTAGAGTACTTTACTTAAAAGATTTTAATGTTAAGTATTTTATATACCGTCGTACTATATTGATACACGACCTAAACCGGCTTATCACTCTAAAATTAATATACCACACTTAAATTCCTAAATAGTAAGCAAAAATTCAAATACTACTATGGTCATTAAAAGTATTTTGCCAAGGGTTGCTTAAAACCTAAGCACAGCTCGTAGTCGATTTGATTATAATTAAAGGGAGTATACTGATAAGCAGTGAGGTGGATTGCAGGAGAAACACTAAAATAATTTTTACATATTCATTATTCTTAAGTATAAATACATTAATAGATCCTTATTCAAAAATATAGTTTGATGACTATTTCCCAATTTACACAACATTTCGCTATATCGAAGCGTAACAAATAGAAATAACCTGCAGCTCAACTCCAAAGGCTAAAATTATTTATGACCGTTTCTACTTTTCTTTGACTTCTTTGAGATAATATTCGTTAATTTTATACCTATAACAACAATAAAGTTTAAAGTAATTATGTTGTTATGATAAATAGAGAAAATTCCAAGAGAATAAAACATCCAATGCATTCCTAACGGAAGACCTCCACAATTTGAGGGATTACCCCTGCAACACACCATTAAACAGCTTCGATTATGCCAAAAGTTACAGGAGAGTTCTGACAAAAAAGGAACCCTTTGGACAGGGCGACATTAATACTGCCAGTTATATTCCTTTCAAACTATTGATTATTTTTAACATCTTTAAAATATACCAAGTACCTTTTTATTTATCTCTTTTATTTAAAAAATAATGTAAGGTCTCAAATTAAAACTGATATCAACAATACAACATACATTTGAAGGACAATGAAATGTAATGGTAATATAAATCATTTATAAATAGATGTTGTGCGCTTAATTTCTTCCCATTAAATCTAGCTTTTATTTAACATGTCTCACAAGGTTACGTTCTACTAAGAAAGGGTTGCTATCTGCTTTATAGCCACGGTGTTAATCTTCTCCCAGTCTGTGATTGACGCTGCAGCGTACAGAAGAAGTTGATGCGTTTCATGGAAGATTACTTTCGTCCTCGCGCAGATATCAGACAAGGACGTTCTGGATGAGTCAGTCTCTCCCTTTTTTGTATTCGCTAGAGATAACATTTGTTTTATCACCCAAATTATGTGAGAACGAAGGTCTACTAGGCGTAATTGCGAAGATATTTCGTTAGGTAATATCTTAAGCAGAACACGCAGTTTATGGGAATGTTATTATGATGTCTAATTGTTCATCAAATCTAAATCTTGTATTTTGTAAATAACCATCTTTATATTAAAACTAATTATTACACCGAATAAGACCTATCTATTCAAACAATTAATATATACACAGTAATTACAGTGTATCTTTCAACATTCAAGAATGTTTATTGTAATGAATACTTTGAAATATTTTAGGGATAAATAAGCGGTACTTTATGAGAACAAAACAGTACTGAATGCCAACATAAAATAAAAAAGTAATTATAGTAGGTAATAATAGAAGTATAAAATATTTTTGTCAACAATACAAGAATGCTAAAACTTCGTTGGAATATTTTTAGCAAGCTCTACGCTCACGTGCACTAAAGTTTCCTCATGATTGACATTTGCTCGTTGTTTTAGACCTATTGGCGTGACTGACGTAGATAAGGAAATCCGGGGAAAATTATTTAATTAACAAGAATTTATCGTTGTCATCTCTTTCAAACTATGCTTAAGTGAAATGGGAAAACATTATCCGACAAAATTAAAAAAAATCGTAGCACTACGAACAGAAATCACGTACTCTCATCCAGTGGCGTAGCTGAGAACTCAGAGGCCCCCCCACAAAAATCTCTATGAGGCCCCCCTTTTTAATTTTTTTATGGTTAGCGGGGGCCCCACCCGAAGCTCGAGGCCCCCCCGCACCGCGGGCCCTGCGGACCATCAGCTACGCCACTGCTCTCATCATTCACTCACAAGGAGAGAACCCAAGCTGTTTAATTGCCGATTTTGTTCCAAGTCGGGCGTGATGTAGACCCATATGAGATTTGAAATTTCCCATAAGGAGACGTTGCACTACCCATTCAAAAATGTTTTGACCACTTTAAAACAAAAAATCTCCATTTAAAAAAGGATAGGATTTTTTCGGTTTTACAGGAAAATTTTACGAAAATTTAAAAAAAAAAATGAAAATCACGAAATTGGTCATTTGCACCACATTTAGGTAAATTTCATCAAGTTTGGGTAAATTGGAACATTTTTGGGTTAAAATTATAACAGTTTTTGGTTAAAATAAGAAAAAAATATTATTGTTGGTTTAAGTGGTCCAAAACATTTTCGGTTGCCACGGTAAAACGAATGGGTAGTGCAACGCCTACTTTTGGGAAATTTCATACCTCATATTAGTCTACATTACGCCCGACTTTGAACAAAATCAGAAATAAAAACCTCCGGTACTCTCCTTGTCAGAAATTTCAAAGTTAAACGTGTTTATATTAAAAAGCAATTATTATTAATAATTTCAGTGCTTATTAATTAATTTTATCGCTCTTCTTCTATAAATTCTCTACCCCTTGTTTAATTAATTTCGTCCAGAGCATTTTATTAAATTTATCTTTTTACAATAAATATCTAGACTTTTTAGAAAGACTTCAGCTAGCAATAGGAATTCGCCAGAACCTAATGCAATTACGCGTATAGTATCAATTAATTTATTATTATAATTTCACTATTATTTCGTGGAATTCACGAATACTATATGCAATTACGCAAGGTATAATTAAACCCATTGAAATATCTTGTACTTTTAAAAAAGACAAAATTAAAATTTCTAATTTGTCATAAAGAATGCATTTCACTTTCTGATAAGGTAAAAAATTAATATGATATGGTTTTTCAACGTCTAGTATAGAAGTTGGATCCTTATTAAATAAATTGTTCTGAATTAATTTTGTCGATTTAAATATTTAAATATTTAATTGAAAAGTTTCTTCATAATTTTTAAAGACCAAAAATAGGTAAAACTTTCATCAAATTCCAAGAAAATAACAGGAAATGCGCAATAATTATTTAGGCATAAATCTATATGGGAAAGTTTTATTTTCTTAAGAAAGCATCGGGGTTCATTTTTTCGCTAAAATCATGTATTTTTAATGGAAATGAAAAGTATTGTTTGTAATGACGAAGATAGAAAATAGTATTGATTGCTTTTAAATCATATATAATTGTCATTATTTTATCCAATTAAGTAATTCCCCAGGATATTAGCAAAACCTTAATACGAGTTTTGAGATCAAATTTCAATTAGTAAATCCGTCTTACTCGGCTATGTTATAAAACTAATAGAACAATCTAAAATACCCATGCATTATTTTGCATATTGTTTAGAATCAGTCTGCTGGTTAAAGCAGAGTCTCAAAACACGTGATTGTTTAGTCCTTCCCTTGAAATCCAAAATATTGTGTCCCCCTTTAAATTGAGTACGATTTGGCCAACACGTTTCTTCTATACTATATATATGTTTAAAATTTAAAAATAAATTGGATTTGATTTGATAATTGAGACCCCCAAAAAATTAAAAATAAATTAAAAGTGTTTATCGTTAACTTTTAAATTTTTAAAAATTCTTCTGAAAATTTAAATTTTGGAAGTTAAGCGTTTTATTTAAATTACGAATCGCTTAACGTGGATATTGGTAAGGGTACTGTTTCTTTAATGAATTCACGACTGTCTTTCAAAAAAGTGGTAGTCTATCTTACCATTATGGGATATACGTAGATAGCAGTAGCACATCGAAGGGAACAAGAACCATTTATCGACGCCATGGGGATTTTACCGTTCAAGAAATATTGAAATGAACTTGCATCGATGATATTTTAATGTAATTTAGTTTTATGTAGGTGACCATCTTACGCGTAGATTTTGGGTGTTTACACCGGACTGACAAGTTTTTTGGGTACTTTCCCCGACTTTTCACAAAGTTCTGGTCATGTCTATAATGACTTGATTATCTCGTGGCGGCTATTTCGTTCAAAATTGCGAAACAATATGAATGGTATAACACCATAAAACATTCCTCGGGTTTGTTCTTTATATAGTAGACGTTTTTGAAACTTTAATGCTCAGGGTAAACGTGACCAATACCTCCCTGAGATAAAACAATCAAGAGGTTAAGCAAAGCCCTGTAAACGACTCATTGGAAACTTCAGTAAAGGGTTTATAACACTACCAATAAGGCACAGTTATAGACTAGGCTTTCACGTTTCTCGGGTGTCTAAATCTTCTAGGAATGGGTAACGTTTTCAACGTGATGCAATTAATCACGAAATCAGTTTTATTATATCCTTAATTTTTCCATCCGCGTATACAATAGCCATATTATTTTAATATAAAAATTGCCATTAACAGATGACAGGATATATTACATGGTTTTTCTAAAAATTACATTATGGTTATTTTTTGACTGCTTACTGAATAATGATATTTGCCTACAAGAACGATACAATCTGGGTTTCATCATTCTACATTTTCGAAGGAATTTAAATAAATTTTAAAAATTTGGTTTTAACAACAATTTCAAAATAAATTTTTTGGCTCTTCTATAATAATTGCAATTATTTATTTGAAAATGCAACTTTAGTATAACCATTCAATGATGATATGATAAATTAGTTTTCTTCCAACCTTTTAGAAATGCTTTATTTTTATCAGTTCATTGAATAATCATATTGTCCTATAATCCCCAAATCATTCTTAGCTTTCGAAGATATTGTATTTCCAAACCAATAAAACTTGGTTCTTGTATAATCATGTTATGTAATTTTTAGAAAAATTTCACTTATTTTATTAATGGCTTTATTATATACACCAAAATTATGGTCAGTTGGATACAGATTCTGTGAAAGAATGTAAACGTATTCGTTAGTTCGGCGTCACAAAATCCCAATCACGCGCCACTGCTCTCGCTTCAAAGACAGTTTTAATCATCTTAAACTTGAGAATGACAACTCTCAACACTCTCGATTGTATGACTTGTTAATTTTATGAAAGAAGTCCGGATATACGATACAATGACTTCGATATTTTTTCCAAAGGTAGTTACTGTGATCGCGGTGTTAATAAACCCTTTGGAAAAAATGAGCATATACTAACCTACATGTTAGAAATAACGACATTAGATTTTGAATATTAATTTTATAGTCTTATTCGTTTTTAACAGATTTATTTCATTTTGCTGTGACTCTGTCGTTCTGTTATGCCGTACTGATAATAGTCTGATAACATAAGTATGATAAAACCATTAGTATGACACTTAATTAAAATTTACTTATTACCACCCTGTTCCGCCAAAAAAAAATATTGACAGTACAAAAATAATTTAATTCCTTAATTTAGAATTTAGGTATTCTTGGTGGGTTTCTAATTTTGTATGGGCCGCCAAATTCCAATTCAGCTAAATTCGATACAATTCGGAAAGTTTAGCTTGCTTGAGTATTACAAAATATGCGATAGTGTGAATTTCGAAAGTGTTAAAAATTTCACTAAGCATAGGCGTTAAATATAAAATAATTATTTATTTAATCATTAATTCCCTGCGATATAGTGCACAAAGTTTCTACCGGCGCTATTTTCGATAGTAAATAAAAATTCGGAAGTGTTATTCTTCGGACAGTTATATGACTTATGATGATAACAATACGAAAAACGTTATACTAAACATCAATAGGTTTCTTAATTTTACCGCGATTTTTGTAAAATTTGCGTTTTAGGAGCGATATCACTAAATTCCAAAACTTGACTACACTGTAGTTCCTAAAATTGTTTTTGAAATTTCAGATATTTTTGAAATTTGTCATTTTGAAACGCGAAATGATTGGCTTGTTAATTTAGAAAAATGCCCGATAATAAAACATATTAATTAAAGGTTTCTATAACGAGGGAAAATTGTTTTTCAATTTTAGTGTCACACCTTTACATTTATTTATTTTATATTCGTAAATTTATAATATGTAACATATGAAATATATAATGCACAATATAAAATATAATATAATATAACATAGATAGCGTATATTATAGTATTATAGTAATAATTATAATAGGAATGAAATAAAATATTATAATATAATAATGATGATAAAAATAATAAAATAATATAATATAATTATTTTTTTCTAGATAGAGATGAAATAGATCCTGAGATACAATTTTTTTAAATTTACACTTAATGTAGTGAATAAAATATAGTATGCATACTGTCAAAACTCAAGACTAAACCTACTGTGGGTGTGGTTACGTTTTTACGATAAAAATATCTTAGCATTTCATATTACCGCAACTATTAAAAGCATTAGGCAAGAGTTTAAATCCCACATGAACATTAGTTTTATGAGTGCAAATGCAATTTTAATTTAGTGTCACTGGTTGTAGAGTTCAATAAGATTATTGCATACTTCGTAGTATCATTTAATTAAAAAATATCTGAAAATTGGATATCCTTATAATATAATTTCTAGTATAAAAGTAATATATGATATTTTTCAAATAAAAATATTATACGGGATTGTAGGTTAAAATAAAAACTTCGTTAAATTTGCATATATTTAAAACTTTTAATAAGGCTTAAGCCTTAGTCTGACTAGTTTCGGCTAGCTTAGCTGGCCATCTTCAGAGACAATGAACGTCTTCAAATTTTGATATTATTATACGGGATGTTATTTAGGAGTGACGTTATAACTCTACGCGTCTCAGAATTCGGAGATGCTGGTACCGAAAGGATTTAACTTCTTACCCTTCGTATGATTATATATTTCTTTAAAGAGTGTATAATTTATCTCAACAATTGGGATGAATTCCGGAACCCCAACCTAGTGACACGAAGCGTGATATTCGTAACAGGTATTTTCCAAATCAATTTTCTTTCTATGAAAGAATGGCGCTATCAGCATTTGTGGTTGATGACCCGTTGCCCGAGGCCCTTTTAACGAAACGACCTAGACATTGAACGCTGCTCACAAGTTTCATCGAAATAGAGTTATCAAAATAAAATGGCACCCTTTTTTACGCATAGTTTTGTACGTTATAAAAATAATTATATTATAATAAATATTATATTCGCTATGTTTACTAAATAAATAAACAAATAGAGTTACCTGTGACGAAATAGTGACGTACGACGTGTATTGACTCGACGAATTATGATCGCTTTGGCAGAAGACAATTCCTGCCAAAATAGCTCGAAGCAAAGCGCTTAATAACCCGTTCTTCATTTTCACTCCAAATCACCGTTTAATTTAAATATCACGAAAATAATTTCTTAATTGTTTTAACTAACGGATAATTATAATATTTCAAATATAATTACTTCTATAAATACACCTCATTAATGGTTTAAATCGCGGTATAAAGATTGGAAAATATTTGACTATTCCAATCGCTTGTATGTATTCGGCGTCGACTTCATTGCCATAGTTTCCGTTGTATAATAAGCTTCCGAAAACTTTGTAAGCATCTCTTATATATTTTAAGAAGTATAACAGCACGAGCAAAGCCAGATGATAGGTTTGTGGTGTCTACCCTCCCTTTTTGCGACCCCTTTAACACACGCCCCTTCCAAAATTCGCCAGCTAGATTGTCCCGACGGGTTTCCGAACGCTGTCGGCGATTTTCTCACACTCTTCGAAAAGTTAAAGTTTCGTCAACGTGTTTGTCCGTTCTTTTTGCTTTTCGTCAAATTAATATTTGAAACGCGTTATTTTATTTATTAAAGCTTACTCCATTCGTGTGTATAGCATTTTGAAATGATACTTTACTATAAAATTTCTCATTTGTAAATTCTTTCCGTTTTAAGGAAATAAAAATTCAAAATTATCATTAACAAAAAGGAATAATAAGAAGGGAAAGTACGCTTTTCAAATATCACCTTCAGCCCACTCGTACAAAAGGAGGACTTTTCGTTTTAATTTTAGTAATGGTTGTCATTTGATTACCATCTCTTGGGGGAATTGCAAGCTACTTAAGGCGTAACATGTTGTTGGCTCGAGAAGTTGTTTTAAAACATCAACTGTATAATGTATAAACTAAAAATGGTTTTGGTAAAACATTAACATTTATATCTATAATATTTGAAATGAGATGTGAATCGAAATGTGCACAAAATGAATAAATAAAATCAATAAAACTAAACAAAAACAATAAAATCTTCTGAAAAAATTCGAAAACATTCGTGATACAAATTTAATTTGGAAATCTGTAGATACATAGTTAGTTAATTTTTTAATTCATAAAAATGCAGTATAGTATGAATCGGATTTTTCACGGCAAAAAATTGGAAAGATAAAAAACATAAAATTTAAGAACGAAAAAGAGTTTAATCTAATGAACTATAAAATGAATTTAATAATGCTCTCCAATTTATAGGAAATTTGTTAAATTATTGAACATTTCTAAGCCCTTTATTAACAACTAAAAGGTGCTAGTGATATGTCGTTCTATCAGTAATCTTAGGAACTTTTATTTATTTTAATTTGTATCACGTGAAAAATAATTCAAGAAAAAATGCAAAATATGTATAAAAAATATATACTATTAATGGTAATAGCCGAGTGAAAAGATTAAGAAAATTATACAAAAATTTTAATTTTTAACAAGCCTATACTAATGGTAATATTAATCGGGGCTAAGTATGATTTTACGTAATACCTGAAAAATAATTCATGTAAAATTTATTAAAAATAAAATACTCGTAATGCTAAGGTTAATTAAGAAAACTCTTCAATCTTTTTAAAATTTATTAGTTCGTCATACTATTGTTATATAATATTAGACTGATTACATAAATTATCAATAGAAATGTATATAATAATAAATATAAAATACATCGGCTTTTTGCTAATTTAAGACACTGTTCGGCCTTCTAATTCTTTATTTTGGGAAATATTGTTAGTCTTAACCAGCTTGTTTCTCAGAATATCATTGTTTTGGTTTCTGAATGCCGAGAAAGGAATAAAGATGACTCTTTGTAAAATTCAGTGAAAAAGGCTGCGGAGTTCAAGCAACCATAAATAGCCTTAATGTATAGGATGTTTGCTATCCGCTTTCCGAAGGGAAGGTGAAAGCCAGTTGGTCTCGCTTCAACGACTCTTTGTCTTCTCTTCGGTAACGAGCTATCCCCGAAGCCACCTAAGTTAGAAGAATAAAGTGACTAACTGACTATTATTTCTGGTGGGCGGGTTCCAAGACTTTCCAATTTTAACAGGCGACGTGAAAAGAAATATTCGTCTGAATGATAAATCTTCGATTCTTGAGATCTGTGCTAGTAAGTCATCGAGGAGGGGAAATATTTAACTTTGTTTTTAAATTCTTCTAGAAGCACCCGTTCAGAATTTGACAGATCAATAATAAAATTCTTCACTAAGCCTTTCACCAAGGACGTCATGCGTTGTAAGTAGGCTAAGTTACTCAAGCTAAGAAACGATGGTCTTGATGAAATACGCTAATTTACATCCAAGTCTTAATTTTAAAATGATACATCATTTCTATCATAGAACCAATTTAAACTAGCTGTAATAACCGAAATAACACGATATCGTATAAGACAAACATAAAAGTATAAATAAATAGCAAAAATTCTGATCACTTTACCGTCTAATTCCAAAAGGAAAATGAATGGTATGATTACGATGTCTTAACAAGATGTCACAGACATTTAAGTAAAACAATTTATAATATTAAATCTAAATGTGGACAAATTTTCAATCACTAGTACATTAAATTAATAAGCCTACTATTTTAATCCATTCTGTATATTCAATAAGATCTCAATCACCCTGTAGCTAAACATCACGCACTAAGCATTAACAAACCACCCAAGAAATGTTTTACCTCGATGAAATATCCATGACCATTATTTATTAATCAACCTGCCCCTTAATTATAAAAAATATTTCAATCACTCTGTACATTAGAAGAAGAGATTTATAACCACCTAATTGTAAATTTCACCAAAATGAGTGCTATATCAACCTCCCTATACAATAACATAATCAGGGCACTATTTCTTAACAACAAAAGTTTAATTTTAAAACAAAAAACAAAAATACAATTCTTTATCAATCACCCTATTAATTAGGAACAATATCTCAATCACCCTGTAATAAAAACATAAATAATATTTTAACCAAAAGCAACACTTTCTCACCAACCTAATGCATTAACAACATTTCCAATCACCTCGTCATTCATCCAGTGAAATATCAATATCAAACACCCGGAATAAATACATGAGGTCCCATAATCATAAAGTACTCAATATAGCAATACCCAAGATATTGTATAATAGCATAGCCTTATCTAGCAATTATAGCCATGATAGCATAACGTAGAAAAGCAAACGTGTGCTTCCCTAAAAAGCACGCCAAAAGTACCCAACACCCTTTAGAAGAAAATGGACACAACTTGTACAGGTTTCCAAGATCGAATCTCAAATACTTGGAGAAATAAATGAGATAATTATACAATATATATATATATATATATATATATATATATATATATATATATATATATATATATACCATGCGCAGGAATTAATGCAATTAATACTTCTGCCCATGATTCCATACCAGAGTGACTGAGTAAAGTCAAATCACCTCGAGCAGGCATTGACCCTACGACCTTTGAGTTACCGTCCCAACGCCACTGCCATTCGACTACCGAGACCCCGAGAGAGCAGGTCTCGGACATCCAATTTATAAATAACTCGATCGGGTTTGTTTATTGACGGGATACAGTTCACCCGTTGTTGACGATGCCGTAGCATTTCTAGTCAACTTTTTATAACAGGACCTTGATAGCCTGTAGTCATATTAATGAGATAATTTAATATACATACATATATATATTAAATAAAAAATGCTCTCATCAAAGCAGTTGGAAGGTTGATATAAGGGGTAGTTCGGATCAATTAAGGCACAGATATTGGAAATCTTTTAGAATGCAAGAGTTATTTTTTGGAATTATGTTAAAAAGCAAAGTTTATTTCTAAAATAATTTCCATCAATTTTTTCTCACCTTTTATATATTTTAAAACACTTTCCTTAAATTTGAGCCTTGAAACTGTAAAAGTTAACTGAGAAAATTTTAAATTGTAAAGGAGTACGCGTGTTTAGTTCAGAATTATGTATATTCTAATGGAAATATTTAAAATGAATTTAAAAATCGGCCGCCATGGATATAAAATAGGGTTGTGGGAAAAAAAATTCGAAAGAAAAAGACATACTACGAGCTGAGTTATGCTGCTTGATAAGACACCATATTTTTGAAACGCTTATTTCTTCATTGATTTTCAATGCTATAGACGCAGTGCTTCCATATGCGGGGAATTTTTCCCTTTTCCGGAATTTTTCAACCTTTAAAAACGCTAAAAGGGAATAATGCAATTTAGGAGGGAAAACGGGGAAAACGATGGAAATTTAATAAAGGGTCATTATAAAAGTAATGAAAGTCACGATCTAAATATCTTAAATAATTTTGAGGATATGTTTATGCAAAATTATTCAAATGTAAGTAATTTTGTAATAAGTAAAACCTTAAATTTGGATTCATTTTCAGAATTAATCTGAATATCTATATAAATTAGTATTAAGAGCGAGGGATAAAAATGGAAATTTCTAGGTAAAAAATGAGAAAAACGGGATTTTTTCATTTAATGAAATTATCGCAAGAGGAAAATTTTAGATATAAAATGTGGAAGCCCTGTATAGACGTCTGCTATGTCGTAACTGGATTCTGCAGTTTTGTGTTTCAAACTACTACTCGCAAAATATTATAAGCTTAATTAATATGCTGTTTTATATGTTAAATTAAAATTTTGTATAAATACATATGAAATTAAACGGTCAAAGGAGTTTGAAACTTTCTATGTAAGCTAATTCTCTTAATGAATTTTTAAAAAAGACATGTACTAAATTCTATCTATTCAAGTCTGCACTTATTATTTTAAACTTCTGGTTTAAAGTAGAATTATACATCAGTATTTAAATTTGGCATGCATCATGAAAAACTGAAGATCCTCACAAGTCAAGTACCCGCTGGTAGTAAAAAAGAGTGACATTAGAGTTACATTAAAATGACCACATTTCTTTCTAGAAAGGCCTGATGAAATGTGTGCAGTTACACTGCAGTAGCTGGTTTGAATTGTTAAAGGGACTTTCAAGAACGACCTAGTTGAATATAAGTCATTCAGTCGTAACTTTGGGTTCACAATGTACGGCAACTGAATTACGTATTTTAAATTGACTAGAGGGTCTCTTGAAAGTCTCTTAAATAAAAGAAAATTCATGACTTATCTTTTCTAAGCTAAAGGACAAGACACATGGCTCTCTTTGCACTTGCAGGCTCTCTCTATAGGAAGAGAATATCATCTGTTGATGGTGAAAATAGAGGCTCTATAGCTGCACCCAAATTTTCTGTTAACTTTAATAACTTTCTTGATTAAATTGATTGCAAATCCATTTATTGATGAATTTTTTACTAGTTTAGTTTCTATAATGAGTTTCAGCAATTTAAATGTTGTACACGTAATCCTTTAAAATTTAAAAGGCAAGTAGGCATCCACAATACTGCATCTTGGGCATGAAAATCGCTTAAAATAAAGTCTTAAAAATTTTAGCGACCCGACTATTGATTCACCTGCGCTTGGCTGTATTAATTTTAGCCATAGGAAATCGCGCTGACCCCTTAAATAAGAAGGGCCTACCGGCCATTCTTAATATACATATAGCTATATATATACATGCAGATATATATATATATATATTTATACATAAAGAGAGAGAGATATATATACACAGTCATTATTATATATATATATATATATATACATAAAGAGAGAGATATATATATACACACACATCATTATATATATATATATATATATATATATATATTCCTTGGTTTAAAAGAAATAGATGGCGATTGATTTTGAATTTTGAATTGGTACAAAATTTAAATATCACGATAGTGCGTATATGGGTTGTGGGGTCTTGCGAATTGGCCAGAGTTCTCAATTAAAATTAAAATTTCTTAATGCAACAATAAAAGTAGTTCGGAAATGGCCAATACTGACATAAAATATAACTTACAGGCAAGTCGATTTTAGTTTAAAAAACAAAAGTCAATTTTAAGTTGAAAATCGCCAAAAGCACTAAAATGGGGAAATGACCAACTTATCCCCAGGGCCTCTCTTTTATGACCCCCGCGCGTTCGCCATTACCTCCACCCTCTTTGGAAAGTTCAGGCTTTAGTCTTTGGTCCGAGGGCTAAATAGGGGAACTAAAGATGGACGTGCCCAGCGAAATAGCGGGAAAAAGTATGTATAGACTGTCAAATAAATTCCAACGGCTTACCGACCTCCGAACAGGGTTGGACATAAGGCACTAAACACGGCCTTAGACTACTAAAATAAATGCTTTGACTACTTAAATTAATCGAAATCTGGGTGCCCACTATTAATTTTACTAGTGAAAAATGTACGTAAATAAAAAAATGTGATCGGCCAAATTTATGTAACTCAAGTAATTATAAATTCCTATTGCAGCATTTGAAATTATCCGTCTGATGATGATGTTTTGTATCCCTCCACCAGCATCAGCGTGGCCCTTAATGGGTCAGGGTGTGCAATAACTGGTGGCTTTACCGGCGAGATATTAGCTCTGATCAAATGGTCCTATCTCCACCTCCGACTTCGGTCAGGTAGTGACTGGAAACTGGGTTTCGGCTCAGGTTAACGGAGAGGGTCCAGGCAACCTGGCCACCTCGGCGGATTGGGTAGCCTGCTGTGGGGCGGCGGGCCTCCGTATGAGGGCACGGTGTCCCTCTTTCCCGGGCTTTTGGGGCAACACCGGGTGTCCGGTGCCAGCTGTGCTGGGTTACGTGGACCGCTGTGTGCCGGTGGTTCCCCTTAAGGAGCTCTTTCTGAAGGGTGTGGCTCTCTACCTACGTAGTTAGGGGGGGGTCGGCATTATTTGCTATAGCATCAACTCTCTATCTGAAGTGGAGCTGGTCGCCCCCTTGCTGCGTCTTTTGTCGGGATGGGAGGCTTGCGTCGAGGGTGAGACCATCAGTAGTAGGGTACTACTACCCATGATGGATTTGTCACCTGTCCGGGCTTGTGGACGCTGGCGTAGGGCATTCTGATGAGACCACCGGAGTAGTAGGCTTTTGATTCGCTTGCAGCACCGGTATATTAATTTCTTCAGCATTCACTACGTATTCGAACTACACCCATTTTTTTAAAAATTTCAGCAAATTAGAATTGAAAATGATACTTCCTAAAATAAAACGTAGGGTCAAACTTCACCTCTCTCGGAAGACATACGCCACCTTCCCCCCGCCCCCCCCCCCCCCATCTCCACCGGCCTTGGAAGGCTTACGCCCCATCCCCACGCCGACCTCGTTATGAATTTGTAAACTACGTAGCAAACAAAAGAAAAAATAAACGAAGAAGAAAAGATTCAGTGCCGCGATCGAGCGATTCTGATTCATATCATCCGTGATTAACCGGAAAAAATTCCATCACTAGAGTTTGATTCCCGAGGTGATACCCACGATTCTGGTATGATTCCAGATTCCTGAGATGATTCAACGATTCGAATTTGATACCCTGTAAGATTCTATGATTCGGTTATCATTCCAGATCCGAAGATTATTCTTTGATTCCGGAAAAATGTAAGATCCCCCGACAGATTCCTGTTATTCGGAATAGGGGAATCTGGGCCTGTACATGATTCCTTGAAGTGGCGGACCCCTCGCATATCCCTGTGTAAAAATATATTTGCAAATATCATATCGAAGATTTGGTTTTGGGACCGTTGCCCTTTACTAACCGATATTGGGATAATGGGGTGTAATCGAAATCTTAGCTTTAGTGGTCTTCTAACAGACAAGACATCATTTCAAAATAGTAATAGAATGCGTCGTCTGCTTAGAGAACTCCCAGCTAGGTTACAAATCTAGCAATAAAAGATATAGCTCCCATAAATTGTATTCCAAAATCGGTATAAAAATGTACACTAAGCGCAACCTATAGGCAGACTACAGTTTTATAATGTGATGCAGAATCGTTTTTAACACATTTTTGGCCATAGCTAATTTTTCGAAATGCCGTACGAGGGGCTAGCCACTTCCCGTAATCGGTGTACACCCTAACTGTAATGATTACGTAACCTTTTGTACTCATTCTTAATCCCGTAATCATTTGTAATCTTCGTACTCATCTGTAATCACCGTAATCACTATGAAATTACGACTACTCGTCTGTAATCACGTGTAATCATTTGTAATAGCACGTAATCATCTGTAATCACGTGTATTCATTGGAATTATCCCGTACTCAATTACTCATCTGTAACAATTTTTAAGTTCTGGGTTGCTTGTGTACTCATCGTTATCATTCTGTACTCATTCTGTACTCATTGCGTAATCATGTGTACTCATCTGTTCTCATTAATGATTACGTAATCGGTGTACAGGCAAATTCGTACTAGTTAGCCCCTTGATGCCGTATATACCTGAGGCTACCTCTTATGCGCAGACATTTCCGTTTTAATTTTTATACATAAAACTATAAAACTATCAAGGCCCAACTAAGTTTGAATTGGGCATTAATGCGCATATATTCAGCATTACACAAGCGCGTGAGAAAAATAATAGAATCTACGCTACCTGGCGGAGAAAAAAGTCACTCCTCGCCACCCACCCCACCCCTACCACCTACACTACCTCTTGCCATTCGGTAGCATGCATTGAGGGATTGTGCATAAGGTTAAACTTTTCACCACCACATGGATTCATGTAGCCAGTTTGGCCAGTCATTAGCCTAATGTCAAAATCCCATTCGTTTCAAACT